>NC_056735.1:1646254423-1646944416 GCF_019279795.1 Protopterus annectens | reverse complement strand
CCAGTACTGGGGGGGCCAGTCTGGGGCAATCAGTATCATTTTTGGCTTCTCTTGTCTGACTTTTAGGAGTACCTTGGGGAGGAGAGGCAGTGGAGAAAAGGCATATACTGTTAAGTTTTTCCATCTGAAAGACAGAGCATCCACTTTCCATGCTTGCTTGTGATAAGTCCTTGTGCAGAATCTCTGTAGTTGGCAGTTGTGTGGGTAAGCAAATAGATCTATGTCCGGGCATCCCCAATTCCTTCTTATCATGCTGAAGACTTGCGGATCCAATTTCCACTTGTGAGGTTCCATGAGGTTTCTGCTTAGCTCGTCTGCCAGAGCATTTATCTTTCCTGGCAGGAATTGTGCCTGCAGATGTACTTGGTTAAGTCAATGCTGTGTCCCACAAAGTCATGGCTAGTTTGCATAGGGGGTAGGAATGAGTGCCTCCCTGCTTGTTTATGTACCACATGACTGTAGTATTGTCCATCAAAATCAGTAGTTTTCCGGATGAGGTAGATCCTTGAAGGCTGTCAGGGCATTCTGAACAGCTAGCATCTCTTTTTGGTTGATATGTTGATGCATTTGGCTTGCGGATCATGTGCCCTGAATACATCTTCCTGCCATGTGGGCCCCCCAGGCATAATCTGATGCATCTGTTGTTAATATCTGCCTGGCTGTGGGTAAAGCGAATGGCTGCCTTTTGTTGTGGTGACAGGCCTTTGTCCACCATCGAAACTCCTGTTGCAGGCAGGGAATGAGGGTAATTATTGTTTCCAGGCTGTGGCAATGTTGAGTCCAAACACTTTTTAGATACCATTGAAGGTTCCTCATATGCAGTCTTGCATATGGAATTAGCAGAATGCAGGATGCCATGAAGCCCAAAGTCTGCAGAAATTTTCTTGCAGGTAACTGGGTCTTTGTTGCCAACATTTTGAAATAAGTAGTCAGTTGCCTTTGTTTGTCTGGCGTGAGATAAGCCATCTGGGCAGTTGTATTTAAGCTTGCACCCAGGAATATTATCTTAAGAGGGTACTAGTTTTGATTTCTTTTCGTTTACTGTATATCCTAGGCATGTTAGTAATCTTTTTACAAAAGCCAGATGCTGTAGTAGAATGTCCTTGTTCTCTGCTTGAATAAGGCAGTCATCCAAGTAAGGATATATTTGTATTCCTCTTTGTTTGCAAAATGCAATTACTGGAGCCAGGTATTTTGTGAAGACCCTGGGAGCAGTAGATAAGCCAAGGGCAGTGCAGAGAATTGGTAGTGCATTGAGCCAGCTATGAATCTGAGATATCTTCTGCATGATTGTCTGATTGGGACATGCAGGTATGCCTCTTTTAGGTCTAAAGTCACAAGCCAAGCCTTCTTGCCCAGCACGGGCAGAAGCTGCTGCAGAGTCAACATTCTGAATCTTGGAATATCCAGATATGTGTTTAGAATAGATAGGTCCAGTATTGGTCTCCAGGCTTTGTCCTTTCTGGGCACCAAGAACAGTCTTGAGTAAAATCCTTCTCCCTGCTCTTGCTGTGGTACTTGCTGATCGGCCCTCATGTCCATGAGGGATGACACTTGCTTTTGTGCCTCTGACCACTGATTTTTTGGCAGGTCTGGCAAACCGTTTGCCCTCGGCAGGGTGTGAAAGTGAAACCTGTAGCCTTGTGACACTATATCCAAGACCCATTTGTCCTGGGTTATTACGTGCCATTTTTGAGAAAAAAAGTGCTAATTTTCCCACTAAAGGTGCTGCCAGAAGATAAGTGCTTGGCGCAGGCAGGGGGAAGTCACTGGGACTGTTCCCTGTATGGATGTGATTTGTCTTCTCCGCTTTTGGAGGTAGAAGTACCCCATTGTTTAGACCTGTATGAGCCTTGGGGCTGGGATCTGCCTCTAGGGTGTCTATATCTGCCTCTTTGTGGTCTGGCTGACACTGGAAAGGACCAATTCTTTGTAGGTCAGTGCCTGCTAAATCTTGGAGGCTCTACCTGTAAGAAATCCTTGACTGTTTGCATAGATTTAGCTTTGTCCTCCATTTTCTTCAATACCTCTTCTGCTTTAACACCAAACAAGGTATCATGCTGTAACGGAGCATCTAATAATTTTGCTTTAACATGATCACGCAGATTCTGTTCCTTTAACCAAGCATGCATCCTAATGACAAAACCCGTAACAGCGACCCTGCAGGAAGCCTCCTGAGAATCAAAACCACATTGCAAAGTATGCTTTCCCACTTGTTCAGCTGCATGCAATAAATCCTGCATTTCTTTGTTTTCTGCACATTCAGAATTTATCAACATTTTCTGTTTAAGCAGTGACATAATATATTGCTGATATTTAAGCATATGAAACTGACAATTTAAAGCCCTAATAGCCAAGGTAGCAGAAGTGTAAATCTTTTTCCCCCCATCTGTCCAGTGCCCTAGAATCCCTGTCAGAGGGGGTAAGGGTTTTTTGCAGTGGAAGCCTTGACCCCTTTGGGACCCTGAGAGATAGTTTCTGGGTCAGCATCAGGGTTCTTAAAAAGAAATGTATGTGAATCAGGAACCCTGTAGTATCTGTCTGGCTTAACAGGAGCTGGAGGTAGAGTCAGGAGTCAGACTGGACTCTGAAAATACATCATCTACAATGTCTAACACAGGTGGAATAGCAAGGGGCCTGTGCTGAGGTAGTAAAAGGAAGTCTCTGAGCCTTTTCTTAGATTCTGAATAATCTTGGCTCTCCCAGTGGAGATGCGCCCTCATGGTATGCAGAGTTTCCCCAAAAGAATAATCCTCAGGAGGAGAGGCTGAAGGGATAGATTCTTCAGCATCAGAATCCTCATAGGGAGGAAGAGAGTATTCCTGATCAGAAGAGGAATCAGACGAAATGGAAACCTGATCTGAAGATTCATATTCTGTCTCTTGCCTAGGCCTCTTATCAGTAGGGGGTTGGGAACCCCTGATCAAAGTAATTCGGTCTTCGGCCATTTTGAGCATTTGTTTTTTAGGCATGGAGGCCTGTCCATGGGGTTGTTGTACTTGTTTCTTTGTCTTTAGAGCTGAAGTCGTTTTAACATATAACTGTGTAGGCCTGAAAACACCCTCAGAAGCAGATGCCTGCTCAGCGGCTCCGGACCCATCTGAGGGAATAGTTTCCGAGGTTCCAATACCTTGAGTTTCCAGCAGCCTAGTCGGCTCCACATTGGAGTCGGAAGCGGCCTGCGGCTGTAAAGTAGAGGGTGTCAGGGGCTGCAAAAATGCCTCGCTGAGAACCGGTGAAATGGCGACTGGCTTAAAAGAAGCCTCGTCATCAGTTTTGGACCTCGGATGCCTGTTTCTTTGCGTTTCTTTTGAATTACGGTAGACGGATGGCTATCCGACGACATCGTGTAATTAAATCTTCTGCCAAAATAGTGAAATGCAAAATCATACCGATGCTTAATGGTGCGTTGGTTAAATCTAGCACAAATCCGACAATTAGCAACGTCGTGATCAGGGCCTAGGCAAAGAATACAGTTAGAATGGAAGTTCTTATGAGGTATTTGCTTCTCACAAGAAATACTATTAACTTTTTCTGACATCGGTCTGGAGCAAGAAAAAAGTTTCCCCAACGGGGTACTTAGCTTTTAATGAAGACTTTGGATCCGAGACTCAAACACGAAAATCTCAGGAGTTGGCCGACTGGCACTTGTGAACTGCTTCTGCTTCGGGCACCACGCGGCAAGAAAGACTGAATAAAATGGCGTCAGCTGCATCCTTTATACCCCTGAAGACCTGACGTCAGGGAAGAGGTGACAGCAACCGACGCAGGACCCAAGACTTTGGAATTCAGGCCGGCTGAGGGGAGCAACCTGCCAGCAGGATAACTCAAATGTAATGACTGCAACAGTGAAACACGAAGAACATCAGAAATATAAACATATGGGGGATGAGGACAGGGAGCATATATTGCAACAGCAAACTATTCACATACATACTGTTGTGGTAACTTCTTGCATAACTGTATTATGTTCATCATTAGATTACCTTTGCAAGTAATGCTGACATATAAGATGACTCTCGAGTTTTAGACTAAAAGGGACTAGAATTAAGTAAGAGAAGTGGAGTCCAGTAAACCCTGAAGGACAGTTCTGTCACAATTTATTCTTGCTCTGGAAAATTCATCTATTTTGTAATGTTTAGTAAAAGTGTGAATGGAAGACTAAGTAACTGCCTCCAAGATGGATTCAGAGTCAAGACCCATGAAAAGTTCCATGAGAAGCTACTGCTCTGGTACAATATACTTCAAACTGACCTTGGAGAGACTTGCCATAGAAGGAAAAGCAGAATGAAATGGAAAGGGAAATCCATCTGGATATGGTTTACTTATAAAATGGAAAAGGAAAAAACTGATCAGACTTTCTAATAATGTGGCTGCTGCAGCAATCATAGTCCACCAGATGAGCTTTGGACCAATACTGCCTATCATTAGTTGAGAACAAACTTTGGAAAGTTTATGGGGAATAGCTCAGTAGTATCCGGCTCCTGTCATACCATCTTGGTGACCAAATCAACAAGATGGTCAGTAGGAAAGACAACCCAAGAGGTAGAAGGTGCAGAATAGTAGGCTTTAAAGAGCTGTGCCTTGTTCTGAGAAGGTGAGTCTGTTGGCCAAGATCCCCTCGGTCTCATTAATTCATGGACGGACCTCTCCAAATGTGGTGTCATCAAGCAGGGATTGTGAGGAGTCCTCTCGATCATCTAAGTCTATGTTTGATGTCAGAGACTCTGAAGGGAGTCCAAGCGCTTCCTTTTGCATGGTCTGTTCCTGGGTATTTCCAGTTGTCACTGAAAGGAGTCCCATAACAACTCAATGTGAACCAGATGCAATTCCTTAAAGCTTCATTGTGTCGTGAGATAGAGACAGTACTGGTGGAGTCTCTGTTAATTATCTGATCGAGGGTACCATCCTTTCCATAATCTCAAAGGTGGAATTTGGATCAGTTAGTATTGTGAAACCCTGCTCCAAGGCTGCTGCAGTCCCCACCAAAGCAAAGGTGAGCAGTGCTGAAAATGGGTGCCTAGACAATGAGGAGCCAGTCGGACCTGATGACAGCTCGAAGGTCAAGGAATACAACACTAACAACAGCTCTAAGCTAGTTGCCACTGCAGATAGTAACAAAGATCCACTTTAGAGTAGCTGATCCCAATATCCAATCCATACTGAAGGCTTCTGTGCACAGTGTATTGGATGCATTAAAGCTGGTGCTGAGGCAACAATACCAGCAGGTGGAAAGCAGACAGACTTTGCTGGAAGGATAGCCAGCTTAGACATCGCTGGTGCAGAAACTGGCATTATGGATGGAGCCATCAGAGATGAAAAAAAGCCAGCCTGATCCATCTTGGAAACACAGACACCCAATTCTATCTGTGCCTTCAAGAATGCCCTCATCATAGGCTCACAGTTTCTGTAGTGCTGCGGTACAATCTGAGACTCTGAGGATGGCCCTTGCACATTGGGTCTAGTCTTCTTAGCTACTCTGTTCTTTCTTATTCTCTGTCTTGCCCGTGTACGTGGAAAGAAGCCCTTTCAAGATCAGTTTATTGCAGCAGTCCACCAAGGATATGGGCCTAAAAGCTTTGGATATGCTGCAATCAGCATACAAGAGTTCTAGCCCCAGACAGACAATGCATCATTCATGGATGTCCTGGGACAGGATTTTCTGACTGTATCAAGTGCTTGTTTAGCTCATTTGGAGAGTTACAGTATATGGTTCAAAGGGTGACCGGACTGAATACAGGCAGATGGAGCAGAAGGTTAAGGCTGTGATATGTAGTTTCCGTGGTACATTGTTTGATTCCCAGAGCACTCGATCTATTGTCTGACCTTGTGCAAGTCAATAAACCAATATATAGGGACAACTGGGAATCCAGGCTAGGCTCTTTAATGGTCTCCTGGACTGCAAGCTTAGTGACTACATATTACTCTAATTATACAAACAAGTAAAGAAAGACATCTGAGAGGAGAAAATATCCAAAGAGATATTTAAGAAAGTATCATTTTTAAACAACAGAAAGACGTTACGCTGGTGGCCTAAATGCCAAGAAGACTATAAAGGTCATTATGGTTTGCATGTATTAGAACTCTGTTTCTTCCTTTATGTCTAAACTGAAAACCAGCAGCTAACCAATTTCTACTGTAGTACTTCCTTAACAGATCCTCTGAATATACTGCCCCTCTATTCAAAGCAGGAGGTCTTTCTAGCATGTAAGCCTCTGCCACTCTTTGTCCATTCAGTTCCTAAATTCTTTTATTCAGAGACATTGTACACTCCCACTAAAAATGTACTTTCTTCAAAGCTAACATGGGCTATCAGCAATGAAAATTGTTCTAAAGTGGGTATAAGTTAAGCATGACTCATTCTAATCCGTCCACTCTGTTAGAAAATACTAACATTCACCTATTCTTCTGATGCATCATTTGGAAGAGTGACAGTCCGCTGTGCAATAAGGTCATCTGTACATTTCCAGTTTAATTCAAACAATTCCTGCCACCATCGAGTGTGATTAACTAAAAGTGGAGCAGCATCGCAGTCTTGCAGCAATGTCAAAAATACTGCAGCCAAACTGTACAGGCCTCAAATATTCACATTCTACTTGATCTTCTCTAAACTCTCCTGCTTCCTTACAACTGCTAATGTTCCACAACTCACTCCTTCTCCTGCAATGCACTTCTTAAACTTTATCTCAGATAAAAACCCAAATCTATCTTACTTCTTTATAATCCTTCCAATTTCTAATTACTTCATTCTAGGTGCTTAGCAATCATCTTCAGAAAAAAAAAGAACTCTTCAGTCCATCCTCGAGAATCATTTTACCAGATGGCTGACAAACGTCAAGGTTTTTAGGGCTGTTACTCTAACCTTTTACTTCTGTGGCAATACTACAGGGTGAGATAATATGCTACCTTTATTATGCAAATAAAAGGAAAGCATGGAGCACTGAGAGTCAGTGAAAAGACCTTTGTTCCATAGCTCCATGGACTACGGTTAAATCCTGACTTCAAGTCACTGTGTGTTGAGTTTGCATATTCTCCCATGTATGCACGGGTTTTGTTACAGTACTTCAGTTTCCTTCTACCCTCCAAAACATGCTGGCTGGCTGCTTACATTACCGTTATGGCTGCGCTTATGTCCTGAACTGTGGCTGAAAAAGCCCTATTTACCCAGTTACCAAATGTTAAAATAATGGGTCTATATTATGAAAGAGAAAAACCCTATGTGCGAATACCAAAACATTGACCCCTATACCGCGAACCGCGAAAATCCCGAACGCACTAAACAGCGAAAAAAAATTCGAACCGTCACAGTCGGCCAACCCCACCACTAGCTATATACTACCTACCCAAATAAAATAAATAAACCACATACATAAACTAACCAAACCCTACTTCTAACCTAAAGTAAAGCACAAAACCCTACTTCTAACCTTACACTAAACCCCACATACACAATTAACTATGCACTATCCTTAGCCCCTCCCTAACCCCAAGGTCCGTAACTACCGCACACGTCCCCTACAGACACACACCCAAACAAAACAAATAATCCACATACATACATTTAACAAAACCCTACCTCCAACACTACTAAACCCCACATACAAAACTATATATGTACTATCCTTAACCCCTCCCTAACCCTAAAGTCCGTAACTACCACACACTTCCCCTACAAAAATATACACAAACAAAATAAATAACCTACATACATACATTTAACAAAACCCTACCTCTAACCCTACACTAAATCTAACATACATTACTTATCTAAGCACTTACCTTAACCCGCACCCTATCCTAAACTCTGTAATTATCCATCACTTACCTTACGCAGCTAATCTACAGACGGCTAACCATGGAAATTCGATATTTCCATTTTTGCGGTTTTCGACTTTCGCTCTAAGTCCACTTCGCGCTATACGGTTCGACATTTACGTATTTGCGTAAACATCTTTTCGCTTTCCTAATATAGACCCAAAATAATACGTGTGTGAGAAAAATATTCTGAATAAACAAAATGGCCATCCTTGTCTGGCTCTCCAATGCCCTAAGCAATGATTTTGTATCTATTATTACTCAACATCCCTTGGACAGCATTCATTTCTACCAATAACACCAAGTGCTTTGATTCAGTCTGACTTTAAATCACTATCTGAAACAATTAAATCTCTCTGACAGACATAAGACGCAAGATGCTGAGGTTAAATTATTGATGTGGAAATCAAGTCACATCAGCCTGAAAATAACATACAGGAGAAAAAATCCAAATTCATCCATGCTTCTTCACTAACCCTTTTTCCATCTTTGGTCTTCTTAACAGTCCATATGGAATCCGGCAGTTTCTCAAAAAACTTCCTCGCCTTTGGTGCCTGGTCCAGTATGTGAGCAGGAGGAATGCCTAATACCTCAACAATTTTGTTCATTTGATCCACCTGAAAAAAAAAATAAAGTGAAGAAAACAAATGTCTTAATTTGAAAAATTATACATAAAGGTGTAAGCAAGACTATTATTTTTGCTTAGCTACAACAAGAAATGAAAAACAAATGTATTCTGCACAAAACTCAGCAGAGATCCTTTATTCATTTCAGTAGAAATACAACTGGAACAAAGTATTCTGCACAAACCCTAGAGAAATCCTGTTTACACTACTGTGAAAAACCTGTGTGAGGAATGTGCCATACAGAAGGACAGAAAAACTCAAGTACAAACCCTTGTTTCATCTTGGTAGGGACTACCATGTCTTAGTGACCCATAAGGAGTTTCAGGGCAATTTAGCCTCACAACCATTAACACCTTGCCAATACCAACCCTTAGACTGCACCCCCTTTCTCAAGGAGGGCTAGACAAGTTAGCCCTAAGGTAATTTAGAGGGTACACAAGACAAGTCATCTAGTTTCTGTATGAAAGATGTGTCACACTGTTTAACCTGCAGGGACAGCCTATTCCAGAGAAGGTGAAGGTGCCACGTAATGAATCTCTCTCCCCTCTCCATCATGTGCCATTTTTCTGCTGGCAAAGACTTAGAGCCCTGGTTCAGCTATTTGCTAAACTGTCAAACTTGCGGAAATATAGGAGATCAAGGAAAGTAGGGCCTCTACAATGGCATAGGAAGCAAGGCACATATCTCCCTGCAACAGTCTACAAGACATTGAGTAAAGGGATTGAGCTTCTAGCCTCTCCTAGGAGTTTTTTGTCTTTTAAATGTGAAATATTACTTAAGAACGTCTGTAGCTTCACAGCCACTCATGAGTCAGACATGTATTTGCTGTTGCATCTGCAATGTTTGCGTAGGTGGCATAAAGAAACAGACTGCAGTCAACATTCCACTGCTATACGAGTACTGACTCTATGGAATTGTGCAACTTTGTATTTTAAAGCCTGACATCACTGCTGTGTCTGTACTGATCCACAACGTTCCCAGTTAAAAAAACATAGATTCTAAAGCCCTGATAGCCCTAGCAAAAGGCCTCATATCCTTCACATTTACATTGAGTAGCAGGTTGACAGGTGACCAAGAACCCTGGACTGTAAAGGAATGAAAGCAGTCACTTCAGCCATAATTCAATCATTCTTCTGTCAATGTCACTGTGGGTGAATAGATTTTGAGGCTGACACAACCAAAGTCCCCCCCCCCCCCCAAATCATAAAGGGAATCAATGGAATCATGGCTTTCAAATGGTCTGATCAAAGAACTCTTTGCACATCAGTCTTTACAGTACAGAAATCCTCCTCAATAATCTGTTACTAGGATGTTACTAAGGAAGAAAGGCAAGGTATTTGATGTCCAACGTACTGGTAAGCACAAAACAATGAACAATTAGTCTTTCAGTCACGAATTTGGTCTCCAAGTGCAAATAATTACCTTGAGAGCATCCCTCTTTTACTACTGTTTTACAGCAAGGTGACAAAACATAAAGGCTGAAACAACACAAATTCACATGGATGAATAGGCCACATCAGTACTGAATACAGAGGTTATCTATTCTAAGACCTAAGAAACCGGGCAAGTAGCAGATTTTAAGTCATTGTTTTCACACCAATAAAAATACGGTTTATTTTGACAGGTATGATTTTCATGTATCTGGTATTACCTTCCCTTACAAAAAGGCATACCACTAGACAGCAAAAAGGGTTACTTGGAATTAAAATTAGATCCTCCGGGCTGTTAGGTTCAAGAACTTGAAGTTTGAAAGCAGAAATCTGTCAGCTGAGACATAAACCTTCTTTGCAAAGGCAGCTAATATAGTAGCTAACAATATTTAGGTTAGACACATGAAGTAAGGTTATACGGGCCAACCTGGAGCTATGAGGATTAAGTCTGCCTTTTCTCTTTTTTATCTTTAAAATTAATCAGAATCAGATGATTTGGCAGAAAATTACATATTGGGTCTTGACTTCAATACAGTGAAAAGTCACCACTGCCTGTTTTTCAGAAAGTATGGAACAAAACAGATGAAGTTGGTATCCGTGAGAAAAGGGTCCATCCTGGAAGTTCCATATTTCAGTCAATACTGAGAAGGTGGTTTGGTCCTGCTGCTGTGTGACACTGAGGTTTATCTGCTCAGACTGATGGTTTATTTTTGAATGGAAAATATTCAGCAGAATTTTATACTCAGAATAGACTGTTCCAAATGGATGCTGCAATTCACAAAGAGGGCAGGATTAGGTTCTTCCCTGTTTGCTGATGTACTGTGTTAATGCTTTTTTTTTTTAACTGCCACAAAATGCAGAGTCCCTGATATGACAGCTGACTGGCAAACTATCACAGTGAGTGTTAGGCTAACATCTGTTTGAAGATGATGACGTGCTTTCTCTAATGTGAAGACCATTGGCTCTGTATTTTACATCTAAATGAGCTTCTCAAGTATAATCTACAGCACATGTTAAGAAAGTCTGAGTTTAAAGTGGATGTACAACGGAGTAACACTTGACAGACAACAATCTGACTGCATCTTCACTAAAATCCTTTTACCATAGTTTGAATCAGTGGAAGGGTGTAATCTAGGGAGGAACACAGCACTCCACGAAAGAAGAAACCAGTGGACCTTTACCATCTGAACTCTTGCACAGAGTACTGTAAGGAAGATGCACGAGAACATCCAATTTGCTTCAGTGACTTGCTCAAAAATACAAGAAAGAATTTCAACATCAACTACATTCTACCATGAGGAGGGAAAACAATTTGTCTTTTCAGAATGGGTTCCAGGAATACCAGAGTATAAGAAATGAGTAAAACCAAACATCCTGATGTAGAAGGATGGAACCCTGACTCCCACCCAGTTGACTAAAGTTAAACAATGGCTCAGTCGCTGTAGGAGACAGGAAGGGAGTGGAAAGAAAAGTACAGCTGTGTACCTACCATAAATGTAGATGTTAGAGTGTATTCACTTTTGCAGTCATTACTCTTGGGGTTATCCTGCTGGCAGGCTACCCGCAGTTGGCCTGAATTCCAAAGTCCTGGTCCGGCGTCGGTTGCTGTCACCTCTTCCCTGACGTCAGTGCGCCAGAGGTATAAAAGATGCAGCAGACGCCATTTTCTTCAGTTTTTCTTGCCCCAGATGTCAGGTGCCCCCAAAAGGGTAGGCTAAATATATTATACCAATACACATACATGCAGTAATTAGAAGTTATGTCCTTACCATAACGTTCCATGTGGAGTGTTCATCTCGCCTTTGTTCTTACACCTGGGTTCGGAGCCGATCCTCGGCTACGTGTCGGCCGCTTGCAAGCTCTGCATCAAGAAGAAGCTCGAGACAACCTAATTCCCACAATCCCCCTCTGCCTTTACCTCAGATCTAGTTTGCAAGCAAACCAGCAGTCAGAGAGAAAACACACTCATGCAAAAAATTATATAAATGCAAGAACACTTATCTATATATATATATATATATATATATATATATATATATATATATATATACACATATATATACAACAACTGCGAATGCAGAAGCAGAATAACCCAGACCAGGCACCAAACTGAACGTTCTTCCTGAGGGTGGGAGGGTGGGAATGTAAGAACAAAGGCGAGATGAACACTCCACATGGAACGTTATGGTAAGGACATAACTTCTAAATGTGAGAGTGTTCGATCTCGCCGTTTGTTCTTACACCTGGGTAGCGTCCCTAGCTCCATGTTCCTGAGGAACTCACGGGAGAACGTTCTTGAGCACAGTGGAACCAAAGGTTGCCCTGTCCCTAGAAACCCTGTCTACTTTGTAATGAGAGATGAATGTATGTGGTTTAGACTAAGTAGCAGTTGCACAAATAGTGTCTAATGGTAGGCGAGCTGCATGAGCCAGGGATGTAGACACTGATCTTGTAGAGTGTCCCTTAGGTTTGACAGATAAAGTTTGATTTGAAGAATCATAAACGAATATAATACAATCAGTTAGCCATTTGGAAAGAGTTCGTTTAGTAACCGCTACACCTTTCCTGCTATCAGCAAAAGCTACAAAAAGTTGATCAGATTTCCTGTGATCCTTTGTTCTATCCAAGTAAAATCTAAGTTGTCTATGGACATCCAACTTGTGTACCATATACTCCAATTTATTGGAGTGATTTTTGAAAAAGGTAGGTAATTCAATGGATTGATTAATGTTATTAATAGAGCAAACTTTGGGGAGAAAGGATGGATTAGTGCGAAGAGATACTCTGTCAGAGTGAAAAATCAAATAAGGGTGTTTAATGGAAAGAGCCTGAAGCTCAGATACTCGCCTAGCGGATGTAATGGCTACCAAGAAGAGGGTCTTCCACGACAAATACTTCAATGGACAAGAGGAGGCTGGTTCAAATGGGGGTAACATCAATTTAGATAATAAAAGGTTTAGATTCCAAGGCGATGTAGGAGTTCTAACTGGTGGTCTAATATGGAAAGACCCTTTTAAAAAGGCCTTACAAAGTCTGTGAGCCATAATAGGTGCCCCACATTCTTCCACATGAAAGTTGGAAATGGCAGCCAATTGCAATCTTAAAGTGGCAGGAGACGCTCCTTGGTGGAACAATTCTGTTAAAAACTCCAAGATCTTGTTTAACGGAGCTATGACAGGGTCCAAATGCTGTGTATTTGCCCAGAATACAAAACGCTTCCATTTACTAGTGTAGGTCTTTGTAGTGGAAGCTTTATGAGAAGCCACTAGTATTTTCTGAACTGCAGGTGAAAGGAGATCAGACCTGGCTAAGAAGGGAAGCGGAGCAGCCAAGCTGCTAGATGGAGTGACCAGAGCGAGGGGTGAGGAACCCCTGACGAGTGAGTCAGTAGATCTGGCTCTGGGTCCAGGATCCAAGGTCCCCGAATGCGGTGTGTCAGAAGAAAGGGGAACCAAATTTGACGAGGCCAGAATGGGGCAATGAGGATTATTGTCCTTTGCAGGTTGTTGGCTTTCTGCAGAAACTTTGCAATCAGGGGGAAAGGAGGAAAAGCGTACAGGAGACCCGGGGGCCAATCGTGAACCAGCGCGTCCCTGGGGACTTCCCCTGGAGGGGGTAATAGGGCAAAGTAGCTCCTGCATTTGGCGTTCATTGGAGACGCAAAGAGGTCGCAGGAAGGCTGGCCCCACTTGCGAAAAATCTTCTTCGCAACTGACTGTTTGAGGGACCACTCGTGAGGCAGCAGAATCGCTCTGCTCAGCCTGTCGTCTATGACGTTGGATGACCCCGGTATATGCGTTGCGATCAGAAAGCGACCCGTGGACTTCGCCCATTGCCAAATTCACATGGCCTCTCTGCATAGCTGATAAGACTTGGTTCCCCCTTGTTTGTTTATGTACCAGACTACGGACATGTTGTCCGTCTGAACTGCAATAGTCCCTAGAGGAAGAAGGGGAGCAAAGTGTTGCAACGCTAGAAACACTGCCCTCAACTCTAGAACATTGATGTGCAGATTGTACTCTAAATTGGTCCATTCGCCTTGGACTGTCTGTCCCTGAAAGATGCCCCCCCACCCTATCAGGGAAGCGTCCGTGGTCACCGTAGCTGTCGGTGTGGGTAGCACAAATGGTCTTCCGCTGGAAAGGTTGCAAGTCTGAAGCCACCAGACTAGGTGTAGTTTGCATGTGTTTGTTATCAAAATTTCGTGTGTCAGAGGTAGCTGTTGGAACAACCATTGAGCAAACAGTAGCCATTGTAGAACTCTCATGTGCAGTCTTCCCAATGGTATCGCAATGAGAGAAGCTGCCATGAGACCCAAAACCTTCAGTACCAGTCTTGCTGGGGATTTTCTGGATGACAGAAGAAGGGATATGTGGCTTTGTAGTGAGGCTATCCTTTCTGGAGGAAGCCTTAGAATTAAATGATGCGTATCCAATTCCGCTCCTATGAATGAGATATGCTGTGATGGCTGTAGTAAGGATTTTTCGAAATTTACGGAAATTCCGAGGTGAACACAAAGCTGTAGATTGTAATCCCTGGCCTGTATCAGTTGATGCTGGGTGGTGGCAGAAAGGAGCCAGTCGTCCAAATACGGAAACACCTGGAATCCCAGGCGTCTCAGGTGAGACGCTACCACTGCCATGCATTTGGTGAAAACCCTGGGGGCTGAGGTCAGACCAAAGGGCAGGGCTCGAAACTGAAAGTGGCTGGCTCCCAGCCGGAAGCGCAAGTGATCCCTGGACGCCCTGGCCATTTTGATGTGGTAGTATGCGTCCTTCAGATCTATTGAGCACATCCAGTCGTCCTTCTGTAGGAATGGAAGGATCGATTGAAGCGTGACCATTTGGAACTTTTCTTTCTTGACGAAGGTATTGAGGTTGCTTAGGTCCAGAATCGGCCTCCAGTCCCCTGTCTTCTTTGGAACTAAAAAGAACCTTGAGTAAGTTCCGAATCCTCTTTGGTCCGCTGGGACTGGTTGGATGACTCTTTTTTTCTAGCAGCTTTGAAATTTCTATAGCTGCAGAGTCTCGCAGATGGGGCGGCACATCTGGGAGTCTTCTCTTTGGAATGGGGGGGGATAGGAAGGGTATTCTGTAGCCTCTGGTAACAACGCTTTTTACCCAGTTGTCTGAAGTAATATTTTGCCAGGCCTGAGGGTATAAAGCTAAGCGACCCCCGACTGCCTCCAGAGCAGGACAGTCGGGCCTCCTCTCAGGAGTGCTGGAAAGGTTTTCCAGGGGGGGTATCCCTGTCGCCTTGGTTTTGCGGACCCCCTCTGCCACCAGGGTGGCGTCTTCCACCTCTGCCCCCTCCTCTGCCTCTAGAGGGGGCATCAACCTGTGTGCCTGGGAAAGATCCTTGGGGTTTTCGAAACCACATTTTTCCACCGCGTTGCCCTTTGGGGCACGGTCTGGATGGGGTGCAAAAACGGACTCCGACAGCAGACAGAGTCTTTCCCTCCTGCTCACACCGGGTAAGGGTCTCCTTTACTTTGGGGCCAAAGAGAGTGGCACCGTCAAACGGGGCGTTAGTAAAGGAAGACTTGAAGGCTTCCACAAATGAACATAAGCGCATCCAGGATTGTCTACAAAGAGCAATCGCTGAAGCTGCTGCCCTACTCGATCCTTCGGCTGCGTATGAGATCAGCCTCATGGACGAGTTTACAATGGATGTAAGGGTATTGAGTTGTGCTGTAACTTTCTCCGAGACAGCAGCATCTGTAGTACCCTGGAGGGTATCTCCCAACTCTTTGATTAGATCCCTCTGTAGTCGTGTGAAGTGGGTCAAATAGTTCAGGGATCGCATAGAAAAAGCCGCTGAACTAAAAATGCGCTTCCCGTACCTGTCCATAGTCCTAGAATCTTTGTTAGGGGGATGGACAGATGAGGAGGATTCCGACATCTCCTTTTTCGTGGCCGCTGCCACCACCATAGCGTCCACTGGAACTCCCTTCGTTAGATAAGCCTTGTCTTGGGGTGCAGTAATATACTTATTAGGCTTTCTAGGGACTGGCTCCACTGTGTCAGGCGTCTCCCACGCCCTTCGAGCAATCAGCTCCATTAATTCATCGAAGGGCGGAGTGACCCAGGAGGAGAAAGGGCGAGCACCAAATGCCTTCAGCAAGACTGACTCATCCTCAGAAGGGGGAAGGGATTGCCAATCACATCTCTGCTTTAGGATCTCCAAGATGTCAGAAAAAGAGACATCCTCTGAGGGTGACTTTGGGGACCCTTCTGACTCATCCAAGTCAGTGTCGGATGTCAAAGATTCTTGTGGAGAATCTAAGTGTCTCCTCTTACACAATCTTTTCCTAGGGACTTCCTCGGGGGGAGCATCCGAGGAAGCCTCCGAGGAAGAGGGGGCACCCTCCAGGGGTGGCTGAGACACAGGTGCTCGACGCTTAGCTGTAGCCGTGGGTGCAGAGGAGGATAACGGTCCTTTATGGGGAGGAGAAGCTGTTTCTGCTGATGTGGTTGTCTGGGTAGACAACACCTTCCTCATGAGGTCGAAGGCCCCCGGGTCCCGAGTCGAGGCATCTCCCGGTTCCGAAGAAATGGGAAGAATCCCCGACACAGGCACCGAAGGCATCGACCCCGAGGACGGAACCGAGTCGATCCGAGCCGAGGCCCCGAGAGGGAGCGTCGGAACCGAAACATCGGTCCGACTCTCGGTCCCGGAACCAAGGATGGATCTTCGGCTCCCGAGACTCCGGTACCGGATCCGACGGAGTCGAGGTGAACGGAGCCGACCGAGAAAATGACGGTTCTGGCACCGAGGGCTCCACAATCAGCAGATCAGCTTCTTCCGGCTCCGAAGACTGGACAGGTCTCGGAGGAGGAACAGATGGAGACAGTGGAAGGCCTTCAAGTCTCGACACCAATTGAGAGGAGACAGAGATGAGTTTGGATAAGGCCGTATTCTCCATTAACTTCTGCACCACGCGGTCTACATCGGTGTCGGAGAGGGGTCTGGAAGACCGGGTCGAAGGAATCTAAGACAGAGCCGACCTCAACAGTGTCGGGGGAGGGAGCTCCGTCACCGGTTCCAAGACTCGAGGCTCGGAAACTGACAACAGTTGAACACTCGGTCCCGAAGTCTGTGGAACCGGTGATCTAACTTTAACTGAAGAGCTCGGAGCCGATGACCTGGGCTCCGACGTCTTCGATTCCTTCGAGGATTTGGATGCCTGGTCTGAAGCATCCAGAGCCTCTTGAAAAGTAGGTTTTAACAAACCCCTATCCATGAGTTTCCTGCGCCTATCTGTCATGACCCTCCCACTGAAAGAATGAAAAATTGAGCAGTCTTCTTGCAGATGGAGAGGGCCAAGACAGTAGACGCAGGAACTATGATTGTCAGTAACTGACATCTTTTGCCCACATTGGCAACGCTTAAACCCTGACTTAGCCTTCTCAGACATCTTAAGCTAATATGGATAGTAAGTGAAAAGTCAAGTCCAGTAGGAAAGTCCAATCTGGTAAATTTGTCAAATCCAGTAAAAAGAAAAATGTCTATCCGGTAGTCACTCCAGTAAGGGGTGGTAGGCCCCGAGGGAAACTCTAATAAGTTTAAACTAACGTTAAACGGAACCGAGAATTCCTCAAAACCGTATCACACACACACACACTGTCACTAAACAACTTTTTAGAATAAAATTATTCTGAAATACACAATAAAAAATATTTAAATCTCAGCTTAGGTGCTCGAGCTCGATCCAGTGATGCGAACGCTGCAGCGGCAAACTAGATCTGAGGTAAAGGCAAAGGGGGATTGTGGGAATTAGGTTGTCTCGAGCTTCTTCTCGATGCAGAGCTTGCAAGCGGCCGACACGGAGCCGAGGATCGGCTCCGAACCCAGGTGTAAGAACAAACGGCGAGATCGAACACTCTCACATAGAAACATTTCCTTCATCTACAAGCAAATACACCACATAGGTTGTATAGAATAGAAAAGTACAGATAAACCCCAGCAAAGGAAAAGGGGGACGGTGGGAGGGTAACCTGGACTGCAACAGTGAATACACTCGAACATCTACATTTATGGTAGGTACACAAATGTACTATGTTCATCACGTTTCACTGTTGCAGTCATTACTCTTGGGTTGAATCCCAAAGCTGAGAATGGGTGGCTGGGCTAAATAGGATTAGTAGAGACTATGAGGCTCTGTAGAACTGCAGTGGCAAAGCCTGCTCTGGATTTCGAGTAAAGAGGTAAGTGGTAGTGCTTTGTAAAAGTGTGCACTGAACTCCATGTTGCAGCCTCTAAGATGTCTTTGGTTGGTACTCCTCTGAGGAAGGCTGCTGAAGTGGCTACTGCTCTGGTAGAATGAGGCCTAATACCCTTAGGCACTGATTTGCCATGTTGAGAATAGCAGAAACGGATGCAATGACCTATCCATTTAGAAATAGTCTGTTTTGAGATAGCCTTTCCTTGTGATCCTGCAGCATATGACACTAAAAGTTGCTCAGTCATTCTGAAAGCTTTAGTTCTGTCCAAGTAGAAGCGTAGCTGCCTGTGTATGTCCAAAGAATGCAGAATTTTCTCACCCTTGTTCTGTGGGTTTGGATAAAAGGTAGGCAAGTGAATGGTTTGGTTGAGGGTCACACTGGACACCACCTTAGGCATAAATGTTGGGTTTGTCCTCAGAGAAACCCTGTCTGGATGAAAAATGATAAAAGGTTCCACAGCCATGAGTGCTTGTAACTCCGAGACTCGTCTTGCAGAGGTTATTGCTAGAAGCAGAGCTGTTTTCCAGGATAAGAATTTTATATCAGCTGTTGAGGCTGGCTCAAAAGGAGGCAGTGTGAGTTTTTCCAAGACATAATTGAGGTCCCATGCTGGAATTGGTGCTCTCCTTGGAGGCCTAATGTTTTTGGCCCCTCTGAGGTACTGCCTTATTAAAGGATGAGAAAAGATAGGTGGTTCCGTATTGTAATGGGCTGAAATGGCAGAGGCATGAATCTTAATTGATGAAAAGGAAAGGCCTTTGTCCAGCATCTCAGTTCGGTATTGTAAAATCTGAGGAATATTTGGTACATACGTGTCAATACTTTGTTCCTGATTCCAAGCACAGAATCTCTTCCATTTTTCTGCATAAGATTTTCTGGTACTGGGCCTCCTGGCCTCCAAGATAACATCCATAACAGCTTTTGAAAGAGGAGTGTTCTGAATGGCTACAATATCTGCCATGCTGCCAAATTTAAGGTCCAGAGTTGGTTGTGCAGGATCTGATTGTTTTGTTGGGTCAGCAAGTGAGAAGTTTGAGGGAATATCCATGTTGGACCTTGAGACAAGCTCTTTAGGATTGGGTACCAGTGCTGGCGTGGCCAGTCTGGTGCAATCAGTATAATTTTTGGCTTCTCTTGTCTGACTTTTAAGAGTACCTTGGGAAGGACAGGCAGTGGAGGAAATGCATATACTGTTAGGTTTTTCCAGCTGAAGGATAGGGCGTCCACTCTCCATGCTTGTTTGTGATAAATCCTTGTGCAAAATCTCTGTAATTGGCAGTTGTGAGGGGAGGCACATAGATATATGTCTGGGCATCCCCATTTCCTTGCTATCATGCTGAAGACTTGTGGATCCAGTTTCCACTCGCAGGGATCCATGAGGTTTCGGCTTAGTTCGTCTGCCAGAGTATCTGTTTTTCCTGGCAGGAATTGTGCTTGCAGGTGAACTTGATAAGTCAATGCTGTGTCCCACAAGGTCATTGCTTGTCTGCAGAGGGGGTAGGAATGTGTGCCTCCCTGCTTGTTTATGTACCCCATGACCGTAGTATTGTCCGTCTTTATCAGTAGCTGTCCTGGATGAAGTAGATCCTTGAAAGCTGTCAGGGCATTCTGAACAGCTAGCATCACTTTTTGATTGATATGAAGATGCATTTGGCTTGCAGGCCATGTGCCCTGAATACAGTTTCCTGCCATATGGGCCCCCCAGGCGTAATCTGATGCATCCGTTGTCACTGTCTGTCTGTATGGCTGTGGGTAAAGTGAATGGCACGCCTGTGCCCACCATCGAAACTCCTGCTGCAGGCAGGGAATGAGGGTAATTAATGTCTCCAGGCTGTGGCAATGCTGAGTCCAAACACTTTTTAGATACCATTGAAGTTTCCTCATATGCAGTCTGGCATATTTAATTAGTAGAATGCAGGATGCCATGAAGCCCAAGGCCTGCAGGATTTTCCTTGCAGATAACTGGGTCTTTGTTGCCAACTTTTTGAAGTAAGAAGTCAGTTGCCTTTGTTTGCCTGGCGTGAGATAAGCCATCTCGGCAGTTGTATTTAAGCTTGCACTCAGTAATATTATCTCTTGAGAGGGTACTAGTTTTGATTTATTTTCGTTTACTGTGTACCCTAGGCAAACTAGTAATCTTTTTACCAACGCCAGATGCTTTAGAAGAATGTCTTGTTCTTTGCTTAAATAAGGCAGTCGTCCAAGTAGGGATATATTTGAATTCCTATTTGTCTGCAAAATGCAATTACTGGTGCCAGGCATTTTGTGAAGACCCTAGGTGCAGTAGATAAGCCAAAGGGCAGTGCAGAGAATTGGTAGTGCATTGAGCCAGCTATGAATCTGAGGTATCTTCTGCAAGATTGTCTGATTGGGACATGCATGTATGCCTCTTTTAGGTCCAAAGTTACGAGCCAAGCCTTCTTGCCCAGCATGGGCAGTAGCTGCTGTAGAGTCAACATCTTGAATTTTGGAACCTCCAGGAACGTGTTTCATATAGACAGGTCCAGTAATGGTCTCCTTGCCTTTCTGGGCACCAAGAAAAGTCTAGAGTAAAATCCTTGCCCCTGCTCTTGTTGTGGTACTTGTTGAATGGCCCTCATGTCCATGAGGGCTGTAATTTGCTTTTGTGCCTCTGCCCATTGATTGTGTGGCAGGTCTGGCATACCTGTTGCCCTTGGTAGGGTGTGAAAATGGAACCTGTAGCCCTGGGACATTATGTTCAAGACCCACTTGTCTTGGGTAATCATTTGCCAATTTGGTGAAAAAAGTGCTAGTTTCCCCCCTAAGGGGGCTGCCAAATAAAACATGCTTGGATCTGGCAGAGGAAAGTCATTGGGACTGTTTCCTGTAAGGTTGTGATTTGTCTTCTCCACTTTTGGAGGTAGGAGCACCCCATTGTTTAGGCCTGTATGAGCCTTGGGGCTGAGATCTACCTCTGGGACGTCTCTATCTGCCTCTTTGTGGCCTGTCTGACACTGGAAAGGACCAATTTTTTGAAGGCCAGTTCCTGCTAAATCTGGGTGGCTATACCTGTAAAAAATCCTTAACTGTCTGCATGGATTTCGCTTTATCCTCCATTTTCTTCAACACCTCTTCTGCTTTAGCACCAAAGTATCATGCTGTAATGGAGCATCTAATAATTTTGCTTTAACATGATCAGGCAGATTCTGTTCCTTTAACCAAGTATGCCTTCTAATAACGGAACCTGTAACAGCAGCCCTGCAAGAGGCCTCCAGTGAATCATAACCACATTGCAAAGTATGCTTTCCCACTTGTTCAGCTGCATGCAATAAATCCTGCATGTCCTTGTTCTCTGAACATTCAGAATTTGCCAACATTTTCTGTTTAAGCAGTGACATTAAATATTGCTGATATTTAAGCATATGAAACTGACAATTTAAAGCCCTTACAGCCAAGGTAGCAGAAGTGTAAATTTTTTCCCCCATCTGTCCAATGCCCTAGAATCCTATCAGAGGAGACAGAGTGTTTTGCAGTGGAAGCTTTGACCCCTTTGGGACCCTGAGAAATAGTTTCTGGGTCAGCAGCGGGGTTTTTATATAGGAATTTATGAGAATCTGGGACCCTGTAGTATCTGTCTGGCTTAGCAAGTACAGGGGGTAAAGAGTCAGGGGACAGGCCGGACTCTGAATACATCATCTACAATGTCTATAACAGGTGGAATAGCAAGGGGTCTATGCTGAGGAAGCAAAAAGTCTCTGAGCCTTTTCTTAGATTCTGAGTAATCTTGGCTCTCCCAGTGGAAATGCTCCCTCATGGTATGCAGGGTTTCCCCAAAAGAATAATCCTCAGGAGGAGAAGGAATGGATTCTTCAGCATCAGAATCCTCATAGGGAGGAATAGAATAACCCTGTTCAGAAGAGGAATCACAGGAAATAGAAACCTGATCAGAAGAATCATATTCTGTCTCTTGCCTAGGCCTCTTATCAGGAGGGGGAACCCCTGATCAAAGTAATTAGGTCTTCGGCCATTTTAAGCATCTGTTTTTTAGGCATGGAAGTCTGAGTAGGAGAATGCTGTACTTGTTTCTTTGTCTTTAGAGCTGCCTTAGTCTTTGAAGCTGAAGATGGTTTAACATATGACTGTGTAGGTCTGAAGACACCCTCAGAAGCCGATGCCTGCTCAGCGGCTCCGGACCCATCTGAGGGAATGTTTTCCGAGTGTCCAATACCTTCAGTATCCAGAGGCCCAGTCGGCTCCACATGGGAGTCGGAAGTGGCCTGTGGCTCTGAGGTAGCAGGCGCCAGGGGCTGCGAAAGCGCCTCACTGAGAACAGGCGGACCGGCGACTGGCTTAACGGAGGTCTCTTCGTCGGTTTTGGACCTCGGAGGCCTATCCTTTTCCTTGTCCTTGCATTTTTTTGTAAACTCTGGTCGTCGGCTGTTCCGATGGCATTATATAATTAAACCTTCGGCCAAAGTAATGAATTGCAAAATCGAACCGACACTTAATAGTGCGTTGGTTAAATCTAGCACAAAACCGACAGCTAGCAACGTTGTGGTCAGGGCCTCGGCAAGGAATACAGTAAGAGTGAAAATCCTTATGAGGTATTTGCTTCCCACAAGAAATACAATTGTTAACTTTTTCTGACATCGGTCTGGAGGAAGAAAAAAGTTTCCCCAATGGGGTACTTAGCTTTAATGAATACTTCGGTTCTGAAATTCGGATTTGAAAATCTCAGGAGTCGGCCGACCGGCACTTGCGAACTGCTTTTGCTTTGGGCACCGCGCGGCAAGAAAGACTGAAGAAAATGGCGTCAGCTGCATCTTTTATACCCCTGGCGCACTGACGTCAGGGAAGAGGCGACAGCAACTGACGCCGGACCAGGACTTTGGAATTCAGGCCGACTGCGGGTAGCCTGCCAGCAGGATAACCCCAAGAGTGATGACTGCAACAGTGAAACACGATGAACATCAGCTTTTTGCCCATGTTTGGACACATCTCCAGGGATGGAAACTATGCCAAAATTTGGAAGCAGACTGCTGGTAGCGTTCTAGCACTGAAGAAGTGCCCAAAGTTAACTGACAATACATGTAGTTATGCTCATGACACCAATAATTGCACCAGCTTAGGTCATACCAAAAAAGTGCCTGGCATGTACAAGACAGTATGTGAATGCCACCAGCTGCTCTTTTCCACTTCACCACCTCTTTCCGACACCCTAAGTGGTACAGTCCAAGCTTTGGGAGGGCGACATTAGACTGCAAAGATCTGTAGGAACAGTCATAGACAGCAGCTGATGGTGAGCTGCTCTGCACACAAAGGGGGCCAAATAACTGAATTCAAATATAAATGAGTAAGTCTAAATTCTGGTAGTTCTCAGAAATCCAAAGGTTGAGAAAGAATTGTGGAGATTCTATACAGCCAGTTGTAGATTCTCCAGAGACTGGACTTCTATCAGACAACTGCCTAGGTCATGATAAGTCTCAGGTGAGCATACACTGGAGCTAGACATCTGGTAAATGGTCTGGGTGAAGTACAAAGGCAAAACAGAAAAGGAACTGCACAGGTGATGGGAATTTTTCTGCTCAAAGTCTTGGGTCCTGCGTCGGTTGCTGTCTTCTCTTCCATGAAGTCAGGTCGTCAGGGGTATAAAACATGCAGCTGACGCCATTTTCTTTAGTTTTTCTTGCCCCCGATGTCAGGTGCCCCCAAAAAGGTAGCAATATTATAAATATTTATAAATATATACATGCATCAATATAAACTTTACCTTCATCTACAAGCAAATACACCACATAGGTTGTAGAAGATAGAGAAGGAAAGATAAACTGTAGCATGACAGGGGGATGGCGGGAGGGTAACCTGGACTGCAACAGTGAATACACTCGAACATCTACATTTATGATAAGTGTACACAACTGTACTATGTTCTTCATGTTTCATGTTGCAGTCATTACATTTGGGTAGAATCCCAAAGCTATGGTTGGGAGGCTGGAGCTAAACAGCATTAGGTGAGGCTATAAGGCCCTGCAGCACTGCAGTGGCAAAGCCTGCCCTGGACTTAGAGTAGAGAAGCAAATGGTAATGCTTTGTAAAGGTGTGAACAGAACTCCAAGTAGCAGCCTCTAGAATGCCCTTGGTTGGTACTCCTCTGAGAAAGGCTGCTGAAGTAGCTGCAGCCCTGGTGGAGTGAGACCGTATGCCTTTGGGCACAGGTTTGCCATGGTGTAAGTAGCAGAAACAGATGCAATGGTTTATCCACTTTGAAACTGTCTGCTTTGAAACAGCCTTTCCTTCTGATCCTGCAGCATATGACACTAGTAATTGCTCAGTTTTTCTTAGAGCTTTAGTCCTGGTCAAGTAGAATCTTAGCCATCTGTGTACGTCCAAGGAATGCAGAATTCTCTCCCCTTTGTTCTGCGGATTTAGATAAAAAGTTGGCAGATGAATTGTTTGGTTAAGAGCCACACTGGAAACGACCTTAGGCATAAAAGTAGGATTTGTCCTCAGAGACACCCTGTCTGGGTAAAATATGATAAAAGGCTTTACAGCCATGAGGGCCTGTAGCTCTGAAACTCTTATTGCTGAAGTAATTGCTAGTAGCAGAGCTGTCTTCCATGATAAGAACTTTATATCAGCGGTAGCAGATGGTTCAAATGGAGGCAGGGTGAGCTTTTCCAACACATAATTGAGGTCCCAATGTAGGTAATGGTGATCTTCTAGGAGGCCTTACATTTTTGGCTCCTCTAAGATACTGCTTTAGTAAAGGATGAGAAAAGATTGGTGGCTCTGTATTGTAATGAGCCGAAATGGCAGAGGCATGGATCTTGATTGATGAGAAAGATAGGCCTTTGTCAAGCATCTTAGTTAAGTATTGGAATATGCGGTTCTGCTGTATCAGTTCCTTGTACTTGATTGCAAGCACAGAATCTCTTCCATTTGTCAGCATAAGATTTTCTAGTACTAGGCCTTCTGGCTTCCAAAATGACATCCATCACAACTTTACTGAGAGGGGTCGTTTGTATGATTACAGGATTAGCCATGCTGCCAGGTTCAGAGTCTGTAGTTGATTGTGCAGGATCTGATTGTTTTGCTGGGACAGTAGTTGTGGTTTTTGAGGCAAGGTCCAAGCTGGGTATTGAGACAAGGTCCTTAGGATTGGGTACCAGTATTGGCGGGGCCAGTCCGGGGCAATTAATATCATCTTTGGTTTCTCTTGTCTGACATTTAGGAGGACCTTGGGTAGAAGAGACAGAGGAGGAAAGGCGTAAACTGATAGGTTTTTCCAACTGAAGGATAGGGCATCCACTTTCCATGCTTGTCTGTGATAAGTCCTTGTGCAGAATCTTTTCGGTTGATAATTTTGAGGAGAGGCAAATAGATCTATGTCTGGGCTCCCCCATTTCTCTGCTATCATGCTGAAGACTTGTGGATTTAGTTTCCACTCGTGAGGATCCATAAGGTTTCTGCTTAAATCATCTGCCAGAGTGTTTTGTTTTCCTGGCAGGAATTGAGCTTGAAGATTTATTTGGTAGGTCAAAGCTGTGTCCCACAGTGCCATGGCTAACATGCAAAGGGGGTATGAGTGTGTGCCCCCTTGCTTGTTTATATGCCACGACTGTGGTGTTGTCCGTCTTTATCAGTAGTTGTCCTGGATGAAGTAAGTCCTTGAAGGCTGTCAGGGCATTTTGAACAGCTAGCATCTCTTTCTGGTTGATATGTAGATGCATTTGATTTGGTGCCCATATGCCCTGAATGCATCTTCCTGCCATGTGGGCTCCCTAGGCATAATCTGATGCGTCTGTTGTTAAGGTTTGGCTGGCATGGGGTAGAGTGAAGGGCCATCCTATGTTTTGGTGACAGGCCTTTGCCCACCATAGAAACTCCTGTTGCTGGCAGGGAATGAGAGGAATCATTGTTTCCAGACTGTGTGAATGTTGACTCCATAAACTTTTTAGGTACCATTGAAGTTTCCTCATATGCAGTCTTGCATATGGAATTAGTAGGATGCAGGATGCCATGTAGCCCAGAGCCTGCAGAATTGGTCTTGTAGAAGACTGGGTTTTTGTTGCCATCAGTTTGAAGTAAGTAGTCAGTTGCCTTTGTTTGTCTGGCGTGAGGTAAGCCATCTGGGCAGTTGTATTCAAGCTTGCACCCAGGAATGTTATCTTTTGAGAGGGTACCAGTTGTGATTTCTTTTCATTTATTGTGTACCCTAGGCATGTTAGAAGCCTTTTCACAAATGCCAGGTGTCGTAGAAGAGTGTCCTTGTTCTCTGCTTGAATGAGAGAGTCGTCCAAGTATAGATATATTTGAATACTTCTTTGTCTGCAAAATGCAATTACTGGTGCCAGGCACTTTGTAAAGACCCTGGGTGCAGTAGATAAGCCAAAGGGCAGTGCAGAGAATTGGTAATGCATTAAGCCAGCTTTGAATCTGAGGTATCTTCTGCACGACTGTCTTATTGGGACATGCAGGTATGCCTCTTTTAGGTCTAAAAGTCACCAGCCAAGCATTCTTGCCCAGCATGGGCAGAAGCTGTTGCAAAGTGAGCATTTTGAATTTTGGAATGTCCAGGTATGTGTTCAAAATCGATAAATCCAGTATTGGCCACCAGGCCTTGTCCTTTCTGGGTACCAAGAACAGTTTTGAGTAAAAACCTTGTCCATTTTCCTGTTCCGGTACTGTCTGAATGGCCCCCATATCCATGAGGGACGTAACCTGCTTCTGTGCCTCTGCCCATTGTTTTTTTGGCAGATCTGGCCAACCATTTGCCATTGGCAGAGTGTGGAAATGGAATCTGTATCCCTGTGATATGATGTTTAATACCCACTTGTCATGGGTTATTGACTGCCAATTTTGAGCAAAAAGTGCTAATTTTCCCCCTATGGGTGCTGCCAAAAGATAAGTGCTTGTTGTAGGCAGAGGGAAGTCATTGGGATTGTAGGTTTGCGCTTTATCTCCTCCAGATTTGGAGGTGGATGCGCCCCACTGCTTTGACCTGTATGAGTCTTGAGTCTGGTACCTGGAACCCTTATGGCGTCTGGATTTGCCCCTTTGAGCTCTGTCGGACACAGGAAAGGACCAATTTTTTGTAGGCCAGTGTCTACTGAATCTAGGTGGCTGCACCTGTAAGAAATCTTTAACAGTTTGCATAGACTTAGCTTTGTCTTCCATTTTCTTTAAAACCTCTTCTGCCTTAATACCAAACAGAGAATCATGCTGTAAAGGTGCATCTAGCAATTTAGCTTTAACATGGTCAGGCAAATTTTGTTCCTTTAACCAGGCATGCCTCCTAATCACAGATCCAGTAACTGCGGCCCTGCAGGAGGCCTCTAAAGAATCAAAACCACATTGCAAAATATGCTTTCCAACTTGTTCAGCTGCATGCAATAATTCCTGCAATTCCTTATTTTCTGCACATTCTGAAATCATCATCATTTTCTGTTTGAGCAATCCCATAACATGTTGTTGATATTTAAGCATATGAAATTGATAATTTAAGGCCCTGATTGCCAAGGTTGCAGATGTATAAACCTTTTTTACCCATCTGTCCAGTGCCCTTGAATCTCTGTCGGAGGGGGTAGTTTTTTTTTTTGCTGTTGAGGCCTTAACTCCCTTTGGACCATGTGAAAGTTTCAGGATCAAAAGCAGGGTTTCTAAATAAAAATTTATGAGAGCCAGGTACCCTGTAATATCTGTCAGGCTTACTGGGAGCCAGAGGTAAGGAGTCAGGGGTCAGGCTTGACTCTGAAAACACATCATCCACAATGTCTAAAACAGGGGGAAAGGCTAAAGGCTTGTGCTGAGGGAGAAGAAGAAAATCCCTGAGCCTCTTTTTTGATTCTGAGAAGTCTTGACTCCCCCAGTGAAAATGCTCCCTCAAAGTATGCAAAGTTTCTCCAAATGAATAATCCTCAGGAGGAGATGCAGATGGAATAGACTCCTCAGTATCAGAATCCTCATAGGGAGGTAAAGATAATTCCTGATCAAAAGAGGAATCAGAAGAAATAGAAACCTGATCTGAAGATTCATAGTCAGCATCTTGCCTAGGCCTCTTATCTGGAGGGGGATGGGTACTCCTGATCAAGGTAATAAGGCCTTCAGCCATTTTGATCATCTGTTTTTTAGGCATAGAGGCCTGTGCACGTGGCTCAGGCATTGTTTTTTTTTTTAGTTTTAGTTTTAGAAGGTGTCTTTGCCTTTGGTTTTGCAGCTTTTGTCGATTTGATACATAAATGTTGAGGGTCTGAATACACCCTCAGAAGCCGGTGCCTGCTCAGCGGCTCCAGATACATCCGTTGGTCCAATACCTTGAGTATCTTGCATGGGTGTCGGTAGAGGCCTGCAACTCGAAGGTAGCGGGTATCAGGGGCTGCGAAAGCACCTGAGTACCGGCGAACCGGCGACTGGCTTTGGAGAAGCTTAGTCGGTTTTGGATCTCGACTGCCTTTCTCTGTCATTTTCTTTGTATTTTTTATGTACTCCGGTAGTCGGATTGCTATCCGACGACATTTCTGGGTAGTTAAATCTGTTTCCAAAATACTTAGATGCAAAAATATACAGACGCTTAACAGTGCATTGGTTAAATCTAGCACAAAACCGACAGCCACGCACGTTGTGATCAGGGCCTAGGCAAGGAATACAGTATAAATGGAAATCCTTATGAGGTATTTGCTTCCCACAAGTAATACAATTAACTTTTTCTGACTTCGGTAAAAAGCAAGAAAAAAGTTTCCCCAATGGGGTACTTAGCTTTAGTGAAGACTTCGGTTCTGAAACTCGAACTCGAATATTTCAGTAGTCGGCCGACTGGCACTTGCAAAATGCTTCTGCTTTGGGCACCGCGCGGCAAGAATGACTGGAGAAAATGGCATCGGCTGCATGTTTTATACTCCTGACAACCTGATGTCATGGAAGAGAAGACGGCAACCGGCGCAGGACCCAAGACTTTGGAATTGAATTCAGGCAGACTGACGGCAACCTGCCAGCAGATTACCCAAATGTAATGACTGCAACAGTGAAACACGAAGAACATCAAGACATTCTGCAGAAAAGGCAGAAGGGTCGGGGGGGGTCAATATCATTAACTTCTCTATCTTTATGAAGCTGATGATGATAGTCAAACACAGTATGGGCACTCTTGGGTACCGTGAAAAAAACCATGAATAAATGCTACTAATATCTCTAAAGGGGACACTGGTTTAACAAAAAGGAAACGGGAACTGTTCAATCAGAGAAAAAGCTGTCTGCAGCTAGTCTATGAGCCTCTTCTAGAATTATGGGTGTACAAAACTCGATGGCTTGATCTGCATAGGAGATAACTCTTACCCATATGTCTGCTGTTATAAAGAGAATTTTCTTTTAGGAGTTAAACTGGTGTGATGCTGGTAGAATCTACTACAAAGAATAAGGAAAAATATCTGAAGCTGTCACATGCAGTAAGGAAAAAACATCACTGTTGCTGCTGCTTTTCTCTTCCTGACTTGCTGCATATATTGGAAATGCCTGTTTTTCTTAATTCTGCTACTCTCCTGTCTGCTTTCTAAAGAAAGGCCAATAGTTGGGCATTCCAGAGAATGAAAACTGCTTTAAATTCTTCATAGTCCTGACCCTTTTTTTGCCTTCTGTTCAAATACTTTCTTCCTTTATTTTCTTTCTTTCATTAAGTGAGGGTCAAATAAAAGGGTTTTATTCAAAGAGGCATCTAGCCCTAACATCTTCTAGGGTACAGTGAGTCTTAAACCAGATGACTCTAAATAACACTGCAGGTGAGGTAGCTGCATCAAGCTAAGATCTAGGGAGTCTGTGCCACTGACTTGAGTACAGATGAGGGGATTAGGCAGACCTGGATTCAACAATGTGTGATTTAACCAACATAAGAGCTCTTTCTTGAAAAATTCCAGAACAGGATTAGGAAATGACAGATGATGTTGGTGTTGAGTCCACACTGAATTGAAAAAACATTGTACTTTTCTCTCATGTGCAGTCTAATCAGTAGAAGCATTATGATAGTGGAAGTCATCTATTCCAGAATCCTGAGGTTATCATTTGCAGTTGTTATAGTCTGGCGAGAAAACTCCAGGAAATGGAGATCGTAGAATGCATAAGCCATCATAAATGGTGTTCGGCAGGCATCACGGAAATGTCAGCACATGAGAAGGGAGCAAAGAAGATTTCTCCACATTGATATGAAAACCTAGCTTCTGAAACAGATTTGTGAGAGAGAGAGAGAGATCTTTGACAACTTTGAATAATCTGCACAAATAAGGATATCATCCAAGCAGAGAAATATGTGAAATCCCTGTAGCGTGCAATAAGCAATTACTGGAGCTAGACATTGTCTCTCTCCCCTTGGAGCTGTGGAGAGCTCAAATGGTAAAAGAAGAGAAATGAAAATGTAAACCATTAACAAAAAAATTTTAAATAGGGTCTGAAGTCTCTGAATAGGAATATGATGATGGTTTTCATTTAAATCCAGAGCAAGAAAAAGCAATGTGGTGGGACTTGGGGAAAAAAGACCCTTGAAGGGTTGACACTTTGAATTTTGGAACATCTGAACAGAATGAGAATAAAAAAGATCCAACACAGGTCTCCAGAGTCCCTCTTTCTTGGCTGCTAGAAATATTCTGGAATAAAATATTTTTCCTTGTTGAGATTTCTGGACTTCTATGATGCCTTGGGATAACAGAGAGAGAATGGAAGGAAACAGATATATCTAATATTCTTTGTGTGGAGGAACCCCTAAGGTTGGTGGGAGAGTTCCAGTGCTATCTGCATCCATTCTAAACTATTCCAAATAGGTAGGACTGTGTTGTGATTTGTTTCTAAACAGGGAAGGAGTGAGAAAGATTGCTTGCTAGACTGTATGGATAGCCAGGGAGGGGTTTGGGACAAGAAGATAGTCATGCATTTTCTTTGGTACAGGACAGAGTTTGTGTTCCACTACTTTTTTTCTCCTTGAATCCCCTTACCACTTTTTCCTGTGTTGGTGTTTATCAGATTTTTGCTGGGATTGTTTAAAGGATTTTCTAAAAAAAAGGGACGGTGACAAGAGGTGGCAGTTCTTGGAATTTGGTATGGGTGACTGAGAAAAATCTTCTTAAACCTTTGAATAAGCTTCCCTCTTTCATCAAACCTTTTAAAAACCCCAGCTGAGGAAAAGTACAGTTTTGTACCTACCATAAATGTAGATGTCCGATAGGAATGCATCTGCAGTCCTTACAAATGGGTTGTCCTGACGTCAGGCAGCCCTTCGGTCGGCCGGATTCCAAAGTCTGGGTCTGGCTTCGGCTGGTGTCGCACTTCACCCGACGTCATCGCTGCAGTTTTTCGGGTATAAAGGCATCAGCCGACGCCATTTTCCTCAGTGTTTCTTGCCCCAGATGCCAGGCGCCCTCTTGGATGGCTAAATTTGGATAAATGCCAATGTTTCCAAATAGTAGAGAGCAAACACATAAAATAAGCATGGATGTACATATATACAAACAAATACACCATAATAGATCCCCCCCAAGCTAGCTGAAGGATGGCAAATACCCTAGGAGTACCACAGAGGGGAAGGTGGGTGGGTAATCCTGACTGCAGATGCATTCCTATCGGACATCTACATTTATGGTAGGTACAAAACTGTACTATGTCCTTCAAGGATGCATCTGCAGTCCTTACAAATGAGTAGAATACCATAGCTAAACTAGGGGAGGAGGAAAAAGGAGAGATTATGGTGTAGTTAGGATCCCTTGCAAAACAGCAGTGGCAAAACCTGCTCGGGATCTAGAGTATAAAGGTAAATTGTAATGCTTGGCAAATGTATGCACGGAGGTCCAAGTAGCAGCCTCTATAATGTCCTTGGTAGCCACTCCTCATAAGAAAGCTGTGGTAGTGGCTGTAGCCCTTGTGGAGTGAGGCCTGATGTTCTCTGGAGTTTTCTTTCCATGGTAGGAGTAACAAAATCTAATGCAATTTCCTATCCATTTGGAGATTGTCTGTTTTGAAATTGGCTTTCCTTCCTTTCCTGTTGCATATGCTACCAGAAGCTGGTCAGTTTTTCTATCGGACTTGGTCCTGTCCAGGTAGTAGCGTAATTGTCTATGTACATCCAAGGTATGCAAGAGTCTTTCTCCCCTGTTCTGTGGGTTGGGGAAGAATGTAGGTAGGTGGATAGCCTGATTTAAAGACACTCTGGATACCACCTTAGGCATAAATGTAGGATTTGTTCTCATGGACACTCTATCTTGATGGAAGATCAGGAAGGGTTGCACTGCCATTAATGCCTGTAGCTCAGAGACCCTTCTTGCTGAAGTTATTGCCAGCAGGAAAGCAGTCTTCCAGGATAAGTATTGTAATTCTGCTGTTGCTGCTGGTTCGAAAGGGGGAAGAGTCAATTTTTCTAGCACAAAGTTGAAGTCCCATGCTGGCAATGGTGGTTTCCTGGGAGGTTTTACATTTTTAATTCCTCTCAGAAACTGTCTGAGCAGAGGATGAGAGAAGACAGGAGGATCCAAGCTGTATTCTGCTGAAATAGCTGATGCATGTATCTTGATGGAAGAATAGGACAGGCCTGTATGGAAGAGCTCTGCCAAGTACTCCAGGATGTTGGCTATGTTTACCAGTGCCACATCTTTTCCCTTTGCAGTACTCCAAATGAGATATCATTTCCATTTTGCTGCATAATTCTTTCTTGTTGAAGGTCTACGAGCCTCCAGGATTATGTCTTTAACCCTTTGGGATAAATTTGGGTTAATTGCTCTTATGTAATGTTCCAGGCTAGCTGCAGTTTTCAGGTTTGGATGCAGGATGTTGTAGTTGTTCTGTGTTAACAGTAATGGGATCAGGGGTAGTGTCCATATTTGTTCCAGAGACATGCTCCTCAGCAATGGGTACCAATGTTGTCTTGGCCAGTCTGGAGCTATCAGAATGATCCTTGGACGTTCCTCTTTGATCTTCAAAAGCACCTTGTGCATCAAAGGAAGTGGTGGGAATGCGTATGCTGTCAGGTTTTTCCAACTGAAAGATAGGGAGTCCACCTTCCAAGCAAGTGGGTGGTACGTCCTTGTGCAGAATTTCTTTAGCTGGTGATTGAGTGGGGATGCAAATAAGTCTATTTGTGGTAATCCCCATTCTCTTGTGATGGCTTTGAAGATGTCCGGATGCAGCATCCATTCGTGGGCATCTGTGGTAGTTCTGCTTAATATGTCTGCTAGAATGTTTTCTTTTCCGGTACAAAATTGCTTGTAACTGAATGTTGTAGCTCAGAGCCACATCCCATAGGTCCAGTGCCAGCCGGCATAGAGGATATGAATGTGTGCCTCCCTGTTTGTTGATGTACCACATAACTGTGGTGTTGTCTGTCCTTATCATCAACTGACCTTCTTGGAGAAATGGTCTGAATGACTGGATTGCCAATTTTACTGCCAGCATTTCCTTTAGATTTATGTGCAGGCGCAGCTGGTCTTGAGTCCATAAGCCTTGTATGCACTTGCCCAGCATGTGTGCCCCCCAACCGAGGTCTGAGGCATCTGTCGTGATGGTTTGGCTTGGTTGACTGTTGCAGAAGGGCAATCCTGTGTTTGATTGACAGGCCTGAGCCCACCATAGGAACTCTTGCTTCATGCATGGGATTATTGGAATTTTGGTTTCTAGGCTGTGCTTGTGTTGGGACCACAAATTCTTTAGGTACCACTGTAGCTTTCTCATATGCAGTCTGGCATGAGGGACCAGAATTATGCAGGATGCCATGAAGCCTAGGGCTTGTAGTACTTTTCTTGCAGTTAGATGGTTCTGCTTTGTTAATGCCAAGAAGTAGAGAGGTAGTTGCTCTTTCTTTTCTGCAGTTAGGAATGCCATTTGTTTTGATGTGTCCAGCTCTGCACCCAGAAAGGTTATTCTTTGGGATGGAATCAGCCTTGACTTTTTATATTGACTGTATATCCCAGGGCTTGCAGCAGGTAAATGACTCTTTGTAAGTCTTCTGTTAGCTTGCTTTTGTTGTCCGCTTGTATCAGGCAGTCGTCCAGGTAGGGATAAATTTGGATCCCTGAAGTCTGCAATGAGCAATTACTGATGCCAGGCATTTCGTGAACACTCTGGGCAGTAGATAAGCCAAAGGGCAATGCTGAGAATTGATAATGCTCTGATCCTGCAAGAAATCTGAGGTATCTTCTGCAAATTGGTCGTATGGGGACGTGCAGGTATGCCTCCTTGAGATCTAGAGTTACCAGCCAAGACTCCTTGCCCAGCATGGGAAGAAGCTGCTGTAGGGTCAGCATTTTGAATTTTGGAACAATGAGGAATGTGTTTAAAGCGGACAGGTCTAGAATAGGCCTCCATTTGTTCTCTTTTCTTGGTACCAGGAAGAGTCTGGAGTAAAATCCCTTTCCTTGCTCCATAGATGGTACCTTTTCCATAGCTCTCATTCTTAATAGTTGAGATATTTGCTTTAGAGCTTCTGCCCTTTGAGTAGGTGGTAGGTTTGGCATTCCTCTCTTTCCTGGTAGAGTATGGAAATGGAACCTGTAACCTTGGTCTATAGTTTGCAAAATCCATTTTTCCCTTGTGATGCAATGCCAGTTCTTTGAAAATAAGGTTAGCTTTCCGCCTAAGGGTGCTTCCAGTTGTTCCCTGGTAGGCGGTGCCACAGCCAAGTCACTGTGATTGTGTTGTTGTAGTGGTGGTGGCTGCGTCCGTGCCTCGCTGGTTGTTACCTTGCCACTGGCGTCCCTGTAGGCACCCCTGGATTGGTTTCTGCCTCTAGAACGCCTATTCCTGCCTCTCTGTGTCTTAGAGGAGTCCGGAAAGGACCAATTCTTGGAGGGCCAGTTCCTGCTAAACCTTGGAGGTTGAACCTGTAAGAAATCTTTCACTGTTTGTACAGATTTCGCCTTCTCTTCCATCTTTTTTAGTTCCTGCTGTGCAGGGGAACCAAATAAATTGACCTTGTCCATGGGTGCATCCAAAAGCTTTGATTTGACATGGTCTGGTAATGCCTGTTCTTTCAACCATGCATGTCTCCTGATAACTGTGCCAGTCATGGCTGATCTAAAGGAAGCCTCCAGTGCATCATAGCCACATTTTAAAGAATGGTTACTAACCTGCTGTATGTTACGTACCATTTCCTGAACATATTTTTTATCTAAAGATTCTTCAGAGGACAGCTTTTTAGTTAACTGGTCAAGCATAAACTCTTGATATTGAATCATATGAAATTGGCAGTTCAAAGCCCTAGCTGACAAAGTAGCAGAGGTGTAAACTTTTTACCCCATCTCTCTAAGGACCTGGATTCCCTTTCAGAGGGAGGGGTTTTTAGTAGAAGTAGCTGCTACAGCTTTAGGGCCCTGGGAGATAGTCTCTGGATCTGCAAAAGGAGCCTTGTATAAATGGTGATGAGTGTCCGGGACCCTGTAGAACCTATCGGGCTTAGCAGGGCCGGAGGTAATGAATCAGGAGCAGTGCAAGCATCATTAAATGCATCATCTACAACAGAAAGAACTGGAGGTATAGCTAAAGGCCTATGTTGTGGCAAATGTAGAAAGGTTCTAAGCCTTTTTCTGGAGTCTGAGAAATCTTGGCCCTGCCACTGAAATTGTTCCCTCATAGCATGCAAGGTTTCCCCAAAGGAAAATTCCTCAGGTGGAGAGGCTGAAGGAATGGACTCTTCAGCATCAGAGTCTTCGTAAGGGGAATAAGGAGCCTCAGGAGGGTCTGTATGTTCTGAGTCATCAGAGGAATCATCTGTGGATACTGGCTCAGGGGCTCTGTTCTAGGCCTCTTTCTGGAGGTGGGTGAGAGGTCCTGTCTGGATGAGGCTGGGATCCACGAATTAAAGAAATGAGATCCTCAGCCAAAGAAAGCATATGGGAGCTGGTGCTGGGCCTGTGTGAGGGGGGTTTGGCAGGCACCGTTTTTGAAGCTTTGGCTGCTTTAGCCCTGGCAAAGGCCTTAATAGACATGGCTGCAGGAGGCCTAGCAGCTCCACGTGCAGGGGTTGAAATATCCAGGGGAATAGTGTCTGATAATTCCTGAGAAACCGCAACAGAAGGTTGGATTTCAGAAGCCGATTCTACCAGGTTAGAGGAGGCCTCAGTAGAAGGTATGGTTTCGGCTGAAGAAATAACCGCTTGCTCGGTTTCGGCCGAAACCGAGACACTCGCGGTTTTCTTAATCGCGGTTTCGGCCGAAACCGCGGACCGCGAGTGTCGGTCCTTTTCTTTGCGTTTTTTGGTAATTTGCGTTGTCGGAGGATCCGACGGCATAATATAGGCAAAATCAGAGCCGAAAATCTGTTCAGCAAACTCCGACCGACGTCTAAGCGTCCGTCGGTTAAAAGAAGCACAGGCTAGACAAGCTGCTACGTCATGGTCTGGGCCTAAACAATGTATGCAGTAGGAGTGGAAATCTTTATGAGGTATTTGTTTCCCACAAGATAAACAGTTATTTACTTTCTCTGACATCGGCTGAGGCAAGAAAGAGTCCCCAACGAGGTACTTAGCTTTTTAGAAGTCTTCGAAGTAGTATTCGGTAGTAGTAATCTCTGGATCTGACCGACCGGCACTTGCGAACAGCTTCTGCTTCGGGCGCCACGCGGCAAGAAAGACTGAGGAAAATGGCGTCGGCTCATGCCTTTATACCCGAAAAACTGCAGCGATGACGTCGGGTGAAGTGCGACACGAGCCGAAGCCAGACCCAGACTTTGGAATCCGGCCGACCGAAGGGCTGCCTGACGACAGGACAACCCATTTGTAAGGACTGCAGATGCATCCTTGAAGGACATCACCAAACACCACCTCTTTGTCTAAAGGAGTAGTACTTATCTAGGCCATTACATCTTCAGGAAGATTTTGCAATCTAAGCCAAGCATATCTGTGCATAACAGAACCCATGGCATCTGCTTGGGAAACTATATCAGCTGCCATATGAACATTTTTGAGTACATATGGTTACTGGAGTTACTTAAGAAATCATGTTAAGGAGGAGGATTTACATTCAGAAGAAGGTATACCAGCAACAGTCTTACTCACATCTGCAAAAGTTGCAAGCCGACATCTGGCCATGAGACCCTGACAACTAATTGTCCTCAAGACTAACGTAGAAGATGAATACACTTTTTCCCCTATATCTGTTAAAATCCCTTACAAATTTGTCAGACTGAACAGGGTAAGTAGCAGTAGTAAGCAGTTTAGAACTGGAATGGATGGAATGCATGGTGAAGGAACAGCCAGATCCTGTCAGATGAGCTATGAAACAGAAATTTGTGGGTTTGAGGTAGCTTGCAAAGGCTGTCAAGCAGTTTGAGTGGAGGAGACAGCCTGTCTGTAAAAGAACATGCAGAGTTAAAAACATCTTCCAGACCTCAAATAGGAGGAATGTCAGGAAGTTTTGACGCATCTAACAAACAATTCACAGTGCCCTTTTTGTGAGTCTCTGAGATTTCTTTTTCTTACCAATGGAAGAGGTCCTTCATCTTAGCAATGTTTTCAGAAAAGTTATTTCCTCTACAGGGGAGTCAGAAAAAAACATTCTCCTTGGATTCTGATTCTAAAGTAGTAGAAGAGGTGATCTGGGAAGCATGGTTCAGTCCCTCCTTTTCTAACTCTAAAAGAGTCACTGTCTGAAGGAGAGGAAGACCTTTACTTTTTCAAATGGGAAGTGGATGGAGAAGAAAGCTATAAGGACTGAAGTGCTTTGAAAGACCCCTTTGCAAAACTGTATCACTTCTCCTTAGCTCCTGGGGCAAAAGGGGGAGATGAAGGAGAAATGATTAGTGTTTTTTTTTTTAATGGTGTTGTCTAAAGTGACAGACCTGGAAGAATTGGATGCCTATACTTCCATCAGCAAACTTGCTACCTCTTCCCAAATCAACAATTGAGGGATTATATCTGGTCCTTCCAGAAATACCAGATGAGCTCCACAGTTCTCTGCAGAAGCCAGCTATCTGGTCTATGAAAAAAAGCCAGGCTCCCTACCCTCAGAAGTACCCCAGGATGCAAAATCCAAGGCAGTTAGGAGCATCAAACAGAAGGTCCAACAGCTCCAGGAAGACTACTGCAGAGTCACATATTGGGGACTGGTGAAAAAAGGCAAAGGTGAAACCGCTTCAGAAGTCTCTTTAGCAGATTTTCATCCCTTAGGGAATGGAAAGGGAATGTCTGAGGAAGTTGAGCTGGTATACATCTATATGCAGCAGGTAGGGCCTTTTTTAGTCAATGATTTTCAAGAAATATACTAAGGTTGTTAAGCTGATTTCTAATGGTCCTAGAAGTAAAGGGCAAGCAGGTCTGACAGGAGTGAATGTCGGGTGCCTATACTAGACAAAAACAGACTGTGTGCGAAACTTCTTCTAAACGCTTTCTTTTTCTCCTAGGCATAAGAAAACATTTCTCTCAAATTTTATTCAAAATAAGAAAGAAAATTCTCAGAAGGGGACTTATCTGCCCAAAAAGTTGAATGACCACACTACCAAAGCACCGAAGACCAAGTCTAACTGAAATCTTCATCAGCAAGAAAGTTCAGATTTTTGGAACCCACGCATCTACCTTTAATTACAACATGCACTTATACTTCTTTTGATGCATGGTCTATGTGAAAGTTCAAAAGGTTTTCTATACTGGCCAGACGTCCAGTTTTTGGCAGGATATATCCCATACAGCTTTATGCTACTGCAGCAGTGATTTAATGATGAACAACAGTTGTTTCATTTGACTCCTTAAGACTAGATAGTACAGCAAGATCAGTTAACGGATTTTGTATAAAAGCTCATCTTAGGGTTACCACCTTACCTTTTCAAATGCCCAAAGTGGGACATTTTTGGTACAAACGTCAGCTTTTGCAGGCCGAAACATAACCACGGCCTGTACAAAGGACAGAACTTCACTTTTTTTTCCTAAATAAAAGCTTATTGTTGTAGCGTTTTAGTTGCTTACTCTGTTTCTTATAACATTTAGGTGTTTCAGATACAGAGTAACTGTTTTATGCAACTATTACATAAAATATAGGAAATTATTTTGTCCTAAAATCTCAGGACATTTGCCATTTTTGCAATTTTTATGCAGGACACAACTGCCCAAAGAGGGACTGTCCCTCACAAAGTGGGACAGGTGGTATGCCTATTCCTGACCCCTAGAAAGTCCATATGTCTTCTGAGAAGATAAGGGGTGGAGAATCTGGTTCCAAATAATGTTCTGAGAAAACATCCCAAAAGAATTGGGCTCTGGCAGCTTCATTTAGCAAAGCTAATCTTCAGAGTGAGACAGAAAGAGAATAAAGCTTAAGTATATCACTTAAATTGCCTAATATGTAAAGTAATACCAAACAAAATATCTCCTTGGAGGGAACAGGAAAGAAAATCTTCAACCTGGGAATCATTTTGAAGGCCTGTGGAGAGTCTGAATTGAAAGGAATAAGCCAAGTTCTCAACATGTTTATCTAAACTGAATGAAGGTAGAACAGGAGTAGGAGCCCTTTCTCCTCTCTCTCCTGTTAACACACAAGATGGACAGTATGGAGGTTTACCAAAGCCTGTTGCACTAATCTAAAACATTCATGCACAATAGCATTTTTAAAAATTAATTAAATAAGTTGAGTGTTCGTATGTTCTGGAGTTCATGGTTGATTTATTTTTGAAGTGCAAAGACAAATATGAGAAAGTACAGTTTTGTACCTACCATAAATATAGATGTTCGAGTGCTAATACAGCTGCAGTCAGAACAGATGGGTTCTCCTGCTGTCAGGCGGGTCCTCGGTCGGCCGAATTCCAAAGTCTAGGTCCGGCGTCGGTTGTCGTCGCTTCTTCCCTGACGTCAGTGCAACAGGGGTATAAAAGAACCAGCCGACACCATTTTCTTCAGTTTTTCTTGCCCCAGATGTCAGGTGCCCCCAGAAGGAAGGCAATACATACATTTGTGTAATAAAGCAATGCCATATAATCAAAATACAGTAGTGCAAGCAAATACATCATGAATGAATACCCCAATCAGGTTGCATGAGGATATGTTAGCCAATAGGCCTGTCCCAAGAGGGGAAGGAGGGAGGGAAACCTGGACTGCAGCTGTATTAGCACTCGAACATCTACATTTATGGTAGGTACAAAACTGTACTATATTCATCGTGCATACAGCTGCAGTCATAACAGATGGGTAGAATCCCAAAGCTAAGAAAGGGGTGGTAGGCACTAGGTGGAACTAGGAGGAGCCAGAATGCCCTGCAAGACTGCAGTGGCAAAGCCCGCTCTAGATTTGGAGTATAGTGGAAGGTGGTAGTGCCTGGAGAAGGTATGCACAGAACTCCAAGTGGCTGCTTCTAAAATATCTTTGGTAGGAACTCCTCTGAGAAAGGCTGCAGAGGTAGCCGTGGCCCTTGTGGAGTGAGATCTGATGCCTATAGGTACAGTTTTGCCATGAAAAGAATAGCAAAAGCGTATGCAGTGGGCTATCCATTTTGAGATTGTCTGTTTGGAAATTGGCTTTCCTTGAGCTCCAATAGCATAGGACACAAAGAGCTGTTCTGATTTTCTGAAAGGCTTTGTTCTGCCCAAATAATAACACAGTTGTCTGTGGATGTCCAAGGAATGTAGTAATCTCTCCCATTTGTTTTGAGGATTAGGATAAAAGGTAGGTAAGTGTATGGCCTGATTCAAAGCTACCCTGGATACCACTTTTGGCATAAAGGATGGGTTGGTTCGTAAGGAAACTCTGTCCTGATGGAAGATGATAAAAGGCTGCACAGCCATGAGAGCTTGTAGTTCCGAAACCCTACGAGCTGAGGTAATAGCCAGAAGGAAAGCTGTTTTCCAGGACAAATATTGCAAATCTGATGAGGCAGCTGGCTCAAAAGGAGGCAAGGTCAGTTTTTCTAGAATGAAATTGAGATCCCAAGCAGGTATTGGTTGTTTCCTTGGGGGTTTTAGATTCTTAGCCCCTCTGAGGAACTGTCTTAAGAGGGGGTGAGAGAATAAGGGTGGATCAGTGTTGTATTCTGCAGAAATGGCTGAGGCATGGATTTTGATGGAGGATAATGAAAGTCCACTGCTTAGCAGCTCAGCTAGATACTGTAATATTTGAGGTAAATTCAGTTTTCCAGGATCCTGGCCCTTTTTCTCATTCCAGACACAAAACCGTTTCCATTTTACGGAGTAAGCTTTTCTAGACGACGGCCTTCTAGCCTCCAAAATGACATCCTGCACCTCCTTGGAGAGTAGGGTCTGTTGTGATGCTAAGGAATCTTCCATGCGGCTAGATTGAGTGTTTTTAGCTGACTGTGAAGAGTTTTGAAGCTATGCTGGAGTCAGGAGAAGAGGCATTAGAGGCAGGGTCCATGGTGGAGAATGCGTCAGGCTCCTCAGGAGTGGGTACCAGTGTTGTCTTGGCCAGTCTGGAGCAATGAGAATAATCTTTGGTCTGTCTGCTCTGGTTTTCAATAGAACTTTGGGCAGCAGAGGAAGAGGTGGGACGGCATAAACTGTCATTTATGTCCAACTGAAAGAGACAGCGTCCACTCTCCAGGCCTTTGGATGAAAAATCCTTGAACAGAATTTCGTCAATTGGTGATTTTTGTGGGAGGCAAAGAGATCTATGTCTGGCCTTCCCCATGCTTGGATTATCTCTGTAAAAACTTGAGGATGCAACTTTCATTCGTGTGGAGCTGTCATATTTCTGCTTAGGTTGTCTGCCAGTGTGTTTTCCTTGCCTGGCAAGTACTGCGCTTGTAGTTCGATTTGTAAGTCCATGGCCATGTTCCAAAGTGACATGGCCAGTCTGCATAGGGGGTATGAATGTGTTCCTCCCTGTTTGTTTATGTACCACATTACTGTGGTGTTGTCCGTTCTTATCAATAGTTGACCTGGTTGCAGAAGGTCTTTGAAAGCTATAATAGCATTTATTACTGCTAGCATTTCCTTTTGATTGATGTGAAGGTGCTTTTCTTTTTGGGACCATTTGCCCTGAATGCACCGATCTGTCATGTGCGTCCCCCCAGGGGTAGTCCGAGGCATCTGTTGTGATTACTTGATTTGCTTGAGGCTTGCTGAATGGGAGACCTGTGTTTGTTTGGCATGCTTGAGCCCACCACAGAAATTCCTTTTGAAGACATGGAATTAGTGGTATTATTGTTTCCAAACTGTGGCTGTGTTGAGACCATAGGTTTTTCAGGTACCATTGAAGTTTCCTCATATGCAGCTTTGCACATGGGATTAGTAAGATGCAAGATGCCATGAATCCCAGAGCCTGCAGGATTTTCCTTGCAGTCAGCCTGGTGCAATTTGCTAGTGTTCTGAAGTATTGAGTTAGTTGCCCCTGCTTCTCTGGTGTGAGGTAGGCCATCTGGGTGTTTGTTTCCAAGTTGGCACCCAGGAAAATTATTTTCCGAGAGGGTATTAGCCTTGATTTCTTTTTGTTGACTGTGTATCCCAGAGAATTCAACAACATTATTACATAAGCCAGATGTTTCAGAAGAATGTGCTTGCTGTCCGCTTGGATCAGGCAGTCGTCCAAATAGGGGTATATTTGTATCCCTTGAAGTCTGCAGAAGGCAAATACTGATGCCAGGCATTTCGTGAATACTCTGGGTGCAGTAGACAAACCAAAGGGCAAAGCAGAGAATTGATAATGGGTTGAACCTGCAAGAAATCTGAGGTATCTTCTGCAATTTTGTCTGGGACATGCAGGTATGCCTCCTTGAGGTCCAATGTTACCAGCCAAGACTCCTTGCCCAGCATGGGAAGAAGCTGCTGTAGAGTGAGCATCTTGAATTTTGGTACGAGTAGAAATGTGTTTAGGATGGATAGGTCCAAAATAGGTCTCCAATCTTTTCCCTTCCTTGGTACCAGGAATAGTCTCGAATAAAAACCTTGACCTTGTTCGTGCGTAGGTACCTTTTGAATAGCTTTCATGTCTATGAGATCTGAAATTTGTCTTTGTGCCTCTGCCCTTTGATTGTGTGGCAGGTTTGGCATGCCTCTCATTTTTGGAAGGGTGTGAAAATGGAATCTGTAGCCTCTGTTTATAATGTCTAGGATCCATTTGTCTTTTGTGACAATATGCCAATGTTTTGAAAATAATGCCATTTTTACGCCTAAGGGTGCTGTCATTTGAGTCTTGCTTGGCATGCAAAGGGGAAAGTCATTGGGCTTGCTTTCTGAATGGTTGCGAGTTATCCTCACCACCTCTTTGTGTAGGAGCTTGCCATTGTCTGCCTCTAAATGATCCTTGGGATTGCCCTCTGCCCCTCGGGCGCCTGTATCTACCTCTTTGGGGTCTGTCCGTGGCTGGAAAGGCCCAATTTTTGGAAGACCAATTTCTACTGAAACGTGGGGGTTGTACCTGTAGAAAATCTTTCACAGTTTGCATTGATTTAGCCTTTCCCTGCATTTTCCTTAATACCTCCTCAGTATTAGCACCAAATAATACATCCTTTTGTAGAGGGGCATCTAGTAATTTAGCTTTGACATGATCTGGCAAGGTTTGTTCCTTGAGCCAGGCATGTCTGATCCTGTAACAGCTGTAACAGCAGCTCTACATGAGGCCTCCAGAGCATCAAAACCACATTGTAAGGTATGTTTACCCACTTGTTCTGCACTATGCATCAAATCCTGCAACTCCTTCAAGTCTGGTTGTTCAGGTTGTGACATTTTACTTTTCAATTGTGATAACAAAAACTGTTGGTACTTTAGCATATGGAACTGACAGTTTAATGCCCCCATGGTTAAGGTAGCCGATGTATATACCTTTTTTCCCCACCTTTCTAAGGATCTGGAATCTCTCTCGGAAGGTAATGGATTTTTAGCAGTGGAGGCCTTAATTCCCTTGGGGACCTGTGAGATGGTTTCTGGGTCAGCAGCATGGCTTTTGTATAGAAATTGGTGTGAGTCAGGAACCCTGTAGTACCTGTCAGGCTTGACTGGGGCTGGAAGTAGAGAATCCGGGTTAAGGCAGGCCTCCGAGTACACATCATCTAGTATGTCCAAGACAGGAGGTATAGCCAGAGGCCTGTGCTGAGGTAGCAAGAGAAATTCCCTAAGCCTTTTCTTGGAATCTGAATAATCTTGGCCTTCCCAGTGGAAGTGTTCCCTTATGGTATGCAAAGTTTACCCAAATGAGTAATCCTCTGGGGGGGATACAGAGGGAATGGACTCCTCTGCATCAGAGTCTTCAAAAGGGGAGTAAGAATGTTCCTGTTCATCAGAGTGCTCTGAAATAATGGAGCCCTGATCAGAGGAGGGGGATTCTTCCTCCACTCTGGGCCTTTTGTCCCGGGGGGGGGGTTGAGAACCCCTGATAACAGTAATTAAATCCTCAGCCATTTTAAGCATCTGTTTTTTAGGCATGGGGCCTGGCGATGGGCCCTGTGTAGCTTGTCTCTTAGAATGCATGGCTGCTTTAGACTTAGTGAAAGCCTTGATGGAAAAAGAAGAGGAAGGTCTGAAGACACCTTGAGAGGAGGTAGACCTGTCCACATTTTGAGATTCACCACCAAGAGTGGCTTCGGTATCTGTAGTCGGTGTGTGGGCCGAGGAGCCTGCGACCTCGGGCACAGGAGACACCGCCAATGAAGTGTCGTCGGTAGACAGGGGCTGCGTAGGCGCCTCGCTGAGAACCAGACCACATGTAGTCGGCTTTGGCGTGGTGTCGGTAGGGGCCGCGGACCTCGTGTGTCGGTCCTTATCTTTGCGCTTTTTAGATAAAACTGGAGTTGGAGTATCCGACAACATAATATAGTTAAATGTTTTGCCAAAATAATGCTGGGCGAACTCCGCCCGATGCTTAATGGTGCGTTTGTTGAATGTAGCACAAAAGCGACAGACCGAGACGTCGTGGTCTGGGCCTAAACAAGAAATACAGAGGGAATGGAAATCCTTATGCGGTATTTGCTTCCCACATGAAATACAATTGTTAACTTTGTCTGACATCGGTCTGAGGCAAGAAAAGTTTCCCCAACGGGGTACTTAGCTTCCAAGAAGACTTCGGTTGCAAAATTTTCGTAATTTCAGGAGCTGGCTGACCGGCACTTGCGAACTGCTTCTGCTTCGGGCACCGCGCGGCAAGAAAGACTGAAGAAAATGGCGTTGGCTGGTTCTTTTATACCCCTGTCGCACTGACATCAGGGAAGAAGCGACGCCGGACCTAGACTTTGGAATTCGGCCGACCGAGGACCCGCCTGACGGCAGGAGAACCCATCTGTTATGACTGCAGCTGTATGCACGATGGACATCTGTACACTTGCAAATGAAGTAGCTGGTGAAAACAGGGAAATCAAGAAGACTAATGGTGATGGAGATTACTTTTGTAACAATGGAAAAGACTGAATAAGAGATTTAGATTCTTTCGATCAAGCTGTAAATCGATACACTAGCAACTGGAGATTCAATTATTAAAGTAACTGGTACTCATATTTGCAGAAATAACAATTTATTATTACACTGGCAGTGTTATGGCTGCCAGGAGCAAAAATACAAGGTGTGAGTAGGAACTAAAGATGTCCGAATTTAAGAAAGTTTGGAGCTGTTTTTATTTATGTTGGATCAAATGATCTCGTCTTTAAATACTCACTAGGAACCTACAGCCATATCAGATACAAAACATGTACAGCTATTAGAACATACTGTTTACAAATCCCATACAAAAAAGAGAGTCGGGTGGTATTTTTATTCCCCATGCAGACTCCAAATAATTTTTCCTCTGGGAGACCACAAATGTTGCAGGTGTGATGGGGAAGAAATTTCGAGGTAACTGGGAACGTACATTTTGGGAGTGTAATGATTTGGCAAACTAACAATTCCCTGCAGCTTATTACGAACTGTGATACAAAAACAGAACTGCCTAGACACAGTAATACCTAGTTGAGTTTAATTCTGGTGGCTGCCAAAAAAGAATTAATGTTCTTACAATAACATTCCATCTGTGTTGTTCATCTTAATTTATCACTGACATATGGATTCAGTTCTGAGTATCAGAACCAACTTGGACATTCCTACAGCTAGTGAGAAACAAAAACTCTTGAGCTTAAGTCCTACCCAGAATGCTCCCCTCCAATTTACCTCAGATCGAGTTTGCAGATAGAAAAGAAATTACAGAAAATATAATTCTCATAACACCTTTCTCTAGTGGTGTTGACAAAAAAATGCATAACTAGGAGCATAATTCATTCCACTAAGAGGTCTGAAGGTAAGGGGGTGGAGGGTGGGGAGTCAAGGATAAAAGATGATGCACAACACAGATAGAATGTTATGGTAAGTACATAACTCCTTTATCTGATGTTGTCACTCTTCATTTAATCCTTGACATATAGGATAGAATCCTCAGCTACCTTAAATCATGGGAGGACTCACGAAGGATATTCCTGAACACCACAGAACCAAATGACACTCTTCCCCTAGATACCAAATCCAATTTGTATTGAGTAATAAAGGTATGTGGGCTAGCCCATGTCTCTGCTGCACAAACATTGTCCATGGAAGCCTTAGAATGATAAACTGCTCAAGTAGCTACGGCTGTAGTAGAGTGTGCCTTAACTTTCTTCTTGTTGTAAATGAAGGATATAGAATCTTTTAGCCATCTACAAAAAAGTAACCTTGGATACTGTCTTACCCATTCTAGTACTTGAAAAGGAAAAACAGTTGGTCAGATTTTCCTATGTCTTTTGTTCTATGAAGATAGAAGTGCTAATGTCTATGAACATCCAATAAATGCTAACAGTACTCACCTTTGAGAAATTCGGAAAGAATACTGCTAAACTGACTGTCTGATTAATACTTATTTCTGACACCACTTTTGGGTAGAAAGAAGAGTTCATTCTCAAGGAAACCCTATCTTTGTGAAATATCAAATACAGTGATTTGCAATACAAGGCCTGAAATTCTGAAAATCTTCTGGCAGAAGTAATTGCTACAAGAAAAGTAGTTTACAAGATAAGAATTTCAGGTCGCAGATGGCAGCAGACTCAAAGGGGGAATGTACTATGTCTGTAAGACTAAGATTAGATCCCAAGGTGCAAAATGGATCCTTATACAGAGGCTTTAACATCAAGGTCCCTTTTAAGAATGCTTTGCAAACTTTATGAGAAATTAACGAATAGCTTTTGAACCCATTATGAAAACCTAAATAGCCACTAGTTGAACCCTGATAGTAGAGGAAGAGGCTCCTTCTTCAAGGAGTAAAGCTACAACTTCTAAGATTTTGTCGATAGGAGTGGAGAAGAGGTGAATGTTATCACGAGCACATTAGAAAAATCTCTTCCATTTACTATCGTAGAGTTTTCTGGTGGAAGGTTTATGGAAGGCCAAAAGAATCCTATGAACTGGGGAAGATAGATTATTTTGCCTGGCAATCAATGGAACTGGAGAATCCAAGCTGTAAGCTTGAGGGTTTGAAGGTTTTGGTGAACTAATCCCTCTGGATAGGGCAGGAGATCTGGATCTGAGTCCAAGGTCCATGGCCACTGAATCAGATAAGGCTAAAGAAAGGAGGAACCAAATCTGCTGAAGCCAGAAGGGGGTAGAGAGGATTATCTTGCTCTTCAACCTGAGAGCTTTCTTTAGAAACTGAGGAACTAATGGAATTGGGGGAAAAGGCATACAGAAACACCAAGGGCCACTTGTGTAGGAGACCACTTGTGTAGGAGAGCATCTTTCTGCGACTCCTCTGGACAGGGTGACCAGAGCAAAGCAGCTGCTGCACTTGTTCAGGGGCGATGCAAATAGGTCATACCATGATTGGCCCCAGCAATGAAAAATCTTTACCACCACTTTGAAATTGAGAGACCACTCATGAGGCAGGAGAATATATCTGCTCAGTTTGTCTGCCATCACATTGTAACTCCCGAGAATATGTATTGCTATCAGAAAGCAGTTGGAAAAGATCGCCCAATGCCAAGCTCTGAGAACTTCTCGACAAAGGGGGTAAGACTTGGTTCCTCCCTGCTTGCTGATGTACAAAACTACCGACATATCTGTCTGAATCGTAATCGTTCCCAAGGGGAGAGCAGTTTGAAAGGCCTGCAAGCTAAAAACAGTGCCCTCAGCAATATAATCAGCAACAGAATATTGATATGCAAGCTGGCCTCCATGGGTGACCATGTGCCTTGGCTGTCTTACCCAGATAATGCCCTCCCCACCCCATCTGGGAAGTGTCCGTGGTCATTATGGCTTGGGGTTGACACGGGACAAAGGACTGGCCCAACAGAATTTCTTCTGACTGAATTCACCAAGCTAGATTTTTCTTGCAATGGTTGGTAATCAAAAACTAATCTGACATTGGTTGATACTGTATGGACCACTGATATGCTAGAAGCCATTGTACAATTCTCATGTGAAATCTTGCGAGAGGCACTAACGTAATGGCCACTATTATCAAACCTAAGGCTTGTAAGTCTAGTCATGTGGCTACTCTCTTGCTTCTAACAATTTTTTTTTTTTTAACCTAGGCCTTGATCTTCTGCAATTTAAGACAAGGAAGGGAGGCTATGCAAGTCTTGGCATTTAGTACCGCTCCTATGAACTCTAAAGTTTGCACTGGCATTAGTTATGGTTTTCCATAATTACGGTAATCCCTGTGGTGGCGCAGTTCTAGAAAACATAGTCTCTTGTTAGTTCTAATAGATGCCTGGTGGGAGCAGTAATGAGAGAGTTATCCAAGTATGGAGACACATGGAATAAGTGCAGTCTCAAGTGAGCTGCTACTGCTGCCATGCATTTGGTGAACACCCTGGGTGCTGTGGTGATACCAAAGGGCAGAGCCCTGAACTGATAATGACTGGCTTTCAGCCAGAAGTGGAGAAATTTCCTGGAGCCCTTGACCAATTTTATGTGGTAATATGCATCCTGGAGATCTATCGAGCACATCCAATCATCTTTCCCTAGAAACGGAAGGATAGACTGAATCATGACCATCTGGAATTTCATCTTTCGAATGGACTTGTTCAAAAAAACTTAGATCCAAAATTTGTCTACAGTACCGTGTCTTTTTTGGCATGAAAAGAATCCTGGGTAAATAAGTTATGTACTCACCATAACGTTCCATGTGAGTTGTTCCATCTCACCTTCATTCTTTACTGATGGGTTCGGAGCCAATGGATCGGCTCCGATACGGCCGTTTGCAAAGCTCAAGGTTTACCAGTAGCTCGAGACCAAGCCCCTTATCCCATGATGCACTGCTGGAATTACCTCAGATCTTGTTTGCTGCATGTACTATATCCATATAAGTGAACTACCCTCCCACAGAGAGGAAGAAGAATTGAGCAACCAGGAGGAGACCAGCCTCTAGGTCAACTATTAGCCAGGTGGGGGAAGGAGGGAGGGACTAAAGAATGAAGGCGAGATGGAACAACTCACATGGAACGTTATGGTGAGTACATAACTTCTTAATGTGAAGTTGTTCAATCTCGCTGTTCATTCTTTACTGATGGGTAGCATACCTAGCACCTTCAATCTAAGGTGGCTCACGGGAATACATTCTTCAGGACCGTAGACCCAAAAGAAGCCCAGTCCCTGAAGGCCTTATCAACTTTGTAATGCGTGACAAAGGTATGAGGTTTAGACCAAGTGGCTGCAGCACAAATGTTATCTAGGGGCAATCTGGCTTGGAATGCAGAAGATGTAGAAACTGCTCTGGTCAAATGAGCCTTAATCTTGTGTAGTAAGGGCATATTAGCAGCTGAACAAACAAAAGTGATGCATTTAGATAGGCATTTAGAAAGCGTTGTTTTAGCCACTGATCTACATTTTCTGGCTTCAGAGAAAGACACAAAGAGCTGGTTTGATTTTCTAATATCTTCTGTTCTGTCCAAATAATGTCTGAGCTGTCTGTGAACGTCAAGTTTGTGCAGCATATACTCTAATTTATTGGAATGGTTAGGGAAAAAGACTGGTAACTCAATGACTTGGATGATATTAGATTCCGAACAAACTTTGGGCAAAAAGGAGGGGTTTGTCCTAAGAGATAACTCTATCAGCATGAAAAATCAAATAAGGAGGGCTGACAGATAAAGCTTGAAGTTCTAACACTCTGCGGGCAGAAGTAATAGCCACCAGAAATATGGTTTTCGATGATAAAAATTTGAGATCACATGATGATGCTGGTTCAAACGGGGGGGGAAGAATTATATGAGACAGCATAAAGTTTAGATTCCAGGGAGAATAAGGAGTTTTCACTGGAGGCCTCATGTGAAAGGTTCCTTTGAGAAAGGCCTTGGACAACTTGTGGGACATTATGTTTAGCCCGTCAACTCCGAGATGAAAGTTAGATATAGCAGCCAACTGGACCCGAACTGTTGCGGCTGCCACTCCTTTATTAAAGATCATAGTCAAGAATTCCAATATGGACGTCAAGGGGGCTTGATAAGGATCAAAGTTCTGCTTAGAGGCCCATATGGAAAATCTCTTCCACTTACTAAGATATAATCTTCTGGTGGACGGCTTATGGGAAGACAAAAGGATCTGCCTTGTCTCATTGGAAAGGTTATGAAGCCTAGCTATGAGATGAAATGGAACAGCCAAGCTCTTAGCTTCAGTGACTGCAAGGGAATATGGAGGTCCCCCGACAGATGTGTCAGAAGGTCCGGAACTGGGTCCGGAATCCATGGATCCTCCAAGAGATGATGATGAAGAAATGGGAACCAAATCTGCCAAGGCCAATGAGGGGGCTATAAGAATGATGGTCCTTCCTAGAGACTTTGCTTTCTGTAGAAGTCTGAGTATCAACGGGATTGGAGGGAATGCACAGAGGAGACCGGAGGCCAATCGTGTACGAGTGCATCTCTCGGGGGTTGTCACGGAGGGGGAATCGGGGCAAAGTAGCTTCTGCATTTTGTGTTGATGTGACTGGCAAAAAGATCGCAGCAATGCTGGCCCCATTTGCGGAAAATCCTGTCCGCAATCTGTTTCTTGAGGGACCACTCGTGCGGCAACAAGATTGCCCTGCTCAGTTTGTCTGCTATCACGCTGGATCTCTCCGGGATGTGCGTTGCCAACAGAAAGTGCTGGGAGGAGACAGCCCACTGCCAAACTTTGAGGGCATCTCGGCAAAGGGGGTAAGACTTGGTTCCACCTTTCTTGCTCAAGTACCAGACTACTGACATACTGTCTGTCTGAATTGCAATCATCCCTAGAGGAAGAGAGTCCTGGAATGCCAGAAGTACTGCTCTCATCTCCTGAACATTGATATGCAGATGTGACTCTTGATCTATCCATGTGCTTTGAGCAGTCTTTCCCTAAAAACGCCCCCCCTCCCCACCCTATCCGTGGTCACAGTGGCTATTGGAGGGGGTAGTACAAAGGGGCATCCTATGGTTACATAAAGAGACGTCAACCACCACTGGAGATCTCTCTTGCAAGAGTTTGTAATTAAGATCGTGTGATTCACTGGAAGTTCCTGATAAGACCATTGCATGAACAGCAGCCATTGAAGAATCCACATATGCATCTTTGCTAATGGTATGGCCAAGATCGCTGCAGCCATCAAACACAATACTTTTAGAACTTCTGTGGCTGGTGCTCTGTTTTTTTGATACCAGTGAGCTGACATGCTGGCGAAGAAGAAAGACTCTCTCAACTGGTAGTCGTAGGGTGGTAGCTGAAGTGTCTAACTCTGCCCCTATAAAAACGATATGCTGCGATGGCAACAAGGCAGACTTTTCTGAGTTGATTGTAATGCCTAAGTGATTGCACAGTGTCAGAGTGTATTCCCTTGCCTGAATCAGTTGATGCCTGGTGGTGGAGGTAAGGAGCCAATCTTCTAGATATGGAAACACCTGGAATCGTAGATGCCTCAGGTGAACACTCTGGGGGCTGTAGCGAGACCAAAAGGCAGGGCTCAAAATTGATAATGATTGGCTCCCAGCCAGAAACGCAGATGATCTCTGGATGGCCTGGCCATTTTTATGTGGTAGCACGCATCCTTGAGATCTATCGAGCACATCCAATTGTCTTTCCCTAAAAAGGGGAGTATAGACTGAAGCGTGACCAACCGGAACTTCTCTTTCTTCACAAATTGGTCGAGTCTGCTGAGGTCCAAAATGGGTCTCCAGTCCCCTGCTTTCTTTGAAACCAAAAAGAATCTTGAGTAAGTTCCGGATCCTGTTTGGTCTGCTGGGACTGGCTGGATGATACTTTTTTTCTAGCAACTTGTGGGCCTCTATTGTTGCTTGTTTCCTGTAACTGGGTGGAACATCAAGGGATTCTCCTTGCGGGTGTGGGTGGAGTGGAGAACGGTATGAAATATCCTCTGGAAATAATACTTTTTACCAAGCTGTCATTTGTTATATGTTGACAAGCATCTGGGTACAATAAGCGACCCCCGACTGCCTCCAGAGCAGGACAGTCGGGCACTGATAGGGTTGACCAGAGAAGTGATCTGTCACCCTGGTGTTGCGGACCCCCTCTGCTACGAGGGCGGCGTCTTCCATTATTACCCCCTCCTCTGCCCCTAAAGAGGGGTTCACCACGTGTGTCCTGAAAGGCTCCTTGGGGTTTTCAGAACCATATATTTCCTCCCCTTTGGGTTAAGGCCGAGTATGGGTGGAAAAACAGACTCCGATGGCAGAGTCTTTCCCTCCTGTTCACACCTGGTCAAGGTTTCCTTCACTTTAGGCCCAAAGAGGGATGAGCCATCAAAAGGGGTGTTCACAAATGAAGACTTAAAGGGCTCCGCGAAGGAACACAAGCGCATCCAGGAATGTCTTCTGAGAGCAATTCCTGTACCTGCTGCCCTACTCTCATCCCATCAGCTGCATATATGAGATGCATGGACGAGTTCACAAAGGAATTTAGGGTAGCAAGCTTGGCGGCAACTTTGTCGGAAGCCCCTGCAGCTACAGTACCCTGAAGAGCATCTCCCAACTCCTTAATGAGATCTCTTTGCAGCCTAGTGAAATGGGTCAAATAGTTCAGGGATCACAGTGTAAAATTCACTGAAATAAACATGCGTTTCTCTCATATCTATCCATGATCCTGGACTCTCTGTTAGGAGTATGGATAGACGAGGAAATCTCAGACATTTCCTTTTGGGTGGCCGCCACCACCACCATGGCCTCAACAGGGACTCCTTTGGACAAAAAGGATTTATCTACAGGGGCAGAAATAAACTTGTTAGACCTCCGAGGGACCGGTTCCATGGACTCGGGTGACTCCCACGCCCTCCGAGAGATCAGCTGCATGAGCTCATTGAAGGGCAGAGACATCCAAAAGGTGGAAGGTTGAGACCCGGAAGCCTTCAGGAGAACGGACGTCCTCAGCAGGGCTTTTGGACTGCCAGTCACCCCTCTGCCCAAGGATCTCGGGCATCTCCGCAAAGGAGATAACCTCAAAGGGGGATCGTGGAGACCCTTCTGACTCATCCAAGTCAGCGTCAGATGTCAAAGACTCCTGTGGGGAGTCCAAGTGTCTCCTCTTGTACAATCTCTTCCTGGGGACCTCCTCAGTGGGAGCCTCTGGGGAGGACTCGGAAGAGCAGGAGGCGCTCTGTGGGGCTACCTGTGGCTCAGGGTCTCTATGCTTAGCCTGGACAATGGAGGCAGAAGCAGACGCAGACACTTTGGGGGAAGAAGAGACCATACCTGGAGTCGAGGATGTATTTGGGGATAAAGCTCTCCTCATGGCTTCGAAGGCAGCACTGCTCTGATGAGAAGGAGTCGACGGACCCAAAGGAGCCGCCAGCCCCGCCCTCACCGAGACCATGGGCTCTGAGCCAGAGGTAGGAGCTGAGCTCATCTGAGCTGAAGCCCCGAGAGGAAGAGTCGGCACTGACAAGTCGGAGAGACAATCCTCTCCGGACCGGACAGGAGAGTGTCGGCTCCTAGAGTTCCAGGTCAGCGCCGAGGACATCAGTGTAGATGGAACAGAGGACACCGGAGCAGGTCTCGGCACCAAAGGCTCCACGATCAACAGGTTGGCCTCCCCCGGCTCCGAAGGTCTGGTAGGAGGGGCAGTCAAATCCAGGGTGGTGGTCTTCGGTTCCGATGCTAGGGTCGGAGCCAACAATTTAGCAAGGCCAGGTGCCCGTAAGAGCTTCTGCACCAATCGGTCCATATCCAAATCTGAGAGGCTGACAGAAGACCTAAAGGAGTGCACCGACAGTGCCGATTGAAGGAGTGGAGATGCAGGTCTCTCCGATACCGGCTCCAGAATGGTGGGCCGGTTCCGAAACGAAAAGACACTCTGTTACGACAGCTGTGGAGCTGATATTCCAGAATCTTCCACTTTTTAGGCACTTTAGATTCCTTGGAGGCTCCTAAAGACTTTGAGGATTTGGAGGACTTGCTGGCCCCATCCTGGTCACTCAATGCTTCGGAAAAAGGATGCTACAGAAAGCATCTATCAACAAGCTTCCTTTTCCTCTCCAATAATACCCTTGAGAAAAAGGGGTGGCAAATACTGTAGGACTCCTGCAGATGTACAGCACCTAAGCAATATATGCACTGAACATGCTCATCAGTCACAGATATCTTTTGCCTGCAGTCTGGACATTTCTTGAAGCCAGACTTTAGGTGTTTGTCCTTGTCCTCTGACATATCCAAAGAAAAAAATCCCTTTAGGCTTAATACTAAAAACAAAGCCACGAAAAGCCTAAATAAAGTCACACTCAGCTATATTAACAACGACCACACCTAGGCTCAAAGCACACAAAGCCTATGGAACAGCTAATTTAACCAGAAAGACTATAATAAAACACACACACACTAAACAATGGCCCAAAGGAAAGAAGGGCCGACATTAACTACATATATATATATATATATATATATATATATATATATATATATATATATATATGTCTATATAAGTAACAAGACAACATCTAGGCCACTACAAACTATGCTAAACTATTTAAATAGCACATGAAGGGAAAAGGGAGTTGTAAGAAGCTACAGAAAAGTGCAGTTGTGTACTCTTACCATAAATGTAGATGTTTGAGTGTATTCACTGTTGCAGTCATTACACTTGGGTTATCCTGCTGGCAGGCTACCCTCAGTCGGCCTGAATTCCAAAGTATAGGTCCGGTGTCGGCTGCTGTTGCCTCTTCCCTGACGTCAGAGCTCCAGGGGTATAAAAGATGCAGCCAACGCCATTTTCTTACCCCAGATGTCAGGTGCCCCTCAAAGGGTAAGCTAAAAATATGCCAATAAAACATGCATGCACCAAAATATATATAATGCCTTCATCTATAAGCAAATACACCACATAGGTTGTATAGGTTAGAGAAGAGCAGATAAATTGCAGCCAAGATATGGGGGATGGTGAGTGGGTAACCTGCACTGCAACAGTGAATACACTCCAACATCTACATTTATGGTAAGTGTACACAACTGTACTATGTTCTTCATGTTTCACTGTTGCAGTCATTACACTTGGGTTGAATCCCAAAGATAAGGTTGGGAGGCTGGAGCTAAATAGCATTAGGAGCGGCTATGAGGCCCTGCAGAACTGCAGTGGCAAAGCCTGCCCTGGATTTAGAGTAGAGTGGTAAATGATAGTGCTTTGTAAAGGTGTGCACTGAACTCCAGGTAGCAGCCTCTAAAATGTCTTTGGTTGGTACTCCCCTGAGGAAGGCTGCTGAATTGGCTGCTGCTCTGGTAGAATGTGGCCTAATGCCCTTAGGTACTAGCTTGCCATGTTGTGAATAGCAGAAATGGATGCAGTGGCCTATCCACTTTGAAATAGTCTGCTTTGAGATGGCTTTTCCTTGTGATCCTGCAGCATATGCCACTAGTAGTTGCTCTGTCTTTCTGAAAGCTTTGGTTTTGTTCAGGTAGAAGCGTAGCTGTCTGTGTATGTCCAAAGAATGCGGAATTCTCTCCCCCTTATTCTGTGGGTTTGGATAAAAAGTAGGTAGATGAATAGTTTGGTTAAGGGCCATACTGGACAGTACCTTAGGCATAAATGTCGGGTTTGTCCTCAGAGAAACCCTGTCTGGATAGAAAATGATAAAAGCTTCCACAGCCATGAGTGCCTGTAGCTCTGAGACTCGTCTTGCAGATGTTATTGCTAAGAGCAGAGCTGTTTTTCAAGATAAAAACTTTATATCCGCTATAGCGGCTGGCTCAAAAGGAGGCAGGGTGAGTTTTTCCAAAACATAATTGAGGTCCCATTCAGGTATTGGTGATCTTCTTGGAGGCCTTATGTTTCTGGCTCCTCTGAGGTACTGCCTTAACAAGGGATGAGAAAAGACTGGTGGCTCTGTACTGTAATGAGCCGAAATGGCAGAGGCATGAAATTTGACTGATGAAAAGGATAGGCCTTTGTCCAGCATCTCAGTTAAGTACTGCAAAATCTGAGGAATATTTGGTACAGCTGTGTCAATTCCTTGTGCCTGGTTCCAAGCACAGAATCTCTTCCATTTTCCAGCATAAGATTTTCTGGTACTAGGCCTTCTGGCCTCCAAAATGACATCCATTACAGCTTTAGTGAGAGGTGCGTTTTGTATTACTACATTATCCGCCATGCTGCCAGATTTAAGGTCTTTAATTGGCTGTGCATGATCTGATTGTTTTGTTGGGATAGTAGATGAGGTATTTGAGGCAAGGTCCAAGCCGGGCATTGAGACAAGTTCCTTAGGATTGGGTACCAGTGCTGGCGGGGCCAGTCTGGGGCAATCAGTATCATCTTTGGCTTCTCTTGTCTGACCTTTAGGAGTACCTTGGGGAGGAGAGGCAATGGAGGAAAGGCATATACTGCTAAGCTTTTCCAACTGAAAGAGAGGGCGTCCACTTTCCATGCTTGTCTGTGATAAGTCCTTGTGCAGAATCTTTTTAGTTGGTAGTTGTGAGGAGAGGCAAATAGATCTATATCCGGGTATCCCCTTTTCCTTGTTGTTATGCTGAAGACTTGTGGATCCAATTTCCACTCGTAGGGATCCATGAGGTTTCTGCTTAGTTCATCTGCCAGAGTATTTATCTTTCCTGGCAGGAATTGTGCCTGCTGATGTACTTGCTAAGTCAAAGCTGTGTCCCACAGAGTCATGGCTAGTCTGCAAAGGGGGTAAGAATGAGTGCCTCCCTGCTTGTTTATATACCACCTGACCGTGATGTTGTCGGTCTTTATCAGTAGTTGTCCCGGATGAAGTAGGTCCTTGAAGGCTGTCAGGGCATTCTGGACAGCTAGCATTTCTTTTTGATTGATATGTAGATGCATTTGGTTTGCAGACTATGTTCCTTGAATACATCTTCCTGCCATGTGGGCCCCCCAGGCATAATCTGATGCATCCGTTGTTAATGTCTGCCTGGCTGGGGGTAAAGTGAATGGCTGTCCCTTGTTCTGGTGACAAGCCTCCACCCACCAGCAAAACTACTGTTGCAGGCAGGGAATGAGGGTAATTGTTGTTTCCAGGCTGTGGCAATGTTGAGTCCAAACACTTTTTAGGTACCATTGAAGTTTCCTCATATGCAGTCTCTCATATGGAATTAATAAACAACCAACGAACAAAGCAGAATAGTTCCAAAAACAACGACCATGGATCCAACACCAACAATTTATTGCACACAAGTCCCTAGCGCCTCGGCCTTCGTCTTCCAGGAGAATAACTTCAATTAACTTGCAAGCATTTTTATACAACAGTCAATAAAATAATCAAATTATTCAATTATCAATTATACAATTAATTATTAAAAACTCTCCAATTACACTCCAAATTCATACCCCTTGGTATCATAGTATCATACTTCAATATAAAAACAGTTTCTTTATATAACAATTTACATTTAACTTTTTCTTCATTTTCATACATACTTAAACTCTCTAAAACTGTAGCTAACAATCCCTTGGCATCACCATTATGGAACTCTTTAAAATGTGTAGCAATAGGACTTTCCATTTTCTTATATTTTATATCTCTTAAATGTTCCTGCAGCCGCGTTTTAAAAGCTCGTTTACTTTCCCCTACACAGAACATATTGCAAGGGCACTTTAATGCATATATTATTCTTTCAGTATTGCATGAATAATTCCCCATAGGATAAAATTGTTTACCATTAATGTATTCAAATCTATTACACACATACTTACAAGAGACACACTTACCACAAGAGTATGTGCCCCGTAATTTATCATTAACGTTAACATTTAAATGCAAACTTGGGGTGGAGAAACCTGCATGAACCAACATGTCTTTTAGGTTTCTTCCTCTCCTATAAGAGAAAGTAATATTTCTAGGAAAAATTGATATTAACTCTTTATATTTAAATAATGATTTCCAATAATATTTCATCATATGGCAAATATCTAAAGAAAGTAAATCATAAGTCATAACCATAAAAATTTTATTTGATTCATCACCCGAAGAATGAGTGTATATTTTTTCTTATTATTTTTCTTCTGTATTTTATTAATATCTTGATTAGCTCTTTTTATACTATTTAATGATGACATTACCTCTTGAGCATCATAGCCCCTTTTGATATATAAACACGCTGTTTTATCTAATTCATCATCAACTTCATCATTATGCTTATATAACCTATTTATTCTTAAAAATTCGCCATAAGGTAATGATTTTAAAAGATGTGGAGGATGGCAACTTTGTCCATCTAACAGATGTAACTCATTTTCAAATTTTCGAAATATTTTGTCACCACCTTACCATTCAAATTTCCTTCTAAAATTATATCTAAAAAATTCACTTTATTACCAACTTAAAAACCGTCAAATTTTAAACCAAATTCATTCATTTGTAAATCACTCTTAAATTTACATATTTCTGATTCTCCACCCCTACAAATAAAAATTTAATTGTCTATATAACGATAATAACTAACAACATTATTTATAAAAAATTCCATCCTATACAAAAATTCTACCTCAAAAAGATTCATCATAGCATTTGCATACATAGGGGCGAATGCTGCTCCCATCGCTGTTCCTCTTAGTTGATGGAATAATTGTCCATTAAAACTAAAAAAATTATTCTCTAAACATAATCCTATAAGCTCCGTAATGTATGATGACAAAGGACTATTTCCTAATAATTTCTCTATGGCTTTAAGGCCATGTGTATGTTCTATGCTTGTATACAAACTTCTAACATCTGCTGTAAACCAATACATACCCACACTCCAAGTTATAGATGAAATTTTTGTTAGAAAATCAAAACTATCCTTAATATATGAAGGCTGCTTTATCACAAAAGGAAATGAAAAGCTATGCAAAAATAAGCCCATGTTGTGTGTAAAATAGTTACATGCTGACACGATCGGACGACCTGGTGGATAATATAAGTTTTTATGTACTTTTGGTAAGCAGTAAAACTTTGCTACTTCACATCCTTTTGTTGAAAATTTTTTAGAAATATCTTCCTTTGAAAAGTACCCTAATCTATAACCTTTGTGACAAAGATCCTCAAACATTTTAATAGCTTGTTCATATTGTTTTATCTCACACTTTTCATATGTTCTACTATCATTTAAATGTTCCCAACACATCCTAGCATATTGGGTATGATGCATTAATACAATTTTATTACCCTTGTCAGCTGGTTTTACTATTATTTCCTTATTAGCCGCAAGACCTCTAATAGCAAGCCACTCATTTTTAGTTAAATTATATTGAATGTTACTTTGTTTATTATCAAATTCACTATAAATATTTTCAGCTGCAAAATTTATCATAGCCGAAAAATTTTTTATTCCTTCATGTTGGAAAGGCGGTGAAAAAGTACTTTTAACCTTAATCCTACTTGTATCTAAACGACAGTACGCGTTGGAATCCATATAACTGTCACTATCAGATACACAAGAATAATAACTGTCATCTGAATCATCATCGGTACTTAAATCTTTCTCATTTAACTTATTCAAAAAATCATTATGATTATTTTTAAAAAAACACATCAGATTTAATTTGCGTATAAAGCGATAGATGTCACTTTTTAAAACATACAACCTAGGTAAGACCGTAGGAACATACTTCAAACCATGATTAAGTGCGGAAATTGTAGCCTCACTAATAGTGAGGCCACTCAAGTTAATAATATAATTATTAACATTGTTTTCACAGTCTACCAAGTCACTTGTTAAAGAGTTAGTTTTTCCTAAAACGTTTGTACCTCCGTACAGTCCCAGATGTCTCTGAAAATTGTCTCCGTCCATTCTCAGTACTGGTAGCATTACCTCTGAATTCGTCTCTATTACCATATTCCGACCACCTCTTTCTCCGAAAGGAATTTTGAAACTGTTGTGGATTCTGTGCCGCCGGTAACTCTGGATAATCATTACCACCTTCTCCAGCTTCACTATCCCAATCTGTAGAAGCATCCGATGTAATATTTGGCCCACCATGTTCCAAACGGTTTTCCTCGTCCGCAAACCTGACGTTACGATGTCGGTTCTTGTTGTTGATTGGACGAGAGAATGCCGAGCCCCCTGCATAATCTTTGATGTCACGATTTAGTTTGTATTTTTTAACATTCAACAATTCCTTCTCCATATCTATTAGCTTATTTTGTATATCTTTTAAACACAATTCCATAAGCGATAAGCCAGCCATTTCTGATAGAGTCTCACAAGCATTATTAATTTCAATTTTAAGTCTTTCCTGTTTTACTTTATCACGTTCAACTAGAATTGTTACCCACTCAATGGAACAACGATGGGCAGCCTCTACCCATCTTTTTTGAAAAGCTTTGTCAGTTTCGTCTACTAAATCAAAAGGAGTCGTTGGATTCTTAAAGGCTCGCAAGCCTCTAGGTGTAATGTCTAATTCAATATACCTTTGCAGACTCAGACAGTTCAAATGCACAGTTAATTCTTTAGCCATTAACTTATCAAGTTTGTTAAATGTCTCTCTCATTTCAGCAGGTAAAAAATTATTAGCACTTTGGCCCACATTCGAAAAAGGGTTACCAGATCATCTTTGTTGTTCTCTCTGTAGAAATTTTTGCCAAAATATCATCTGTTGTTCCTGTGTATTCTGAACACTGTCGACATCACCCAATGCAGTTGTAAACTGTTCCATAGTTGTTTGATTTTTATCCATTAAATCTTGCCTGAAAATTCTAGGCACGTTTAGTGATGGATCACTCGACATCTCAAAACCAATAAACAACCAACGAACAAAGCAGAATAGTTCCAAAAACAACGTCCACGGATCCAACACCAACAATTTATTGCACACAAGTCCCTAGCGCCTCGGCCTTCGCCTTCCAGGAGAATAACTTCAATTAACTTGCATGCATTTTTATACAACAGTCAATAAAATAATCAAATTATTCAATTATCAATTATACAATTAATTATTAAAAACTCTCCAATTACACTCCAAATTCATACCCCTTGGTATCATAGTATCATACTTCAATATAAAAACAGTTTCTTTATATAACAATTTACATATTTTTTCTCATATGGAATTAGTAGAATGCAGGATGCCATGAAGACCAAAGCCTGCAGAATTTTTCTTGCAGATAACTGGGCCTTTGTTGCCAACAGGTTGAAATAGGTAGTCAGTTGCCTTTGTTTGTCTGGCGTGAGATAAGCCATCTGGGCAGTTGTATTTAAGCTTGCACCTAGGAATATTATCTTTTGAGAGGGTACTAGTTTTGATTTCTTTTCATTGACTGTGTACCCTAGGCCTGTTAGAAATCTCTTTACAAATGCCAGATACTGTAGTAGAATGTCCTTGTTCTCTGCTTGAATGAGGCAGTCATCCAAGTAAGGATATATTTGTATTCCTCTTTGTCTGCAGAATGCAATTACTGGTGCCAGGCACTTTATGAAGACCCTGGGCACAGCAGATAAGCCAAAGGGCAGTGCAGAGAATTGGTAGTGCATTGAGCAAGCTTTGAATCTTACGTATCTTCTGAATGCTTGTCTGATTGGGACATGCAGGTATGCCTCTTTTAGGTCTAAAGTCACCAGCCAAGCCTTCTTGCTGAGCATTGGCAGAAGTTGCTGTAGAGTCAACATTTTGAATTTTGGTATATCCAGAAATGTGTAGAATAGATAATCCTTGTCCCTGCTCTTGTTCTGGTACTTGTTGAATGGCCCTCATGTCCATGAGGGATGAGACTTGCTTTTGTGCCTCTGCCCATTGATGTTTTGGCAGGTCTGGTCAACCGTCTGTCCTTGGCAGGGTATGGAAGTGAAACTTGTAGCCTTGTGACACTATCTCTAAGACCCATTTGTCCTGGGTTATTATGTGCCAGTTTTGAGAAAAAAGTGCTATTTTTCCCCCTAAAGGTGCTGCCAGAAGATAAGTGCTTGGTGCAGGCAGGGGGAAGTCATTGTGACTGTTTCCTGTATGGTTGTGATTTGTCTTCTCCACTTTTGGAGGTAAAAGCACCCCATTGTTTAGACCTGTATGAGCCTTAGGGCTGGGATCTGCCTCTTGGGCGTCTGTATCTACCCCTTTGTGGTCTGTCTGACACTGGAAAGGACCAATTCTTTGTAGGCCAGTGTCTGCTAAATCTTGGGAGGCTGAACCTGTAAGAAATTCTTAACCGTTTGCATAGATTTAGCTTTGTCCTCCCTTTTCTTTAACACCTCTTCTGCTTTAACACCAAACAAAATATCATGCTGTAATGGGGCATCTAATAATTTTGCTCTGACATGATCAGGCAGACTTTGTTCCTTTAACCAACCATGCCTCCTGATGACAGAACCCGTAACAGAGACTCTGCAGGAGGCCTCCAAAGAATCAAAACCACATTGCAAAGTATGCTTTCCAACTTGTTCAGCTGCATGCAATAAATCCTGCATTTCTTTGTTTTCTGCACATTCAGAATTTGTCAACATTTTCTGTTTAAGCAGTGACATAATATATTGCTGATATTTGAGCATATGAAACTGACAATTTAAAGCCTTTATAGCCAAGGTAGTGGAAGTGTAAATTTTTTTCCCCCATCTGTCCGATGCCCTAGAATGCCTGTCAGAGGGGGTAGGGTTTTTTGCAGCGGAGGCCTTGACCCCTTTGGGACCCTGAGAGATGGTTTCTGGGACAGCAGTAGGGTTTTTGAAAAGGAATTTATGAGAGTCAGGGACTCTGTAGTACCTGTCCGGCTTAAAAGGAGCTGGAGGTAAGGAGTCAGGGGTCAGACTGGACTCTGAAAATACAGCAACAATGTCTAACACAGGTGGAATAGCTAGGGGCCTGTGTTGAGGTAGTAAAAGGAAGTCTCTGAGCCTTTTCTTAGATTCTGAAAAATCTTGGCTCTCCCAGTGGAAAAGCTCCCTCATGGTATGCAAGGTTTCCCCAAAAGAGTAATCCTCAGGAGGAGAGGCTGAAGGAATAGATTCTTCAGCATCAGAATCCTCCTAGGGAGGAAGAGAGTATTATTGATCAGAAGAGGAATCAGATGAAATGGAAACCTGATCTGAAGATTCATATTCTGTCTCTTGCCTAGGCCTTTTATCAGGAGGGGGATGTGAACCCCTGATCAAAGTAATTAAGTCTTCGGCCATTTTGAGCATCTGTTTTTTGGGCATGGAGGCCTGTCCATGAGGCTGTTGTACTTGTTTCTTTGTCTTTAAGAGTGCTTTAGTCTTTGCCTTTGAAGCTGAAGTGGTTTTAATGTATAAATGAGTTGGCCTGAAAACACCCTCAGAAGCTGATGCCTGCTCAGCCGCTCAGGACCCATCTGAGGGAATAGTCTCCGAAGGTCCAATACTTTGACCTTCCAGTGGCCTAGGCAACTGCACGTGGGAGTCAGTAGCGACCTGCAAGTCTAAAGTAGTGGGCATCAGGGGCTGCGAAGGCACCTCACTGAGAACCGGTGACTGTCTTAGAAGAAGCCTCGTCATCGGTTTTGGACCTCGGATGCCTGTCCTTCTCTTTTTCTTTGTGTTTCTTGTGAATTCCGGTAGTCGGATGGCTATCCGAAAACGTTATAATTAAATTTTCTGCCAAAATAGTGTAAAGCAAAATCGCACCGACGCTTAGTGCGTTGGTTAAATCTAGCAAAAAACCGACAACTAGCAACATCGTGGTCAGGGCCTAGGCAAGGAATACAGTAAGAATGAAAGTCCTTATGAGGTATTTGCTTCCCACAAGAAATACAACTAACTTTTTCTGACATCAGTCTGGAGCGAGAAAAAAAAAGTTTCCCCAACGGGGTGCTTAGCTTTTAATGAAGACTTCGGATCTGAAATTCGAACATGAAAATCTCAGGAGTCGGCCGACCGGCACTTGCGAACTGCTTATGCTTCGGGCACCGCATGGCAAGAAAGACTGAAGAAAAGGGCGTCGACTGCATCTTTTATACCCCTGGTGCACTGAAGTCAGGGAAGAGGCGACAGCAGCCGACGCCGGACCTAGACTTTGGAATTCAGGCCGACTGAGGGTAGCCTGCCAGCAGGATAACCCAAGTGTAATGACTGCAACAGTGAAACACGAAGAACATCTACTTTATAACTAATTTATGGAATATCAAAAAATTGTAAATAACTTGCGAAAAACGCTCTTTTAGATGAAATACTGGCTCGAGCAAAACTGGAACCTCTGAGATCTGTGCCACGGCAAACTAGATATGAGGTAATTCCAGCAGTGCATCATGGGGTAAGGGGCTTGTTCTCAAGCTACTGGTAAACCTTGAGCTTCGCAAATGGCTGTATCGAAGCCGAACCTATCAGTAAAGAATGAACGGCAAGATTGAACAACTTCACATTTCTGGATTCCATCTGGTCTGGCAGGACCTATTGGATGACTTTTTTTTTCTAGCAGTTTTTGAATTTTTAGAACTTCTGTTTCATTCTGACTGGGTGGAACGTCAGGGACTGTGTTTGAGATGTTCGGGGGGGGGGGGGGGGTACTATGTATCCTCCGGTTATGATCCTGTGCTCCCAAACATCCGAAGTTATCTGGAGCCAGGGGTGTTAGTGCAAGGATAAATACCCCCTGACTGCTTCAGGAGGAAATCAATCGGGATTCCATTCAGCAGTGATGGTAGGGTTTTCATGAAAGGAGTACCTGGAGCCCTGATTTTGCAGGCCACCTCTACCACGTGGACAGCGTCTTCTATTAAAGCTCCCCACTCTGCCTCTGGCATAGCCACTACCATGTGAGCCCTGGAAAGGCCCTTGGGACTCTCTGAACCACATTTTCCCATTCCTCTGGTTCCCAGAATAGGACTGGTGAGGAGTAGAAAAACATACGTCCAGAGAAGAAAGGGTCCTTTCATCTTTTTCACACTTGGACAAAGTTTCTTGAAATTTAGGGCCAAAAAGGGACAATCAGTCAAAGGGGACATTGACAAATGAAGTCTTGAATGGCTCCACAAATTCACACAAACACATCCTGGCACGCCACCTTATGATTATGTTTGAACCCACTGCTCAGACTAATACTTTGTTGTGTGTGCCCACCCTTAAATTAATACTTTGTTGAAGCACCTTTTGATTTAATTACAGCATTCAATCTTCTTTGGTATACACTTATCATCAATTAAAGAGACAATGATTAACCCCAAATCAAGATCAGCTGTCCTAGTAGGATTTTCCTGACATTTACTCAGTTGCCTGCTGCAACAAAAGCAATGGTTTGCAGAGCTTACAAAGCATCAAAGGGATCTCATTGCTGAAAGGTATCAGGAGAAGGGTACAAAAAATTTTCACAGCATTGGATATACCATGGAAGACAGTCATCAAAAAGTGGAGAACATATGGGACAACAGTAACATTGCAAAAAACTGGATGTCCCTCCAAATTTGATGAAAAGACAAGATGAAAACTGGTCAGGGAGGGTGCCAAGAGATCTACAGCAACACTGAAGGAGCTGCAGTAATTTCTGGCAAGTACTGGTTGTGTACTACGTGACAATCTCTCATGTTCTCCATATGTCTGGACTATGGGGTATGATTGCAAGAAGGAAGCCTTTTCTTGCACAGAAAAACATCCAAGCCCAGCTAAAATTTGCAAAACAATACATCAAGTCTCCCAAAAGCAAGTGGGAAAATGGGTTATGGTCTGATGAGATGGAAGTTGAACTTTTTGGCCACAATTCCAAAAAGTACGTTTGGCACAAAAACAATACTTCGCATCACCAAAAGAACACCATCCCCACAGTGAAGCATGTTGGTGGCAGTATCGTGCTTTGGGGTTGCTTTTCTTCAGCTGGAACTGGGGCTTTAGTCAAGGTGGAGGGAATTATGAACAGTTCCAAATACCAGTCACTTTTGGCCCAAAACCTTCAGGCATCTGCTAGAAAGATGAAGAGGAATTTCACCTTTCAACAGGACCATGACCCCAAGCACATATCCAAATCAACAAAAGAATGGCTTCACCAGAAGAAAATTAAAGTACTGGAATGGCCCAGCCAGAGCCCAGACCTAAATCCAATAGAAAATCTGTGAGGTGACCTGAAGAGGGCTGTGCACAAGAGATGCCCTCACAATCTGACCGATTTGGAGCGCTTTTGCAAGGAAGAGTGGGCAAATATTGCCAAGTCAAGATGTGCCATACTGATAGACTCCTATCCAAGAAGACTGAATGTTGTAATGAAATCAAAAGGTGCTTCAGCAAAGTATTAGTTTAAGGGTGCACACACTTATGCAACCAGCGTATTGTACGTTTTTTATTTTTTATATTTTTTTCTAACAGATTTGTTTGTTTTTCAATTGAGTTGTACAGGTTATAGGTCACATTAAAAGTGGGAAAAGTTTTGAAATGATCTATTGTGGTCTCATTTTTTTATATCACAAAAGTTTAGTTTCAATGCAGCTGCAATCAACTGAAAAAGGTCATCCGCGGGCGGAGTCACTCAAGAGGTAGACAGGCGAGTGCAAAAGGCCTGCTGGTATGCAGATTCCTCAGGGGTAGGGCTTTTGTAAGTTGCAATCCCCCGTTTCACAATTTTCAGGGTGTCCCCAAGGGAAAAATCATCAGGGGGATTTAAGTGGTTCTTCTTGCACTTTTTCTTTTGATGGGCCTTAAATGGGGAATGGTCTGGTGAGGTATCAGAAAAAACAGAATCTGTATCTAAGTCTCAGGAGATTTTAACAGTCGATGGTCCAGTGGAGGAGCAGACTGGATAACTGGACTCAAGGAAAGAATATGCCTCAAAGAGGAAGAGGCCAACTGAGTGGCTGAGGCAGCCAAGGTTCACTCCATAGCTTTGAACGTTGGTCCCTCTGAAAAGGGAAGGGAGCCCAGAACTAAGACAGACCACCTCAGAACAGTGGTCACTCTCCACTCCAGCAAGACCTCCTCTGAGAAAAAAACTGGTGCTGAATGACCAGAGGCAAAGTCCCAAGCTGCAGAGACAGCTCCGAAACAATTGCAACAGAGTCTTGCCCCTCGAGGGCCGACCAGGCAGATAAGGCCTTGGGACTTTTTTTTTTTTTTTTGGAAAGGATAGAGGACAGTGAGGGAGACTTGGGTCTGTGCAAAAGGAACTCAAGTAATTCCCCAGCAAAAAGGTAAATGGATGGGGAGTACTGAAACTTGGGCAATGCCAGCTAGAAGTAGTTTTTCAAACAGCCTTTCCATCCTTATGAAGGGAATTTCCTCTGCTCCCCTATAAAGTGTGCATGCCACACTACTGAAGAAGTTGGCGACGAAAACGTTTTGTGGAATACGTTATTTGGATTGTTTTTTCACTAACAGCCTGCAGTTTGTTTGGTGGTGTTCCTATTGAGGTGTTTGGACCAATAAAGCATCTTTACATTTCGGGACCTGGATTTATTTGTACTTGGCAGAACAGCAGTTGTTTTTCATTTAGAAGTAGTTGGTGCCGAATCAGATTCGGCACTGGAGAAGTCCTCAGAGCGGAGACCTTTGAAATCAAGCAAGGGGTTTAAATCTGCACAGAAGTCCTTGACATCGAAGGTTTAGAAGCAATAGAGGGTGTTGGTGCCAATGACTGTGGGTGCAGAGGAACTTTTTGGCACCAAGGATTTTACTTTTTGGCTGTCAGTGCTTCAATGCTAATGTCCAGCAGTGCAGAGGAGCTGTTCGGCACAAAGGATTTGACTTTTGGTTTTCAGTACTTCAGTACCAACATCCGTTGGGGCCGAGGAGCAGTTTGGCACAGAGGATTTGACTTTTGATTTCAGTGCTTCAATACCTATGTCCATTGGTGCAGAGGATCGTTTTGGCACAGAGGATGAGTTTTAAACTGTCAGTGTCAGTGAAAAAGATGGCAAAGACATGCTTCTCTACTCAGCCTTCCCAGAGGAAGAGGAAGGTGATAAAATGTCAGTTTGCTTATTTCTCTTAGCAGATATAGCGTGAACAAAGGCAGTTCTGAGTTAAAGCCATGGCACTGCAGGAGAAGAGGTCCCAAGCAGTATACGTATAACGTGCAGATGTCTGAAGAAGGAATTTTATTGACACACTTACTGGCATTTCTTAAGGACAGAGGGTCCTAGGTATTTCAGCCATAACAAAGAAAAAGAAAGTTTCAGTCACATCACACAAGCCCACGGCAGATGGGTGGAGGAATACACAGGAAAACAAGCACTCGCAACCCATTTAAAAACAATAAATAGTTAAAGGTTTTTAAAGGACCTTAAGGAAAGGGTATCGTACACCACAAAAATGGTAGAAGGAGAGGTACACAAAGTATACAAAAAAAGGAGAAAAATTACCACAATGGTAATTAAGAACTAAACAAGAAAGAAGTAAAGGGTAGGGGACAGCTACAGAAATAGACTGTTGCTGAAAAAAAGAAGATAGGCAAAGTAATGAGAAAAAATTCTTACTTACCTCGTGAGCAAAACACAAACGAGTCTGTCCAAGAAAGCAGTAAATGAGATCTGGGGTAAATTGGAGAGGAGCATTCTGGGAAGGACTCAAGTTCGAGAGTTTTTGGTTCTCGTTGGCGGTAGCAATGGTTGAGTCGGTTCCGATATTCGGAACTGAACCCATATGTCAAGGATTAAATAAAAATTGACAACATCAGATAAGTAATTACTACAAAATAGAAATCAAAGTCTGAACCAACTGTACTAGTAGTAGTAGTTTCTAGTTTATTAAGAGTCAGAACAGAATGTGTGAAAATAATTTTTTGGTAAATACCTACATGAAAAACTGGCCCATTTTAAAAAAGTGGGAATGTATAGAATATTCAAGACTAATTTTGATCACAGTGGTATTTTGGATGGAATCCACTTGTCAAGACAAGGGAAGATAATTTTTGCAGCAGATACATTACAATATTTGACTAACACAAGACAGGAGGTTTTGCCAGCTCAGACATAAGAGTGCACAGAAACACTTGATTTATTTGTACTGGTTTTTAATGCAAGAAGCATTAGTAATAATTACTTTATTGGAAAATTTGCTACATTTACATAAGATTGATGATGTTATTCTTTGCAAAACAAAAGTTGTGTACTTACCATAACACTAGATCAGTGTTGTCTTGTTTTGTCCTGTTCAATTACTGGATTATTGGATCAACTGGATCTGACCATGGCACATTTTCAGAAGCTTGGATCCTGGACTCTGAATCCTCCCCCTACTCCTTAATCTCCTCTAGTCAACAGATTACCTCAGATCAAATTTGCCTGCTTATAGTTATACTCTCCACCAAAAAAAAATCTAAAAACACAGGGCTACTTTGACAAAATAAATAATAATGATGAAATGTGAAGAACAGCAAGAAAGACCGTCTAAAATGACAAGGCCCCGATCAGGTCCAACCATTCAGATGGATGTCCAGGAATGACCATTTAGGATGGGGATGGAGGGAGGGTGAGGAGATTAAACAAGACAAGACAGATATAGTGTTATGGTTATGTGCATAACTTTTGTAACCAATGTTATCTTTTTCGCCCAATTCAATGACTGGGACAGATTCCCAAGCTACCAAAAACACAGTTGGATTCAAGGAAGGCATTCCTGAGTATAGAGGAGTCAAAAGTTGTTCGGGATCTGGACTGTACGTCTAACTTGCCGTATAACACAAAGGTTTAAACACCAGCCCAAGTAGCTGCAGCATAAATCTCAACAGGCACCCTACCCAAAAAAGCAGTACAGGTTATCACAGCTCTGGAATAATGAGCCTTTGGTCTGCTTGGTAAAGTCAGTCTTATTTTTTTTCAAAAACAAAGGCAATACAGTTTGAAAGACACCTGGACAGTGTTCCCTTAAAAACTTCTTTACCCATTTAGTTTTTGAGAAGGCAAGGAATAACTGATCAGATTTTCTGACATCCTTTGTTTCATGTGAAAAGAACTTGAATTAACTATTAACATTCAACAAATGTAAGATTTATTCTCCCTGGTTTGAGATCTTTGGGAAAAACACTGGAAGATTATTGGTTTGATTGAAATTTGCTTCGGAGGCCACCTTCATAAGGAAGTGGAGATTTGTTCTCAAATATACCCTATCCTTATGAAATATCAGATAAAGGGGGTGGTTGCAGGATAGGGCTTGCAACTCTGAACTCCTCCTTGCTGATGTAAATGCTATTAAAAATAGCTTTCCAAAAAATAAATTTCAGGTCTAGTGAAAAAGTGGGGTTCGAAGGGAGGTTTGGTTACAGCCTGAAGCATGATGGTAATCCAATGATAGGAGATTTTAAAAGGAAGTTCCTTTCAAGACGGCATTAGAAATTTTTAAGGAAATAATGGAAGTCTGATTGGGTCCCACATGAAAAAAAAAGTTATGTATTTACCATAACTTGGCATCTGTGCTAACCTACATCATCATTCATCACCATAGGGTCTAGGATCAGAGTTGGCAACCTACTACAGATGGATCCAAGGCTCTAGCTCCTCCCTCTCCCATGATGTCTTGCTGCCCTCCAGCCCCCAGATCGAGTTTGCTGTCGTGTTCCTAAAGACTCCTCCTGCAACACTGGAAGGAATACACTCCAACTTCCTCCATGATCCACAAGGTAGGGGGGATAGCTTGACGGAAAAATGTGATGAATGATGATGTAGGATAACACAGACGCCAAGTTATGGTAAGTACATAACTCTCTATCTGATGTTATCCAAGTCATCATTCATCATCATAGGGTCAGAGTCCCCAGCTACCATTTATCCTGGGAGGCCTCAAGGAAGGACATTCCAGAGCACTGTGGAGCCAAAGGAAACCCTGCTCCCAGAAATCAAATCTTGTAATGAGATACAAATGCGTGAAGATTAGATCAAGTGGCAGCAGCACAAATTTCATCAATAGAAAGCCTGGCCAAAAAAGCTGAAGTAGCAGCCACAGACCTCGTAGAATGAGTCTTGATTCTTCCTGGAACCTCGAGATGGCTATGGTTGTAAAATGTGGAGATGCAGCTAGAGATCTACTTGGAGACACAGTGACCTTAGAAACCGGAAGACCACATCTATTTGAGGGAAAAGGTCACAAAAAGCTGCAATGACTTATGAAAACTTTTGGTCCTATGTAGGTAGAACTGTAATTGTCGGTGTATGCTCAAAGGTATGTAGAATGTACTCTCCTTTGTTGGAATAACTGGGAAAAACACAGGCAGCTGAATACATTGGTTCAGAGTAGATTCAGAAGAAATCTTAGGCAAGAAAGAGGGATTTGTTCTGTGAAAGACTCTGTCCTTGTGAAAAAATCATGTAAGGAGGAGTAATGGTAAGAGCTTGTGTTCTGAAACCCTCCTAGCTGTGGTAATAGCAAACAGGAAAGGAGTCTTCCAGGACAGGAATTTGAGATCGTAGGAACCAGTAGGCTCCAAAGGACTCCTAGTCAGAGACTGCAAAATCAATGTAAGGTCTCAAGGAGGATAGGGATCCTCAACTGGTGGTCTAAGCAGGAAGACCCCTTTCATAAATGCTTTACAAAGCCTAGATGAAAAAGCAGACAGTCTTTCTCATGAAAGTAAGAAATTGACGGTACAGAAACTTGCTACTGCTTGGAAAAAAGGGCAAAAAAAAAGTTATGTCCTTACCATAATGCTCCATCTGTGTTGTCGATCCTTATTCACTCTTCACAAGTGAGACTCGGTTCTGACCCCTCGGACTCGGCTGTTATACAGTTCACGCCAGCCCAAAAAACTCTTGAGCCAAGACTCAACCCATAATGCCCCCCCCCCATTACCTCAGATCGAGTTTGCAGCTAATGACAGAAGGATAACAGACGCTCTGTCTAAGTTGAAACCTAACACCCTCCCAAAACAACGGTCTGAACCTCCAAAATCCTTAGGAGGGGGATGGAGGGTGGGATGCCACAAATGAATGAAGATCAACAGCACAGAGGGGAATGTCATGGTAAGAACAAAACTTCTTTATCTGATGTTGTCAATCTTGATTTATTCTTGATGAATGGGACAGAGTCCCCAGCTACCCTGGGTGACCCCAAAGAAAGATATTCCTGAGCACCATAGAGACAAAAGATGCTCTTCCCCTGGAGGCCATATCTAATTTGTAATGAGTGATAAAGGTATGGGGAGTGGCTCACTCTGCTGCTGCAGAAATTTCTTCCCTGGAAGCCTTGGAGTGGAAAACAACTGAAGTGGATACAGATCTGGTGGAATGTGCTTTAACCGGCGCAAGCAACTTGAGGTTATGATGATTGTAAATGAAAGAAACACAATCCCTAAGCCATTTTGATAAGGTAACTTTACGAGACCTGTTTACCCAAAGTTGAACTTGAAAAGAACACAAACAATTGATCTGATTTTATAGATGATTTGGTTCTGTCCAGATAGAAACGTAAAGTACAGTTTTGTACCTACCATAAATGTAGATGTTCGAGTGTTGACACTGCTGCAGTCATTACACTTGGGTTATCCTGCCGTCAGGCGGTCCAGCAGTCGGCCAGAGTTCTAAAGTCTTAGTCCGGCGTCGGTTGCTGTCGCCTCCTCCCTGACGTCAGTGCAACAGGGGTATATAAGATGCAGCCGACGCCATTTTCTTCAGTTTTTCTTGCCCCAGATGTCAGGTGCCCCCAAATAGGTAGGCAATTCAAATTGCTAGTAAACAATACAAAAGAAAAGCAAACAACCATTTTTAGTTACCAGCAAACACTCCCCATAGGTAATAAAGGGTAGATGCCCTAGGTAAGTACCAGAAAGTAAGAGGGGAAGGAGGGAGGGTAACCTAGACTGCAGCAGTGTCAACACTCGAACATCTACATTTATGGTAGGTACAAAACTGTACTATGTTCATCGTGTTACACTGCTGCAGTCATTACACTTGGGTGGAATCCCAAAGCTGAGGTAGGGAAGCTGGATCTATAAGGCATTAGGGGTGTCTATAAGGCCCTGCAGTACAGCAGTGGTGAAGCCAGTTCTGGATATGGAGTATAAAGGCAAATGAGAAGTTATGTACCTACCATAACGTTCCATGTTAGTTGTCTTCTCTCGCCTTCTTTCTTGCTGGATGGGTTCAGAGACGAACCTCGGCTCCGACTCGGCCACTTACTAAAGTTCAAGAGCCAATTTTACCGGCTCGAGGCAACCCTATATCCCATGATGCTAGGCGATAACTACCCAGATCTCATTTGGTAGCTGAAAAAACAACCTAGGCAATATAGTCCTCCAAAAGGAGAGGAGGAGGAAAAGGATAACCCCGAAAGGATCGCTATCTAAGCTGAAGTTACCCTAGGACAAGTTATTTGTCTGAAAATGCAAGATCAGGACCCTTCAAAGAAGAGGGAAAAACTTATTGGTCTGTCCAGGCTAGGGGGGTGGCGGGCGGGACGCAAGAAAGAAGGCGAGAGAAGACAACTAACATGGAACATTATGGTAGGTACATAACTTCTCAATGTTAAGTTGTCGATCTTGCCTTCATTCTTGCTGGATGGGACCGCGTCCCTAGCACCTTCATCCTGGGTGGCTCATTGGAACAGACTTTTGAGAACGGTGGAACCAAAATTTGTCCTGCTTCTGGAGGCCATGTCCAATTTGTAATGCGATACAAAGGTATGAGGAGAAGCCCATGTGGCTGCCACGCAAATAGTGTCTATTGGTAGTCTGGCTTGAAAGGCTGTTGTTGTGGCTAGTGCCCTGGTTGAATGGGCTCTTGGCCTAGAAGGCAATTCTTTACCTCTGAGTTGGTAAATATACGTGATCAAAGAAGAGAGCCACCTAGACAAAGTTACCTTGAATACTGGAAAGCCTTTCCTATTTTCTGCATAAGATAAAAAAAAGAGTTGATCAGATTTCCTGATTTGTTTAGTTCTGTCCAAATAATATCGGCGCTGACGATGAACATCCAGACAATGCAGTTTTTGCTCTGCCCTGTTCGTATAATTAGGGAAGAAAACTGGGAGGTCAATTGATTGATTTAAATTTGTCTGCTAAGCCACCTTGGGTATGAAAGAGGGCTTCGATCTTAGAGAAACTCTGTCTTTGTGGAAGACTAAGTAAGGAGGACGAATGCAGAGGGCATGAAGCTCAGATACTCTCCTAGCAGATGTCACAGTGACCAGGAAGAGTGTTTTCCAGGAAAGTAATTTCAGTGAACAGGAAGCCGCAGGTTCAAAGGGAGGTAGAATCAAGGATGTTAAAAAGTACAGTTGTGTACACCTACCATAAATGTAGATGTTCAAGTGTCTTCACTGTTGCAGTCATGACTGTAGGGTTCTCCCCTGCCGGCAGGCAGCCCTCGGTTGGCCAGAATCCCAAAGTCTGGGTCCGGCGTCGGCTGTTCAACCATGCTCCCTGACATCAGAGCGCCAGGAGTACAAAGCTGACAGCCGACGCCATCTTCTCCAGTTTTTCTTGCCCCAGATGTCAGGAGTCCCAAAATGAAAAAGGTCCCATAACCTTTGCAAATACACCTCAGAAGAATGGTGAGAAAAGGAACTACACAAAAGTAAAAATAAGAGGGGACAGGAGGGAGGGAAACTCAGACTGCAACAGTGAAGACACTCGAACATCTACATTTATGGTAGGTGTACACAACTGTACTATGTTCATTGTGTTTCACTGTTGCAGTCATGACTGTAGGGTAGAATCCCAAAGCTGAAAGAAAGGGAGGTGGTCATAAAGAAGAAGGGGAGGCTAAAAGGCCCTGCAAGACTGCAGAGGCAAAGCCTGCCCTAGACTTAGAGTAGAGAGGTAGATTGTAGTGCTTAGAAAAAGTATGCACTAAACTCCAAGTTGCAGCTTCCAAAATGTCTTTGGTAGGAACTCCCCTGAGGAAGGCCGCAAAAGTGGCAGCAGCTCTGGTGGACTGAGTCCGTATATTCCCTGGGATTTGCTTTCCATGGTGTAAATAACAAAATCTGATTCCATGAGCAATCCATTTAGAAATGGTCTGTTTTGAAATGGCTTTACCTTGGGAACTTGAAGCATAAGAAACAAACAATCGTTCTGATTTTCTGATGTCCTTGATTCTGTCCAGGTAAAAATGTAGTTGTCTGTGTACATCCAAGGAATGTAAGATCCTTTCCCCTTTATTTTGAGGAGTGGGGAAAAAGGTTGGCAAGTGGATAGTTTGATTTAAAGCTACTTTGGAAACCACCTTAGGCATGAAGGTAGGATTAGTCCTCAAAGATACCCTGTCTTGATGAAAAATAATATAAGGTTCCACAGCCATAAGAGCTTGCAACTCTGAAACTCTCCTGGCAGAGGTTAGGGCTAACAAGATAGCTGTCTTCCAAGATAAAAACTTGATGTCAGAAGAGGCAGCAGGCTCAAAAGGAGGCAAGGTTAGTTTTTCCAAAACATAGTTGAGATCCCAAGCAGGAATGGGAGGAGATCTAGGAGGTCTTAAGTTCTTAGCTCCTCTGAGAAACTGTCTCATGAGCTGGTGGGAAAAGATGGGAGGGTCTGTATTATAATGAGCAGAAATAGCAGAGGCATGTATCTTAATGGAAGAGAAAGAGAGACCCTTATGTAAGAGATCTGTCAAGTAAAGTAAAATTAAAGTAATGTTAGGAAGAAGAGGATCAGAATCCTGAGCCTGCATCCAGGAACAAAAATCTTTTCCATTTTCCTGCATAAGATTTTCTAGTGCTAGGACGTCTGGCTTCTAAAATGATATCCATAACCTGCTTGGGTAGGAAAGAAGAAATCAAGGGCCCTGGATTAACCAGGCCGCCAGGCTGAGAGTTCTGACATGAGAGTGTAGAACCTGACCCTGATGTTGGGACAGAAGGTTCTGAGACTGAGGTAAAACCCAAGGGGGCTCCAGGCATAGGTTTTTTAGAATTGGATACCAAAACTGCCAAGGCCAATTTGGAGCCAGCAAGATTATCATCTTGGGCTTGTCCTGTTTTATCTTCAATAAGACCCGTGGAAGAAGAGGAAGATGCGGAAAGGCATATCCCGAAAGGTTCCTCCAACTGAATGACAGGGCATCCACTTTCCAAGTTTCTCTGTAGAAAGTCCTGGTGCAAAAATTCTGTAGTTAATGATTGAGATGGGATGCAAAGAGGTCTATGTGAGGACATCCCCAGACTGCTGTTATCATCCTGAATATTTTGGTGTCCAGCATCCATTCGTGTGGATCCAAAAGGTTTCTGCTCAGACTGTCTGCCAGGAAGTTTTGTTTCCCCTGGTAGAAAGTGAGCTTGAAGATCCAGATTGCAAGCTAGAGCTGTGTTCCATAGATCCATGGCTAGTCTGCAAAGGGGGTAGGAATGAGATCCCCCTTGCTAGTTTATGTACCACATAACTGTGGTGTTGTCTGTCCGTATTAGTAGTTGTCCTGGTTGTAAAAGATTCCTGAAGGCCAATAGAGCTTTCTAAACGGCTAACATTTCCTTTAAATTGATATGCAGGAGCTTCTGATCCTTTGTCCAAAGGCCCTGCAGACAGTTGCCCTGAAAATGGGCTCCCCAAGCATAATCCGAGGCGTCTGTGGTTAGAATCTTAGTGGCAGGAGGCAGACGGAAGGGTTTCCCTTTGTTTAGAGCACATGCCCTGGACCACCAAAGAAATTCCTTTTGAATGCAAGGAAGGACGGAGATCAGTATGTCTAAACTGTGGCAATGCTGAGACCATACACTTTTTAGGTACCACTGTATTTTCCTCATGTGTAGTCTTGCATATGGCATGAGAAGGATGCAGGAGGCCATGTAACCCAAAGCCTGCAGGAATTTCCTTGCAGATAGTTGAGTTAAAGTTGCCAAGGTTTTAAAAGTTGAAGCCAGCTGTAATTGTTTTTCGGATGTCAGAAATGCCATCTGGGTTGTGGTGTTTAGAAGAGCACCCAGAAAAGTTATCTTTTGTGATGGTGTCAAATTTGACTTTTTTATGTTTACAGAGAATCCCAGGAACTTGAGGTTCTGTACAAATTCTAGATGCTGGAGTAAGACATCCTTGCTGTCTGCCTGAATTAGACAATCGTCCAGATAAGAGTAAATTTGAATTCCCTTGAGTCTGCAGTAAGCTACTACTGGAGCCAGGCATTTGGTGAAGACCCTGGGCGCAGTAGACAATCCAAAGGGCAGTGCAGAGAATTGAAAGTGCCTCGAACCTGAGGTATTTTCTGCAATCCTGCCTGATGGGAATGTGTAAATATGCCTCCTTTAAATCCAAAGTTACCATCCATGCATCTTTGGACAGCATTGGAAGTAGCTGCTGTAGAGTAAGCATCTTGAATTTTGGAATCTCTAGAAAGGTGTTCAAGACCGACAGATCCAGAATGGGTCTCCATGAGTTTTGCCTCCTTGGGACTAGAAAGAGCCTCGAGTAAAAACCTTTTCCCATCTCTGAAAGTGGAACCAGTTCAATGGCATTCATAGCCAAAAGAGCTTCCACCTGGTTTAAGGCCTCCGTCCATTGATGTTTTGGAAGGTCTGGCCATCCGCTTGGCCTTGGCAAGGTATGAAAATGGAATTTGTAACCTCTTAAAACCACATCCAAAACCCACTTGTCTTGGGTTATTTGAGTCCAATTTTGATAAAAGAGAGAGTTTTCCTCCGAGAGGGGCTTCCAGGCAAGAAGTTCCTGTAGCCCAACAGAGGGAGTCATTGAGTTTGTTTCCTTTGAGTTTGTGACCTGTCCTCTCCTCCCCTAGGGGTGGAAGCAGTCCACTGTCTTGGTCTATAAGAAGCTTGTGTTTGAGGCCTTCCTCTGGAGCGCCTATATCTACCCCTCTGAGGCCTGTCTGAAGTGGGAAAGGACCAATTTTTGAAGGCCAATTCCTGCTAAATCTAGGTGGCTGTACTTGTAAGAAATCTTTAACTGTTTGCATGGATTTCGCCTTATCCTCCGCCTGTTTTTAACCACCTCTTCAGCTTTTGATCCAAACAAAACATTATGCTGAACAGGAGCATCCAATAATTTAGCCTTTACTTGTTCAGGCAAATTTTGTTCGTTTAGCCATGCATGCCTTCTAATGACTGTGCCAGAGGCCGCAGCCCTACAAGAAGCCTCCAAGGCATCAAATCCACAGTGTAAACCATGCTTCCCAACTTGTTCAGTGGCATGCAATAAGTCATGTAATTCCTTATCATCTGCACAGGCAGAAATGGAAGTAAGCTTTTGTTTTAAAACAGACAAGAGAAATTGCTGGTATTTTAGCATATGAAACTGACAGTTTAAAGACCTAATGGACAAAGTAGCAGAAATGTACACCTTTTTGCCCCATCTTTCTAAGGATCGAGAATCCTTTTCAGTAGGAATGGGATTTTTGGCAGAAGTGGCCTTAACTCCCTTAGGACCCTGAGAAATGGTTTCAGGGTCAGCAGAAGGGTTTTTGTATAAAAACTGGTGGGAATCAGGAACGCTGTAATATCTATCAGGCTTAACAGGAGCAGGAGGAAAAGAGTCAGGGGTTAAGTTAGCCTCCGAAAAGGCATCATCCACAATATCCAAAACAGGAGGAATAGCCAGGGGTCTATGTTGGGGAAGAAGAAGAAAATCCCTCAGTCTTTTCTTAGATTCCGAAAACTCCTGTCCTTCCCAGTGGAAATGTTCCCTCATTTCATGCAAAGTTTCCCCAAAAGAGAAATCTTCAGGGGGAGAAGCTGAAGGAATGGATTCCTCAGCCTCAGAATCCTCATAAGGAGGGAAAGAATATTCCTGGTCAGAAGAAGAAACTGAGGAAACAGAAGCCTGATCAGAGGAATCATAATAAACATCCTGCCTTGGCCTTTTATCTGGAGGGGGATGTGAACCCCTAATCATAGTAAGCAAATCCTCCGCCATCTTGAGTAACTGTTTCTGTGACTTGGGAGCCAGTTCAGAAGAGGCCTGTGTTGCAGTCTTTGATTTAGAAGGAGTCTTTGCCTTTGTCTTTGTCTTTGCCTTTATTAGAAGCTGAGTAGGCCTGAAAACCTCTTCGGAAGCCGGTACCTGCAGAGCGGCTCCGGACCCATCCGAAGGAGCATTGTCCGAAGGTCCTGCAATAGAAATATTTAAAGGCCTGGTTGGCTCCTCATGAGAGTCCGTTTCGGCCATCGGTTCTGAAATGGCTGACGACAGGGGCTGCAAAAGCACCTCACTGACGACGGCCGAACTTGAAGCTGGCTCCGCTTGTGCACTATCATCAGATTTGGACCACGGAGGCCTGTCTTTATCCTTGCGAAGTTTGAGAACTCCGGTAGCCGGAACCGTATCCGATGACATTCTGTAGTTAAAGCGCCTACCGAAGTAATGAAAAGCAAAATCGTACCTTCGCTTAATTGTACGTTGATTGAATCTAGCACAAAACCGACAACTAGCTACGTCGTGGTCAGGGCCTAAGCAAGGAATACAGTAAGAATGAAAATACTTATGCGGTATTTGCTTCCCACATGAAATACAATTATTAACTTTTTCTGACATCGGAGTGGAGCAAGAAAAAAGTTTCCCCAATGGGGTACTCAGCTTTGAGTGGAGAAGAAAATCTTCGAACTGAACTTTATCAGAAAAAATCGTCAGGAGTCAGCCGACCGGCATTTGCGAACTATTACTGCACGGCAAGAAAGACTGGAGAAGATGGCGTCGGCTGTCAGCTTTGTACCCCTGGCGCTCTGACGTCAGGGAGCATGGTTGAACAGCCGACGCCGGACCCAGACTTTGGGATTCTGGCCGACCGAGGGCTGCCTGCCAGCAGGAGAGAACCCTACAGTCATGACTGCAACAGTGAAACACGATGAACATCTAGGTTTAGATCCCACTGTGGTGGAGGATCTTTGATCGGAAGTTTGAGTAAAAAGACACCTCTCAGGAATGCTTTGCAAAGCTTATGGGACATGATGCTGCACTCCGACAGACCTATGTGAAAATTTGAAATGGCTGCCAAATGAACTTTTACTGTGGAGGATGAAGACCCTGAATGAAAAATTTCAGCTAGGAAATCTAAGACCGAATGAATTGGAGCAGTGAACGGATCTATATTTCTAGCCTTTGCCCAGAAGGAGAAACGTTGCCATTTACTAGTGTAAATCCTTCTGGTAGAAGATTTAAGGGAAGCTACTATAATATCCCTGATGGGATTTGAAATCATAGGAAGCCTGGCTAGGGACGGAAGTGGAGCAACCAAGCAGTGAGGTTGAGAGAAAGAAGGGATTGGTGCAGCTGCCCTGACTGATGGGCCAAAAGATCTGGCACTGGATCCAGATGCCAAGGCTGCTCCAAGAGATAACGATGCAGGAACGGAAACCATATTTGTCGAGGCCAATAAGGGGCAATGAGAATCATCTTGGCTCTCAAGGCGGTTGCTTTCTGAATTACCTGTGATATTAACGGAAGGGGAGGAAAAGCGTAAAGAAGTCCCCGAGGCCAATCGTGGACTAGGGCATCTCTGGAGGGATGGCCTGGCAGGGGGAAGAGAGTGAAGAAGTCAGGGCATTTGCTGTTTTGAGGTGTAGCAAAAAGATCGCAGCAAGGAAGGCCCCACTTCTGAAAAATCTCTTCTGTCACAGATTGTTTGAGAGACCACTCGTGTAGCATGAGGATAGCTCTGCTCAACCTGTCCGCTATGATGTTGGACTTCCCGGGGATATGCGTTGCTATCAGAAACCACTGAGAAGAGATCGCCCAATAAGTCTGAGAGCTTCTCGACACAGGGGATAGGACTTGGTTCCGCCCTGCTTGTTGATATACCACACTACGGACATATTGTCCGTTCGGATTGCAATAGTCCCCAGGGGAAGAGAGTCTTGGAGGGCTTGCAACGTCAAAAGCACTGCTCTCATCTCCAGGACACTTATGTGCAGGTGGCATTCGAAAGGTTGCCATGTGCCGTGGACTGTCTTGCCCTGAAAATGCCCTCCCCACTCGATCAGGGAGGCATCCGATGTGACCGTGGCGACCGGAGAGGGGGGAATAAAGGGTCTGCCTTGATGGACCTGATGGGAGCTCATCCACCAAGAGAGATGATTTTTGCAAATTGGAGTTATCATGATCTTGTAGTGCATGGGGAGTTGCTGGAAAGACCATTGGGCGAAAAGCATCCACTGTAGAAGACGCATGTAAAAACGGGCAAGAGGAAGAAGTGTGATGGCGGCCGCCATGAGCCCTAATACTTTCAGGACATACCTGGCCTGAATTCTGTCGCTCTGAAGCAGAACATGGACATGATTTTGGATATCTAAAATCCTTTGATCTGTTAGCTTTGCTGAAAGCTGCACGGTGTCCAAGTTGGCACCTATAAAGGTAATAGATTGACAAGGCGACAATGCAGACTTTTCGAAATTTATAGAGATTCCTAGCCATCTGCAAATGTGGATGGTGTAATCTCTGGCCTGAAGAAGTTGATGCCTGGTGGTGGCGGTGAGGAGCCAGTCGTCTAGATATGGAAACACCTGGAATCCTTGACGACTCAGGTGAGCCGTAACCGCTGCCATACATTTGGTGAACACTCTGGGGGCTGTAGTGAGACCAAAGGGCAGGGCTCTGAATTGGTAGTGACTGGCCCCCAGCCAGAAGCGGAGAAACCTCCTGGAGCGCCTGTGAATTTTGATGTGATAGTACGTGTCCTGAAGGTCCACAGAGCATATCCAATTGTCCTTGCCCAGAAAGGGTAGAATGGACTGTAGCGTGACCATCCGGAATCTTGTCTTTTTTACAAACTTGTTTAATTTGCTGAGATCTAATATTGGTCTCCAGTCCCCTGTTTTTTTTGGTACCAAAAAGAACTTTGAGTAAACTCCGGATCCTATTTGGTCTGCTGGGACTGGCTGGATGGCCCTTTTTTTGCTAGTAGTTTTGAAATTTCTAGACTGGGTTGAACGTCTGGAAGGGATCCCTTTTGTTGAGTTGGGGTTTGGATAAAGGGAATTTTGTAACCCTCGGATATAACCGACTGTACCCATTTGTCTAAAGTAAGGGAGAGCCAGGCTTTTGGGTACAGCGATAATCTTCCCCCGACTGCCTCTGAAGGTGGACAGTCGGGCAACATCTCAGGGATGTTGGAAGGGTTTGTCAGAGAGAGATTCTCTGTTACCCTGATTCTGCGGACCCCCTCTGCCTCTTGGGCGGCGTCTGTTGTTGTTACCCCCTCTGCCTCTGGGGGTAAACTGACCTCTTGCATCAGGCGTGACTCCTTGTGATTTATGGAACCACATTTTTCCACCCTTTGACCCTTAGGATATGGTCTGGAAGGGGTGGAGAAATGGACTCCTACGGCAGAAAGAGTCTTGCCATCTTGCTCGCATCTGGTCAAGGTGTCTTTCACTTGAGGGCCGAACAACGTCGAACCATCAAAGGGGGAGTTAGTGAAGGACGCCTTGAAGGGGTCTGCAAAATTACAAAGCCGCATCCAGGCGTGACGCCTTAAGGCCACACCTGTGCCTGCAGCACTACTCGCTCCATCGGCTGCATAGGAAATGAGCCGCATGGAGGAGTTAACAATGGAGTTTAGGGTTCCCAGCTGTGAGTTGATTTTCTCTTGGGACCCAGCAGCTGACGGATCCTGTAAAACTTCACCCAACTCTTTGAGAACATCTCTCTAAAGGCGGGTGAAGTGACACAAGTAATTCAGTGACTGCATGGCAAAGGTCGCTGAAGAAAACATCCGCTTGCCGTACCTATCCATAGTCCTAGAATCCTTGTTAGGAGGATGGATAGGTACTGAAGGATCGGCAAGTTCCTTCTTGGTGGCTGCAGCCACCACCATGGTATCAACCGGGAAACCTTTTGTTAGAAATTGCCTATCCGCTGGAGCCGTAATAAATTTAGAAGGCCTCCGTGGGGTGGGTTCCACCGAATCCGGGGCCGTCCACGCCTTCTGTGCCACCACGTCCATAAGGGGGTCGAAAGGCGGAGACACCCAGGAGGTGGAGGGTTGAGAACCAAACGCCTCCAGGTAAACCGACTCGTCCTCAGAAGGATTAAGGGAAAACCAGTTCCCCCTCAGGATTTCAAGGATGTCTGAGAAGGAGACATCCTCAGAGGGGGACCTTGGGGATCCTTCCGACTCATCCAAGTCGGGATCGGATGTAATGGACTCAGGGGAGTCCACATGCTTCCTCTTACATGTCCTCTTGCGCGGAGGTTCACCTGAAGGGTCAGGAGAAGCCTCGGAAGAGGAAGATATTCCCAGTGGGGAAACCTGAGGCGTTGGGTCTCTGGGTCCGGGAGCAAGAGAGTGGGGAGAGACGTCAGCAGGCACTGCAGTGGGAGGAGCTGATGGAGCTGACTGTTGACCGTGCCCTGGGGCTAGTACACTCCTCATCACCTCGAAGGCTCCCCTATCAGATAGGCCAGAGGGCTCCCGCTCCGAAGAGGTAGGAACCCCAGGCCGCACCGACAGGGACGGCTCCGAAGCCGATGTCGGGGCCGAGCTCATCAGCGTCGACGCTCCGAGAGGGAGAACGGGGTTGGACAAGGGTCCAATGCCACTCGCTCCCTCGGAGCCGGCAAGAGAGACCAGGCTCCCGGATCTCTCCAATGAAGGTATCAAGGAGGAGATCGGAGCAGAAGACGACGGAGCCGAAGGGGGAGGTATCGGCTCCGATGCCACAACAGTCACGGCTCCGAGGAGCTCCGGCTCCGAACTCTGAGGGAGAGTCGAAGGAGGAATAGTAGGCAGAGTTGAAATAGCCACTGTCTGATGAGACGGGCTATGAAGCATTTGGGCCAGTGACTGAGACTTTAACAGTCTACTGACCACTCTCTCGAGGTCATTGTCAGAAAGCCTGGACGACCGAGAAGAACGGCTCCGATGGCTCCGCTCCGAGAGCAAGGGCGACCCTGGAGCCGAATGGATCGATTCCAGAGATGGAGATCTGGATCTTTTTCTGGAGATGGATGGAGCCGAAGGAGCCGAAGATATGTCGGCTCCAGCCGGAACCGACCGTGAAAGTAAAGGCTCAGCAGTATCGGCGCCGAGTGCAGCCGAAGTTGGAAGCTGCGGCACCGAAGCATCGGCTCCAGCCAGAGCCGATGTTGCCACAGATGATGAGCCAGCAGCCAAAGGCTTAGGACTCTGAGCCGACGGTTTTGCTGGCTTCGAGGGCTTCCCCGGCACGGACTTAGGAGGGGAGCCCTTGGGCTTTAATAAGCCCCTTAATATTAATTTGTTCCTGCGCTCCTGCAGGACTCTTGGGCTGAATGCATGGCACACAGAACAAGAGTCCTGCAGGTGCAGGGGTCCCAGGTAAACAAGAAGTGTGACCGTCTGTCAGAGACATCTTCTGACAGCACGAGTCACACTTCTTGAAGCCTGAGACCTTTGTGTCCTTCGACATAGTGTTGTCGAAGAAAAGGCACAAGTAAAAACACACATACACACACACACACACACACAAAATCCAAGCAACCTAGTTAAACAGGGATACACAAGCACACCACAGACACAGCAGAGAATCCCTGTCAGGAACTAGGAAAGGAGCAGGCCTAAGGCCTAAAGTAGGGGGAGGGATTAAAAAGGATAAAAGGGGAAAAAAATTTAGCACTAACGGGAAAAGGGTGTAATATAACTGTTAGCTAATTAAACAAAGAAAGGGAGTGGGAAGGCTAAGTTTCAAAGGTGACTTTGAAGTAATGAAAATCCCAACACTTACCAAGAGCTGGTAAAATGCACCTAGTCAGCGAAGCGGCAAACGAGATCTGGGTAGTTATCGCCTAGCATCATGGGATATAGGGCTGCCTCCAGCCGGTAAAATTAGCTGTCGAGCTTTAGTAAGTGGCCGAGTCAGAGCCGAGGTTCGGCTCCGAACCCATCCAGCAAGAATGAAGGTGAGATTGACAACTTAACATTGGTAATGTTTGGTGAAGGTATGCACAGAAAGTACAGTTTTGTACCTACCATAAATGTAGATGTCCGATAGGAATGCATCTGCAGTCCTTACAAACGGGTTGTCCTGTCATCAGGCAGCCCTTCGGTCGGCCGGATTCCAAAGTCTGGGTCTGGCTTCGGCTGGTGTCGCACTTCACCCGACGTCATAGCTGCAGTTACTCGGGTATAAAGGCATCAGCCGACGCCATTTTCCTCAGTGTTTCTTGCCCCAGATGCCAGGTGCCCTTTAGGAGGACTAAATTTGGATAAATGCCAATGATTCCAAATATTAGAGAACAAACAAAAGATAAGCATGTATGTACATATATACAAACAAATACACCATAATAGATTCCCCCAGCTAGCTATAAGAGGGGCAAATACCCTAGGAGTACCACAGAGGGGAAGGAGGGTGGGTAATCCTGACTGCAGATGCATTCCTATCGGACATCTACATTTATGGTAGGTACAAAACTGTTCTATGTCCTTCAAGGATGCATCTGCAGTCCTTACAAATGGGTAGAATACCATAGCCAAACTGGGGGAGGAGGTAGGTAGAATTATGGTGTAGTTAAGATCCCTTGCAAAACAGCAGTGGCAAACCCTGCTCGGGATCTAGAGTATAAAGGTAAATTATAATGCTTGGCAAATGTATGCACGGAGCTCCAAGTAGCAGCCTCTAAAATGTCTTTGGTAGCCACTCCTCGTAGAAAAGCTGTGGTAGTGGCTGTAGCTCTTGTAGAGTGAGGTCTGATGTTTTCTGGAGTTTTCTTTCCATGGTAGGAGTAACAAAATCTAATGCAATTTCCTATCCACTTAGATATCGTCTGTTTTGAAATTGCTTTCCCTTCTATTCCTGTTGCATATGCTACTAGAAGCTGGTCAGTTTTTCTATTGCTCTTGGTCCTGTCCAGGTAGTAGCGTAATTGTCAGTGTACATCCAGGGTGTGCAACAGTCTTTCTCCCCTGTTCTGTGGGTTGGGGAAGAATGTAGGTAGGTGGATAGCCTGATTCAAAGATACTCTGGATACCACCTTAGGCATAAAAGTAGGATTTGTTCTCATGGACACTCTATCTTGATGGAGGATCAGAAAGGGCTGTACTGCCATTAATGCCTGTAGCTCAGAAACCCTTCTTGCTGAAGTGATTGCCAGCAGGAAAGCAGTTTTCCATGATAAGTATTGCAATTCTGCTGTTGCTGCTGGTTCAAAAGGAGGAAGTGTCAATTTTTCTAGCACAAAGTTCAAGTCCCATGCAGGTAATGGTGGCTTCCTAGGAGGCTTTACATTTTTAATTCCTCTCAGAAACTGCCTGAGCAGAGGATGTGAGAAGACTGGAGGATCCAAGTCGTATTCTGCTGAAATAGCTGATGCATGAATCTTAATGGAAGAGTATGACAGGCCTTTGTGGAGTAGCTCTGCCAAGTATTCCAGGATGTTGGCTATGTTTACCAGTGACACATCTTCCCCTTTTGCAGTGCTCCAAATGAGATATCTTTTCCATTTTGCTGAATAGGTTTTCCTTGATGAAGGTCTGCGAGCTTCCAAGATAATGTCCTTAATCCTTTGGGATAAATTTGGGTTGATTTGTCTTATGCAATGCTCCAGGCAGTCAGCTGCAGAGTTTTCAAGTTTGGATGCAGGGTGTTGTAGTTGTTCTGAGTTAACAGCAAGGGAACTAGGGGCAAGTGCCACATCTGTTCCCGAGACATGCCCCTCAGTAATGGGTACCAATGTTGCCTTGGCCAATCCGGAGCTATTAGAATGATTCTTGGGCGGTCCTCTTTGATCTTCAATAGCACCTTGTGCATCAAAGGAAGTGGTGGGAATGCATATGCTGTCAGATCTTTCCAACTGAAGGATAAGGAGTCCACCTTCCATGCCAGTGGATGGTACGTCCTGGTGCAGAATTTCTCCAATTGGTGATTGTGTGGGGATGCAAATAAGTCTATTTCTGGGAGACCCCATTTTCTTGTAATAGTTTTGAAGATGTCCGGATGCAGCATCCATTCGTGGGCATCCGTGGTAGTCCTGCTTAGTATGCCTGCTAGAGTGTTTTCCTTTCCTGGTACAAAAATTGCTTGTAACTGAATGTTGTAACTCAGTGCCACATTCCACAGGTCCAGGGCCATCCGGCATAGAGGGTACGAATGTGTGCCTCCCTGCTTGTTGATGTACCACATAACTGTGGTGTTGTCTGTCCTTATCATCAACTGGCCTTGGCGAAGAAATGGTTTGAAAGCCTGAATTGCCAGTTTTACTGCCAGCATTTCCTTTAGGTTTATGTGTAGATGCAGTTGCTCTCGAGTCCATAAACCTTGTGTGCATTTGTCCATCATGTGGGCCCCCCAACTGAGGTCTGAGGCGTCTGTTGTGATGATTTGGCTTGGTTGAGCGTTGTGGAAGGGCAATCCCTTGTTTGCTTGACAGGCCTGAGCCCACCAGTGGAATTCTTGCTTCAGGCATGGAATTATTGGGATGTGAGTCTCTAGGCTGTGCTTGTGCTGAGACCATAAATTCCTTAGGTACCACTGTAGCTTTCTCATGTGTAGTCTGGCATGTGGGACCAATATTATGCAGGATGCCATGAAGCCCAATGCCTGTAGGACTTTTCTTGCTGTTAGATGGTCTTGCTTTGTTAATGCCATGAAGTAGAGAGGGAGTTGCTCCTGTTTTTCTACTGTTAGGAATGCCATTTGTTTGGATGTGTCCAGCTCTGCACCCAAAAAGGTTATCTTTTGGGATGGTATCAGCCTTGACTTTTGTATATTGACTGTATATCCCAGGGCTTGTAGAAGGTAAATGACTCTTTTCAAGTCTTCTGCTAGCTTGTTTTTGTTGTCCGCTTGTATCAGGCAATCGTCCAGGTAAGGGTAGATTTGGATTCCCTGAAGCCTGCAATGAGCGATTACTGATACCAGGCATTTCGTGAACACTCTGGGCGCAGTAGATAAGCCAAAGGGCAATGCTGAGAATTGATAATGCTCTGATCCTGCAAGAAATCTGAGGTATCTTCTGCAATCTGGTCGTATGGGGACGTGCAGGTATGCCTCCTTGAGATCTAGAGTAACCAGCCAAGACTCCTTGCCCAGCATGGGAAGAAGCTGCTGTAGGGTCAGCATTTTGAATTTTGGAACAATGAGGAATGTGTTTAAAGCGGACAGATCGAGGATAGGTCTCCATTTGCTTTCTTTCCTTGGTACTAGAAAGAGTCTGGAGTAAAAGCCCTTTCCTTGCTCCACATATGGTACCTTTTCCACAGCTCTTATTTTTAATAACTGATGTACTTGTTTTAGAGATTCTGCCTTTTGATTTGGTGGTAGGTTTGGCATGCCTCTCTTTCCTGGAAGAGTATGGAAATGAAACCTGTAACCTTGGTCTATAGTTTGCAAAATCCACTTGTCTCTTGTGATGTAATGCCAGTTTTTTGAAAATAAAGCTAGCTTTCCGCCTAAGAGTGCTTCCAGTTGTTCCCTGGTAGGCGGTGCCAGAGCCAAGTCACTGTGATTGTCCTGTTGTAGTGGTGGTGGCTGCGTCTGTGCCTCGCTGGTTGTTGCCCTGCCATTGGCGTCCCATGTAGGCACCCCTGGTTTGGTTTCTGCCTCTTGAACGCCTATTCCTGCCTCTCTGTGCTTTGGAGGAGTCTGGAAAGGACCAATTCTTGGAGGGCCAATTCCTGCTAAACCTTGGAGGTTGGACCTGTAAGAAATCTTTCACTGTTTGTACAGATTTTGCCTTCTCTTCCATCTTCTTCAGTACCTGTTGTGCAGGAGATCCAAATAAATTGACCTTGTCCATGGGAGCATCTAATAGTTTTGATTTGACATGATCCGGTAAGGCCTGCTCTTTTAACCATGCATGCCGTCTGATAACTGTGCCAGTCATGGCTGATCTAAAGGAAGCCTCCAGTGCATCATAGCCGCATTTTAAAGAATGGTTACTAACTTGTTGAATGTTATGTACCATTTCCTGAACATACTTCTTATCTAAAGGTTCATCAGAGGACAGTTTTTTAGTTAACTGGTCTAGCATAAATTCTTGATATTGGATCATATGAAATTGACAGTTCAAGGCCCTAGCTGACAGTGTAGCAGAAGTGTAAACTTGTTTACCCCATCTCTCTAAGGACCTGGATTCCCTTTCAGAGGGGAGGGGATTTTTTGCAGAGGTAGATGCTACAGCCTTAGGCCCCTGAGAGATAGTCTCGGGATCTGCAAAAGGAGCCTTGTATAAATGGTGATGTGTGTCCGGGACCCTGTAGAATCTGTCGGGCTTAGCAGGGGCTGGAGGTAATGAATCAGGAGCAGTACAAGCATCATTAAATGCATCATCTACAACAGAAAGAACTGGAGGTATAGCTAAAGGCCTATGTTGTGGTAAATGCAGGAAGGTTCTAAGCCTTTTCCTGGAGTCTGAAAAATCTTGGCCCTGCCACTGAAATTGTTCCCTCATGGCATGCAAGGTTTCCCCAAAGGAAAATTCCTCAGGTGGAGAGGCAGAAGGGATGGACTCTTCAGCATCTGAGTCTTCGTAAGGAGAAAAAGGAGCCTCTGGAGGGTCTGTATTATCTGAATCATCAGAGGAGTCATCTGTGGACACAGGCTCAGGGGGCTCTGCTCTAGGCCTCTTCTCTGGAGGTGGGTGAGAGGCCCTGTCTGGATGAGGTTGGGATCCCCGGATTAAAGAAATGAGATCCTCTGCTAGAGAAAGCATTTGGGAACTGGAGCTGGGCCTGTGAGGGGGGGGTCTTAACAGGCACAGATTTTGTAGCTTTAGCTGCTTTAGCCCTGGCAAAGGCCTTAATGGACATGGCTGCAGGAGGCCTAGCAGCTCCACGTGCAGGGGTTGAAATATCCAAGGGGATAGTGTCAGATAATTCCTGAGAAACCGCAACTGCAGGTTGGATTTCCGAAGCCGATTCCACCAGGTTAGAAGAGGCCTCGGTAGAAGACATGTTTTCGGCTGAAGGAAGAACCGCTTGCTCGGTTTCAGCCGAAACCGAGACACTCGCGGTTGGCTTAACCGCGGTTTCGGCCAAAACCACGGACCGCGAGTGTCGGTCCTTTTCCTTGCATTTTTTGGGTATTTGTGAAGTCGGAGGATCCGACGGCATAATATAAGCAAAATCAGAGCCGAAAAACTGTTCAGCAAATTCCGACCGACGTCTAAGCGTCCGTCGGTTAAAAGAAGCACAGGCTAGACAAGCTGCTACGTCGTGGTCTGGGCCTAAACAAGGTAAGCAGTAAGAGTGGAAATCTTTATGAGGTATTTGTTTCCCACAAGTTAAACAGTTATTCACTTTTTCTGACATCGGCTGAGGCAAGAAAGAGTCCCCAACGGGGTACTTAGCTTTTTAGAAGTCTTCGGTAGTAGTAATCTCTGGATCTGACCGACCGGCACTTGCGAACAGCTTTTGCTTCGGGCGCCACGCGGCAAGAAAGACTGAGGAAAATGGCGTCGGCTGATGCCTTTATACCCGAGTAACTGCAGCTATGACGTCGGGTGAAGTGCGACACCAGCCGAAGCCAGACCCAGACTTTGGAATCCGGCCGACCGAAGGGCTGCCTGACGACAGGACAACCCGTTTGTAAGGACTGCAGATGCATCCTTGAAGGACATCTCCATGTTGCTGCTTCCAAAATATCCTTGGTAGGTACTCCTCTGAGGTAGGCAGTTGAAGTTGCTGTTGCCCTGGTGGAGTGAGATCTAATGCTGCTAGGTACAAGTTTCCCATGGTGGGTATTAGCAGAAACATATACAGTGTCCTATCCATTTTGAAATAGTCTGCTTTGAAATGGCTTTTCCCTGTGCTCCTGCAGTGTATGCTACCAATAATTGCTCAGATTTTCTGAAAGCTTTGGTTTTGTCCAAGTAGAAGCGTAACTGTCTGTGAATGTCCAAAGAAGGTAGAAGTCTCTCCCCTTTGTTCTGTGGTTTTGGATAAAAAGTTGGCAAGTGAATAGTTTGGTTTGAGCCACACTTGATACCACCTTTGGCATAAACGTAGGGTTAGTTCTTAAAGACACCCTATCCTGGTGGAAGATGAGGAAAGGTTCCACTGCCATTAGTGCCTGTAATTCTGAAACTCTTCGTGCTGATGTTATTGCCAGTAGCATAGCAGTTTTCCAAGAGATGTATTTTAATTCTGCTGTGTTAGCTGGCTCAAAAGGAGGTACAGTTAATTTTTCAAAACAAAGTTGAGGTCCCAAGTTGGTGTAGGTGCTCTATGGGGCGGTCTTATGTTTTTAGCCCCTCTGAGGTATTGTTTGAGCAAAGGATTAGAAAAAATTGGTGGATCCGTGTTGTAATGAGCAGAAATAGCGGAGGCGTGGATCTTGATGGATGAAAAAGAGAGGCCCTTGTCCAACATCTCAGTTAAATATTGCAGTATCTGAGGAATGCAGGGGACAAGAGGGTCAAGGCTGTGAGCTTGGTTCCAGGCACAGAATCTCTTCCACTTATCCGAATATGCTTTCCTGGTGCTAGGCCTTCTGGCCTCCAGAATGACATCCATAACAACTTTGGAGAGAGGCATTGCTTGCTTGACTAGGGAATTTTCCATACAGCTAGGTTTAAGATCTTTAGCTGGCTGTGAAGTATCTGATTGTTGTGCTGTGTCAGCAACTCTGGGATTTGCGGCAAAATCCAGGGTGGTTCTTGTGCTAAGGTCTTTAAGATTGGGTACCAGTGCTGGCGTGGCCAGTCTGGTGCAATCAGTATCATTTTTGGCTCTTCCTGCCTGACTTTTATGAGTACATTTGGAAGGAGAGGTAAAGTAGGGAAAGCGTATACTTGTAGTTTTTTCCAGCTGAATGAGAGGGCATCCACTTTCCATGCTTGTGGATGGTAGCTCCTTGTGCAGAATTTCTGTAATTGGCAGTTCTTTGGGGAAGCAAACAGATCTATGTCCGGGCTCCACCATTTTTGTGTTATCATTCTGAATATTTGTGGATTCAGTTCCCATTTGTGTGGGTCCACAATGTTTCTGCTTAGGTCGTCTCCCACTGTGTTTTTCTCTCCTGGCAGAAATTGTGCTTGCAGATGAACTTGGTAGTTTAGAGCTGTATTCCACAAGGTCATGGCTTGTCTGCAGAGGGGGTAGGAGTGTGTGCCCCCTTGCTTATTTATGTACCACATAACTGTGGTGTTGTCTGTCTTTAGTAGTAATTGTCCTGGATGCAGTAGGTCCTTGAAAGCTATAATAGCATTTTGTACAGCTAGCATCTTTTTGATTGATGTGGAGATGTCTTTGCTCTGTGGGCCACTCACCCTGGATACATTTTCCTGCCATGTGTGCTCCCCAGGTATAATCCGATGCATTTGTTGTCAGTGTCTGCCTGGCTGTGGGTTGAGTGAAAGGCTGTCCCTTGTTGAGGTGACAAGCTTGTGCCCATCATCGAAACTCCTGTTGTAGGCAAGGAATTAGTGGTATAACTGTTTCCAAACTTTGACAGTGTTGAGACCATACGCTCTTTAGGTACCATTGTAGTTTCCTCATATGCAGTCTGGCATATGGAATTAGTAGTATGCAAGATGCAATGTAGCCCAAGGCCTGCAGAATTTTTCTTGCAGGAAGTTGGGTCTTTGTTGCCATTAATTGAAAATATTAAGTCAGTTGTCCTTGCTTGTCTGGCGTGAGATAAGCCATCTGGGCCTTTGTGTTCAAGCTGGCACCCAGGAATATTATATGTTGTGAGGGCACTAGTTTTGATTTCTTTTCGTTTACTGTGTACCCCAGGCAACTTAACTTTTTTACGTACGCCAGATGCTTTAGTAGAATGTCCTTGCTCTCTGCTTGAATCAGGCAGTCGTCCAGGTACGGATAAATTTGAATTCCTTTTTAACTGCAAAATGCAATTACTGGTGCCAGGCACTTTGTGAAGACCCTGGGCGCAGTAGATAAGCCAAAGGGCAGTGCAGAGAATTGATAGTGCATTGGACCAGCTAGAAATCTGAGGTATCTTCTGCAGTTTTGTCTGATAGGGACATGCAGGTATGCCTCTTTGAGGCCCAAAGTCACGAGCCAAGCTTTCTTGCCCAGCATGGGAAGAAGCTGCTGTAGTGTCAACATCTTGAATTTCGGAACATCCAGGTAAGTGTTTAGTGTAGAAAGGTCCAGAATGGGTCTCCAGGCTTTGTCCTTTCTGGGAACCAGAAAGAGTTTTGAGTAAAATCCTTGTCCTTGTTCCTGTGGTGGTACCTTTTGAATAGCTCTCATGTCCATGAGTGCTGTAATTTGTTTTTGAGCCTCTGCCCATTGATTTGGTGGCAGATTTGGCATTCCTTTTAGCCTTGGCAGAGTGTGAAAATAGAACCTGTAACCTTGAGATACAATGTTGAGAACCCATTTGTCATTGGTGATGCAATGCCAGTTGTGATAGAAAAGTGCCAGTTTTCCTCCTAAGGGGGTTGCCAAGAGAGAACTGTTTGGCAGCTGTAGTGGAAAGTCATTGAGTCTGTTTTTTATAAGGTTGAGGCCTGTCTTCCCCTTCTTTCAGGCCTGGTGTGCCTCATTGTCGAGGCCTGTAAGCGCCTTGTGTCTGACCTCTACCTCTTGGATGTCTGTATCTGCCCCTTTGAGGTCTATCTGTGACTGGAAAGGACCAATTCTTTGTTGGCCAATTTCTGCTAAAACGAGGAGGCTGAACCTGTAAGAAATCTTTCACTGTTTGCATAGATCTTGCCTTATCCTCCATCTTCTTTAATACCTCCTCTGCCTTAACTCCAAACAGCACATCCCGCTGCAAAGGTGCATCCAGTAATTTGACCTTAACATGATCTGGTAACGTATGTTCTTTTAACCAAGCATGCCTTCTAATGACAGAGCCTGTAACTGCTGCTCTACAGGAGGCCTCTAAGGAATCAAACCCACACTGCAAAGTATGTTTTCTCACTTGTTCAGCTGCATGCAATAAATCCTGCATTTCTTTTAAGTTAGGAGGATCTGAATCTGGAAGCATCTTTTGTTTCAATTGAGACATCAAAAATTGCTGATATTTTAGCATGTAAAACTGGCAATTCAAGGCTCTCATTGCTAAAGTTGCAGACGTATATACCTTCTTTCCCCATCTGTCTAATGCTCTGGAATCTCTGTCAGAGGGAATTGGGTTTTTTGCTGATGAGGCCTTAATCCCTTTGGGTCCCTGAGAAATAGTTTCAGGGTCAGCAACAGGGCTTTTGTACAGAAATTTGTGAGAGTCAGGGACTCTAATATCTATCAGGTTTAACTGAGGCTGGGGGTAAGGAGTCAGGGTTCCAACTGGATTCATTGTACACATCATCCACAATGTCTAAAACTGGCGGGATTGCTAGGGGTCTGTGTTGAGGCAATAAAAGGAAGTCTCTGAGCCTTTTCTTGGATTCTGAGTAATCCTGACCTTCCCAATGGAAATGCTCCCTCATGGTATGGAAGGTCTCCCCAAAGAAGTAATCCTCAGGCGGAGAGGCTGATGGAATTGATTCCTCAGCATCAGAATCCTCATAAGGGGGTAAAGAATATCCTAGGTCCGAGGAAGAGTCTGAGGAAATGGACACCTGGACAGAAGATTCATAGTCTGCATCCTGTCTGGGCCTTTTATCAGGAGGGGGATGGGACCTCCTGATCAGGGTGATTAGGTCCTCGGCCATTTTTAGCATTTGTTTCTTAGCCATGGAAGCCTGTCCTGGAGAGAGTTGTGTCTGTTTCTTTGCTTTTAAGGGGGGCTTAGACTTAACAGAGGGTTTAATGGTTAACTGGGTAGGTCTGAAAACACCCTCTGTAACTGTGGATTGCTCAGCTACTTCGGTTCCCTCTGTAGGTTTAGGATCGGTAAGCTGAAGACTAAGTGCGTTCGAAGGCCCAGCCAGCTCCACGTGGGATTCGGAGGCAGTCTGTGGTTCTGTGGAAGCGGTCGTCAGGGGCTGCGTAGGTGCTTCGCTGAAAACCGGAGAACTGGCAACTGGCCTAGAAGAGGCCTCGTCGTCAGTTTTGGGCCTCAGATGCCTCTCCTAGTCCTTGCGCTTTTATGCATTGCGGTCGTCGGAATTTCTGACGGCATGGTGTAATTGAATTTTCTACCAAAATAATGTCGGGCAAAATCAAACTGACGTTTAATAGTGCGCTTGTTAAACCTAGCACAAAACCGACAACCAGTGACTTCGTGGGCAGGGCCTAGGCATGGAATACAATAGGAGTGGAAATCCTTATGAGGTATTTGCTTCCCACAAGAAATACAGTTATTAACTTTTACTGACATCGGTCTGAAGCAAGAAAAAGTTTCCCCAACGGGGTACTTAGCTCTTTTAGAAGACTTCGGTTCTGGATTCGGAATGAAAATCTCAGGAGTCGGCCGACCGGCACTTGCGAACTGCTTCTGCTTCGGGCACCGTGCAGCAAGAAAGACTGAAGAAAATGGCGTCGGCTGCATCTTATATACCCCTGTCGCACTGACGTCAGGGAGGAGGCGACAGCAACTGACGCTGGACCAAGACTTTGGAACTCTGGCCGGCTGTGGGACCGCCTGACAGCAGGATAACCCAAGTGTAATGACTGCAGCAGTGTAACACGATGAACATCTGTCTGTGAATGCCTAACAAATGCAAACAATATTTACCTTTATCTGAAAAATTTGGAAAGAAGACTGGCAAATCTGTATATTCTGGTTAATATTAGATTCTGAAAACACTTTAGGTAGAAAGGCGGGATTGGTTCTCAACACACTATCCTTATGAAAAATCATATAAGGATTTTTCACACACAAGACCTACAATTCAGAAACTCCTGGCAGAAGTAACAATCACCAGAAAAAGTTTTCTCCATGACAAGAACTCAAGATCGCAAGTAGCTGCTGGCTCAAATGGCTGAAGGACTAAGGATTGTAATAGGTTCATAGGTTCATACTAGGCTATCTGCCCTGGGGCAATTATAAGCCTAGCCCGATTCTGTATGGCTTACGCCACCCCTTGATTTGAGTATACTGTGCCCTTTTTAAGGTTTAGTTCACTGTGCCTCTGTCTAATAGTGACACGGGAGTAATCCCTGGGACAAACCTACGATCCCCCATCCATCTATCGAGATTCTTCTTGAAGAGATTCAGTGAGGTGCTCTGCCTCACATGAACTGGAGTTCTATACCAGAGCGAAGGGAGCCTCTGGGTTATGAACCTGTCCCTCCAGCAAGTTCTATTTATTTCTGTGCTGAGGTTCAAGTCCCTCGAGCGTGTGGCTCTAAGGGATTTAGATTTACTGAGGTGGAGCATGTCCATTAATTCTGGATTTGACATAGCATTGTATGTCAGGCATAGATCGCCTCGAAATAGGCGGTATGCAACTGAGTAGAGCTGGAGTTTTTTTAACCAAGCAGCATATGGCATCTGTTTTAGACCCTTGATCCTCTTGGTGAGATACTTTTGGGGTCTCTCTAATTGCTGCAGGTGTCGGGTAAGGTACATCCCAAAAGGGGCATTGTATTCTATGATGGGCCTGATGAGGGATGAATAAAGGGGCACGATTACCTCTCTTGATCTAGATGTGAAACCCTTTGTGATGAGATGGGCTATGTAGAAGGTCTTTCTAACCACTTTGGCAATGTGGTTTTGAAAGGAGAGATTGCTATCAACTTGGGTCCCCAGGTCCCTAATAACTTTCTCTGTACTTAATGGGTTTCCGCCTATGTGGTAATTTGTGGGCACATTGTTTTGCCAAAGGGTATGACTATACATTTTTTGGCATTTAGCTTTAAACCATGGCGCTGGCACCAGTTATCTGTCTCTGTGAGACCTTTTTGAAGGATGTTTGTCAGCTGGAGAGTCGATTATGGCGCCCAGTTTGCAGTCGTCTGCAAACTTGGTGAGCCATAGTCCTTCCACGTTTGCCTGTACCTCGGAAAAGTATATACCGAACAAGAGTGGTCCCAGGACAGAACCCTGTGGGACGCCACTTGTGACCGGTTTCGAGTCCGACATGGCTCCAGCAACTCTCACTCTGTGGGTTCTGTCTTTGAGCCAGTTTGCGACCCATCTTGTGACATAGGGGTTTATATTTAAGCTGGATAGCTTATCTATAAGGTCAAATCCCACAGAGCTGCAGGATCTTTGAATGGGGGCTTTACACGTAAAGGGCCTTTAAGAAAGGTTTTACATAATCGATGGGAAATTAGGGGATGATCATCAAACCCATTGTGGAACTTGGAAATGGCTGCTAATTGGACTTCGATGGTGGAAGCAGAAGCTCCTAGTTTAAAAGGGGAAGCCATAAATTCTAACAGCTTGTCAACCGGGGATGAAAAGGGATCTAAATTATTCATACAAGCCCAGATTAAAAATATCTTCCATTTGCTAAGGTAGAGTTTCCTAGTGGAAAGTTTGTGAGAAGCCAGAAGGATATTTTTGTACTGGGGAAGGTAATTTGCTCTGCCTGACAATTAATGGAATTGGAGATGCCAAGTTGTCAGCTTGAGATTGTGAAGGTTGGGATGCACCAGACCCTTCGGGTGAGACAGCAGGTCTGGATCGAGGTCCAGAATCCAAGGACGGCGAATCAGATGAGGCCAAAGAAAGGGGAACCGGATTTGACGGGTTCAATAGGGTGCAATGAGGATCACTTTGCTTTTCAATCTTTAGGCTTTCTTCAAGAATAAGGGAACTAGAGGGAATGGGGGAAAGGCATAAAGTAGTCCTGGGGGGGCAATCATGGAGGAGTGCGTCTCTTGGGGGCTCCCCCTGTGGGGGAATTATGGCAAAGTAGCTGCTGCATTTGTTGTTTATTGGGGAGGCAAAAAGATTGCAAACTTTTAAAAATTAAAAAACTTTTAATTTTTGTAGTCTGTGTAGAGGGAGGAATGCGACCCAAGAAATCATACTGAGACATGCTCCTATAAATTCGAGGTCTTGTGTGGGAGACAAAGTACAGTTGTGTACACTTAATATAAATGTAGATGTTCGAGTGTACTCACTGTTGCAGTCATTACATTAGGGTCATCCTGCTAGCAGGTTGCCCTCAGTCGGCCTGAATTCCAAAGTCTTGGGTCCTGCGTCGGTTGCTGTCGCCTCTTCCCTGATGTCAGGTCGTCAGGGGTATAAAAAGATGCAGCCGACGCCATTTTATTCAGTTTTTCTTGCCCCAGATGTCAGGTGCCCCCAAAAGGGTAGGCTAAATTTATGTAAATAAAATATACATGCACCAGAAATAAGCTTTACCTTCATCTATAAGCAAATACACCACCTAGGTTGTATAGATTAGAGAAGTAAAGATAAGTTCCAGCAAAAATAAGGGGGATGGAGGGTGGGTAACCTGGACTGCAACAGTGAATACACTCGAACATCTACATTTATGGCAAGTGTACACAACTGTACTATGTTCTTTGTGTTTCACTGTTGCAGTCATTACATTTGGGTTGAGTACCAAAGCTATGGTTGGGGGCCTGGAGCTAAATAGCATTAGGAGCGGCTATGAGGCCCTGCAGAACTTCAGTGGCAAAGACTGCCTTGGCTTTAGAGTAAAGAGGCAAATTGTAATGTTTTGTAAAGGTATGCACTGAACTCCAAGTGGCAGCCTCTAAAATGTCTTTGGTTGGTACTCCCCTGAGAAAGGTTGCAGAAGTGGCTGTAGCTCTGGTTGAATGTGGCCTAATGCCCTTAGGCAGTGGTTTGCCATGCTGTGAGTAACAGAAACGAATGCAGTGACCTATCCACTTTGAAATAGTCTGCTTGGAGATAGCCTTTCCTTGTGATGCTGTGGCATATGCCACTAGTAATTGTTCTGTCTTTCTGAAAACTTTAGTTTTGTCCAAGTAGAATCCAAGTGGTCTGTGTACGTCCAAAGAATGCAGAATTTTCTCCCCCTTGTTCTGTGTATTTGGATAAAAGGTTGGCAAATGAATAGTTTGGTTAAAGGCTACACTGGATATCACCTTAGGCATAAATGTAGGGTTTGTTCTCAGAGAGACCCTGTCTGGATAAAAAATGATAAAGGGTTCCACAGCCATGAGAGCCTGCAGCTCTGAAACTCGTCTTGCAGAAGTTATTGCTAGGAGCAGAGCTGCTTTCCAAAATAAGAATTTTATATCTGCAGTAGCAGCTGGCTCAAAAGGAGATAAGGTGAGTTTTTCCAAGACATAATTGAGGTCCCATGCAGGTATTGGCATTCTCCTTGGAGGTCTTAAGTTTTTGGCTCCTCCGAGGTACTGCCTTAATCAAGGATGAGAAAAGAGTGGTGGTTCTGTATTGTGATGAGCCAAAATGGTAAAGGCATGGATTTTAATTGATGAGAAAGATAGGCCTTTGTCCAGCATCTCAGTTAAGTATTGCAAAATCTGAGGAATATTTGAGACAGCTGTATCAGTTCCTTGATCTTGGTTCCGAGCGCAAAATCTCTTCCATTTCCCAGCATAGGATTTTCTAGTACTAGGCCTTGTGGCTTCTAAAATGACATCCATCACAGCTTTACCGAGAGGTGTGGTTTGTATGGTTACATTATCCGCCATGCTGCCAGGTTTAGGGTCCTGAGTTGGCTGTGCAGAATCTGATTGTTCTGCTGGGACAGTAGATGAGGTATTTGAGGTAAGGTCCAGGCTGGGCATTGGGTTAAGTTCCTTAAAATCAGATACCAATACTGGCGTGGCCAGTCTGGGGCAATCAGAATCATTTTTGGTTTCTCCTGCCTGACCTTTAGGAGTACCTTGGTGAGAAGAGGTAGTGGAGGAAAGGCATATACTGATAGGTTTGTCCAGTTGAAAGATAAGGCGTCCACTTTCCAAGCTTGTCTGTGATAAGTCCTTGTGCAGAATCTTTTTAGTTGATTGTTTTGAGGAGAGGCAAATAGATCTATGTCCAGGCACCCCCATTTCTTTGTTATCATGCTGAAGACTTGTGGATCCAGGTGCCACTCGTGGGGATCCATGAGGTTTCTGCTTAGTTCGTCTGCCAGAGTGTTTTCCTTTCCTGGCAGGAATTGTGCCTGCAGATGAACTTGTTAAGTCAATGCTGTGTCCCATAAAGCCAGGACTAGTCTGCACAGGGGATAAGAATGAGTGCCCCCCTGCTTGTTTATGTACCACATGACCGTGGTGTTGTCTGTCTTTATCAGTAGTTGTCCCAGATGAAGTAGGTCCTTGAAGGCTGTCAGGGCATTTTGAACAGCTAGCATCTCTTTTTGATTGATATGTAGATGCTTTTGGTTTGTGGACCAGGTGCCCTGAATGCCTCTTCCTGCCATGTGGGCCCCCCAGGCATAATCTGATGCATCCGTCGTTAGGCTCTGCTTGGCTGGGGGTAGTGAGAATGGCTGTCCCTTGTTTTGGTGACAAGCCTTTGCCCACCATCGAAACTCCTGTTGCAGGCAGGGAATTAGAGTAATCGTTGTTTCCAGACTGTGGCAATGTTGTGTCCAAACATTTTTTAGGTACCATTTAATTTTCCTCATATGCAGTCTTGCATATGGAATTAGTAAGATGCAGGGTGCCATGAATCCCAAAGCCTGCAGAATTTTTCTTGCAAATAACTGGGCCTTTGTTGCCATTTCCTTGAAATAGGTAGTCAGTTGCCTTTGTTTGTCTGGAGTGAGATAAGCCATCTGGGCAGTTGTATTTAAGCTTGCACCCAGGAATATTATCTCTTGAGAGGGTACTAGCTTGGATTTCTTTTTGTTGACTGTGTACCCTAGGCATGTTAAAAGTCTTATCACAAACGTCAGATGCTGTAGTAGAATGTCCTTGTTCTCTGCTTGTATGAGGCAGTCGTCCAAGTAAGGATATATTTGTATTCCTCTTTGTCTGCAGAATGCAATTACTGGTACCAGGCACTTTGTGAAGACCCTGGGCACAGTAGATAAGCCAAAGGGCAGTGCAGAGAATTGGTAATGCTTTGAGCCAGCCTTGAATCTGAGAAATCTTCTGCATGTTTGTCTGATTGGGACATGCAGGTATGCCTCTTTTAGGTCTAAAGTCGCGAGCCAAGCCTTGCTGCCCAGCATGGGCAGAAGCTGCTGTAAGGTCAACATCTTGAATTATGGTATATCCAGGAAAGTGTTTAGAATAGATAGGTCCAGTATTGGTCTCTATGCTTGGTCCTTTCTCTGTACCAAGAACAGTCTTGAGTAAAATCCTTGTCCCTGCTCTTGCTGAGGCAGTTGTTGAATAGCGCTCGTGTCCATGAGAGCTGCGACTTGTTTTTGAGCCTCTGCCCATTGATTTTTTGGCAGGTCTGGCAAACCGTTTGCCCTTGGTAGGGTATGGAAATGAAACTTGTAGCCTTGAGACACTATGTCTAGAACCCATTTGTCCTGGGTAATAATGTGCCAATTTTGAGAAAAAAGTGCTAGTTTTCCCCCTAAGGGTGCTGCCAGAAGATAAGTGCTTGGTACAGGCAGAGGGAAGTCATTGGGACTGTTTCCTGTATGACTTTGATTTGTCCTCTCCACCTTTGGAGGTAGAGGCACTCCACTGCTTAGACCTGTAGGATCCTTGCGGCGGCGATCTGCCCCTTTGAGGTCTGTCTGAGACTGGAAAGGACCAATTCTTTGTAGGCTAGTGTCTGCTAAATCTAGGTGGCTGTACCTGTAAGAAATCCTTGACCGTTTGCATACATTTAGCTTTGTCTTCCATTTTCTTTAACACTTCTTCTGCCTTAACACCAAACAAGGTATCATGTTGTAAAGGAGCATTTAATAATTTTGCTTTAACATGGTCAGGCAGATTTTGTTCTTTCAACCAAGCATGCCTCCTGATGACAGAACCCGTAACAGCGGCCCTGCAGGAGGCCTCCAGAGAATCAAAACCACATTGCAAATAAGAAGTTATGTACTCACTATAACGTTCCATCTGAGTAGGTATCTTCATTTGTCTGCAACCTTTGGGATACAGATCCGATCCGGCAACTTCTATCACAGCATAGATCCGAGCTCCTAGCTCCTCCCCTTACCCATAATTCCCTGCCTACCCTGACTGACCTCAGATCAAGTTTGCCCCATACCACAGCTGACAAAAGTGCCCCAAAGGGAACAGATGTTAATAACCTCAAGAACGATCATTTTGGTCAGGGGGAAGGAGGGGGGGATGGTTGCAGACAAATGAAGATACCTACTCAGATGGAACGTTATGGTGAGTACATAACTTCTTAATCTGAAGTAGGAACTTCATTTGTCAGCAACCTTTGGGACAGAGTCCCCAGCTACCTAAATCTTGGGTGGCCTTCATGGAAGGATATTCCGGAGCACCGCAGAGCCAAAGGACGCCCTACCTCGGGAGACAACATCTATTTTATAGTGGCTGATAAAGGTATGAGATGAGGCCCAAGTGGCTGCGGAACAAATGTCATCCAGTGGAACCCTAGCTTGAAAGGCCGCAGATGTGGCAACGGCCCTAGTAGAATGAGCATGGACTCCTTGAGGTGCAGGCCTTCCCGAGCTCTGATATGCTAAGAGAATACAACTAGAGATCCATCGAGAGAGAGAAACTTTAGAAACTGGCTTTCCGAAATTACTTTTGGCAAAGGAGATAAACAACTGATCGGATTGCCTATGATCAGCAGTTCTATGAATATAAAAACGTAGTTGTCTGTGTACGTCTAAGGAATGCAGCTTGTACTCTCCTTTGTTTTGAAAGTTGGGGAAAACACTAGGAGATTGATAGATTGATTGATGTTCGCTTCTGAAGATACCTTAGGTAGGAAGGACGGATTGATCCTGAGGTAAACCCTATCTGGGTGAAAGACCAAATATGGTGGTTTGACACAAACAGCTTGCAATTCCGATACTCTTTTGGCTGAAGTTATGGCCACCAAAAAGGCTGTCTTCCAAGAGAGAAATTTGAGACCAACCGTGGCCGCCGGTTCGAAAGGGGGACCAGTCAAGGCCTGTAAGACTAGGGATAAATCCCATGGAGGTACCACCTCTTTGACTGGAGGCCTAAGGAAGAAGGTACTCTTGAGGAAGGTCTTACACAGTTTGGAAGTGATAAGAGGGCCAGACTCTTGCCCCACGTGATAGTATGAGATTGCTGCAAGTTGTACCTTGACTGTGGAAGAACTAGCCCCCCTGGTGAAAGAGAGAGGTTAGAAAATCTAGAACCGACGCTATTGGGGCTGTAAAAGGGTCTAAACGACCGTGTTCTGCCCAAATGGTGAAGCGTTTCCACTTACTCCGATAAACCCTCCTGGTGGAAGGCTTGTGAGCTGCTACAAGAATGGCTTTGACAGGTGATGAGATCCCGGGAGTCCTTATGAGGAGTGGAACTGGAGCAACCAAGCCGTCAGCTTGAGGTTGACCAGGTTCGGAGTCGGAAGATCGAGAGGGTGAGAAATGAGATCCAGGAGGGGATCCAGAATCCATGGTGGATACAATATGTGAGACCATAGGTAAGGGAACCACATCTGACGAGGCCAGAATGGGGCAATGAGGATCATCTTGCTCCCCAACTGCCTGGCTTTCTGCAATAATTTCAACATCAGGGGAAGAGGAGGGTAAGCATAAAGCAGACCGGGAGGCCAAGCATGAACTAGAGAGTCTCTCGGGGACTCCCCCAGAGGGGGGATCAGAGCGAAGTAATCGTTGCATTTGGTGTTTGAAGGAGAGGCAAAAAGATCACAACAAGGTTGCCCCCATCGGGCAAATACTTGCTCTGCAACTCGAGGGTTGAGAGACCATTTGTAAGGAGTCAGGATAGTACAACTGAGCCTGTCCGCTAGAATGTTGGACCGTCCCGGAATGTGCGTTGCTATGAGAAAGCGGTTGGTGGAAATCGCCCATTCCCACACTCTCATGGCCTCGCGGCAAAGGGGCTAAGACCTGGTTCCCCCCTGTTTGTTGATGTACCAGACGACTGACATGTTGTCTGTCTGTACTGCAATCGACCCTACCGGAAGAGAGCTGTGTAGTGCCTGCAAAGTCAAAAGCACCACCCTCATCTCCAGGACGTTGATATGCAAAGAGGTCTCTACGTCGTTCCACGTGCCTTGGACTGTCCTGCCTGAAAAATGCCCCCCTACCCCAGGCGAGAAGCGTCTGTGGTCACTGTGTCGACTGGTGGTGGTAGTGAGAAGGGACGTCCCATGTAGAGATTGATAGACTGGAGCCACCACACGAGCGACCTTCTGCAAACCTTGCTTAAGGAAATGGGATGCGACAGGGGGTTGCGAGACAGGGGCCATTGTACCTGGAGGGTCCAACCGGCCCAATGGCAGCAGAGGGATTGCAGCCGCCATAGATCCTAAAGCCCTCAGGACCAATTCCGCCGAAGGAGTTTGCAATTGAAGGATGGCCTGCACGTGCAACATCAGGTTCCGAAGCCGATCTGGAGTCAAGAACACAAGCATCTGTCTGGAATCCAGTCTCGCCCCTATAAAATCCAACACCTGTGTAGGGATCAGAGAGGATTTGGTCATGTTGATGGTTAATCCTAATAGTGGAGCCAGACTGAGGAAATAATCCCTGCATGAACAAAGTAGATGCCTTGTTGGGGCCGTAAGGAGCCAGTCGTCCAGGTATGGAAAGACCTGAATTCCCTGGAGTCTCAGGTGGGCCGCTATTATCGCTAGGACTTTGGTGAACACCCTGAGGGCTGAGGTGAGGCCGAAGGGGAGTGCCTTGAATTGAAAGTGACTGGCTCCCAGCCGGAAGCGGAGAAACCTCCTGGAACGCCTGAGGTCTATGGAGCACATCCAGTCACCCTCCCGCAATAAGGGAAGGACGGATTGCAACGTGACCATTCGGAACTTTTCTTTGGGTACCGCCAGGTTTAGGAGAGAGAGGTCGAGGATGGACCTCAAGTCCCCCGTCTTTTTTGGCACCAGAAAGAACCTGGAGTAAAACCCTGATCCAATTTGATCTGGGGGGACGGGCTGGATGGCTCTTTTTTGCAGAAGCTGCTGAATTTCTGCAGCAGCCGCCTCCCTCTGACTGGGTGGTACGTCGGGGAGGCCTCTGATTCTGGGGGTTATGATAAAGGGGATTTGGTAACCTCTGGATATAATCGATCCGTTGTTATGGACTCCCACATTGCTAGGTGCCTCGAAAAACGCCCCCCGACTGCCTCCAGAGTGGAGCAGCCGGGTAACCCCTCAGGGGTTCTGCGTGGACCTCTCAGAGAACGGTTCTCTGGACCCAAAATTCCTGGGACCCCCTCTGCCTCTGGGGCGGCGTCCTCCCTGTCCTCCTCTGCCACGAGAGGACTGGTTGTCCTGAGCAGACTGGGATTGATGCGATTTTCGGAACCACATCTTCTTCTGACCCTTTTGGTTCTTGGAAAAGGACCTCTGGGGCGCAGAGAAGCGGACTCCGATGGCAGACAAAGTCTTCCCGTCTTTCTCGCTCTGGACAAGAGTGTCACGAACGGTTTTGCCGAACAGTGCAGAACCATCAAAAGGGGCATTCGCGAATGACGCCTTAAAGGGTTCCGAGAAGTCACAGTGACGGAGCCAGGCCTGTCTCCTTATGACAAGCCCGACTCTGCCTGCTCTAGCGGCTCCCTCCGTAGCATGAGACAACAGCTGCATAGAGATGTTAAGAGTGGAGGGTGGCCATTCGGGAGGAGTACAGATCCTTGTCTCCCTCCGACATGGACCCTGGGGGGGGAAGCAGCGTATTCCTTAATTAGATCCCGCTGCATCCGAATAACGTGTGCCATGTAGTTCAAAGCCCTCATAGAGAAGGTTGCTGAACTGAAGGCCCACTTCCCAAGATGGTCCATCGCGCGAGACTCCTTGCTCGGAGGATGAACCGTGGGGCTCTCCTGAGCCAACTCTTTCTTGGTGGCTGCAGCCACCAACATGGCATCCACAGGGGGACCTCTGCTCCAGTGTGATCTCTCTGCAGGGGGGGCTCAAAATTTTGTCCGGGCGCTTGGGGATTGGCTCTACGGTGTCCGGTTCTTTCCAAGCCCTAGTGGATATGAGATCCACCAAGGGGTCGGGTGGAGGGGACACCCAAGAGGTAGATGGTCCTGCCTCAAACGCCTCAAGGAATACGGACTCATCAGAGGAAGCCTTGGGGCAGACCACCCACCCCTGATTTTGAGCATTTCCATGATGTCTCCGAAGGAGACATCCTCGGGGGGTGATCTAGGGGAGCCTTCCCCTTCATCTAAGTCCGTATCTTCGGTGAGACTCTCAGGGGAGTCTATGTGCCTCCTCTTGCACTTTGCCTTGTGAGGAACCTCCTCGGGGGGGGCTGTCCGAGGAGTCCTCACGGGCTGTATCTTGTTCCACTGGAACTTCTAGAGGCGCTGAGGCAGGCTGCCCCGAGGGCCGGATGAGGGGAGCCAGGACCAGATGAGAAGGAGTGCGGGAGGGAGCCGAAGCCAGGACCGGAGGCCTGGAAGCACTCGACAGTGCCCTCTCCACCGCAGCGAAAGCCGCGGGGGGAGCCACTCTCTGACGGATCCATGACCGACTCCCACTCGGATCCGGAGCGGGGATCGGACCCAGCGCCGAGAATGTCGGATCCGAGGGACCAGTATGCTCCGACCAGGACGGAGCCGAAAGCACATCGAATCCCTTGGATCCGAAGCTCGGCCCACGGCTCCGAGAGGTCGGATCCGACAAACTCGAGGGAGCCGGAGCCGACATGCCCAGCATGGTCGGCTCCGACCCACCCCCGGATCCAACGTGGCTCGGCTCCGAGGGCTCCGAACCTGGACTGCGGGTCGGAGAAGGAGCAATAAGGGTGAAACAAGGGGTCGAGCTCCCCCCCGGAGGGGTTGGAGGCAAGAGCACTCCCATTTGCATCTGGGCCTGGATGAATCTCCTCATCGTCCGGTCCATGTCCGCATATGACATGCTAAAGGTGGACCTCGAAGAGGCCACCGAGGCCGACCTGGAGTGCTGCCTCGATGACCTCGACGTGGATCGGGTCACCTCCTCCTCGGGTCCCGGGGAGAAACAAGGGGATCGGATCAGAGGAGGAGGAGACCGAGAAGACCTGGACGGAGAAGCCCTCTTGACGGGCGGGGCTGATGAAGAGTCCCCGGCCCGCCGCTTAAGGTGCTTCTCCCTCCGCTTCTCTTTCCTGGACTCCCTATCCTCTGGTACCGAAGCGAGAGGTTGAGTCCTGGTCGGAGGAAGGGAGGCAGGAGTGACCGCTACCGGGGGGGTAGCGGTCACCGAAGTACCGGAGGCCGAAGCAGAGTCTGGGGGTAAAAGGCCCGCCAGAACCAGCTTTGACCTCCGATCCTTAAGTGCCCTGGGGTTGAATGCCGCGCAAATTGCGCAACCCAAAGAGAGGTGTTCAACCCCAAGGCACTTAACGCACCGAGTGTGGCCATCAGCCAGTGAAAGCCTGTGACCACACTCGGTGCATTTCGAAAAAATGGCTTTAGGGGCCTCCGACATAACTAAAGTAAAGCACACTCACTAGGCCCCTACACTCAAGACACACACACACGCTACGACCAGCGGGGAGGGTGGAAAAATTTAAATTAAAATTTAAGCTAAGTAAGCTAAAAATAATAAGTTTTAGCGTTAAGGGTAAACCTAACATGCACACACAATTACTCAATCAGAAAAGAAGAAAAAAACTTTTTTTTTTTTTCTCACAAAATCGCCAAGAGCTCTGGAATCTAGCTGTTGCTTGAAGAGCGGCAAACTAGATCTGAGGTCAGACAGGGTAGGCAGGGGATTATGGGAAGGGGAGGAGCTAGGAGCTCGGATCTATGCTGTGATAGAAGTTGCCGGCTCGAATCCGTATCCCAAAGGTTGCTGACAAATGAAGTTCCTACTTCAGATGTATGCTTTCCAACTTGTTCAGCTGCATGCAATAAATCTTGTATTTCTTTGTTTTCTGCACATTCAGAATTTGCCATAATTTTCTGTTTAAGCAGTGTCATGATATATTGCTGATATTTAAGCATATGAAACTGGCAATTTAAGGCCCTTACAGCCAAAGTAGCAGATGTATAAATCTTTTCCCCCATCTATCCAGAGCCCTAGAATCCTTATCAGAGGGGGTAGGGTTTTTTGCAGTGGAAGCCTTGACCCCTTTTGGACCCTGAGAAATAGTTTCTGGGTCTGCAGAAGGGTTTTTGAAAAGGAATTTATGAGAGTCAGGGACCCTGTAGTATCTGTCCGGCTTAACTGGAGCTGGAGGTAGAGAGTCAGGGGTCAGACTGGACTCCGAGAACACATCTACAATGTCCAACACAGGTGGAATAGCAAGAGGCCTGTGTTGAGAAGTAAAAGGAAGTCTCTGAGCCTTTTCTTAGATTCTGAAAAATCTTGGCTCTCCCAGTGGAAGTGCTCCCTCATGTTATGCAAGGTTTCCCCAAAAGAGTAGTCCTCAGGAGGAGAAGCTGAATGAATTGATTCTTCAGCATCAGAATCCTCATAGGGGGAAGAGAATATTCCTGATCAGAAGAGGAATCAGAAGAAATGGAAACCTGATCTGAAGATTCATAGTCTGTCTCTTTCCTAGGCCTCTTATCAGGAGGGGGATGGGAACCCTTGATCAAGGTAATAAAGTCTTCGGCCATTCTGAGCATCTATTTTTTTGGGCATGGAGGCCTGTCCTTGTGGCTGGAGAACTTGCTTCTTTGTCTTTAAAGGTGTTTTAGTCTTTGAAGTTGGTTTAATATATAATTGTTTAGGTCTGAATACACCCTCATAAGCAGATGCCTGCTCAGCGGCTCTAGACCCATCTGAGGAAATAATCTCAGAGGCTCCAATACCTTGAGTTTCCTACCGCCTGGCCGACTCCACATGGGAGTCGGTAGCGGCCTGAGACTCTAAAGTAGCGGGCGTCAGGGGCTGCGAAAGCGCCTCACTGAGAACCGGCGACTTGCTTAGGAGAAGCTTCGTCGTCGGTTTTGGACCTCGGTTGCCTTTTTCCTTTTCTTTGCGTTTTTTTGTGAACTCCGGTAGTCGGATGGCTATCCGACGACATTGTATAATTAAATCTTCGCCCAAAATAGCTTAATGCAAAATCATACTGACGCTTAATAGTGCGTTGGTTAAATCTAGCACAAAACCGAAAACTAGCTACGTTGTGGTCAGGGCCTAGGCAAGGAATACAGTAAGACTGAAAGTCCTTATGAGGTATTTGCTTCCCACAAGAAATACAATTATTAACTTTTTCTGACATTGGTCTGGAGCAAGAAAAAAGTTTCCCCAACGGGGTACTTAGCTTTTAATGAAGACTTTGGATCTGAAACTCGAACACGAAAATCTCAGGAGTTGGCTGACCGGCACTTGTGAACTGCTTCTGCTTCGGGCACCGCGCTGCAAGAAAGACTGAATAAAATGGCGTCGGCTACATCTTTTATACCCCTGATGACCTGACGTCAGGGAAGAGGCAACAGCAACCGACGCAGGACCCAAGACTTTGGAATTCAGGCTGACTGAGGGCAACCTGCTAGCAGGATAACCCTAATGTAATGACTGCAACAGTGAAACACAAAGAACATCTATGATCGCTCTATGTTGATCATAATTCCCAAAGACTGAAAAGGTTCAGTATGAAGTCTGTGGTTTGAAGCAGTAGACACCTGGTTGGGGTGGTGAGGAGCCAGTCGTCCAGGTATGGAAAAGTACAGTTTTGTACCTACCATAAATGTAGATGTCCGAACTGGATAGCATCTGCAGTCATAACAACTGGGTTGTCCTGTCGTCAGGCAGCCCTTCAGTCGGCCGGATTCCAAAGTCCGGGTCCGGCTTCGGCTGATGTCGCACTCCACCCGACGTCATCTCTGTTGGTCTTCGGGTATAAAAGCATCAGCCGACGCCATTTTCCTCAGTGTTTCTTGCCCCAGATGCCAGAAGCCCTCTTGCAGGCTAAAATTTGGATAGATGCCAATGTTTCCAAATAGATAGAGGTAAACACAACAATAAGCATGTATGTACATATATACAAACAAATACACCATAAAAGACGCCCCCCCCCGGCCCAACAGCTAGCTATTAGGAGGGTAAACGCCCTAGGAGTACCACAGAGGGAAGGAGGGAGGGTAATCCTGACTGCAGATGCTATCCAGTTCGGACATCTACATTTATGGTAGGTACAAAACTGTACTATGTCCTTCATGGATGCATCTGCAGTCATAACAACTGGGTAGAATACCATAGCCAACTACGGGAGGAGGATAAAAGTAGATTATGGTGTGTTTAGGATCCCTTGCAGTACAGCAGTGGCAAACCCTGCTCGGGATCTGGAATATAGAGGCAAATTATAATGCTTGGCAAATGTATGCACGGAGGTCCAAGTAGCCGCCTCAATAATGTCTTTGGTTGTCACTCCTCGTAAGAAGGCTGTGGTAGTGGCTGTTGCCCTTGTAGAATGAGGTCTTATGTTCTGTGGAATTGGTTTTCCATGGAAGGAGTAACAGAATCGTATGCAATTTCCTATCCATTTGGAGATTGTCTGTTTGGAAATAGCTTTTCCTTCCCTTCCTGTTGCATAGGCTACAAAAAGTTGGTCAGTCTTTCTGCTATTTTTGTTCTGTCCAAGTAGTAGCGTAGCTGTCTATGTACATCCAAGGTATGCAGTATTCTTTCCCCTCTGTTTTGTGGGTTGGGAAAGAAGGTAGGTAGGTGGATTGCCTGGTTTAAAGACACTCTGGATACCACCTTGGGCATAAATGTAGGATTAGTCCTCATGGACACTCTATCTTGGTGGAAGATTAGGAAGGGTTGCACTGCCATTAAGGCCTGTAGTTCTGAAACCCTCCTTGCTTAAGTAATTGCCAGTAGGAAAGCAGTTTTCCATGACAGGTGTTGTAGGTCTGCTGTTGCTGCTGGTTCAAAGGGTGATAGTGTCAATTTTTCTAGCACAAAGTTCAAATCCCAAGCTGGTAATGGTGGTTTCCTTGGAGGTTTTACATTCTTGATTCCTCTGAGGAACTGCCTGAGCAAAGGGTGCGAAAAACAGGTGGATCAAAGCTGTATTCTGCTGAAATAGCTGATGCATGTATCTTGATGGAGGAGTAGGACAGGCCTGAATGAAGAAGTTCGCCAGATACTCCAGAATGTTAGGCATATCTATGTTTGACACATCTTTTCCTCTTTCTGTACTCCAAATGACAAACCTTTTCCATTTTCCAGCATAGTTCCTTCTTGTTGAAGGTCTGCGTGCTTCAAGAATAATGTCTTTTACTCTTTGGGAAAGTTCTGGATTAGCTGCTGCTATGTGATGTTCCATGCAGTTAGTTGCAACGCTTTTTAGGTTTGGATGTATGATGCTGTAGTTGTTCTGAGTTAACATCAAAGGCATCAGGGTATTGGCCACATATTGTTCCGAGACATGCTCCTCAGTTGTGGGTACCAGTGTTGTCTTGGCCACTTCGGAGCTTTCAGCATTATCCTTGCACGCTCTTCCTTCATTTTCAGTAGTACCTTGTGTATCAAAGGAAGAGGTGGGAATGCATATGCTGTTAGGCCTTTCCAGCAGAAGGAGAGCGAATCCACTTACCATGCTAGTGGGTGGAAAGACCTAGTGCAGAATATTTAGAGCTGGTGAATGAGAGGTGATGGGAATAGGTCTAGCTGTGGCATTCCCCATTTCTTTGAGATGGTCTTGAAGATGTCCGGTGCAGCTTCCATTCGTGGGCATCGAAGTGGTTCTGCTTAATATGTCTGCTAGAGTATTGTCTTTCCCGGTACAAATATTGCCTGTAACTGGATGTTGTAGCTGAGTGCCAGGGTCCACAGCTCCAAGGTCATTCTGCATAGGGGTATGAATGAGTGCCTCCTGTTTGTTGATGTACCACATGACTGTGGTGTTGTCTGTCCTTATCATCAACTGGCCCTCCTTGAGAAATGGTTTGAACTTTGGATTGCCAGTTTTACTGCCAGCATTTCTTTTAGGTTGATGTGCAGGTGAAGTTGATCCTGTGTCCACAATCCTTGCACGCATTTGTCCAGCATGTGGGCCCCCCATCCTAGGTCTGAAGCGCCTGTTGTGATGGTCTGGCTTGCTTGACATCTGCGAAAGGGTAGGCCTGGGTTTGACTGGCATGCCTGAGCCCACCATAGGAACTCCTGTTTTAAGCATGGAATTAGTGGGATTTCTGTTTCTAGACTGTGTCTGTGTTGGGACCATAAATTCTTTAGGTACCACTGTAGTTTTCTCATATGTAGTCTGGCAAATGGAACCAAGATTATGCATGATGCCATGAAGCCCAAGGCCTGCAGTACTTTTCTTGCTGTTAACTTGTTCAGTTTTGTTAGTGCCAAGAAGTAAAGAGGAAGTTCTTTTGTTTTTCTGTAGTCAGGAATGCCATTTGTTTTACTGTGTCCAATTCCGCCCAAGAATGTCCTTGTTTGGGATGGTATCAGCCTTGACTTTTGTAAATTGACTGTGTATCCCAGTGCTTGTAGCAAGTAAATGACCCTTTGTAAATCTGTTGTCAGCTTGCTTTTGTTGTCCCTTGTAGCAGGCAGTCGTCCAGGTATGGGTAAATTTGAATTCCCTGTAGCCTGCAATGGGCGATTACTGATGCCAGGCATTTTGTGAATACTCTGGGCGCAGTAGATAAACCAAAGGGCAATGCTGAGAATTGATAGTGCTCTGATCCTGCAAGAAATCTGAGGTATCTTCTGCAGATTGGTCGAATGGGGACGTGCAGGTATGCCTCCTTGAGATCTAGAGTTACCAGCCAAGACTCCTTGCCCAGCATGGGAAGAAGCTGCTGTAGGGTCAGCATTTTGAATTTTGGGACAATGATGTATGTATTTAAGGTGGACAGGTCGAGAATTGGTCTCCAACTTTTTTCCTTTCTTGGAACTAGGAATAGTCTGGAATAGAACCCCTTTCCTTGCTCTGCTGTTGGCACTCTTTCCACAGCTCTCATGTTTGCTAACTCCATTATCTGGCGTAGAGCCTCTGTTTTTGATTTGGAGGTAGATTTGGCATTCCTCTTTGACTGGTAAAGTGTGGAAGTGAAACCGTAACCTTGATCTATGGTTTGTAAAATCCACTTGTCTTTTGTTATGCAGTGCCAGTTCCTTGAAAATAAGGTTAACTTTCCGCCTAGAGGAGCTGCTATTTGTTCCCTGGTAGGCGGATTTAGGGTTAAGTCACTGTGGTTGTGCTTATGTAGTGGCAGTGGCTGTGTCTGTGCCTCTGTTGTTACCTTGCCACTGTCGCCTCTGTAGGCACCTCCTCTGGATTGGTTTCTGCCTCTGGAACGCCTATTCCTGCCCCTTGGAAATTTTGTGGAGTCAGGAAAGGACCAATTTTTGGCAGGCCAGTTCCTGCTAAACCTTGGGGTTGAACCTGCAAGAAATCTTTAACAGTTTGAACAGATTTTGCCTTTTCTTCCATTTTCTTCATAACCTGCTGGGCAGGTGTACCAAACAAACTTGTCTTGTCCATAGGAGCATCTAGCAGCTTAGCTTTAACATGATCCGTAAAGCTTGTTCCTTTAGCCATGCATGCCTTCTTATCACTGTGCCTGTCATGGCTGATCTAAATGAAGCCTCCAGTGCATCATAGCCACATTTTAAGGAATGGTTGCTAACCTGTTGTATGTTATTTACCATCTCTAATACATATTTCTTATCAAGAGATTCATCAGTGGTTAGTTTTTTAGTTAACTGATCAAGCATAAACTCTTGGTATTGTATCATGTGAAACTGACAGTTTAAAGCTCTAGCTGATAGAGTAGCTGAAGTGTAGACCTTTTTACCCCATCTGTCTAATGACCTTGCTTCCCTTTCAGAAGGGGTAGGGTTTTTAGCTATGGTCGCGGCTACTGCCTTGGGACCCTGGGATATAGTTTCTGGGTCTGCAAGTGGGGCCTTGTAAAGGTGGTGATGAGTATCTGGCACCCTGTAAAATCTGTCTGGTTTGGCAGGGGCTTGGGGTAAAGAATCTGGAGCGGAGCAAACATCATTGAAAGCATCATCCACCACAGAGAGAACAGGAGGTATAGCTAAGGGCCTGTGCTGTGGGAGGTGCAGAAAGGTCCTAAGTCTTTTTCTGGAATCTGAAAAATCCTGTTGCTGCCATTGGAACTGTTCTCGCATGGCATGCAAGGTTTCCCCAAAGGAGAATTCTTCTGGTGGGGAAGCAGCTGGAATGGATTCTTCAGCATCAGAATCTTCAAAATTGGAGAAGGGAGCCTCTGGCTGGTCAGTTATGTCTGATTCATCAGCAGATTCATCAGAGGACACTGGCTCAGGGGGCTCTGCCCTAGGTCTCTTCTCTGGGGGCTGAGAGGCCCTATCTGGGTGAGATTGAGATCCTCTGATTAAAGAAATTAAATCTTCTGCCAAAGTAAGCATTTGGGAACTAGAAGAGGGCCTGGATGTGGGGGTTTAACAGGCACTGTTTTAGTAGTCTTGGCTGCTTTAGCCCTGGCGAAGGCCTTAATGGACATGGCTGCTGGAGGCCTAGCAGCACCACGTGCTGGGGTAGAGACATCCAAGGGATGGTGTCTGATAAGTCAACCACCGTAGTGGGTAAAATTTCTGAGGTCGATTCAAGAGTTGTAGCAGGGGCCTCAGTTGTAGGAATAGGTTCAGCTGTACTTAGATCAGTTTTCTCGGTTTCGCCGAAACCGAGACACTCGCGGTTTGCTTAACCATGGTTTCGCCGAAACCGCGGACCGCGAGTGTCGGTCTTTATCTTTGCGTTTTTGGTAGATTGGGTAGTCGGAGGATCCGACGGCATAATGTACGCAAAATCAGAACCGAAAAACTGTTCTGCAACTCCGACCGACGCCTAAGCCGCTCGGTTGAAAGAAGCACAGGCCGAACAGGCTGCTACGTCATGGGCTGGGCCTAAACAAGGCAGACAGTAAGAGTGGAAATCTTTATGAGGTATTTGTTTCCCACAGGTTAAACAATTGTTAACTTTTTCTGACATCGGCTGAGGCAAGAAAGAGTCCCCAACGGGGTACTTAGCTTTAGAAGTCTTCGAAGTAGTATTCGGTAGAAGTAATCTCTGGATCCGACCGACCGGCACTTGCGAACAGCTTCTGCTTCGGGCGCCACGCGGCAAGAAAGACTGGGGAAAATGGCGTCGGCTGATGCTTTTATACCCGAAGACCAACAGAGATGACGTCGGGTGGAGTGCGACATCAGCCGAAGCCGGACCCGGACTTTGGAATCCGGCCGACTGAAGGGCTGCCTGACGACAGGACAACCCAGTTGTTATGACTGCAGATGCATCCATGAAGGACATCACTTGGAATCCGCATAGCCTCAAGTGAGCTGTTACTACTGCCATGCATTTGGTGAACACCCTGGGGGCTGTGATGAGACCAAAGGACAGCACTCTGAACTGGAAATGACTGGCTCCCAGCCAGAAGCATTTGTCCATCTTTACGTGGTAATATGCATCCTGAAGGTCTGTAGAGCACATTCAATCGTTCTCCTCTAGAAGGGGAAGGATAGACTGGACTGTGCCCATCCGGAATTTTGTTTGCTAAACAAAATTGTTCAGAAGGCTGAGATCCAAAATTGGTCTCCAGTCCCCTGTCTTTTTTGGCACTAAAAAGAATCTTGAGTAAAAGCCAGATCCTGTTTGGTCTAGTGGGACTTCTTGGATGACACTCTCTTCTAGCAGCTTCTGAATTTCTATGGCTTGGTCTCTGACTGGGTGGAACATCGGGGACTCTTCTTGGGATCTTTGGAAAGAGAGTAAAGGGAATTTGGTAACCTCTGGTGATAATTCTCTGCAACCAGGTATCCAAAGTTATTAGCCAAGCTGAGTGGTACAGTGAAAATCTTGACCTGACTGCTTCCCCAGGCAAGCAGTCAGGCCTATTATTCAGGAGTGCTGTTAGAGCTGTCTAGAGAAGAAATCCCTGGAGCCCTGACTTCACAGACCTCCTCTGCCATGGGGAGGGTGTCTGCCACCTGAACTCCCCCCACTGCCCCAAGAAGAGTATTCGCCACGTGTGTCTTTAAAGGACCCTTTCGACTTTTTGAACCACATTTTTCCACTCCTCTGATTCCGAAAGTAGGAGTAGAGAAACGAACGCCAATAGTAGAAAGGGTCTTTCTATATTTTCACACCTGGCTAGTGTGTGTCTGACTTTGGGACCAAGTAAGGAAGATCCGTCAATGGCAGCATTGACGAAGGAAGACTTGAAAGGTTCCACGAAGTCACACAAGCGCATCGAGGCATGGTGCCTTATAGCAACTCCTGAACCTCGGTGCCCTAGTCGTTCTTTCAGCGGCATGAGTGATAAGCCGCATGGACGAGTTCGACAGACTCCAGGGTGGCAAGCTGAGAGGCAACATTACCCCGCATCTTATCAAACACAGCCTTGGTGAGGGTATCCGATAGCTCCCTTATCACATCCCTTTGGAGTCTAGTAAAGTGTGCCATGAAATTCAAGGACCTAAGAATGAAGGTCGATGACGCAAAGACCCACTTCCCAAACCTATCCATCACCCGAGACTCTCAGTTAGGAGGGTGGACAGTGTAACTCTCCTCGGCAAGTTCTTTTTTGGTGGCCACCGCCAACACCATGGCATCTACTGCTAAAGCCTTTCCCCAATGTGGTTGGTCTTCTGCAGCCGATAACATTTTGTCCGGCCTCTGGGGAATCAGCTCTATTGAATCAGGAGCCTTCCACTCCCACTGTATGATGAGCTTGATAAGGTTGTCAGCGGGTGGGGGTCACCCAGGATGTAGATGGGTGAGTACCGAATGCCCATAAGAACAGAGACTTCTCTGAGGATGGATATGTGGACTTCCTAGACATCTTAAAACAAAGGGGTGATTGGAAGTCTCCAAATGAGACATCTTCACTGGGTGATTAGGGGGATCCTGCCCCTTCATTTAAGTGTGTGTCTTCCGTGACAGATTCTTCTAGAGAATCTAGATGCTTCCTCTTGCAAGTCTTCTTACGGGGTGGTTCCTCAGTGGGGATCTCCAAGGAAGACTCTGAAGAAGAGGGGCCCTGAACAGGGAAATCTTGCCGTTTTGGTGCCTGCTATCCCAATGTGAGAGATGGTGACTGCTGAGGTCCAGAAGGTACAAATATATAACACTCCGAAAAAGAAGAGGCCAGTTGAGAACCCACTGAGGCTAAAACTCTCTCCATGATCTGGAAGGCAGGCCCACCTGAACAAGGATGGGAGCCCAGAACAGAGAAAGACAACCTCGGAATCGGGGTCACACCCTGCTCTGGACCATCGCCCTCCACCCAGACCAGGGAAGAGTTCAAAACTGCCAGGGTTCTGAGAGCCAAAAATGGCCCCGAACAAACAACCAGTACAAACCAAAGCCCTCTAAACCGACAGCCAAACTATGGCCCCATGAGTCTATCTGTTCTGAGGGAGCCGAAGACATCAGAGCCAATCCCGGTACCGAAGAAGGAGCTTCTGTCAGCACCGCAGCAGCTGCAACCGGAGTAATAGAAGTGCCAGGCTCCAAACCCAAAAGGGATGTCGGAGGAGGAATGTAAGTGGGAGTCCTGGGAGAATAAACCTCAACTTCAAGAGGGAGGGAGGTCTGAGCTGGTGTGGGAAGACCCTTGGCCGCCAAAAGCTGATCCACTAATCTCACCATGTCTATCTTGAAAAGACTTCTGGTTGATTGGACCAACATCCCCGAGGGAGACTCAGCCCTATCCACAAATGGGCTGGGGAGCTGACCCAAAAAGGGGTCTATAGAGGGGGAGTATCTTGTTCTGGGAGGTACAAATTCTTCGAACTTTGGTACCATCTGCTACAGAGCAGATGTGGAAGTCGGGAGTGAGTGGGAGGTTGTAGAGACCAGTGCCTATGAAATTGTCAGAGCAGAGGTAGTCAAGATCGGTGCGGAAACTGTCAGCACATAGGGAGTCATCACTAATTGATGCCGAAGGCAGTTTCACAAGTTTTGGGACCTTACTCTTCAGTTCCAAAGAGACTGACAGAACCGGAGACTTATGCCATTTGGAGTTCGGTGCTGATGGTGAGCTCAGCACTGAATGACTTCTCTTTTTTGGTTCGACTATAGAAGACTCTGGCTTAGAAAGGGCTTCTTCAAAGGAGGTCTTACAACTGGTTTCTAGATGGGGTGAACCCAAGCAATATATACAGGAAAGATGCCTGTCAGAGTCAGGCATCTTTCTTCCACAATCCTGGCACTGCTTAAACCCAGGTGCCTTTTTGCTTCTTCGCCATTTTAAAGAAATCACACACACACACTCGTGCTCTCACACTCACACATTCTCTCTCACATTCACTCTCACACTCTCACACTATGGAAGAAAAGGAAAGAAGAAAAACCTACCAACAATGGTAGAGAGAAATACCTGTAAAGGTCATCAGAAAGAAAATACTAGAGATGGTATGAAGACATTACCAAGAGGTAAAGGGAAAGGGGGGGGGGAATTACCAACAATGGTAATAACAAATACCAAAAGGTAACAAGGGTAAAGATGAGTTAGACACAAACACACCACACTAGATAATAAGACAGAAAGGGCAAATAAAATGATCTATAAAAAGCAAAAGATATATAGAGAAAAATAATAAAAATAGAATAAATTAAAGCATTTAGCTGGAGAATATCGGCTGACACATCTTGCTATCAGAGCAGCAAACAAGATCTAAGGTAATGGGAGAAGGGCATTACGGAGGATAGAGTTTTGGCTTGAGAGCTTTTTTTTGGCTACTGCGAGCTGTATAATGGCCAAACCAATTCAGACAGGTCAGAAGAGAGCCACGTTCATCAAGAATGAAGACTGACAACATCAGTTCAAATGTATGTCCGAAACTAGCAGAAAAGGGATCCAGGTTCCTGCTCTTAGCCCAGATAGAGAACTTTTTCCACTTACTAATATAAATCTTTCTGGTGGAAAGTTTCTGGGAGGTTAGAATACATTTAATGGGAGATGCTAGCCTGCACCGTTTTAGAATCACTGGAACTGGAGAAATCATGTGCTTAGATGAAGCGGTCCGAAGGTTTGGGAGAGAAAGCCCCGATGGATGGGAAATCAGATACTGACGGGGATCCAGTCCCATGGTGGATACTTCAGATGAGACCTGATGAAGTGGAACCACAGCTGACGAGGCCAAAAAGGGGCAATGAGAATAAGGAATGTGCTCAGGTGTTGTGCTTTCTGCAGACCCTTGGGAATTAAAGTAACAGGAGGATAAGTGTACAGGAGACCCGAGGCCAATCGTGGAGTAGAGCATCCCTCTGTGACTCCTCCTGAGGGGGGGGGGGGATCAGGGCGAAGTACCTGCTGCATTTGTGGTTGGCTGGGGAGGCAAAAAGGTAGCAGCAAGTCTGACCCCAGAAGTCGAAAATCTTCTTCTCCACTGAAGGATGGAGGAACCACTTGTGAGGACTATTGATCAATCTGCTGAGCCTGTCAGCCAACACATTGGAATCTCCGGGTATATGCATTGCAAGAAGGAAGCGGCCAGAGGACATCACCCATTCCCACACTCTCATGGCCTCTCTGCACAACGAGTAAGATAGTGTTCCCCCATTTACTGACATACCAGACCACAGCCATGTTGTCTGTCTGAACTGGAATTGTCCTTTGAGAGAGGCAGTCTTGAAAGGCTTGCATCAATAGAACTGCTGTCATCTCTAGGACATTTATGCGCAACTTAGTGTCTACAGGGGACGACATGCCTTGGACGGTCTTCCCTTAAAATCCCCCCCCCCCCCACGCAACCCAACAGTAAAGTGTCCATGGTCACTGTGGCCTTGGGTGGAGGGAGAGAAAAGGGCCTGCCGAGAGTGATATCCTGAGACTGAAGCCGCCAAAGGAGGTGATGTCTGCACACAGGTGTCAGTTTTATGGTTACAGACAGAGGATGAAACAGAGCCAACAACTGAACCGCTAAGGTCCACTGCAACACTCGCATGTGGTACCTTGCCAGGGGAAAGTCCAGTTGTGTACACTTACCATAAATGCAGATGTTCGAGTGTATTCACTGTTGCAGTCATTACATCTGTGTAATCTGCTGGCAGGTTGCCCTCAGTCGGCCTGATTAACAAAGTCTTGGGTCCTGCGTTGGTTGCTGTCCCTTCTTCCATGATGTCAGGGGTATAAAACATGCAGCCAATGCCATTACATCAGTTTTTCTTGACCCAGATGTCAGGTGCCCCCCCTAATGGGGAGCAAATAAACATAAAAACACAAGCGTATACCTCCAGCAAAAAGCAAATACACCAAAAAGGCTTTTAAGCATAGTAAAGGAAGCAAATACACCAAAAAGGCATTTAAGCATAGTAAAGGAAAGTAGAAGTATAGCCAGAAGAAATTAGGGGGCTGGAGGGAGGGTAACCAGGACTGCAACAGTGAATACACTCGAACATCTACATTTATGGTAAGTGTACACAACTGTACTATGTTCTTCGTGTTTCACTGTTGCAGTCATTACATTTGGGTAGATTCCCAAAGCTATGGTTGGGGGGAGGAGTTTATATAGCATTAGGGCCAGCTATAAGGCTCTGCAAGACAGCAGTGGCAAAGCCAGCTCTGGATTTAGAGAAAATTGGCAAATTAATAATATTATATATAAATATAATGCTTGGTGAAAGTATGTACAGAACTCCAGGTAGCAGCCTCGAGGATGTCCCTAGTAGGAACACCTCTAAGAAAGGCTGCAGAAGTAGATGCAGCCCTAGTGGAGTGAGATCTGATCCCCTGGGAGAAAGGTTTTCCATGGTGCTTATAGCAGAAATGAATGCAATGGCTTATCCATTTAGAAATGGTTTGTTTTGAAATAGCCTTCCCCTCTGCCACTGCAGCAAATGCTGCCAACAGTTGTTCAGATTTTCTTTGAGGTTTAGTCCTGTCCAAGTAGAATCTAAGTTGTCTGTGCACATCCAAAGAATGCAGAATCCGTTCCCCTTTGTTCTGTGGATTGGGAAAGAATGTTGGCAAATGAATGGACTGATTAAGAGCCACACTGGATACCACCTTGGGCATAAAGGATGGACTGGTCCGGAGTGACAACCTGTCCGCATGAAAGATGATGAAAGGCTCCACTGCCATAAGGGCCTGTAATTCAGATATCCTTCTAGCTGAAGTGATTGCTAAAAGGAAGGTTGTTTTCCAAGAAAGAAATTTTAAGTCTGCAGTAGCAGCTGGCTTGAAAGGAGGTACAGCGAGTTTCTCCAATACAAAGTTAAGGTCCCAGGCATGGGTTGGAGCTCTCCTGGGTGGTCTCAAGTTTTTGGCCCCTCTGAGGTACTGCTTGAGTAGAGGATGAGAGAAGAGGAGAGGTTCTGTGTTATAATGAGCTGAAATGGCTGAGGCATGGATTTTAATGGAGGAAAAAGACAGGCCCTTTTGAAGCATCTCAGTTAAGTATTGCAAAATCTGAGGTAAATTGGGCGCTGCTGTGCTTATCCCTTGAGATAGGTTAATGGCACAGAATCTTTTCCATTTGTCAGCATAAGATTTTCTAGTACTAGGTTTCCTTGCCTCTAAGATGACATCCATCACAGGTTTGCTGAGGGATGATAAGGGTGAATTTAAGTGATTAGCCAGGCTGCAAGATTCAATGTTGGAAGCTTAGGGTACAGAAATTGGTTCTCCTGCTGGGACAGCAGGGAAGGGGTCTGAGGCAGGTGCCATGGAGATAACTGCATCACACTGCACAGGAGGGGGTACCAGTGTTGGCGCACCCAGTCTAGAGCAATCAAGATCATCCTTGGTTTGTCCTGTTTGACATTTAGTAGAACTTTGGAGAGCAGAGGCAGCAGGGGGAAGGCATAGACTGAGAGTTTTTTCCAGCAGAAGGACAGATCATCCACTTTCCAGGTTTGTTTGTGGGGAGTCCTTATACAAAACCTGTCCAACTGGTAGTTCTGGGGGGAGGCAAATAGATCTATGTCTGAGCTCCCCCATTCGCTTGTCAACATGTTGAAAATCCTTGGTTCCAGTTTCCACTTGTGTGGGCCCATGAGGTTTCTGCTTAGTCCGTCTGCCAGTGTACTTAATTTTCCTGGAAGGAATTGAACTTGTAGGTGCACTTGGTAGCTCAAGGCTGTGTTCCACAATGCCATGGCTAGTCTGCAGAGGGGGCAAGAATGTGTACCCCCTCCTGCTGGTTTATGTACCACATAACAGTGGTGTTGTCCGTCTTTACCATTAGTTGTCCTGGAAGAAAATAGTCCTTGAAGACTGTCAGAGCATTCTGTACAGCTAATATTTCTTTTTGACTGATATGTAGGTGCATTTGACTTGGGTTCCATTTGCCCTGAATGCACTTCCCTGCCAGGTGAGCCCCCATGCAAAGTCTGATGCATCTGTTGTTAGGGTTTGGGGGGCAGGGGGTAGTGTGAATGGAAGTCCCTTGTTTTGGTGGCAGGCCTCTGCCCACCAGAGGAACTCTAGGCGTAGGCAAGGTATGATAGGAATCATTGTTTCCAGGCTGTGAGAATGTTGACTCCATAGGCTTTTTAGATACCACTGTAGTTTCCTCATAAGCAGTCTTGCATATGGAATTAGAAGAATGCAGGAGGCCATGAACCCCAAGGCTTGCAGTATTTGTCTTGCAGATAGCAGGGTTTTTGTGGCCACTTGTTTGAAGCAGGTTACCAAATGAATTTGCTTTTCTGGCGTAAGGTAAGCCATCTGGGAAGCTGTATTTAAGCTTGCTCCCAGGAATGTAATTTGTTGACAGGGTGCCAGTTGTGATTTCTTTTCGTTTATGGTGTACTCCAGACAAGTTAGAACTCTTTTTACAAACGCCAGATGATTTAAAAGTATGCCCTGGCTTTCTGCCTGAATTAGTCAATCGTCCAGCTATGGGTATATTTGAATACTTCTTTGCCTGCAAAATGCAATAACTGGAACCAGGCACTTTGTGAATACCATGGGCGCAGTAGACAAGCCAAAGGGCAGTGCAGAGAACTGATAATGCGTGCAGCCTGCTTTGAAGCATAAGTATCTTCCGCGGATGTATATTAGATCAGCGAATGCTTAAACAAGCTAACGCTGATTGACTTGATCTTATTTTAGCGAAAGTTGAAAATATCAAAGCAACAGAAACTTGAAATTTTTCCTAGGGAAAGAATTTGGTTGTCCGTTACTGTTGCTTCAGTATTTTCAGCGCTGTGGTGGAAAGTTATGTGTCGGATTCAGGTAAATGTGCGATTGTGTGGATGTGAGTTTTAGGGTGGGTTACTTGAGTTAGGGTTAAGGCTCAGTATTAGGGTGAGTTAGGGTTCGGGCTCGGGTTAGGTATGTGTGCGATTGTGTGGACATGAGGGTTAGGGCGGATTTAGGTGAGTTAGGGTTAAGGGAGTGGGTGAGGTGAGTGTGCGATACTGATGGACCTTAGGGTTAAGTTAAGTGGATAGTGGTGTGTGCATAGTTTAGTGTAGGGTTAGGTGTCAGATTTTAGGTGCATGTGTATGGATTTCTGTTTGTTTGGTGTGCTTATGTTGTGTGTATGACAGTTCGAGATTGTAAGCTTTCGCTTGCATAAGGTTGATCATAAGCGTTCGCTGATCTAATATAGACCCTCTTCTGCAAGATTCCCTGATTGGGATGTGCAGGTATGCTTCTTTTAAATCTAGTGTTGCCAACCAGGAGTCTTTGCCTAGCAGAGGAAGTAATCGATGAAGAGTCAGCATCTTGAATTTTGAAATCTCCAGAAAGGTGTTTAGAGTAGACAGGTCCAGGATTGGACGCCATGATTTGTCTTTTCTGGGTACCAGAAAAAGTGGAGTAGAAAACCTTGTCCCTTTTCCTCTTCTGGTACCAGTTGAATAGCCCCCATGATTAAGAGGGAAAGTACTTGTTTTTGAGCCTCTGCCCACTGATTTGGGGGTAGGTCTGGCTTCCCATCTGGTGTTGGCAATGTGTGGAAATGAAATCTGTATCCCTGGGATACTATATTTAAAACCCACTTGTCCTGGGTTATGAAATCCCAGTTCTTTGCATGAAGAGCAATCTTTCCTCCCAAAGGGGCGGTCAAAAGATAAGTGCTTGGGAATTTTAAAAGGAAGTCATTGAGACTGTTTACCATGGGAGGTGTCTTGTTATTTCCAAATTTGGAAGTGGAGGCCCCCCACTGCTTGGTTCCGAGAGTCCCCTGGGACTGAAACCTGGGGTCTTTGCTGTGTCTGGGTTTGGCTTGAGAAGACCTGAAAGGGACTGGAAAGGACCAATTCTTAGTAGGCCAGTGCCTACCAAATCTAGGAGGTTGCACTTGTAAAAAATCTTTAACAGTTGGCATAGATTTACCTTTATCTTCCATCTTTTTAAGAACTTCTTCAGCCTTGTTGCCAAACAGGTGGTCCTGATTTAAAGGAGCATCCAACAATTTAGCTTTAACATGACCAGGCAAAGATTGCTCTTTAAGCCAAGCATGCCTTCTAAGCACAGACCCAGTAACAGCAGCCCTGCAAGAGGCCTCTAAAGAATCAAAACCACATTGCAAAGTATGTTTTCCTGTAAATCTTTATTTTCCACACAGTCAGGAATCAACATCATTTTCTGTTTAAGCAGTCCAATAACATGTTGCTGATATTATAACATATGAAATTTGCAGTTTAAAGCTCTGATTGCCAAGGTTGCAGAAGTATAAACCTTTTTACCCCATCTATCCAGCGCCCTGGAGTCTCTATCAGAAGGGGTAGGATTTTTAGCAGTAAAAGCCTTAATGCCCTTGGGCCCCTGAGAAATAGTCTCTGGATCTGCAACAGGATTTTTGAAAAGGAACTTGTGGGACTCAGGAACCCTGTAATATCTGTCAGGTTTACTAGGAGCAGGAGGCAGGGAATCAGGGGCCAAACTGGATTCCGAGAAAACATCATCAACAATGTCTAGTACAGGAGGTATAGCCAAACGCCTATGCTGAGGGAGGAGGAGGAAATCCCGAAGCCCCTTTTTTGAATCAGAAAATTCCTGGCTTTCCCAGTGAAAACGCTCCCTTAAAGTATGTAAAGTTTCCCCAAAAGAAAAATCCTCAGGAGGGGAAGCAGAGGGAATGGAATCCTAAGCATCGGAATCCTCATAAGTAGGTATGGACAAAATTCAGGTCATCAGAAGAGTCACAAGAAACAGAATCCTGATCAGAAGATTCATACTCCAGCTCAGCCCTTGGCCTCTTCGGGGGTGGGGGGTGGGGGGTGGGGGGGTTGACTACCCCTGATTAGAGTTATTAGATCTTCAGCCATTTTTATCATTTGTGTTTTAGGCATAGGGGCCTGAGCATGTGGCCTGGGCGTTGGTTTTTTAGACATGGATCGAGATTTAGGCCTTAATAATGAAGGAGTTGTCATTTTAATATGCAAGTCTGTAGGCCTGAATACACCCTCAGAAGCCGGTGCCTGCACAGTCTCTCCGGAACCATCCAAGTTAGAGAATTCCGCGGGTTCCATAGTTGTAGTATCTCACGGCATACCGGACTCCGAATGGGTCTCAGTAGTGGCCTGCGAATCAGATGTAGTGGGTATCAAGGGCTGCAAAAGCGCCTCACTGAGTACCGGCGAACTGGCTTAGGAAAAGCTTTGTCTGCAGTTTTGGACCTCGGTGGCATGTCTCTGTCTTTATCTTTGCGTTTTTTCGGAATCCCGGTAGTCGGATGGCTAACCGACATTTCTGGATAATTAAACCGAGAACCGAAATATTTAGAAGCAAAAATATACCAACGACGGATAGTGCGGTGATTAAATAAAGCACAAAACCGACAGCAAGGTACATTGTGGTCAGGGCCTAGACAAGGAATACAGTACGAATGAAAATCTTTATGAGGTATTTGCTTTCCACAAGTAATGCAATAATTAACTTTTACTGACATCGGTAAGGAGCAAGAAAAAGTTTCCCCAACGGGGTACTTAGCTTTAAGTTGAAGACTTCGGTTCTGAAACTCAAAAATGAAAATTTCAGGAGTTGGCCGACCGGCACTTGCAAACTGCTTTTGCTTCGGGCACTGCACGACAAGAAAGACTGATGTAATTGCGTCGGCTGCATATTTTATACCCCTGAAGACCTGACGTCATGGAAGAAGGGACAGCAACCGAAGCAGGACCCAAGACTTTGTTAATTAGGCCGACTGAGGGCAACCTGCCAGCAGATTACCCAAATGTAATGACTGCAACAGTGAAACACGAAGAACACTGAGATGAATGGCCGAGGCCATGGATCTGAGGGCTCAAAAAAACAAGTAAACCAAGGGACGTAACAGGTCTAAGATCTGTGTGACCTGTTCCTGGATCAACTGAACCATGTGTAAAGGTAAATCTGCAATCGCTGAAATTGAGTCTGACAGAACTCCTATGAATTCCAACTGTTGTGTGGGAACCAGACTGAACTTCGAAAGGTTGACAGCGATCCCCAAGTGACAGAAAAGGGTAAGAACATAGTGTATCACTTGTAGCAGTTGATGCCTCGAAAGTGCTATAAGCAGCCAATCATCGAGGTACGGAAAGACCTAAAAACCCTGCAGCTACAGGTGAGCCGCTACCACTGCCAACACCCGGGGGGGGGGGGGTGTGTGGCTGTGATGAGACCAAAGAGCAGGGCTTTGAATCGGTAATGATTGGCTCCTAGCCAGAAGCAAAGATGTCACCTGGAATGCCCGTCTGTCTTGATGTGATAGTTAGCATCTTCGAGATCTACTGAGCACATCCAATCATTCTTGAGTAAGAGGGTCAGAATAGACTGAGCAGTGACCATCCAGAAGTTTGACTTACTGAGCTTGTAGAGATCCAAAATAAGACACAGGTCCCCCGTCTTTTTTGGCACTAAAAAAGAGAAAATAAGTACTGGATCCTTTTTGTCCTGTTGGGACCTCTTGGATGGCTCTTTCTAGAAAAACTTGCTGACCTTCTTTGAAGTCCAACTCCCTCTGACTGGATGGAACATCAGGGAGGTAACTTCTCACTGGAGGGGGTTCCGAAAAGGGAATGAAATAGCCCCTGGAAATGATATTTAACACCCACTGATCACACGTGATATCTGTCCGGGCTAGTGGGTGTAAGGAAATACGACCCCTGACTACCACCAGGGGAGAGCAGTTGGGCAAAGCTTCAGGAGCGCTGATAGAGCTGCACAGAGAAGGGTTCCCTGGAGCCCTGATTTTGTGGACCCCCCCCCCCCGCCTCAAGGGCGGCGGTGGCCATGGAAACCCTCTCTCCCTGCCTCTGGAAGAGGAGTTATCAGGAGCTTCCTAGAAGACAGACTAACTTCCAGAACCACATCTTCATAGTTCCCTGCTGGGTCTTAGACAAAGACCTCTGGGGAGCAGAAAGTTTGACCCCGACCGTAGACAAAGTCTTCCCTTCCTGCTCTCTGTGGGTCAAAGTGTCCTTCATGAAAGGTCCAAAAAGAGCAGAACCAACGAGGGCATTGGTAAAGGATGGTTTGAAGGGGTCCACAAACCCGCATGAACATAACCAGGCATGATGCCTCACAGTGATGCCAGTACCTGCTGCTCGAGAGGTAGCTTCCGCAGTTTAGGAAATTAACCTCATCCTGGAATTCGCAAGGGAAGTCGGAGTGGATAGCTTGGGCGACACCTTTTTAAAGTCCTCAGCCGGCAACAACTCTATAAGGGAAGTGAAAAGCTCTTGGACCAAATCCCTTTGAAGGCGGGTAAAGTGTACAAAATAATTAACCGTTCTCAGCCCAAAAGTAGCTGAGGCGTACACACACTTCCCAAAACGGTTGGTTAAGACCTTATTGGAGGTCAAGGAGTGTTTGTGGCAGCTTAGATTGGATGCATCCAGGACACCAGGTATCACTGAACACATCTCACTATCTAGTATTTTAAAATATAGATCCTATTGTGTTTAATATGAAACAACTGTTTACTTAGAATTATTGATTACATAGTAATGCATGAATTTACATCACTTTATGTGTACTATGCATCATAAAATTTACAAAATTTACAACTGACAACTTGTTTTAGTACTATTACCATTGTTCTTTATCAGGTTGGGGTGTAATGTCTAGTATTGTATTGTACATTATGAGATAGCATCGGTTAGATTTATATTGTATTTTACTGGGTACACTGTTGTTTCTTAGAACATCTTTTTACTTTAAGTTGTCAATTTTGACTTTTAAACACTTAATTGTTTAGCATTTCTGATTGGTTTCAGCAAAAGGGCGTGTGTATGAATTGTTTTTTAAGAACTCGAACTTGCCTTTCACATTTTACTCTGATGATGTCCATGTTGATGGATGGGTGAAAGCGCTAAGTGAATTTTATTCATATTTGTACTCGCCAGGTCACTGTTCTGTTGTTTGTCAATTAAAGCTTTTGACTGTCATGGAGCCTGCTTGGTTTATGCTTCACCAGTCTACTTTTGTTGGTTCTGACGTTTGTGGAGGGCTAATAAATTTGTCTGCTCTTTTTGGGACTGACTCCATTGTGTTGAACTCCTTCCAGGCCCTGCTGGCGATCAAATCTACTAGCGGGGGTGGACAGGGGATACCCAGAAAGTAGACGGATCTCTGCCAAAAGCGTTCAGAAACACTGAGCCCTCTAAAGAGGGAGGTTGGGGAGAACATCCACCCTTCTCCTTCAAGATTTCAAGGATGTCCCCAAAGGAGGAGACATCGCTGGGTGGAGATCTGGTGGACCAGTCTCCTTCATCGAGGTCTGTGTGCTTGGTGAGGGACTCCAAAGGGGAGTCAGAATGTCTCCTCTTGCACTTTTCCTTACAATGTACCTCCTCTGCAGGGTCTCCGGGGAGGACTTGGAAGAAGCGGGGACTCCCAGAGGGGAGGGAACCCCCTGAAAGCTCGAACGGGAGGGGCTGACCCTGGACAGGAAAGGAGGCCTCACCAGCCGAAGTAGAGAGTGGCAGGGAGGGACTGGGAGGTGCAGTAGATGAAGCTCCAGTCCTGGAGAAGGTCCTCTCTACCACCCAGAAAGCCAAGGGGCTGGAGGCAGCCCCATCCTCATGTATGGGGGAGACGTCCCCTGGAGAGGAGAGACGAGTCCGGAAACAGCACCATGACCCCCAGATGATACCAGTCCAGAGCTATCAAAGGTCAAAGCACCAAGGGAAAGGGATCGCGCCCCAAGAAAAGTACCAGGACCCACCCCCAGCAGAGCCGGTGTCGACCACTCCGGCATGGTGTTCACTCTGCTCCGAGGGTGGAGGAACACAATAAGCCAGGGACCCTGAATACTTGGCCTTGCGGGAATCTGACTGACAGCATCCAGGTTCCAAGATTCCAAAGTCACCGGGGTTGGAAGAGGAGAATGAGAAACAGGGAGGGGTGAAGCCCCCTTAGCCAGATAGGAAGGGGAAGCCAGGAGCCCCAACTCTATTTGGGCTTTGAGGAAGCTCCTCATCATCCTGTCCATGTCTGAGGGTAAGAGACTCCTTGAAGACCTTGAGGAGGAAGAGGAGTGAGTAGACTTAGAGGGGAGACCCCACTGACCTGCTGCAATGTTCTGGGGTACAGCTCCGAGGTCTTGGAGCAGACTGAATTGCCTGTCTGGAGGTAAATGGAACAGCTACCTCCTCCAAATCTATAATAAGATCCGATGACCCAAAGGCTGGGCAGACACAGCGGCCCGATCCAACGAACTGGTCAGATCCAAGGCTGGCCTGACCCTAGTCGGATCAGAGGGCCTCTGATCCGGAGAACCCCTGGATCTGGGAGATAGCTCTGCAGCTTTCGGCTCTGAAGATCTCGGATATGAGACAGACCAGACTGGGATGGGATCCGGGGACCTAGGATCCGACAGCCATGGTTTCTTAGAAGGAGCTGGCTGAGAGAATGGGAGTCTTCCTCTTCGGATCTGAAGAGGAAGCCTTTGAGGGGGAGCCATAATTAAGCTAGTAAAGCACACGCACACAAATACACTAAAAAACTAACAGCCAATCTGTAAGATCTATGACAAAAAAGGTACAAAAAACAAACAAAAAAAAAAACGCATGCTAAACCAAGTTCAATAACAGTCTAAACTATAGGAAGGGAGGTACTACAAGGTGGGAAACACACTATTAAAGACAACTAAACTACACTAAAATTACACTAAACTACAATAATTTAACTAGTAACACTTATCTTTAGCCAGAGCCAAGGAATCACTTTTGCATAAAAAACATGGCAAACGAGATCTGGGGGTTAGAGGGCATCATGCAAGAGGGAAGAGCCAGAGCCTTGGATCTGTCTGTAGTAGGCTGCCAGCTCGGATCGGATATCGGATCCTAGACCATATGGTGATGAATGATGACATGGATAACATCACATCTAACTGTACTTTGTAGAATCCCTTTTTTGAAACACTTGCCATGAAATCTAAAATCAATGGAAGAGGGGCTGAGAAAGGGTCTAAACCTTTGGAACAGGCCCATATAATAAATCTTTTCTATTATCCACTCTGTCTTGTACTAACCATCTTTCTTTCCCAACTTGTCTTTTCTAATCTCACTCCCTTCCAGGGTCTCTTTGAAGCCCTGACAAGACCTAATACAAATCTACCCTATCATTTCTTGGAACAAACTCCCATTGGAAATTAGATCACTAAAACAACTCAATGAATTTAAATCAGCCACTAAAGACTACCTAAAATGTTGCTGGTCATGCTGCTATACTCACCCTACATAAACTTGTTCCTTATTCCTCTCCTACATAGCTTACTGTTTGCCCTCACTGGCTTTACTTCTGTTATGTGCCTGCTCTCTTAGTCATCTAAACTAGGTATTTGTCTGTCACTCTACCTTAAATATTTTTCTCTGCTTATATACTATCTGTATGATCTTCACTGTTACTACCTTGCCCATATGTACAAACTTTGCATACTGCTTCTGTGTATATCTAAGTTAATGATAGCTTATACTCTGTTAATAATGTTCATGCTTTTACTGTTCTAACTTAAAAACATTTTTGCTTGTAATATAATTTTTATATTCAAATTTTATTGTAAATTTGTGAAGCTTTTCTCCCCGGGGCCTCCCTGAAAAAGGGCTTTCAGCTCAGGCCGACACCCAGTCAACAAATTTAAAATAAAATGTGAAATAAATAAGTAAATAAATAATTTAAAAAATTTAAAGTAAACTTTTAAGGTATTTGGCTTTTGTGAAGATGAAAAAATCTGAACAACTGGAACAGACAGAGAATCCATATGGTCAGTTTCAGGGTTTTTAGATTCTGGCGAGAATGACTTGATGGGCGATACAGAAGATCTGGATATGACTCGAACACCAAAGATGGATGTACAAGATGAGGCCAGAGAAAGGGGATACAAACCTGTCCAAGCCAAAAGACTGCAATGAAAATCATTTTGGTCTGGTACATTCGGGCTTTCTGAATTAACATACACCCCCTTAAAATAACCTGTAAGGCACAATAAGTCAAGGGATATACTTTGGTTGCATGACTAGGCTTGTTAAGGCTCCAGTGGTCATTAGCCTAGTATATATCTTTGAAACTTTCTTATTAGAGGAAATGGTGGAAAAGTATAAGGAAGACCCAGGGGCCAAATGCAGACTAGAGCATCCATGTGTCAGTCCCTGTGGAGGGATCACAGCATATTAACCGCTGCACTTGTTGTTTAGGTATGAAGCAAAAAGAACAAGGTTGAGCTTGTGGATGAAATCTACATTGCCACTGCTTGAGGAACCACTCATGACGCAGAACAACAGATCTGCTCAGTCTGTCTGACAGAACACTGGAAGTCCATGGGATGTGCACTGCGATTAAAAATCAATGGGAAGAGACTGCCCACTGCCACACTTTCATGATTTTCCAGAAAAGTGGGTATGAATGAGTTCCTCCCAACTTGTTGGCATACCAGACTACAGCTATGTTGTCTGTTAGGATATCACACCCTTGGGGAGGGAGTCCTGAAAGTCATGCAATGCTAGGGCTGCTCTCATCTCCAACACAATGTGTGAAGTCTGGCCTCTCATCAACCAAGAACCTTGAACAGTCTTCCCTTTGAAATGCCCCCCCCATACCAAGAGGGGAGGCATCGATGGTCTTAATGGCTACTGCATGAGATGGGGGGAACGGTGACCGCATGATATAATGACGGAGGTCAACAACAAACTGACATGTTTCCTACATATCAGTGCGAGACATATTGGAGCAAGATGTATTCAGGCATAAAGGGGATGAGACAGCAAGGACCATTAAGCAGAATGTCTCCACTGCGGGACCCTCATATAATACCTTGCTTGTAGTGTGACAAAGGTATGTAAAGTAGACCATGCAGCTGTAGCAAAAATCTTAGCAACAGGAACCCTAGCCAAACAAAGCAGTACAGGTTATCACAGCTCTGGCAGAATGAGCTTTTGGTTTGCTAGGTAACGTCTAGCTAATTTTTTCATAAATAAAGGCAATAACAGGTGGAGACACACCTGGACAGTGTTACTTCTTCACCAAATTTAGCTTTTGAGAGGGCAAGTAATAACTGATAAGATTTTCTAATACCCCCTTTTTTGTGTAAACAGAACTTGAGCTGACTATGAACATTCAACAAATGTAAGGTATATTCTTCCCTTGTTTGAGAACTTTGGGAAAACACAGAGGGAAAAGAGTGATCGAAGCAGCCATCAGTCCCAGAATTTGAAGAATAAGTCTTTCTGGGGGACAATGATGATGACGGACCTCTGAAGCAACCTGACACACGGATAAGATTCTGGACTTAGGAAGCCTGGCTATTTGAACATTGGTGTCCAGGTGGCACCCGATAAACTACTGATTGTGCTGGTGTCAGATGACTATTGACAAGACTGATAGTAATTCTCAATTGTGGAGCTAGATGGAGCAATAATATCCTACACTGGACTTGTAGATCCTTAGTTAGTGTGGTAAGGAGCCAATCTTTCAAATATGGAAACACTTGGATCCCCCGAAGGCTGAAACACACTGCTACCACTGCCATGCATTTGGTGAACACCTTAGGGGCTGTGGTGAGAAATGGAGAAATCACCTGGAATACTTCGCTATCTTGATATGATAAGAAAGCATTCTGGAGCTCTAAGGAGCACATCCAGTTGTCCTTCCTCAGAAAAGGTAGAATAGAGTAACCCATAACCATATGGAATTTTGTCTGCTTTAAGAACTGATTTAGGTAGTTTGGGTCTAGGATAGGCTTCAGGTTCCTTGCTTACTTCGGAACTAAAAAGAACCTTGAACAGATTCAAATTCTAGATCAAAAATAGGACATTTGTGTAACTGAAATTTACAACAGTAGACATTTGAATGATCACTGCTGCAGTAGCCTTAGCTATAGGGGTTATATATCCTGCCTGGGATATAACAGCCAGCCAGCTTCCAAAGCTTCAGGGCATCTTCCACACGCCCAAACTGTCAGGCATCTTGAGCTGAGCAGACTAAAAGGCAAGTTTGGAACTGAAGCCCTTCATAACTTTCCTGCCAGGAGAGAGGGGATCCCTGCAGCAGTGATCATTTGAACATCTACTGTTGTGGTAAGTTTTACTTACACAACTGTACTATTGTTCATCTTATTGATCACTGCTACATTAGCCTTAGCTATATTTGGAAGGTGGAACGAGAAGAGTCCAGCAGCAGCAGCCCCTGGAGAATGGTCCTAACAAAGCTTGATCTGGACCTAGAGAAGGAATCATGCTTATAATGCTTTGAAAACGTATGTACAAAGGACCAAGAAGCAGCTTCTAGAACACTTCAAGAATCTAACCCTTTCCGAAAAGCCATAGATGAAGCCAAGGCCCTGGAAGAGTGGGTCTTTAACCTGCCTGGAATAGTTTTGTTATGGTGAAAACAACAAAAGGTAATTAGCCTTAGACAACCACTTGGAAATAGTCTATTTTGACTTGACACAGGTTGTCCCATCCTCCTACCTTCACACAAAATGAACAATTGATCCAAAGATGTGAAAGATTTAGTTCTGTCGAGATAGCACCGGAGTTGTCTGTAGACATCCAAGATTTGAAGTATCCTCCCTCATTTTTAGGTTCCGGAAAGAAAAAGGGGAGATGGATATTTTGGCTTAATGTAAACTCGGATACCACTTTAGGCATAAAAGGATTACTTCTCAAAGAAATCTTATCCCTATGGAAAATGAAACAGGGTTGACTCACAAAAGCTTGCAACTCGGATACCCTTCTTGCAGAAGTCAGAGCAAACAGTAAAAGTGTTTTCCACAGTGAACACCTCAAGTCAGCCAGTTTACCTGGTTCTAATGGGGCAAATGTTAGCTTCTCTAATATAAAATTAATACCCCAAGGTGAGCTCACCATTTTTTTGGAGGCCTCTTATGCAAAACTCACTTAAAGAACATTTTGATGTGAGACTGCACTGAAGGAGAAGGATTCATGGGCAGACACGCTGAAATGGCTGAAAAATTAACCTTGATAGAAGAATAAGAAAGGGCACAGGATAGCAACTTGCACAAATATTTAGAACCAGAGGGCAACTATCCCTGAATGGATGCTGGTTATGCTTTTGTTATTGCTGTCACCAACTAGAAAACCATTTCCATTTGCTAATATATAATGTTCTAGTGTCAAAGCTTTCTTGCCTCTTAGTACCTGCTGCACAACCTCAGTAAACAGGTGCCTAAAAGGAATTAACACCCTATCATCCAGGTAAACAGCTTAAGTTGATTGATTTTGGTGTGTACAGATCCAGTCTGTGAGGAAGCCTGTGGTAACTGCCCCCAGCAATTTTAAAAAGGAATGAATGAACACTGTTGCCTGGGCCAGAAATGAGTCTCCACAATGGTTCTGGGGGATTCACTCAGGATCGTCATACATACCCTGGATACTAGTGTAAAGGGTGGGAAAGCATACAGAAACATTCCTATCCAAGGAAAAGAAAAGGCATCTGTATTCCTAGCCTTTTTGCATGGAGTCCTGAAACAGAATCTTGCCAGTTGATTGTTCAGACAGAAGACAAAGAAGTCTACTCGAGGAACTCCCTCACAGATGGATCAAATCATGTAAACCCCCACCCCTGCTCTGCCAAGACTGACAAAAGACCGTCTTCTCCCATGCCCACTGAGGGAATCCCAACAGCCACATAACACGTGGCTAATAACCAGTCCACAGCATCTGTAGGTGCTACACCAGAGGGATCCAGGGTAAAAGATGAGTGGTTGAAGTACAACAGATGGCAACGGCAGAGTAATCCACCTGTGACTGAGAAAAATTGATAGCTTGTTGTAGTGGCAAAGGCTGCTTGCTTAATTTTTTTTTTCTTTTTGTGGCTGGAAGGTCAGACGGTGGGACCAGTAGTCCGTTCCATGGTCAAATCAAAAATGGTGAGTCTTTCCCAGAGAAGAGCAACAACTGTCAGTAAACACCATCAGTGCACAAATGCTACTTTTTGGCAGAAAAGCACTTTAAAACACTATGCCAGTCCCACAAGAGTAAAATAAACAAAATTCCTCACAGAAAAAATATTTGTTATTTTACACCACTTTTAAATTCTCAGAAAAACAAGCACTCCATTTAAAAGTATGTTACAGTCTCAAAACAGTCAGTCAAAACACAAAACTCCTAGATTTAAAATAACCTTTCTTAAGAGGAAAATTATAAAATAACAAAATTAAGAAAATGGAAGTTTTTCTCCCAAAGAGAATGTATCTGCCGAGCAAAGGAATGCCTAAGCCAACTTGTTGATCCTTGAAATCCTCAGGGGAGCGTACTTTTCCTTGGCAGTAAAGCTTTGAAGGGCTTTCTCCCCAATCTCGTTTTTTGTTCAGCTCAGCATAAGCTACCTTACAGATTGGGCATGTGGAAGGTGCTCTGAAGCACTGGAAAATAGCCGGCTATTGTATTCTTTGCAGGATATAACCCATATAGCTAAGGCTATCGCAAGAATGATCAATATGATGAACATAAGCACAACTTATCATTACTGGAAAAATGAGAGCCCTCAAATCACAAAACCTGAAGGATCAAGCAGCAAATGAGATCTGAGGTAATCTGGGGACCACAGGGAATTATGAGTAGGGAAGGAGTCAGAGCTCTGGATCAAAGGTTCTGATGAAGAGCAGAGGTCAGATCTAGTTGGATCCAATAACTCATTTACTGAATCAGTCAAAAAAGACATCATATACATATGATATATACATATATATAAAGAACAATGACTGCAAACCAGCACTGACAAGGTATAAATGTTTCTTCTGTAACGGACATTCTAGCAAAAACAGGTGTAGGTGGATCAAAGATTGTCATGAGACCTGTAGTTATTCCATCCTTGATTTTAACACCAATACTGCAGATTGTGTAATCATGACAAAGACAATTCTGAAACAAATTACAATTGAGTGCACTGTCAAGTGCTGATGACCTAAAGGAATTCATAATTTTCTTGTATGAAACACAAAAAGGAAAAATTTAATTTTTTTCTTCTCATGTTTCATACACTTTTTTTCAAATTAAAAAAAAAATGAAAAAAATGTTTAACATCATAATATAGGCACACAAGGTCAGGGGGATATATTTTCATAAGAACAAAATGAGAAAAAATATAATAAATGGAAACAAGGTGGAACTATAACTTTGAAAACGGAAATAAAGAAATGGGGCAGACAAATTGGTATAAGCCAAAACCTGGACAAAAACTGAAGAAAATGTATATAAAGATACTGAATATAATGAGAATACATTTATAGATGTACAAGAAGAGGTAAGAGTAAAGCAATACAAATCAATAAACTTGTCTACTGACTCAAATTTATTCCCAAGCACAACAGAATGTAGATACATGTACAAAATCTTTTGCAGAACAGTTAAGACTCCACAAAGGAGGAGATAATCTGTGCTAATAACATCTGGGAAACTTCAGGCACTCAAATAAAATTTGATTATGCTGAAGTACTTGCAACACAGACCTGAACAAATCAAAGAGAGACAATTAGTAATAATGACCTGAGAGCAATTTGTCCTGAATTGATAGTAACATTACATCTCTTAGACACTAGGTTATTTAAATGCCTAGAGATTCCTCAAGACTAGAAACATGTACTTGTTAAACCCATCTTTAACAGAAACGGTAATAGGACAAATCCTGAGTCATATGGACCCATAAAAGTCTGCTTTCCTGTTATGGAAAAATAATGGAGAAGGTTATGTTGGATAAATTACTGCCAAAATTTGAAAAGTTAGAACTTGAAACCATGTATCAGAACATATATGTTGACAACAAATCTATAACTACCTGCAACAAGATGTTCAATTACATAACAGCTATAAATGAAAAAGTGCATTGTGTTGTAATTTATATGGACCTATATTCTGCCTTTGATAATCATACGCGTCACTGAATATTTTATTTTATTTTACAATTTGATAAACAGGTAAGTGAGTTGGTCCTCAAGACTCTCTTTATTCACAACCTGGGTACAAAGGTTCAGAAAAACTTTTTCAAGTATTTAGTAAACATTTACATAGTGCATTGGGAACACTATACGCATGGATATATTTCAAGGTCATTTACAAAGACATGCATCTGGAGCATTTCTCCCCAGACCTCAGCTGAAAACTGGCTTCATTCCAAGTTGGACTTTCCTGGTAAACAAATGTTAAATAAAATAAATTTATACATAGAGAGAGAGAGAAATGTACACTTGTAGCAATATACAGCAATGTATTTACATACTACCTGAAAAGAAGAGTACGCCTGAAATGCTTAAACTGTGTAGTGACAATTAGCCAGCGTCATGAAAACATGTGAACTTAGATTGATTTTCTAGAAATTGCCCAAGACGTTTTTTGAAGATTGGTACGTTTTAGATTTGTTTTTAATGTCAGTTGGTAGTGTTCTACATAGATGGCCCAGTTCTACACAAGGCTTTCTTACCAGCTTTAAGTCTTAATCTAGGTTGTGTAAGGATGATAGATTATACTTGACTGTTTCTAAGGGTGTAGTTTGGCTCCCTGATTTGGAGCACAATTTTAATGGTGGCAATAACCTTGTGTTAGGATTGTCAACATCAGACTACTTAATAGTAAAGTGGATCTTTGTTGGTTATGGATAGCCAATGTGCCTTTCGTACAGGATGTAACAGCAGCAATTTAGATCAACAAGTAAGGCAAATGTAAGCATTTTATTATAAATGATAAAAATGGGTACATACGTTTCAGTTGTATCTTTCTGGTTTATTTTTTTCATCTAAAGTATTCTACAGTCTGTTTGCTGATGACTTGACAATGGGAAAGTTGTTTACATCTGTTGTAGATGGCATATGCTTGCAAAAGAATTTTACTAAACTGACCAGCAGGGCACAGGAGAATAATATGGAAATAAAATACATAAAAAACTAAGCATACAAGACTCTGGTAACACACTGATGGGTGAATATTTAATACAACACAGTGACTTAAACTGTGGATTCAGTTAAGGACCAGAGTGGTAAATTAATGGATCCAGCTTTACATTTTACTGATCATAGTAACCAACTGGTTAAGTATACTTACAAAACCTATAGGCTATAGAAAAAGATTTATAAAGTCTCATTGTTTTTAAGTTGGGCCCAAACTAGAGTATGGAATAATATGGAAACCATAATGCTGTAGCCATAAATTATGTACCCTTACACCAATTAGTTAGCACTACCCATATCTACGAGGACATAAGATAAAGTATTGAGGAGTATGTAAAGAGACAAAATAAAAAATACAAAAACTGAGAAACTGGAAGCTCTTGTTTGTGGATATGGATGGCAAGAAAAGCAGCAAAAATACTTTAGCCCTTTTAGTTTTAAATACAGGTCAAGCAAATTTTTATCAACCAGAGGAGAAGCTGTGATAATAATAAAGAGTTGAAGGAATTTATCTGGGAAGGGAAGAGGACAACAGTTAAGTGGGACAAGTTGATCCTTCTGAAAGAATGAGGAGGTTAAGGATCAACTGATTTGAAGGGATATTTCACAGCTACTCAGTTAAGGGTCATATACATAACAAAAGCAGAAAGCTATAATTCACAGCAGAAAAGGATTATGATGAAGCAGTGGGATGCAGTTCAAAAGATAAGGAGGGAGTGAGATTTTGGATGCAGATCCTTGAGAAGAACAGCAACCATACACAATATTCAATTCACAAAGTTGCAGAAAATATTCTAAGAATTAAGCCAACACAAGAATGGAGAAAGGAGATTTTACCAACAGGGCTGACTGAAGGTGGCATAGAGAAAATAGGCAAGACAGGGATGGAACTTACTGGCAAAGGAACCAAAGCATTAGGAGCAAATAGCTATAGAAGGAAAGGGAATAGAGTAAGATGAGGCCAATAAAAGAAGAAAAAGAAGTTTGGACTGGTTATAGACTGCCTTCCTGGATTGACAGAGTAAAGAGAAACGGATAAGAGAGTCCTGAGTGAAAGACCTGCTCTGGTAGAGTTTTTAGTTGAATCTATAAGAGAAGCTGCTGTTAAAAAAGGAAAATTAGTAGGTAATAAAACTACTGCCTGATAACTATAAGAATCAATTAGAGGAGGTGATAAAGGATTGGGAAGAGGGAATGGAAAAGCATAAGGTTTAGGATTTTTTTGCTTGAAGTGTCTGCATAAGTATTTTATACTCCAAGCAGACTTCAGATAATATTTCCTTAGGTAGACAGCAGATACTGAATGTGTGATGGAGTGGAAAGAGGTAACTGGGAACATGTTTTACGGGAGTGTAACAAACTGGCAGAGTTAAATAAAATCCCTACACAATACTCTGTCAGAAATATTGGGGGAGCAAATGGCTGCAACTAAGAAAGCTATTCTTTTGAGCTAGTACACAGGATCTGAATTACTTAAGACACAGTAAGGTCTTACTAAGTTTAATTCGACCTCCTGCCAAAAAAGCAATTACTAGAAAATGGGAATCAAAAAAGAAATCCACTAAATTTGAAGTGTTGGGTACTGTAAAAGAGATAAAAGAACCGGAAGTAGGATCTTTAGAGCAAGACAAGAGCAAATTACACAGAAATAAATGGAACTTGTGGGAACACAACACACAGAATAAAATTCAAAATAAGGAAGAGTGAGGTTTAAGGACAGGACTTGACCAATTTATGTAAAGTTTGACTAAATAAGAGCTGTTATAAAGAAAGAAAACATATATGCAATGCATAATGTATGCAAATGAAAAAGGTAATAGTCTGGTTTGCTTTCTATTAATTTGATTGCCTATGTCTCAAGTGATAATTTAATAAAGGTGTTTAAAAAAATAATATGAAAACCTTATAAAAAAATAGCACGAGTTATACTGCAAAGGGTACAGCAGAACTATACCAAGGGCATCCATGGATGTGAAAGCTTAAGTTATTATGAAAGATTAAATAACTGAACTTGTATAGTATCTGATACAGATATCTAAAAGATGATCTTATTCAGATAAATGGGGGATTTAGAAACAACTACCTCTAGAGTGTGCTTGGGGTTATCAAACAGTAATACAAAAGCATCAAGCAACCCATGTAGGAGAGGGTCTGAATTGACAGATAAGTCAGCAAGCAAAGGAGAGTAGTACTGCTGAAAAAGAATTCATCCTCAAGTCTTGGTGAGTACCTTCATGAGGTGGACCCTATTTTTCAGAAAATCTCATCAAGATTACACTGAAATATAGACTGCATTTATACAGCATGATTTATGGAAAGAAGTAGGTCAAAAATTAAAAAAAAGACAGCTAGGTGCACAAGACCCAGGATAAAAAAGTGCCCAATCTTGGTAGGCACACTAGTGCTAGGACTGGAAAAAAAAGTGTAGAATCCTCAAAATATGGAAACATTCTTACAATGGGGCCAAGGCCAGGCCCAGGGGGAGGCTGCCCCCACTTTTGTAAAAGGAAGTAGCAGTCCACAAAAATCACAAAAACTGACAGGCCAAAGAAGAGCCATAGACACGACTGAGGATAAGAAAGAAATAATGTATTGTTACTATTATGCAAAAAGCCCAGAATTTCCAGACACCAGAGATACAAAAAATTAGGACAGAAATTAGAGGAAAGAAAAACACTTCCCTAAGAAAAACTGCCAGAAGCCTCAAATAAAAATTTGTGTTCATTAATACAACAAATTTGTGAAAAAACAGTATATAGTCCAATAACTGTTTGGAAAAAGAAGCATCTGAGGAAGTGCAAAAATATAAACAAAACCTAGAGACTTTTGAAAAGTATAAAAAAGAAATATGGACATGTGAAAGAAAGATTTGATATGGTGCAATATTTATGCAAAGGTGAAAGCCAAATTAATCAATAGAAGTAAGGTACTCCCAAAGATAACTGAAGAAAAATACAGGCAAAGGCATCCAGATATGGAAAATTTCACAATAAAAATAATATCACAAAGAGGGAACGTAGAAAAGAAGATTAGTAAAGTAGAAGTTAAAATAGGAAGTTAAGAGTGCTTGCAAAGTGAAGGATATGGTGTAGAAGGTCTAATACAGGTTACATCACAACATGATGGTACAAGCCCCCAAAGTAAGGAGAAACAGGAAGATCAGGAGACATCTGAAGAAGAAATATGGACATGGGGAAGAAAAAGAGATTTAATGTGGTATAATATCTATGCAAAGGAAAAAGCAAACATAATCAATACAAAAAGAGCAGCACCAAAGATATTCGAAGAGAATTACAGGCAAATGAATCCCAGACATGATATTTGAAGAGAATTACAGGCAAAGGAATCCCAGACATGGAAAACTTTACAATACAAAAAATAAAAAGGCAAAGAGAAAAAGTAGAAAAGGAGATTAGTAACAGAGAAGTTAAAGAAACAGAAACTGAGGTTATGGATTTCCTGCAAGTGAAGCATTTATTGTAGGAATTTTAATTCAGAAAGCACCATAACAGGATAGAGCAATGGGCATCCATATTAAGGGAAAACCATGTATATGACATGGCGTAGTAGTAAATCACTTTGGCTATGGTGTGCAGGGTCCTGGGTTCAAGGCTTGCAGAGGCTGTTTATTGAGCTTTACTACAACGGCTCACCCAGACTTTGCTACACTTTGCTGTGATGAAAAGGTTAGTTTGTTTTTATTTGCTGTATTACTTTATTGCCCATTTCTATTTTGAATACTGTGATTTATTTTATTTACCTTGTGTTTTACTTGTATTCTGCTTTTAACTGCATAATAAAACTTGAAAAGAGACCACAGCTCTGTCTCTTGTGAGTCAGGCAGAAATATTTTTCCCCACCCGGTTACTATAGTGTTCTTAAACACCACTGTCTTTCTAGTTGCCTTCCTCTTATGTTAATTTGACCATATATCTCATTTCCTCTCCGTTTTTACTGGCTTGTGTGAGTAAGCACAAAACTATCATTTTGTGAAATCACTTCACTTCAACTATTTAAATTTATTGGCCATCCTACTATATTCCATAGTACCAGAATACCAAAGTGACCACTCACTTTCAATCTATCTTGCTGTTTTAAAAATAGTGACTCTCCACTAAAACTTAACCTTTTAGACAGGTAAAACGTAAGCTACCTACTTTCACATCCAACTCCTCTAGTGCACACTGCAGTGTTTAGGATAAACCATTTTTTTTCATCTTACCTTTAAGCATCCCTGTGACTAGCACTTGCTTTAGAACCTGCTGGAAAGCACTAGGAAGTTTAAACTGATACAAGCACTCAATTCTCTTTATTAATAAGTAGAAATTAATTGTAGGCACACAACTCTCCTTGTTAATAAGTAGAAATTAATCATAGGCACAAAACAGCCTATAATTGCAAAGTACCTTGCTAAGGTAAGGGAAAACAGCTCTTGTACTTTACAAAAAAAAAGTGCCAAATTAGGCATGTCCAAGGGTCAGCTTCCGATGATTTCTTCTGTCCACTTGGTGAATCTGGGCATACTGGGGCAATGCACCAATTGCCTCATGAATACAGACAACCCTCTCCTCCTACCACCCAACACTACAACCTGCAAGAAATGCACTTACATAGCCAAACTGGAAGCAAAGCTCTCTCCACCCAAGATCATGCTAGACAGTCAAGAGGAATAGGTTAACACCCGCACTACACCTCAAGCAACACATAGCCCTTTTTAAACCCACACCACCAACACCCACACATAGCAACACTAAACCCACATATGTGGAGGCTCTTAACAGTACCCTGCCCAAGCAACAAGGACCTCCAAAGCTGAAACACAAACACCAATCACAACCAAAGTGTTACATAGCTCAACACCAGTGTGCCACCCAACAACCCCTAAGGCAAGACAATGTACCCAACACTTTAGTCATAGGTAACTCTATAGTCAGGCACTCTGATGTCCCACTCACCAGGCTGAACAAGGAGAAAATTACAGTCAATTGCCTGTTGGGTGCCAGGATCCACCAACATAATGGATGTACTCAAGTCACTCCACAACAAGTTCAAATATGACACTCTCATTGTCCATGTTGGAGTGAATGACTTGAGACGTACCTCCCTGGACTACATGAAGAGAGACATGGAAGAGCTCTCGGATCATGTGGCCCAGGCAGGTATGACCCTAGCCCTGAGTAGCATCCTGCCTTCGGCCAGAATTATACGGCAGTCCAAGGACAAAATGATTGACTTCAACAATTGTCTAAGCTTCTGGTGTCATTCAAAAGGGATCCAGTATCTGACTGACTGGGACGACATGATCGGCAGACCACGATGCTTTGCCAGAGATGGTCTGCACCTGTCACCCCTGGGATTCAGGTTAATGGCTAAGGCTCTTGCCACCCCCTATAGTGCCTTTTTTAGGCAAAGTTCAAAGGACAAAACCACCAACATAACAGGTACAAGCATGCAAAATCTGAAAGTAATGCTACACGTCTAAACTTCAAAATGCACTCTCTCGAGGCACTCCTAAAAATGGAGAACATAGACATCTGTGCAGTAACTGAGACCTGGTTCAAGGCTCCAGAGAGCACCCCTGCAATACCAGGCTACAACTCTTACTACAATTTTCGGCCACCAAACCAGGACCGAAACACTAAAGGTGGAGGAGTGTCCATATTCACCAAGGATATTCACAATACCAGGCTAGTTGCCCAACACAATGCGTCTGAAATTCTCCATGTGCAACTAACACTAGGTAAGACTGCAATCCAAATTGTAGCTTGCTACAGATCCCTCACCATGCCCCAAGATTCTCACTACACCTTTTTAAACATACTGGAAAATATTAAGATGCAACCAAACACCCTAATACTGGGTGATTTCAACAACCCTGCCATTAACAGGGAAAACTACTCGTGTACCAACACCTTTGCCCAACAGTTCTTGGAATTCATAAATTCCAATGCCCTGGATCAACTAATCCTTAGTCCCACCAGGGGCTCCAATATCCTAGACCTGGTCATTACTAACATGGGAAATCAATGCTCCACACCTATGGTCACCCCCTCGTTGGTCAGGTCTGACCATAAGCTAATCATCCTTGATATCCACATCCACCCCCCCCCCCCAGTAAGGAAACCTCCCTAAAAAACTTCCCCAAAGCCAACTTCATGCTACTCAAATCAGAAGTGACAAACTTCATGACGCCCATGCAGATGGGAACTGAAAGTTCGACTGCTGAATCCTACACTAAGGCACTATATAAGCACATCCACTCGTGCATGAATCGTGCCACCCCCAAAAGAACCAAGACACTCTCCTGCAAAAAAAAGGAAGCCAATCTGGTGGTCCCTTGCCATAAACAAACTTTCCAACAAAAGTAAGAAACTGCTGCAGAAACGAGGAAAATCCCAGGATGCAAAAACTCCCTTACCAGCCTTAGTAAGAAGCTGAGATAACTCATAAAATGCTCCAAAGCTAGTTACGAAAATAAAATTACCAAAGATTCCAAAGACACCCACAAGGCATTCTATAGCTATGTCAAGAATCTAAATGGCAATGCTTAGATCTGCTCTGAGCTACAACAGAATGGCATTAAACATACTGATCCCAAGGACATTGCCAAAATCCTGGCAGATTGATTCAGTGCAAACTTCACCCCCCTCTCACCCCCTAAAGGGCCTATCTCAATAAAGAAAGATTGGAAAATTCTAGTAATAATGGCCACACAGGTAAAAAAACGCACTCTCCAAAGCTAAAAATACAGCATCCATGGGACCAGACAACATCCCAGGCTGTGTACTACATGAACTACAAAATGAACTGGCACCTCACTTAAGTGTCATGTTTAATCATAGCCTCACCTCAGGCTTCGTGCCCACCTTAGATCCTGGGAACCACTGCCCCATCAGTCTGACGAGCCTGATCTGCAAGCCCATGGAACGCATTATCATGGAACTTATAATACATTGGCAACCTTCAAACACTGGACCCCACGCAGTTTGGGTTCATAAAGGGCCGATCTTGTCTCCTGAACCTGACTGACTTCTTTGAATCAGTCTCCAGAGCTGTGGACAAGGGTAAGATGGTCCACACAGCCTATCCGGACCTCGCTAAGACCTTCTACACCATCCCCCACTCTGGAATCATAGATAAACGTACTAAGCTGGGCATTAATACCTACGTCACTTGATGGGTTGCCAACTGGCTAACGGACAGAACCCACACTATAAAAGTAACCGACTCCAAATCCAGCTCCAGACAAGTGGAGCACCTCAGGGTTCAGTCCTGAGACCGCTCTTGTTTGGCATCTACTACTCTGACATACAGGCTAACACTAAAGGACTCTGGCTAACAAAGTTCGCAGATGACTGCAAACTGAGAGCCACTGTTGAATCCCCAAATGATGTGGATATTCTACAAAAGGGCCTTACAGAAACAAATGCTTGGTGCCAGAGCCTTGGACTCAAGCTCAATGCCAAGAAATGTACAGTTATCCCCTCTGGGAAAAAACATGTATCCGTGAATTACCACATAGGTGGCAATACACTAAACACCGAAAGTGTGATAAGAGACTTAGGGACACAGATGGACAGTGGTCTCACCTTTGATAACCACATCGCCACAACAGTCAGGAAATCCTTCTATGTGGCATACTTCATCACTAAGGGCTTTTCATCCAGAAAAAAGGAGGTCATTGTCCCACTGTATTCATCCGTTATTAGACCCATTACAGACTACAATGCCCGGTTCATCTCAAGACATCTGCAACAACTGGAAAGGCCGCAGAAATACCTCACTAAAATAATCACAGGCCTAAAGCAGATGTCCTATGCGGACCATCTAAAAAAAACTCCACCTAATCTCTGTCGCATATCGTCTACTCAGAGGTGATCTCTGCTTAACATACAAGGCCATGTCAAACCCAGAGATGTTGGTCATGCTACACTTAAAGAAATCCCAATCCTTCAGAGATGCAAGTTCCAGGGATCTAAACCTTGTCATCACAAGGAACAAAACATGCTGGACAGATAGGTTCCTGACCCAGAGACTCCCCAGATTCTAGAATAGGCTGCCCATACATGTCAAGCTGAGCGCCTCTTTGGCCCTCTTCGAAAGGATCCTTGATGATTGGATGGGAGATAGCAAATTCACCCTGGGGATCACGTCAGTCACCCTGCTAGGCAGGGGTCCAGGGAAGTAAATACTGTGGGAAGAAATAGCCAGGGAATTGTTATGGCTAGGCTCATATAGATCCTAGGACTGATAGCCTAGTACCAAACCATGAACCTATGAACCAGTGGAACCGGAAGCAATTGTTCAGGTGCAATATGAAAATATTTTGGAGCATTCCACAGGAAACCAATATAAAAGTTCACTTGAAGCTGAACAGCAAGAAAAGAAACCGAAAACCTGCGGAAACTCTGATGCAGTCAATGTTATAGAGTAACAGGCCAGCGAGTTCCCACATGACAGAGCAATGGATGGCAAAGGATGAAATTGAAAGGAATGTGCCACAGCAAGATGCTATCCAACTTTCTATAGAATGCACGCAGGAAATGGAAAATAAAAAATGTCCCCTCAGTTTAGAAGAAAATGAGGTAAGAGAAGAGTTGCTTGATTTAATAGAGATAGATAGGCAAATGAATATAAATGAAAGAAACAGACTGCAGAAGGTCAATAAAACACCAAAAGTCAGAAGTTTGATAAAATAAATGAACACAGTAATTAGGCCTGTCCATAGAGATCCATACTGTGTAACAGAAGTAAACAGGATATACTACCGTGCAGCTAAATTAATACCCGATAAAGTTTCACTACAAGAACACAGGGTAGTGAGGGAAAGGAAGGGGAGAAATCTAATACCATCATGCAAGTACTAAATAGAGAAAACTATAAAACAATTAAGACAAGAAGTGTCATTGCTAGAAGATACAGAAGAGGGAACAGATCAACAAAAATACTTGGAAAAATAGACGTGATAAAAGCAATGCGCAGTATTAGAACAGATCAGGATCTATCATGCACTATCGCACATAAACTAAAAATCTCAGCATAGGTGGAAAAACTTGGAAAATATGCAGATAAAGGCAAAGTACAAAATAATTAATTTATTGATGACTCAAAAAAACACTTATTGAGAATTGGGAAACAAGATAAAAGGAATTGAAAGCACCAAAAAAAGAAGAAATAGAGATATCTTGGAGCAGTATTTATGAAGATCCTGTGGAACATAAAGATGCTAAATGGAAAGAAGAAGTAAAATAAAGCATAAGAAGTTTAAAGGTACAGGATATGAAATGAGATGAATGAACAGGTTGAAACAAAGTTAAAAAAAAAGCCTCTAATTGGAAAACCCCAAGCTCAGATCAAGTACCTAAGTACTCTCTCAAGTATTAACATTGTTGCACAAAGATTTAGCCATGAGTACGAACTATTTATATGGGGTCTATATTTCATACTCGAAGTTTCAAAGCTTAGAAACTCATATGAACGACACCATATGAGCAAAGTTTGAAACATCAAATATATAATAAGAGAAAAAAAAAAGAAAAACTTGCCTAAACACTCTAAGCAGGGGGGGCAAGCCCCCCTGTACCTCCCACACCCCCGCTACTTAAATATACCAACTCCAAGACTGCACTTCAGTGCAGAAAAGGGAAATCTTCCCATTCTGCGCCGTATGGAGCCATTTGTTTTAACCTTCAAACTTGTAAAACTTCGATCATATGATGCTGACCATGTGACATTCAAACTTTTACAAGTTCGAGGTTATAATAGGAACCCTTTATATGCGCACCCTGAACAGACACCAACTTGGCTAACAGGAAAAAACACTCCTACTAAAGAGTCAACCTACAAGCTACCCCAAAAATTACAGACCAATAACTTGCCTACCAATGACAAAGACTATACACTGGAATTGATGCCAACAGTGTTTATAGTCATTTAGAAGAAAACTCAATTATGGCAATAGAACAAAAGGGCAATAAAAGAAAGTCATGGAACAAAGGATCATTTGTTGTTAAATAAAGTCATAGTGGAGAACTGTAAAAAGGGGAAGAATCTATGTATGGCATGGATCAAAGTACAGTTGTGTGGACTTGGCATAAATGTAGATGTTAGAGTGTATTCACTGTTGCAGTCATTACATTTGGGTAAATTCCCAAAGCTATGGTTGGGAGGAGGAGTTTATATAGCATTAGGGCCAGCTATAAGACCCTGCAAGACAGCAGTGGCAAAGCCAGCTCTGGATTTAGAGAAAACTGGTAAATGATAATGCTTGGTGAAAGTATGTACAGAACTCCAGGTAGCAGCTTCTAGGATGTCCCTGGTAGGGACACCTCTGAGAAAGGCTGCAGAAGTAGATGCAGCCCTGGTGGAGTGAGATCTGATCCCCTTGGGGATAGGTTTTCCATGGTACTTATAGCAGAAATGAATGCAATGGCTTATCCATTTAGAAATGGGTCGTTTTGAAATAGCCTTCCTCTCTGCCCCTGCAGCAAATGCTACCAGCAGTTGTTCAGATTTTCTTCGAGGTTTAGTCATGTCCAAGTAGAATCTAAGTTGTCTGTGCACATCCAAGGAATGCAGAATTCGTTCCCCTTTGTTCTGTGGATTGGGAAAGAAGGTTGGCAAATGAATGGACTGATTAAGAGCCACAATGGATACCAACTCGGGCATGAAGGATGGATTGGTCCTGAGTGATACCATGTCCGCATGAGAGATGATGAAAGGCTCCACTGCCATAAGGGACTGTAATTCAAATATCCTTCTAGCTGAAGTGATTGCTAAAAGGAAGGCTGTTTTCCAAGAAATAAATTTTAAGTCTGCAGTAGCAGCTGGCTCAAAAGGAGGTAGAGTGAGTTTCTCCAAAACAAAGTTAAGGTCCCAGGCAAGGGTTGTAGCTCTCCTGGGTGGGCTCAAGTTTTTTGCCCCTCTGAGATACTGCTTGAGCAGATGATGTGAGAAGAGGGGAGGTTCTGTGTCAAAATGAGCTGAACTAACTGAGGCATGGATTTTAATGGAGGAAAAAAACAGGCCCTTGTGAAGCATCCCAGTTAAATATCGCAAAATCTGAGGTAAATTGGGCGCTGCTGTGCTCATCCCTTGAGATTGGTTCCAGGCACAGAATCTTTTCCATTTGTCAGCATAAGATTTTCTAGTACTAGGTCTCCTTGCCTCTAAGATGACATCCATCACAGGTTTGCTGAGGGATGATAAGGGTGAATTTAATTGATTAGCCAGGCTGCAAGGTTCAGTGTTGGAAGCTGAAGGTGCAAAATTTGGTTCTCCTGCTGAGACAGCAGGGAAGGGGTCTGAGGCAGGTGCCATGAGATAACTGCGACACACTGTGCAGGAGGGGGTATCAGTGTTGGCGCGGCCAGTCTGGAGCACTCAAGATCATCCTTGGTTTGTCCTGTTTGACTTTCAGTAGAACTTTGGAGAGCAGAGGCAGTGGGGAGAAGGTGTAGACTGATAGGTTTTTCCAGCTGAAGGACACAGCATCCACTTTCCAGGCTTGTTTGTGGGGAATCCTTGTACAAAACTTGTCCAACTGGTAGTTCTGGGGGGAGGCAAATAGATCTATGTCTGGGCTCCCACATTCGCTTGTCAACATGTTGAAAACCCTTGGTTCCAGTTTCCACTCGTGTGGGTCCAGGAGGTTTCTGCTTAGTCTGTCTGTCAGTGTATTCAATTTCCCTGGCAGGAATTGAGCTTGTAAGTGAACTTGGTAGCTCAAGGCTGTGTTCCACAATGCCATGGCTAGTCTGAAGAGGGGGTAGGAATGTGTACCCCCCTGCTGGTTTATGTACCACATAACAGTGGTGTTGTCAGTCTTTACCATTAGTTGTCCTGGAAGAATGTTGTCCTTGAAGGCTGTCAGAGCATTCTGTACAGCTAACATTTCTTTTTGATTGATATGTAGGTGCATTTGATTTGGGTTCCATTTGCCCTGAATGCACTTCCCTGCCAGGTGAGCCCCACATGCATAGTCTGATGCATCTGTAGTTAGGGTTTGGGTGGCAGGGGATTAGTGTGAATAGTAGTCCCTTGTTTTGGTGGCAGGCCTCTGCCCAACAGAGGAACTTCAGGCGTAGACAAGGTATGACAGGAATCATCGTCTCCAGGCTGTGATAATGTTGACTCCATAGACTTTTTAGATACCACTGTAGCTTCCTCATATGAAGTCTTGCATATGGAATTAGAAGAATGCAGGAGGCCATGAACCCCAAGGCTTGCAGTATTTGTCATGCAGATAGCAGGGTTTTTGTGGCCACTTGTTTGAAGTAGTTTACCAAATGAATTTGCTTTTCTGGTGTGAAGAAAGCCATCTGGGCAGTTGTATTCAAGCTTGCACCCAGGAATGTAATCTGTTGACAGTGTACCAGTTGTGATTTCTTTTTGTTTATGGTGTACCCCAGACAAGTTAGAACCCTTTTTACAAACGCCAGATGATTTAAAAGTATGCCCTGGTTTTCTGCCTGAATTAGACAATCGTCTAGGTATGGATATATTTGAATATTTCTTTCCCTGCAAAATGCAATAACTGGAGCTAGGCACTTTGTGAATACCCTGGGCGCAGTAGACAAGCCAAAGGGCAGTATAGAGAACTGATAATGCGAGTAGCCTGCTTTGAAGTGTAGGTATCTTCTGAAAGATTCCCTGATTGGGATGTGCAGGTATGCTTCTTTTAAATCTAGTGATGCCAACCAGGGCGTCTTTGCCTAGCATAGGAAGTAATTGGTGGTGAGTCAGCATCTTGAATTTCGGAATCTCCAGAAAGGTGCTTAGAGTGGACAGGTCCAGAATTGGACGCCATGATTTGTCTTTTCTGGGTACCAGAAAAAGCCTGGAGTAGAAACCTTGTCCCTTTTCCTCTTCTGGTACCAGATAAATAGCCCCCATGCTTAAGAGGGAAAGTATTTGTTTTTGAGCCTTTGCCCACTGATTTGGGGGCAGGTCTGGCCACCCGTTTGGTGTTGGCAACGTGTGGAAATGAAATCTGTATCCTTGGGACACTATATTTAAAACTCATTTGTCCTGGGTTATGAGTTCCCAGTTCTTTGCATGAAGAGCAATATTTCCCCCCAAAAGGAGTGGCCAAATGATAAGTGCTTGGGAATTTTAAAAGGAAGTCATTGAGACTGTTTACCATAGGGGGGTGTCTTATTTCCAGATTTGGAAGTGGAGGCACCCACTGCTTAGCTCTGAGAGTCCCCTGGAACTGAAACCTGGGGTTTTTGCTGTATCTGGGTTTGGCTTGAGAGTACCTGGAAGGGACTGGAAAGGAGCAATTCTTAGTAGGCCAGTGCCTACTAAATCTTGGGGGTTGCACATGTAAAGAATATTTAACAGTTTGCATGGATTTAGCTTTATCTTCCATATTTTTAAGAACATCTTCAGCCTTGTTGCCAAACAGACAGTCCTGATTTAAAGGAGCATCCAACAATTTAGCTTTAACATGATCAGGCAAAGATTGCTCCTTAAGCCAAGCATGCCGTCTAAGCACAGACCCAGTAATAGCAGCCCTGCAAGAGGCCTCTAAAGAATCAAAACCGCATTGCAAAGTATGTTTCCCAACTTGTTCAGCAGAATGCATTAAATCCGGTAAATCTTTATTTTCCACACAGTCAGGAATCAACATAATTTTCTGTTTAAGCAGTCCAATAATATGTTGTTGATACTTTAACACATGAAATTGGCAGTTTAAAGCTCTGATTGCCAAGGTTGCAGAAGTATAAACCTTTTTACTCCATCTATCCAGTGCCCTGGAGTATCTATCAGAAGGGGTAGGATTTTTAGCAGAGGAAGCCTTAATGCCCTTGGGTCCCTGAGAAATGGTCTCTGGATCTGCAACAGGAGTTTTGAAAAGGAACTTGTGGGACTCAGGAACCCTGTAGTATCTGGCAGGTTTACTAGGAGCCGGAAGCAGGGAATCAGGGGCCAAACTGGATTCCGAGAACACATCATCAACAATGTCTAGTACAGGAAGTACAGCCAAAGGCCTATGCTGAGGTAGAAGAAGGAAATCCCTAAGCCTCTTTTTTTAAATCAGAAAATTCCTGGCTTTCCCAGTGGGAATGCTCCCTTAAAGTATGTAAAGTTTCCCCAAAAGAAAAATCCTCATGAGGGGAAGCAGAGGGAATGGAGTCCTCTGCATCAGAATCCTCATAAGTAGGTATGGACAAATCCAGGTCATCAGAAGAGTCACAAGAAACAGAATCCTGATCAGAAGATTCATAATCAAGCTCAGCCCTAGGCCTCTTGGGGAGGGGGGGGGGTGTTTGACTACCCCTGATAAGAGTGATTAGATCTTCGGCCATTTTTATCATTTGTTTTTTAGGCATAGGGGCCTGAGCATGTGGCCTGGGTGTCAGTTTTTTAGACATGGATTGAGATTTAGGCCTTAGTAATGAAGGCGGTGTTGATTTAATATGCAAGTCTGTATGCCTGAATACACCCTCAGAAGCCAGTGCCTGCACAGCGGCTCCGGACCCATCCAAGGTAGACACATCCGCGGGTTCCACAGTTGAAGTATCTCGCGGCATACCGGACTCCGAATGGGTCTCAGTAGAGGCCTACGAATCAGAAGTAGCGGGTATCAGGGGCTGCGAAAGCGCCTCACTGAGTACTGGCGAACTGGCTTAGGAGAAGCGTTGTCGAAAGTTTTGGACTTCGGCGGCCAGTCTCTGTCTTTATCTTTGTGTTTTTTTCGGAATCCCAGTAGTCGGATGGCTAACCGACGACATTACTTGATAATTAAACCAAGAACTGAAATGTTTAGAGGCAAAAATATACCGATGACAGATACTGCGCTGATTAAATAAAGTTAAACAGACAGCAAGGTACGTCGTGGTTGGGGCCTAGGCAAGGAATACAGTACGAATGAAAATCTTTATGAGGTATTTGCTTTCCACAAGTAATGCAATTATTAACTTTTACTGACATCGGAAAGGAGCAAGAAAAAGTTTCCTGAATGGGGTACTTAGCTTTACGTTGAAGACTTCGGTTCTGAAACTTGAAAACGACAATTTCAGGAGTCGGCCGACTGGCACTTGCGAACTGCTTCTGCTTCGGGCACCGCACAGCAAGAAAGACTGATGTAATTGTGTCGGTTGCATGTTTTATACCCCTGACGACCTGATGTCATGGAAGAAGGAACAGCAACTGACACAGGACCCAAGACTTTGTTAATCAGGCCAACTGAGGGCAACCTGCCAGCAGATTACCCAAATGTAAAGACTGCAACAGTGAAACATGAAGAACATCTACAAAAAAGCATTTGATAGCATCCCACATTCATTGATAAAAGAGTGCTTAAAATGTACAAGATACACCCTATACTGATTGACTATATTACAGTGACTATGAAACAGTGGCAGACCACTCTGCAATTAAGACATGATAAAAAGGAAAATTATTATCCCAGGGATAAAAATTCAAAGGGGGATATTCCAGGCTGACTCTGTCACTGCTGCTATTCTGTCTTGCCCTTAAACCATTAAGCAGTCTACTTAACAGCTTAGGCCAGGGTTATAATTTGGCTCCTAGAAAAGAACCAAGTGTAAAAAGACTTCTTATCTTCTCTTTGTCGATGATTTTAAAACTGTATAGTTTAGCAGATGAGAAACTGAAAGCACAACTGCAAGCTGTCAAAGCTTTTTCAGATGCTATAAGAATGTCATTTGGTCTTGATAAATGAGCAAAAGGAACCTTTAAGGCAGGAAAACTGCAGCACCAAGAAAAAAAACTCATGTACTCACCATAACATTCCATGTGTGTTGTCTATCTCGTCCCTTACTGTCACAGCTGGGTCTGATCCCATCCATCGGATTTTTCTCAGCCTGTTTGCTACTGGAGGACTTTTAACTAAACTTGTAGGCTAGCACCCTCCCCATGATGTAGCTGGATAATACCGCAGATCTTGTTTGCCCCCTTAAAAGACATATAGCCATAATGTAAATCCTTTACAAGACAATAAGTATACAAAGATGCAGTCAAAATCAGCAAGAAGGCTTAGCTTAATAAGGTATTCCAAGGACTATCTTTTCGCTCTACCAAATTATGGTAGAGGGTTAGAGGGTGGGATGTGAAAATGAGGGACGAGATGGACAACACACATGGAACATTATTGGTGGGTACATAAGTTCATGTGATGTTATCAATCCTGTCCTTATTCTCATAGTTGAGGACCACGTCCCAAGCACCTGGCTCTTGGGTGGCTCATGGGAGAATATTCTTCAGAACCATAGAACCAAAGGCCGCCCTACTCCTGCAGGCCAAATCTACTTTGTAAGTAGTGATAAAGGCATGCAGATTAGGCCATATAGCTGCAGCACAGATAGTATCTAGTGGCATTATTGCTTGGAATGCTGCAGACGTAGTTACTGATCTGGCAGTACGAGCTCTGATTGGAAATGGTATTGGTTTGTTCCTAGCTTTGTAAACATAGGAAATGTACGGATATACCCAGCTTGACAAGGTAATCTTTGTAACTGTAAGGCCTTTTCGGGTATCTGAATAGGATATAAACAATTGGTTAGATTTCCTGAAATCAGAAGTTCTTTGTAAATAAAATCTTAATTGTCGGTGTACATCAAGCAAATACAAGGTATATTCTCCTTTGTTTTGACAGTTAGGGAAGAAAACTGGCAGCTCGACAGATTGGTTCAAATTTGATTCTGAAATCACTTTGGGGAGAAAGGTAGGATTTGCTCATAAGGGCACTCTGTCTTTGTGGAAAATGAGGTATGGGGGGTTTACAGAGAGAGCTTGAAACTCTGAGACCCTCCTGGCTGACAATATTGCTACTAGGAATAAGGTTTTCCAGGTCAAGAATTTTAAATCAGTAGTTGCTGAAGGTTCAGAGGGAGTGGAATCTAAATGAGTAAGAATCAAATTAAGGTCCCAAGGAGGAGGAGGGTTCTTGTATGGGGGTCGTAATAAGATTCCCCTCAAAAAGGCTTTGCAAAGTCTATGTGACATAATGGGAGTGTCATTTTGGCCTATAAGAAAATTTGAAATTGCAGCTAAAGAAACTGATAGTGGAAGCAGCTGCACCCTTATAGAAGAGTTCTGCAAGAAATTCCAAGATTGTACTGATTGGAAGGCGTCTAACTGTTGACTCTCAGCCCAAACAGCAAATCTTTTCCACTTGCTGGTGTAAAGTTTTCATGTGGAGGATTTGTGAGAAGACAGTAGAATTTTCATCACTGGAGAAGACAAAAGAGGAAACATGGCAAATAAGGGAACTGGAGCCTCAGCCAAGCTGTCAATTTGAGGTTTTGAAGGCTGGGGTGAACCATTCCTGACGGGTGTGTCAACAGGTCTGGAGTTAGAACCAGAATCCATGGTTCTTCCAGAAGATGAGGCCCTAGAAAGGGGAACCAAATCTGTCGAGGGCAATGAGGGGCAATGAGGATTATGGTGGTCTCCAAAGAGTTTATCTTCTGTAACAATTTGGGAATCAAGTGAATAAGAGGAAAGGCATACAGAAGTCCCAGAGGCCAATTGTGAACAAATGCATCCCTTGATGACTCCCCCCCTCCCCCCTCTGGAGGGATCAGGGCAAAGTAGTTGCTGCATTTGGCATTGGTTGGGGAGGCAGACAGATCGCAGCAAGGCTGACCCCACTTTTGGAAAATAATCTCTACTACTTTCTGACTGAGGGACCACTCGTGTGGCCAAAGAATGGCTCTGCTCAATCTGTCTGTAATTATGTTGGATTTCCCCGGATGTGTCGCAACTAGAAAGCGGTTGGAGTTAATCATCCATTGCCAAACTCTTAATGCTTCTCGACAGAGGGGGTAAGATCTGGTTCCTCCTCTGCTTGTTTAAGTACCACACTACAGACATGTTGGTCGACTGGACGGCTACAGTTCCTAGAGGAAGAGAGTCCTGAAATGCTTGCAACGTTAGAAGCACAGCACTTATTTCTAGGACATGTCTGTGCAGATCAGCCTTGTGATCTTCTCAGATACCTTGGACTGTCTCTCCCAGATAATGCCCCCCATCTGGGAAGTGTCTGTGGTTACTGTCGCTACTGGTTGTGATGGAATGAATGGTCACCCTGACAAGACTACAGGAGTGTGGTTCCCCCACTGGAGGTCTCTTTTGCATATGTTTGTAATCAGAATCTTAAGAGATATGGGAAGTTCCAGAAAAGACCATGGAGTTGATAGTACCCATTGTAATATTCTCATGTGGAGGCGTGCAAGGGAGACAAGGATTATTGAAGTTGCCAGCTTCGAACACTTGTAGAACTCGTTTCTCTGTTGGGCGGGATTTTCAGATTGGGGAAGTTTTGCAATCAAAAAAAGTGGCGTCTAATTCTGCTCCAATGAAGCTTAAGCTTTGAGATGGTTCTAGAAAAGATTTTTCTAAGTTTACCGTAATGCCTAGGGAGACGCAAGTTTGAATGGTGTAGACCCTGGCTTGTAGCAGTAGATGTCTGGTTGGGGAGGTGATGAGCCTGTCGTCTAGACAGGGAAACAGTCGGAATCCTCGGCGTCTCAAGTGAGCCACTATCACTGCAACACATTTGGTGAACACCCTGGGGGCTGTGGTGAGACCAAAGGGAAGGACTCTGAACTGATAATGACTGGCTCCCAGGTGAAAGCGCAAGTACCTTCTTGACATTCTTTCCATTAATATATGGTAGTACACATCTTCGAGTTCTATAGAGCACATCCAACTGTCTTTTTCCAGAAATGGAAGTATCGACTGCAGTGTTACCATCCGGAACTTTGCCTTTTTTACAGATTTGTTTAAATTGCCGAGATCTAAAATGGGTCACCAGTCCCCTGTTTTCTTTGGAACTAAAAAGAATCATGAGAAAGTTCTGGATCCTCTCTGGTCTGCGGGGACTTCTTAGATGACTCTTTTGCTTAGCACCTTTTGAATCTCTAATGTTGCTTGTTCCTGCTGACTGTGTGGAACATCTGGAACTGATTTTCTGACAAGGACAGGGAAAGAGAAGGGAATTATATATCCTCGAACTGACATCCAGCACCCATTTGTCTGTGGTTATGTTTTGCCAGGTTGCTAGGTGCAAGGACAAATGCCCCCCTGACTGCCTCCAGAGGTGGACAATCAGGTACTCCTCCAGGAGCGCTGAAAGGGTCTGCCAAAGAAAGCATCTCTGGAGACCTGATTCTGCGGCCCTCCTCTAACATGACGGTGGCGTTTTTAGTTATTGTACACCCCTCTGCCTCGGGTAGAACTTGCACCTTGTGTGTCTTGGTAAGATCTTTGGGGTCTCCTGAACCATCTCTTTCCATTTCCTCTCTGACCTTTGGGGAAGGATCTGGTAGGAGCAGAAAAATGTACTCCAATGGCAGACAAAGTCTTACCCTCCTTTTCACACCTGGTGAGCGTCTCTTACTTTAGGCTCAAATGGGGATGAGCGATCAAATGGAGCGGTAACAAAAGAAGATCTGACAGGTTCCGCCAAGTTGCAGAGGTGCATTTAGGCCTGCCTCCTGATAGAGATACCTGAACCCGCAAGCCCTACTCGCTCCAGCTGCAGCATATGATATAAACCTCATGGAGGAGTTCACTACTGCATTGATTTTCTCCTTGACTGCATCAGCAACTGCTCTTTGAAGAGAATCTGACAGCTCCTTGATCAGCTCTCTCTGCAATCTGGTAAAGTGGCTAACATAATTCAGCGGTTGAAGAGAAAAAGTCACTGAAGAGAACACATGCTGTCCATATCTATCCATCATACTAGAATTCTTATTAGGAGGGTGGATAGAAGAGCTAGTCTCAGAAAGTTCTTTCTTAGTGGCCGCTGCCACAACCAATTTGCTCCACTGCTACACCCTTTGTCCAAAAAGTCATGCACTTCGGGGGGGGGGTGATATACTTATTTGACCTCCTAAGAATGGGTTCTGTGGTATCCGGGGTCTCCCACGCCTTCCGAGAAAGCAGGTCTAGAAGCTCATCAAAAGGTGGAGTCACCCAAGAGGTTGAAGGGCGAGATCCAAAGGCCTTCAGGAAGACTGACTCTTCGGCAGAAGGTCTGCCAATCAACCCTTTGTTTTCAGAATTTCCACAATCTCTCCAAATGAGACCTCCTCAGTTGGTGACCGTGGGGATCATTCTGTGTCATCCAAGTCTGTGTCTGAAGTGACGGACTCCTCAGGAAAGGCCAGGTGCTTCCTCTTGCAGGTTCTCTTCCGAGGGACTTCTTCAGAGGGGAATTCTGGAGAAGTTTCAGAAGAGGTGGGGAACCCCCTGGGGTTTCCTGAGGCCTGGGATCTCTATGGTCATGCTGAAGGGGGGTGATTACACTGAAACACCTTGGAAAGGGAAAGAAGTTCTGAAGTAGTTTGTGCAGTTGACTGTGAAGAAGTCATAACTCTCTCCATAGCCACAAAAGCAGTCTGGCTTGGCTCTGAAGAGCCCCTTGGAACCAGTAAAAAAAGTTGTTAGAACCAAAGGAGCCTCTGGAGCCGAGGACAGCTGCTCAGAGGCAGAAGTAGGATCCAAACTCATCCGTGCCAATGTCCTGACAGGCAGAGTCGGATCTGGGGAGATCCGAATCTGCTCCAAGGATCGGAGTGCAGTGTGTCAGATCGTACAGGTCTTCTGATCCGAAGAAACAGAGACACTCAGAGCCAACATCGAATCTAAAGAAAGTACAGTTTTGTACCTACCATAAATGTAGATGTCCGAACAGGATAGCATCTGCAGTCCTTACAAATGGGTTGTCCTGTCGTCAGGCAGCCCTTCGGTCGGCCGGATTCCAAAGTCTGGGTCTGGCCTCGGCTGGTGTCGCACTTCACCCGACGTCATCTCTGCTGGTCTTCGGTTATAAAGGCATCAGCCGACGCCATTTTCCTCAGTGTTTCTTGCCCCAGATGCCAGTTGCCCTCTTGGTAAGCTAAATTTTTGGATAAATGCCAATGTTTCCAAAAAAGTAGAAGGCAAACAAAAAAAATAAGCATGTATGTACATATATACAAACAAATACACCATAAGAGATCCCCCCCCCCCCAGCTAGCTATTAGGTGGGTAAATACCCTAGGAGTACCACAGAGGGGAAGGAGGGAGGGTAATCCTGACTGCAGATGCTATCCTGTTCGGACATCTACATTTATGGTAGGTACAAAACTGTACTATGTCCTTCAAGGATGCATCTGCAGTCCTTACAAATGGGTAGAATACCATAGCCAAACTAGGGGAGGAGGAAGAAGAATTATGGTGTAGTTAGGATCCCTTGCAAAACAGCAGTGGCAAACCCTGCTCGGGATCTAGAGTATAGAGGTAAGTTATAATGCTTGGCAAATGTATGCACAGAGGTCCAAGTAGCAGCCTCAATAATGTCCTTGGTAGCCACTCCTCGTAAGAAAGCTGTGGTAGTGGCTGTAGCCCTTGTAGAATGAGGCCTTATGTTCTGTGGAATTTGCTTTCCATGGTAGGAGTAACAGAATCTTATGCAATTTCCTATCCACTTGGAGATTGTCTGTTTGGAAATTGCTTTTCCTTCCCTTCCTGTTGCATAAGCTACTAGAAGCTGGTCAGTTTTTCTATTGCCCTTGGTTCTGTCCAGGTAGTAGCGCAACTGTCTATGTACATCCAAGGTATGCAGCAGTCTTTCCCCCCTGTTCTGTGGATTGGGGAAGAAGGTAGGTAGGTGAATTGCCTGGTTTAGAGACACTCTGGATACCACCTTAGGCATAAATGTAGGATTAGTTCTCATGGACACTCTATCTTGATGGAAGATTAGGAAGGGTTGTACTGCCATTAAGGCCTGTAGTTCCGAAACCCTTCTTGCTGAAGTAATTGCCAGTAGGAACGCAGTTTTCCAGGATAGGTGTTGAAGATCTGCTGTTGCTGCTGGTTCGAATGGAGGGAGTGTCAATTTTTCTAGCACAAAGTTCAAGTCCCATGCTGGTAATGGTGGTTTCCTAGGAGGTTTTACATTCTTGATTCCTCTGAGGAACTGCCTGAGTAGAGGATGTGAGAAGACAGGGGGATCAAAGCTGTATTCTGCAGAAATAGCTGATGCATGTATCTTGATGGAGGAATAGGACAGGCCTGTATGGAGAAGCTCTGCCAAATACTCCAGGATGTTGGCAATATCTATCTTTGACACATCTTTCCCTCTTTCAGTACTCCAAATGACAAACCTTTTCCATTTTCCTGCATAGTTCCTTCTTGTTGAAGGTCTGCGGGCCTCAAGGATAATGTCTTTAACCCTTTGGGATAAATCTGGGTTAGATGCTCCTATGTAATGTTCCAGGCAGTCAGTTGCAGAGTTTTCAGGTTTGGATGCAGGATGTTGTAGTCGCTCTGAGTTAACATCAAAGGAATCAGGGGTAGTGTCCACGTTCCCCCCCCGAGACATGCTCCTCAGCAATGGATACCAATGTTGTCTTGGCCAATTTGGAGCTATCAGAATTATCCTTGGACGTTCCTCTTTGATTTTCAGTAGTACCTTGTGCATCAAAGGAAGAGGTGGAAATGCATATGCTGTCAGGCCTTTCCAACTGAAGGATAGAGAGTCCACCTTCCAAGCAAGTGGGTGGTATGTCCTTGTGCAGAATTTCTTGAGCTGGTGATTGAGTGGGGATGTGAATAGGTCTATTTGTGGCATTCCCCATTTCTTTGTGATGGCCTTGAAAATGTCCGGGTGTAGCATCCATTCGTGAGCATCCGAGGTAGTTCTGCTTAACATGTCTGCTAGGATGTTTTCTTTTCCCGGTACAAATATTGCCTGTAACTGAATGTTGTAGCTCAGAGCCATATTCCATAGGTCCAGAGTCATTCGACATAGGGGGTATGAATGAGTGCCTCCCTGTTTGTTGATGTACCACATGACTGTGGTGTTGTCTGTCCTTATCATCAATTGGCCTTCTTTGAGGAATGGTCTGAAATTCTGGATTGCTAGTTTTACTGCCAGCATTTCTTTTTGATTTATGTGCAGGTGCAGTTGGTCTGGAGTCCATAAGCCTTGAATGCATTTGTCCAACATGTGGGCCCCCCAACCTAGGTCTGAGGCATCCGTTGTGATGGTTTGGCTTGCTTGAATGTTGTGGAAGGACAAACCTGGGTTTGCCTGGCATGCTTGAGCCCACCATAGGAATTCTTGTTTCAGGCATGGGATTAGTGGTATTTCGGTTTCTAAGCTGTGCCTGTGTTGAGACCATAAATTCTTTAGGTACCACTGTAGCTTTCTCATATGCAGTCTGGCATGGGGGACCAGGATTATGCAGGATGCCATGAAGCCCAAGGCCTGCAGTACTTTCCTTGCTGTTAGTTTGTTCTGCTTTGTTAATGCCAAGAAGTAAAGAGGAAGTTGTTCTTGTTTTTCTGCAGTTAGGAATGCCATCTGTTTTACTGTGTCCAATTCTGCACCCAAGAATGTTCTTGTTTGGGATGGTATCAGCCTTGACTTTTTTAAATTGACTGTGTATCCCAGGGCTTGTAGTAAGCAAATGGCTCTTTGTAAGTCTTGTGTCAGCTTGCTTTTGTTGTCCGCTTGTATCAGGCAGTCGTCCAGGTATGGGTAAATTTGGATTCCCTGTAGCCTGCAATGAGCGATTACTGATGCCAGGCATTTCGTGAACACTCTGGGCAGTAGATAAGCCAAAGGGCAATGCTGAGAATTGATAATGCTCTGATCCTGCAAGAAATCTGAGGTATCTTCTGCAATTTGGTCGTATGGGGACGTGCAGGTATGCCTCCTTGAGATCTAGAGTTACCAGCCAACACTCCTTGCCCAGCATGGGAAGAAGTTGCTGTAGGGTCAGCATTTTGAATTTTGGAACAATGATGAATGTGTTTAAAGCGGACAGGTCGAGAATAGGTCTCCAATTTTTCTCTTTTCTTGGTACTAGGAAAAGTCTGGAGTAAAATCCTTTGCCCTGTTCTGTAGGTGGTACCCTTTCCACAGCTCTCATCTTTGTTAATTGAGCTATTTGTTTTAGGGCTTCTGTCTTTTGATTTGGTGGTAGGTTTGGCATTCCATTTTTTTTACTGGTAAGGTGTGGAAATGAAACCTGTAGCCTTGGTCTATAGTTTGCAAAATCCACTTGTCTCTTGTGATATAGTGCCAGTTTTTTGAAAATAAGGCTAACTTTCCGCCTAAAGGTGCTGCTATTTGTTCCCTGGTAGGCGGTGTCAGAACCAAGTCACTGTGAATGTCCTGTTGCAGTGGTAGTGGTTGTGTCTGTGCCTCGTTGGTTATTGCCTTGCCACTGACGTCCTCTGTAGGCACCTCCTCTGGATTGATTTCTGCCTCTGGAACGTCTATTTCTGCCTCTCTGAGATTTAGAGGAGTCTGGAAAGGACCAATTTTGGAAGGCCAGTTCCTGCTAAACCTTGGGGCTGAACCTGTAAGAAATCTTTAACTGTTTGTACAGATTTTGCCTTCTCTTCCATTTTCTTCATTACTTGTTGGGCAGGAGGACCAAATAGACTGACCTTATCCATAGGAGCATCTAATAGCTTTGTTTTAACATGATCCGGCAAGACCTGCTCTTTCAACCATGCATGCCTTCTTATAACTGTGCCAGTCATGGCTGATCTAAATGAAGCCTCCAGTGCATCATAGCCACATTTTAAAGAATGGTTACTAACCTGCTGAATGTTATTCACCATTTCTAAAACATATTTCTTATCTAAGGAATCATCAGAGGACAGTTTCTTAGTTAACTGATCAAGCATAAACTCTTGGTATTGGATCATATGAAACTGACAGTTCAAAGCTCTAGCTGAGAGAGTAGCAGAGGTGTATACTTTTTACCCCATCTCTAAGGACCTGGATTCCCTTTCAGAAGGGAGAGGGTTTTTCGCTGAGGTCGAGGCTACTGCTTAGGCCCCTGGGAGATAGTCTCAGGATCTGCAAGAGGAGCCTTGTATAAGTGGTGATGAGTGTCCGGTACCCTGTAAAACCTATCGGGCTTGGCAGGGGCTGGAGGTAAAGTATCAGGGGCAGTGCAAGCATCATTGAATGCATCATCCACAACAGGAAGAACTGGAGGTATAGCTAAGGGCCTATGTTGCGGTAAGTGTAGAAAGGTCCTAAGCCTTTTTCTTGAATCTGAGAAATCTTGTCCCTGCCATTGGAATTGCTCTCTCATGGCATGTAAGGTTTCCCCAAAGGAAAATTCCTCTGGTGGAGAGGCAGAAGGTATAGATTCTTCAGCATCGGAATCTTCATAAGTAGAAAAAGGAGCCTCGGGATGGTCTGTATTGTCTGAATCATCAGAAGAGTCATCTGAGGACACTGGCTCAGGGGGCTCTGCTCTAGGTCTCTTTTCTGGAGGTTGAGAGGCCCTGTCTGGGTGAGATTGGGATCCCCTTATTAAAGAGATGAGATCCTCTGCCAGAGTAAGCATTTGGGAACTGGAACTGGGCCTGTGAGAGGGGGGCTTAACAGGCACAGACTTAGCAGTTTTGGCTGCTTTAGCCCTGGCAAAGGCCTTTATAGACATGGCTGCAGGAGGCCTAGCAGCACCATGTGCTAGGGTAGAGACATCCAAAGGGATGGTGTCCGATAATTCTAGAGAAACCACATTAGTAGGCAAAATTTCAGAGGCCGATTCAACTAGGGTAGCAGGGGCCTCGGTACTAGTCATGGATTCGGCTGAAGATTGACCCGTTTGCTCGGTTTCGGCCGAAACAGAGACACTCGCGGTTTGCTTAACCGTGGTTTCGGCCGAAACCGCGGACCGCGAGTGTCGGTCTTTTTCTTTGCGTTTCTTAACAATTTGAGAAGTCGGAGGATCCGACGGCATAATGTACGCAAAATCTGAGCCGAAAAACTGTTCAGCAAACTCCGACCGACGCCTAAGCGTTCGTCGGTTGAAGGAAGCACAGGCTAAACAGGCTGCTACGCCGTGGTCTGGGCCTAAACAAGGTAAGCAGTAAGAGTGGAAATCTTTATGAGGTATTTGTTTCCCACAAGTTAAACAGTTATTCACTTTTTCTGACATCGGCTGAGGCAAGAAAGAGTCCCCAACGGGTACTTAGCTTTTAGAAGTCTTGAAGTAGTATTCGGTAGTAGTAATCTCTGGATCTGACCGACCGGCACTTGCGAACAGCTTCTGCTTCGGGCGCCACGCGGCAAGAAAGACTGAGGAAAATGGCGTCGGCTGATGCCTTTATACCCGAAGACCAGCAGAGATGATGTCGGGTGAAGTGCGACACCAGCCGAGGCCAGACCCAGACTTTGGAATCCGGCCGACCGAAGGGCTGCCTGACGACAGGACAACCCATTTGTAAGGACTGCAGATGCATCCTTGAAGGACATCCAGATGGTCTTCGAGCCAACACAGACACAAGCAGGATTTCCGAAGCTTCTTGCTCCAAAGCTGATGATCGGGTCAGAGGAGTAGTAGGCACCCTGTGGGTTTGCTCTGACTCCTTTGGGCTTGGATCCAGGATGAGCTTGGACAAGGCAGGCGTCTTCAATAGTCTCTGCATCACCCTGTCCACATCATCACAGAGGGATCTAGTAGTGTGAGAGGAGAGACTCGGGGACTTTGATGTAGCTAGTGTAGTAGAAGGTGGTCTGGAGGTTACAGATTCCACTGATAAAGCTTTTGTAAGTTTGCTATGAACTGTCTGATAAAACTCGGATCTGATTACAGTTGTCGAAGCAGAGGTTACTTTCAGAGCCAGCAATTTAGGTACTTAATTTGACGGCTCCAAAGATTTCTCAGAAGGAGGCCTTTTTGGTGATTTGTCTGCAGAAGAAACAGCTTCTGAAAAAGGAGATGGGAGAAGACCTTTTGAAATAAGTTTATTTTTACTTTCTAACAAAGCCCGCTGGTTAAATCCATGGCAGAGAGAACAGTCTTCCTGAAGATGAAGTGGTCCAAGACAGTAAACGCAAAGTGACAGAGTCACTCATCGGCATCTTTTTATCACATTTAGAACACTTTTTAAACTCAATTGGCTTATGCTCTTTTTGAGACATACTGGATGTGTAAGTATCAAACAACAACTTTGGCAATAAAACCACACGAAATATAACTAAAAGAAACACTGCTCAACTAAGAAGACAACAAGCACTTCAGTAAGTAACCAGAAAGCTTCTATTTTTCAATAGCAAAAATTAGAGTTAGAACAAGTGAAAATGAGCCCTATAATTAAAACGGGCAACGACACACTAGTAAACAACACACCGATAAAAGGATAAAACATAGCCCTCTGAATTTAAATAGGGAGAAAGGTGGGAAGGGATGGGAACGGTCCTCTAACTTAAATGGACCTCTAGATGAAGGGAAACAATAAGTAGAGACAACTACAATATAAACAAGAAAAACAATATCAAAAAACAAATAATCGTTACAGAAAAACTTTGATTTTTTAAGAAAAAGACAAATTCACTTAGCCCAGAGCTGATCAATGTCCTCCATGCAGCGCAGCAAACGAGATCTGAGGTATTATCCAGCTACATAATGGGAAGGGTACTAGCCTACAAACTTGGTTAAAGTCCTCCAGCTAGCAAACAGGTTGAGATGGACTGGATCAGACCCAAACTGTAAAAATAAGGACGAGACTGACAAAAATCACATCATCTGTTTGGGACAAGAATGTGATATAAAAGAACTTGAGCAAGTGGGATTGTACAAATATTTGGGAATTGATGAAGGACAACAATAAAACATGAACAAATGTGAATAGAACTTAGTAAGGAACACTTTAGAAGACTTAAATTAATCCTGAAAACAGTGTTGACATCTAGGAACAAAATTCAAGCTATAAACCAATTTGCTCTTCCTTTCCTTACAGTTTTGGAGTGACTGACTGGCCCCAAAACATGCTGGATAGATTAGACAGGAAAACAAGGATGCTTCATGCTCACCAAATGATTTATAAAAATCAGTGCATACCAAGATTATATATTCTCCATTCCAAAGGTGGTATGGGCCTCCTTGAAATTGATTGCATGTACAGATCTGCAATTGTGGTACTGCACACATCTGCTGACCTCACAAGACCCGAATGTAATGAAAGTTTTGAAACATGAGAAGAATAAATCAAAGATGACTTCCCTGCCTAGTCTAGCAGAAGCACATCTGCGTCAAGCAGGAATGGAAATCAAACCAGTAGATAAAAATCAGACAGCAACTGAATGTGCCAAAAATACAAAAGAAAGAATATAAGGTGAAGGACCAAATGAGAAGGCAAGAAATGTGGAAAATGAATAAATATAGTTGCAAGTATAGAAACATTCTGGAAGAACTTCATGCTGATCATGATCGAATGCAGGAATGTTTAAGCAGAGGAAAAGTGAAACCAAGAGATGAAAGATTAATACTTGTGGCACAAGACAGTGGGCTACATACACGTTGGTTTACAAAGTCCACTGAACATGTGGGAGAAACAGACAAATGTTAGGTTTTTGTAAAACAGAACAGAACACCTCACTGCTGGTTGCGACATACTAATGGCAAAAGAACTATATACTGAAAGGCATAATAATGTCGCAAGTCTGTTGCACTGGGGATTGTGCAAACATTATGATACTGAAGTGGCTGAAAAACACTGGAAACATGAGCAACAAAGCATCACAGAAAACAAAGTCTACATCACACGGGATAACCCAATACCAACAGTTCAAAAGATAGATGCAAGAAAACCAGATATAGTGGTCCATGAAAAGAAGACAAAAGTAGCATTGATCACTGAAATCGCTACACCCAATGACTACAGTTGTGTGTAAAGAAAGACAATTTGCAGGCAGAAATGAAAGATACCCAGACAGTTCAAACAGTAGTAGGAGCAATGGGTCTTATAAAAAAAGAATCTACAATCGCATTTAGATATACCAATACATGTAACTTAGTACAAATTGCAGGAGAAGTCATTATTGGGCAGTGTGGCTGCTGCGAAGAGTATTTTTGTCTGACATCAAAGTTTGAAACAATACTAATTTCATGAACTTTAATCATACTTTGACTTAGGAATGGGGTACATTCCCATCATGGTATTAAAAACCCAAAAGATTTGGAGAAATTAAAAAGATTATGTAGGAATGAGAGATGTACTAACTGGTGTCTGAGACAGTAGCTTGATGCCTGGAAGAGACATCCAAATTCTATTAAAGCACCAGTTTAGACATTTTTAATAACATGGACACTTATAGGGATGACTGTTTTGGTATACTGGCAAGCTAGAAAGACATTACCACCTGTGCAAGTATGTATGACTGTATTTAAATTTTATTCTGATGCCGTTCACGTGAAACATACTACAATCTTCTAGTAAAGTATATATGGGAATAGCTTTTGGTCTGAAAGCTGCTTTGACTGGAGACAAACATATTGAGAATATTCTTACAGCCACAGCAAGTTCAAAGTGGGGGGGGAAGTACAGTTATGCAAAATCTTACCATAACAATACATGCCCTTCTTTTTACTGTGGCAGTATTCATCACCTCTGGGATCTCCTGTCAATGACAGCCCAACGTCCGGCCAGTACACCATAGCCTTTATTACCTAGGATGCATTGTACATCAGACATATGCTCCTCACATAAGCACAGGGCATAAAGGTGACATATGTATGCTCCATACTAAGACCACCAGTGGAAAGGAGGACAAGTACATCCAGAAAAAGGAAGGAATGGAAGGGGAGAGGAACCTCTCGGCCACTGCAAAAGAAAGAGAAAAGGGAGCAAGATGGAGGAAGTGAATACTGCAACAGTGAAAAGAAGGACATCAACTGTTATGGCAAGATTTCACACAACTATACTATGTCCCTTCATATCACTGTTGCAGTATTCATTACCTCTTGGAGAGTACAAAAGTTACATGGAAAGCAGGAAGGAGGATGGCAAGGAGCCGCCCTCCACAAACCCATGGTGGATGGTTTTGGCGAAACCTGACCTTCCATTGACATCCAGTTTGTAATGTTTTGTGGACGTGTGAACAGATGACCAAGTGGCAATTTCAAGGATGGAGTTGGTGTACAAACCTTTGAAGAAAGTCCCCAAGGAAGCCACTCCTCTAGTTTAATGAGCCCTCACAGAAGCAGACAACTGCTTACCAAGAAAAGAATAAAAAAGAATGGTCTTGGAAATCCAGGAGGAGATGGCTTGCTTACAAACAGCCAAACCCAATGTGATGGTATGAAAACAAACAAAACGCTGATGAGATTTATGAAAGGCCTTTGTTCTTCTAAATAATATCCGAGCTGTCTATGCAAATCCAAAGTATGAACAACCTTCTTACTAGCAGACTGAGAAGGAAAAAAGAAAGTAGCTGGACAGACTGATTTAGGGACAGCTGTTAATTACCTTGGGCATAAAAGGAGGATTTTTTCAGCGAGATACCTTGTCTCTATGAAAAAACGAAAAAGGAGGGACCGCCATCAAGGCCTGGAGTTTGAATACCCTTCTGGCAGAATTTAAACCAATCAATAAAAGCCTTCCAGGTGCAATGTTGCAAAGAAGAGGCAGGCTCAAGGAGCCTGAGTCAGCTTTTCAAGGATAAAAATTAAGATCCCAAGAAGGAGGGATGTGCTTTCTTGGGAGGTCTAACATGAAGGATGGCTTTAAGAAACTGCTTGACCTCTAACCTAGTGGCCAAAGGAGGAGTAAGTGGCAGACAGGCATAAATGGCTGAACATACATGTCAAGCCAGCATGTAGTAGTTAACACAGGTAGGAAAGAACCAAAGGGAACTCAAGTGAAAGGGGTCCTGGCGATGTATAAGACACCAAACAGAAAAATCTCTTCCATGTATGATTTTCTGGTACAGGGTTTTCTGGCTTCCTGCAGGATCCTAAGCACGTCCTCAGAAAACAAGTGTAAGAAAGGAATAAAAACCCTATCACCCAAAGCGTCAGTTGAAGAGTGGACAGATGAGAGTAAAGCGAGTTCCTTTGTCCTGCATGAGAAGATCCAAGCCCCAATGTAACTTGTGATGACTGCCCCAAGCCAGATAGAATAAAAGAGAGAACTAATGCTTTCTGGACAAAGTCACCAAGAAGATTTTTGAAGAGTCCTTCTAGATTTAGTGAAAGACCCTTAAGGAACAGTAAGGGGAGGAAAGTCATACAGGAACATTCCCTTCCAACAAAAAGACATGGCATCCACCTTCCAAGTCTAAGGACTTGGGTCTCTGGAACAGAACTGAGGGAGTTGCCTGTTCAGAGAGGAGCCAAAGTAAGCTACTTGGGGAATACCCCACCGATGAACTGTGTGTGTGTGTGTGTGTGTGTGTCTATATATATATATATATATATATATATATATATATATATATATATATATATATATACATGGGTTCATCTCAGTCCATCGACAGTTCAAAACAACGAAAGTCAGTACTACGAAACAAAAGCATCGACCGTTGAAAACATCGACAATACAGTCACGTAAAGTAAAGTAACGTAAAGTCACACAAACAATTGCTAACATGGGTCCTGCAAGGGGGAAGTAAAGGATATGATATTGCGGAGTTTAGTATGGGTACAGTAGCATATCATATCCTTTACTTCCCCCTTGCAGGACCCATGTTAGCACTTGTTTGTGTGACTTTACGTGACTGTATTGTCGATGTTTTCAACGGTCAATGCTTTCATTTCGTAGTACTGACTTTCATTGTTTTGAACTGTCGATGGACTGACATGAACCCATATATATATATATATATATATATAAAAAAGAAAAAAAAACAGATCCCTGTGAAACATCTATTCATGAAGCTATGTCCTAGACCTGCTGAGAAAATAATCCACAAGATTGTGCACTGAAGGTTTATAGAGTGTCTGTAGGGTGACTTGTAGGGTGACTTGCAGACTGATGGTTATTTCCCGTGCTTGAAGGATGAAGTACAAAGAAGGTAAGACTTTGTGCCCCCTTATTTGTTGATGTACTACATGACTGTGGTGTTGTCCATATAAACATCCAAGGGATCTGTGACCCAGAATGAATGGAAAGACTGAAGGGCCAGAATAAGAGGTTCACTTTCCTTGATGTTGATGTGATCCACCCTCTACCGAAGAGACCAAAGGCCCTGCACCTTCGGGGTGACTGAAGCAATTTCCCACCCCAGCTCTGATACGTCTGTGAAGAGATCCTAAGACAGCTGTGGAGGGTGGAAAAGAAAACCTGGATTAAGAGACAACTTCTGAATCCACCAGTGAATTTCAAGTTTGAAACATCGGAGCAGAGGAATAAGAAGGCCTAGCAGGGGGAGTTGTTGAAGCAACACTGATTTTAGGTGCCACTGACACTTCCTCATATGAAGTCTAGCCCAGGGAAGAATGGTGATAGTGGAGACCATGAACACCAGAGGTCTGAGAAACTCCCTGGCTAGAAGTGAGCAGCAGAACTAGGGACAGAAAATAATTTGAGGGGGACAAAACCTTGAAGGCAGGAAGAGATGCCAGCACTGAACAGTCTGGAATCTGCAGCTTAGGAAAACATGATCCTGAGATGTAGTCAGCACTGACTTCTGAAGGTTGACAGCAAACCTGAGGCTGTGCAACAGAACATGGGTAAAATGAAGATCCTGCAACAACTTGGATGAGGATGGAGCCTGAAGCAAGAAATCATCCACATAAGGAACTATTTGAATGTCGAAGTCTGCAAAAGGCGACAACAAGGGCTAGACATTTGAACATTCTTGGGGAGGGTCTATGGTTAATTGTCAAAGAAAACATTCTTTCAGCGGCTTTTAATCAAAGACTAACTGCCAAAACTGTTTTTCGTTGCATAGGCATAAAATCATAAACTTATTTATCAAATGGTCACGGTTTGCCAACATCGTGAGTGTCCAAAACTAATCAAAAATAAAGTTCCAAAAACACTTTATAAAGTGCACATTGTATAAAAATATAAGTAAAATTGTCCTTTCCCCACTATAGTGTGACATTGGAGTTGGTATATATAATTAGCGTGGGCTGTGGGGGGCACAGGCCACCACAAGAGGACTGCTATAGCAACACCAGACACTTATGTGAGGGGCTGCGCCCCCCACTAGTTACATATACCAACTCTGAGGTCACACTCGAGGCACTCCTTAAAATGGAGAACATCGACATCTGTGCAGTGACGGAGACATGGTTCAAGGCTGCAGAGAGCACCCTTACATTCCATGCAATACTTCATACCACACCTTTTGGCTACCTAACCTGGACTGGAAAACTAAAGGCGGAGGCGTGTCCATATTCATTAAGGATAGCCACACCTCCAGGCTATTTGCTCAGCATAATGCATCCGAGATTATCCAAGTGCAACTAACTCTGAGCAAGACCGCAATCCAAATTGTAACTTGCTACAGATCCTCCACCATGCCCCAGGATTCTCACACCTCATTCCTTTATACACTGGAAAATATTAGGGTACAACCCAACACCCTAACAATGGGCAATTTCAACTACCACACCATTAACTAGGAAAGCAACTCAAGTACCAACTCTTTTGCTCAACGTTTTCTGGAATTCATAAATTCCAACGCCTTGGATCAACTTATCCACACCCCCACCAGGGGCAGCAATATCCTAAACCTGGTCATTATCAACATGGGCGACCGGCATTCCACACCAGAGGTCAATTCCTCAGTCAGATCCGACCACAAGCTAATCACCCTAGTCATCCACATCCTGCCCCCCACCCCCCATTAAGGAAACCACCGTAAAAAATTTCTCCAAAGCCAACTTCATGCTACTTAAGACAGAAGTGGCAAAGTTCACGACACCCATGCAGACGGACAATAGATGTACGACTGCTGAATCCTACACAAATGCACTTTATAAGCATTCACACTAGTGCATGGATAGTGCTATCACTAACAGAAATTAGAAGTTATGTACTCACCATAACGTTCCATCTGAGTAGGTGTATTCATTTGTCTGCAACCTGTGGGTTATGGATCCGACATCGGATCCGAACCGGCATGGTTTACCAGCTATGGATCCAAGCTCTCAGCTCCTCCCCTCACCCATAATGCCCTGCTCTCCCTACATGACCTCAGATCGAGTTTGCCAACAGCATAAACACCCTGAAGAGGGTAACACAACATATGCAGGAAACTGAAAGGCCAGGGGGATAGGAGGGCGGGATGGTTGCAGACAAATGAATACACCTACTCAGATGGAACGTTATGGTGAGTAAATAACTTCTAAATCTGAAGTAGGAGATTCATTTGTCTGCAACCTGTGGGACAGAGTCCCCAGCTACCTGAATCTTGGGCGGCCATCATGGAAGGATATTCCGGAGCACCGCGGAGCCAAAGGATGCTCTACCCCTAGATGCAAGATCCAACTTGTAGTGGGAAATAAAGGTATGAGATGAAGCCCACGTGGCTGCTGCACAAATATCATCTAGAGGAATCCTAGCCTTAAAGGCTGCCGAGGTAGAGACTGACCGGGTTGAATGGGCATGTACACCCTCCGGTGCGGGCCTTCCTGAAGCTTGATAAGCTAGTAAGATACATTGTGAAATCCAGCGAGATAATGAGACTTTGGAAATTGGCTTGCCCAAATTAAATTTAGCAAAGGAAATGAACAACTGGTCGGATTGCCTATGACCAGCAGTCCTGTTTAGATAAAATCTAAGTTGCCTGTGAACATCTAAGGTGTGAAGCTTGTACTCACCCTTGTTTTGATATTTAGGGAAGAAAACAGGGAGGTTAATGGATTGATTAATGTTTGCTTCAGAAGCCACCTTAGGAAGAAAGGACGGGTTGGTCCTGAGGGAAACACGGTCCGGATGAAAGACCAAGTACGGAGGTTTAGCTGATAATGCTTGAAACTCTGAGACTCTCTTGGCCGAGGTAATGGCTACTAAGAAGGCGGTCTTGAAAGATAATAATTTCAGACCTACCGTAGCCGCCGGTTCGAAGGGGGGGTGGTCAAGGCCTGAAGAACTAAGGAAAGGTCCCAAGGAGGAACCGCTTGCTTTATAGGGGGCCTGAGAAGAAAAGTACCTTTAAGGAAAATCTTACACAATTTGGCAGACATCAGTGGACTGGAGTCATGACCAATGTGATAATGAGAAATTGCTGCAAGTTGTACTTTGACCGTGGAACTGCTGGCACCATGATTAAAAAGAGTGGTTAAGAAGTCAAGCACCAAAGGGAGAGGAACTGTGAAGGGGTTCAGGCCTTGCCGTTCCGCCCACAAAGAGAACTGTTTCCATTTGCTACGGTAGACTTTCCTAGTGGATGCCTTATGAGCTGCCACCAGGATGGCCTTAACAGGGGACGAAATACCGGGAGTCCTGATCAGGAGTGGAACTGGAGCAGCCAAGCAGTCAGCTTGAGGTTGTCCAGGTTTGGAGGAGGTAAGTGGGATGGATGAGAAATCAGATCCGGAATGGGATCTAGAATCCAAGGAGGATTCACTGAGTGAGACCTTAGGAAGGGGAACCAGATCTGTCGAGGCCAAAAAGGAGCAATGAGGATCATTCTGCACCCCAACCGAGAGGCTTTCTGAAGAACTTGGAGCATCAGAGGCAAGGGGGGATAAGCATAAAGAAGACCGGGTGGCCAAGCATGCACCAGAGCGTCTCTTGGGGAACCTCTGGGAGGAGGTATCAGGGCGAAAAAACTGTCGCATTTGGTGTTTGAGGGAGACGCAAAAAGATCGCAACAAGGAGTTCCCCACTGTGCGAAGATGCGTTCCGCTACCTGAGTATTGAGAGACCACTCGTAGGGGGTGAGGATGGTGCGACTGAGTTTGTCCGCCAGGATGTTGGACCGACCCGGAATATGCGTTGCTATGAGAAAGCGGTTGGTGGAGACTGCCCATTCCCACACTCTCATGGCTTCTCGACAAAGGGGGTAAGACCTGGTTCCTCCCTGTTTGTTGATATACCAGACAACAGACATGTTGTCCGATTGAATCGCAATTGTTCCCAAGGGAAGAAAGGCCTGAAGTGCTAGCAATGCTAAGAGCACTGCTCTCATCTCTAGAACATTGATATGCAGCAAGGTCTCTGAATAGTCCCACGTGCCTTGGACCGTCCGGCCTGCAAAATGCCCCCCCCCACCCGAGGCGGGAGGTGTCCGTGGTCACCGTGGCGAGAGGGGGAGAGGCACAAAAGGGGCGGCCTCCGTGGAGATCTGGAGAGTGTAGCCACCACAGGAGGGACCACCTGCACGCTTTGCTGATCGCAATGGGATGATGCATAGGAAGAGCAAGATACGACCACTGAACCATGAGTGTCCATTGAAGGACACGCATATTGAACCTGGCGAGAGGAAGAAGCGCAATCGCTGCCGCCATGGACCCTAGGGCCCTCAGGACCAACTCTGCCGGAACTGAGTTTGAGTGGAGAATGGCCCGCACCTGGAGCTGTAGGCTTTGCACTCTGTCCGCTGTGAGGAAGGCTCTCAATCTCCTCGTGTCTAACCTGGCACCTATAAAATCTATGATCTGAGTGGGTGCAAGGTTGGATTTTTTTGTGTTTATCGTGATGCCCAGGCGTGGAGCAAGATGGAGAAAGGAGTCTCGCGCCAAGAGAAGTAGATGCCTTGTTGGGGCGGTGAGAAGCCAGTCGTCCAGGTAAGGAAAGACCTGCACCCCCTGAAGCCTCAGGTGGGCCGCTACCACTGCTAATACTTTGGTAAACACCCTGGGGGCTGTGGTGAGACCAAAGGGAAGGACCCGGAATTGGTAGTGACTGGCTCCCAGCCGGAAGCGGAGAAACCTCCTGGAGCGCCTGTCCATTAGAATGTGGTAGTACGCATCCTTGAGGTCTATGGAGCACATCCAGTGGTTTTCTCCCAGAAGGGGGAGAATAGACTGCAATGTAACCATTCGGAATTTCTCCTTGGGAACTGCCAGGTTCAAGAGAGAAAGGTCTAAAATTGGTCTTAGATCCCCCGTCTTTTTTGGCACTAAAAAGAACCTGGAGTAGAACCCTAATCCGATCTGGTCTGGGGGGACGGGCTGGATGGCTCTTTTCTTTAGCAGATGGCCAATTTCTGCCAAAGCGGCCTCCCACTGACCGGGTGGAACGTCGGGGAGGGACTTCAATTTTGGCAAGTGAAGAAAGGGGATACGGTATCCTCTGGATATGATCTGGAGAACCCAGCGGTCTGATGTTATGGACTCCCATGCCACTAGGTGCTCCGAAAAACATCCCCCGACAGCCTCCAGAGTGGAGCAGCCGGGCAACCCCTCAGGGCTGCTGCGCGGGCCGTTCAGAGAAGGGTTCTCTGGACCCGAAGTTCCTGGGAGCCCCTCTGCCCCTAGGGCGGCGTCCTCCCTGTCCTCCTCTGCCACGGAAGGACTGGTTGTCCGGAGCAGGCTGGGATTGCTGTGACTTCCGGAACCACATCTTCTTCTGACCCTTTTGGTTCCTAGAATAGGGCCTCTGGGGTGCAGAGAAGCGGATTCCGACGGCAGACAGCGTCTTCCCGTCCTTCTCGCTCTGGGTCAAAGTGTTGCGAACAGTTTTGCCAAAGAGGGCAGAACCATCGAAAGGGGCGTTCGCAAATGACGCCTTGAAGGGCTCCGAGAAATCGCAATGACGGAGCCAGGCCTGACGTCTGGTAACTAGGCCTGCCCCTGCGGCTCTAGCGGCACCTTCCGTAGCATGGGACAGTAACCGCATAGAGGTATTAGTGACGGACCTGAGAGTGGCCATGCGGGTGGAGTGCAGCACTTTGTCCTCCTCCGACATGGACTCTGGGGGGGATGCAGCGTATTCTTTTATAAGATCGCACTGCATCCTAATCACATGTGCCAGGTAGTTCAGTGCCCTCACAGAGAAGGTCGCTGAACTAAACATCCGCTTCCCCAAGCGGTCCATCATCCGAGACTCCTTGCTCGGGGGATGGACTGAGGGACTCTCCTGAGCAAGTTCCCTCTTGGTGGCCGCCACCGTCAACATGGCATCTACCGGAGGCCCCTTACTCCAATGGGCACGGTCGGCCGGGGGACTGAGGATACGGTCGGGCCTTTTTGGGATTGGCTCCACGGTGTCTGGTTCCTTCCATGCCCTGGTGGTAATGAGGTCCACCAGGGGGTCGGCAGGAGGGGACACCCAAGAGGTAGACGGGCCCGCTTCAAATGCCTCCAAGAACACGGACTCGTCCAAGGAAGACTTGGGGGCAGACCACCCACCCCCTTATGCGGAGCATTTCCATGATGTCTCCAAATGAGACATCCTCGGGGGGTGATCTTGGGGAGCCTTCCCCTTCCTCCAAGTCCGTGTCTTCTGTGAGAGACTCGGGGGAGTCAATGTGCCTCCTTTTGCACGTATGTTTGCGGGGAATATCCTCTGGGGGGCTGTCAGAGGACTCCTCGCAAAAAGTGACCTGTTCCAGGGGAACAGCTTGGGGCAAAGGAGCGGGCTGTCCCAAGGGCCGGATGGTGGAAGCCTGACCCAGTGCAGATGGAGCGCGGGACTGAGCCGAAGCAAGTGCCGGGGGTCCGGAGACCCTCAACAGGGCCCTCTCCACTACATCAAAAGCCGAAGGGGAGCCGACCTCGACCAAAGGATCCGACAATCGGCTCCCCCTCGGATCCGAGTGGATCGGAGCCGGCGCCGGCCGGATCCGAAGGGACAGTGCGCTCCGACACAGATGGCGCCGAAGGAGCACTGATCCCCCCGGATCCGAAGCTCGGATCCAGGCTCCGAGAGGTCGGATCCAAAGCACTCGAGGGCAGGGTCGGATCCGAAGTACCAAGTACTATCGGCGCCGACCCACCCCGCCCGGCTGCTCGGCTCCAACTGCTCCGAGCCGGGTAGCGGGTCGGAGAAGGAGCAATTGGCTTAAAGAAAGGGGTCGAGCTCCCCCCCAGAGGGGGGGGGAGGCAAGAGCACTCCCATCTGCATCTGGGCCTGGATGAACCTTCTCATCATCCGGTCCAGATCAGCGTCTGACAGGCTATAGGTCGATCTCGACGAGGCTACCGAGGTAGGCCTAGAGTGCCTCCTGGATAGCCTCGACGGAGATCGGGTCTCCTCCTCCTCAGGTCCCGGTGAAAAACACACAGGTGACCGGAGCCGAGGAGGGGGAGAACCAGCAGACAAGGAGGCCGGAGGAGAAGTCCGCTTGGCTGGCGGGGCCAAAACAGAGGTCTCGGCCCGCCGCTTATGGTGCTTCTCCCTCTGGTCCTTCTTTCTAGCTTCCCTCTCCTCCGAACCACTACAGGGAGGTTGAGTCCCAGGAGGAGGAGGGGGAGCCGGAGAGGAGACAAACGTAGAAACAGTTACCCCCGAAGGAGCGGAGGCCGGAGCCGAGTCCGGTGGCAAAAGACCCGCCAAGACAAGCTTGGACCTCCGCTCCTTCAATGCCCTGGGGTTGAACCCTGCACAAATGGAACATCCAGAAGTGAGGTGTTCAACCCCAAGGCATCTAACGCACCGAGTGTGGCCATCAGCCGGGGAAAGCTTATGGCCACACTCGGAGCACTTAGAGAACACAGCTTTGGGTTGTTCAGACATCCCAAAGTACAAAAAAGTTACTTAAACTAAGGGTAAAAGCAAAGTAACTAAAGCACACTACAGGCCCAAACACACACTACGCTACCAGCCAGGGGAGGGAAAGTAAAATTAAATTTAAAACACTAGAAAGTATAATTAAGTAATAGGGAAACCTAAACTTTCACACAAAAATACAATTTTTAACACTCTAAATACTTGAAAAAAGAGCACTTAGCTGAAGAGCTTAGGAACACAAATCTGGTCACCAGCGCGGCAAACAAGATCTGAGGTCATGTAGGGAGAGCAGGGCATTATGGGTGAGGGGAGGAGCTGAGAGCTTGGATCCATAGCTGGTAAACCATGCCGGTTCTGATCCGATGTCGGATCCATAACCCACAGGTTGCAGACAAATGAATCTCCTACTTCAGATCAAGATGCTATCCTCCAAAAAAAGGAAGCCAATCTGGTGGTCCCCTGCCATAAACAAACTCTATAACAGAAGAAACTGTTGCAAAAAAGAGTAAAATCCTGTGAATGGTGGAACTCCCTGGTCAGCCTCAGTAAGAAGCTGAGATCAGTCATAAAATCCTCCAAAGCTAGTTACGAAAACAAAATCACCACTGATTCTAAATACAACAAAAGCATTCTATAGCTATGTCAAGAATCTCAATGGCAACACTCAGATCTGCTCTGAGTTACAGCACAGTGGCACTAAATTTACAGAACAAACTGATATTGCCAATATCCTGGCAGATAGGTTCAGTGCTAACTTTACCCCTTTCTCACCCCCTAAAGGGCCCATCTCTATACTGGAAGAATGCAAAGTTCCTGTAATCACGGCTGCACAGGTAAAAACCACACTCTCCAAAACCAAGAACATAGCATCCATGGGACCTGACAACATCCCAGGCTGCATTCTACATGAACTACTGAATGAACTGGCACCCCATCTAAGCACTATGTTCAATCAGAGCCTCACCTCAGGCTTTGTTACCACTGAATGTCGCACAGCAATGCTTATCCCACTCCACAAAGGGGGAGCCACCGCAGTCCCCGGGAACTACCGCCCCTATAGCCTAACGAGCCTGGTCTGCAAGGCCATGGAACATATCATCATGGAACTTATAAATCAAAGACATTGGTAATCTCCAAACTCTGGACCCCACCCAGTTCGGGTTTGTAGAAGGCAGATCATGTTTCCTAAACCTGACAGACTTCTTTGAAGCAGTCACCAAAGCCGTAGACGAGGCTAAGATGGTTCACACAGCCTATCTAGATCTCGCCAAGGCTTTTGACACCATCCTCCACTTTGGAATTATATATAAACTCACTAAACTAGGTATAAATTTCTATGTCACAAGAAGATGGGTTGCCAACTGGCTTACTGGCAGAACCCACACTGTGAAAGTAGCAGACTCCAAATCAGACTTCAGACCAGTGACAAGTGGAGTACCACAGGGTTCAGTCCTGCGTCTTCTCCTGTTTTGTATCTACTTTTCTGAAGTACAAGCTAACACAGAAGGTCTTTAACTAAGTTTGCAGATGACTGTAAACTAGGAACTATAATCGAAACTCCTAACAATGTGGACAGCCTACAAAAAGGCCTCACTGAGACAGATGCCTCGTGTCAAAGCCATGGCCTCAAGCTCAATTCCAAAAAGTGCACTGTCATCCCCTTTGGTAAAAACTCTGTACCCATGAGCTACCACATAGGTGGTAGTCTACTTAACACCGAAAGTGTGATAAGAGACCTTGGGACATAGGTGGACAGTAGTCTCTCCTTTGATAATCACATCGCCACAGTAGTCAGGAAATCCTTCTACATGGCACACCTCATCACAAAAGGTTTCTCATCCAGGAAAAAGAGGTCATTGTTTCCCTCTACTCGTCACTCATTAGACGCATTATAGAGTACAATGCCCCTTTTGGTATGTACCTCACAAGACATCTACAACAACTAGAAAGGCCGCAGAAATACCTCACAAAGAGGATTACCGGCCTCGAACAGATGCCCTATGCAGACCGTCAGAAAAAACTCCAGCTTTACTCCATCGCATATCGCCTACTCAGAGGTGATCTCTGCCTAACATACAAAGCTATGTCAAACCCAGAGCTGTTGGACATGCTCCACTTAAAGAAATCCCAATCCCTCCGAGCTACACGCTCTACGGACTTAAACCTTGTCACCACAATAAACAGAAAGTACAGTTTTGTACCTACCATAAATGTAGATGTCCGAGAGGAATGCATCTGCAGTCTTTACAAATGGGTTGTCCTGTCGTCAGGCAGCCCTTCGGTCGGCCGGATTCCAAAGTCTGGGTCTGGCTTCGGCTGGTGTCGCACTTCACCCGACGTCATTGCGGCAGTTATTCGGGTATAAAGGCATCAGCCGACGCCATTTTCCTCAGTGTTTCTTGCCCCAGATGCCAGGTGCCCTCTTGCATGGCTAAATTTGGATAAATGCCAAAGTTTCCAAATAGTAGAGAGCAAACACATAAATAAGCATGTATGTACATATATACAAACAAATACACCATAATAGATCCCCCCCAAGCTAGCTGAAGATTGGCAAATACCCTAGGAGTACCTCAGAGGGGAAGGAGGGTGGGTAATCCTGACTGCAGATGCATTCCTCTCGGACATCTACATTTATGGTAGGTACAAAACTGTACTATGTCCTTCAAGGATGCATCTGCAGTCTTTACAAATGGGTAGAATACCATAGCTAAACTAGGGGAGGAGGAAATGAGAAGAGATTATGGTGTAGTTGGGATCCCTTGCAAAACAGCAGCGGCAAAGCCAGCACGGGATCTAGAGTACAGAGGTAAGTTATAATGCTTGGCAAATGTATGCACGGAGGTCCAAGTAGCAGCCTCTATAATGTCCTTGGTAGCCACTCCTCGTAAGAAAGCTGTGGTAGTGGCTGTAGCCCTTGTGGAGTGAGGCCTGATGTTCTCTGGAGTTTTCTTTCCATGGTAGGAGTAACAAAATCTAATGCAATTTCCTATCCATTTGGAGATTGTCTGTTTAGAAATTGGTTTTCCTTCCTTTCCTGCTGCATATGCTACCAGAAGCTGGTCAGTTTTTCTATTGTTTTTGTCCTGTCCAGGTAGTAGCGTAATTGTCTGTGTACATCCAAGGTATGTAAGAGCCTTTCTCCCCTGTTCTGTGGGTTGGGGAAGAATGTAGGTAGGTGGATAGCCTGATTTAAAGATACTCTGGATACCACCTTAGGCATAAATGTAGGATTTGTTCTCATGGACACTATCTTGATGGAAGATTAGGAAGGGTTGCACTGCGATTAAAGCCTGTAGTTCAGAGACCCTTCTTGCTGAAGTTATTGCCAGCAGGAAAGCAGTCTTCCAGGATAAGTATTGTAATTCTGCTGTTGCTGCTGGTTCGAAAGGGGGAAGAGTCAGTTTTTCTAGCACAAAGTTCAAGTCCCATGCGGGCAATGGAGGTTTCCTGGGAGGTTTTACATTTTTGATTCCTCTCAGAAACTGTCTGAGCAGAGGATGCGAGAAGACAGGAGGATCCCAGCTGTACTCTGCTGAAATAGCTGATGCATGTATCTTGATGGAGGAATAGGACAGGCCTGTATGGAAGAGCTCCGCCAAGTACTCCAGGATGTTGGCTATGTTCACCAGTGTCACATCTTGCCCCTTTGCAGTACTCCAGATGAGATATACTTTCCATTTTGCTGCATAATTCTTTCTTGTTGAAGGTCTGCGAGCCTCCAGGATTATGTCTTTAACCCTTTGGGATAAATTTGGGTTAATTGCAGTTATGTAATGTTCCAGGCAGTTAGCTGCAGAGTTTTTAAGTTTGGATGCAGAATGTTGTAGTTGTTCTGTGTCAGCAGTAATGGGATCAGGGGCAGTGTCCATATTTGTCCCCGGGACATGCTCCTCAGAAGTGGATACCAATGATGCCTTGGCCAGTCTGGGGCTATCAGAATGATCCTCGGACGTTCCTCTTTGATCTTGAGAAGCACCTTGTGCATCAAAGGAAGTGGTGGGAATGTGTATGCTGTCAGGCTTTTCCAACTGAAGGATAGGGAGTCCACCTTCCAAGCAAGTGGGTGGTAAGTCCTTGTGCAGAATTTCTTCAACTGGTGATTGAAAGGGGATGCAAACAAGTCTATTTGTGGTAATCCCCATTCTCTTGTGATGGTTTTGAAGATGTCCGGATGCAGCATCCATTCGTGGGCATCTGTTGCAGTTCTGCTTAATATGTCTGCTAGAATGTTTTCCTTCCCTGGTACATAAATTGCCTGTAACTGAATGTTGTAGCTCAGAGCCACATCCCATAGGTCCAGTGCCAACCGGCATAGAGGGTATGAGTGTGTGCCTCCCTGTTTGTTGATGTACCACATAACTGTGGTGTTGTCTGTCCTTATCATCAACTGGCCTTCTTGGAGAAAAGGTCTGAATGCCTGGATTGCCAATTTTACTGCCATCATTTCTTTTAGATTTATGTGCAGATGCAGCTGGTCTTGAGTCCATAGGCCTTGAAAGCACTTGCCCATCATGTGTGCCCCCCAACCGAGGTCTGAGGCATCTGTCGTGATGGTTTGTCTTGGTTGACTTTTGCAGAAGGGCAGTCCTGTGTTGGTTTGACAGGCCTGAGCCCACCATAAGAACTCTTGCTTCAGGCATGGGATCATTGGAATTTTGGTTTCTAGGCTGTGCTTGTGCTGAGACCACAAATTCTTTAGGTACCACTGTAGCTTTCTCATATGCAGCCTGGCATGAGGTACCAGTATAATGCAGGATGCCATGAAGCCTAGAGCTTGTAGCACTTTTCTTGCAGTTAGATGGCTCTGCTTTGTTAATGACAAGAAGTAGAGAGGAAGTTGCTCTTTCTTTTCTGCAGTTAGAAATGCCATTTGTTTTGATGTGTCCAGTTCTGCACCCAGAAAGGTTATTCTTTGGGATGGAATCAGCCTTGACTTTTTTGTATTGACTGTATATCCCAGGGCTTACAGCAGGTAGATGACTCTTTGTAAATCTTCTGTGAGTTTGTCTTTGTTGTCCGCTTGTATCAGGCAGTCGTCCAGGTAGGGATAGATTTGAATTCCCTGAAGTCTGCAATGAGCGATTACTGATGCCAGGCATTTCGTGAACACTCTGGGCGCAGTAGATAAGCCAAAGGGCAATGCTGAGAATTGATAATGCTCTGATCCTGCAAGAAATCTGAGGTATCTTCTGCAAATTGGTCTTATGGGGACGTGCAGGTATGCCTCCTTGAGATCTAGAGTTACCAGCCAAGACTCCTTGCCCAGCATGGGAAGAAGCTGCTGTAGGGTCAGCATTTTGAATTTTGGGACAATGAGGAATGTGTTTAAAGCGGACAGGTCTAGAATAGGTCTCCATTTGTTTTCTTTTCTTGGTACCAGGAAGAGCCTGGAGTAAAATCCCTTTCCTTGCTCCATAAATGGTACCTTTTCCACAGCTCTCATTCTTAATAATTGAGATATTTGTTTTAGAGCTTCTGCCCTTTGAGAAGGTGGTAGGTTTGGCATTCCTCTCTTTCCTGGTAGTGTATGGAAATGGAACCTGTAACCTTTGTCTATAGTCTGCAAAATCCATTTTTCTCTTGTAATGCAGTGCCAGTTTCTTGAAAATAATATTAGCTTTCCGCCTAAGGGTGCTTCTAGTTGTTCCCTGGTAGGCGGTGCCACCGTCAAGTCACTGTGATTGAGTTGTTGTAGTGGTGGTGGCTGTATCCGTGCCTCGTTGGTTGTTGCCCTGCCACTGGCGACCCCTGTAGGCACCTCTGGATTGGTTTCTGCCTCTAGAGCGCCTATTCCTGCCTCTTTGTGCCTTAGAGGGGTCCGGAAAGGACCAATTCTTGGAGGGCCAGTTCCTGCTAAACCTTGGAGGTTGAACTTGTAAGAAATCTTTCACTGTTTGCACAGATTTTGCTTTCTCTTCCATCTTTTTTAGTACCTGCTGTGCGGGGGCACCAAATAAATTGACCTTGTCCATAGGTGCATCCAAAAGCTTAGATTTGACATGGTCTGGTAATGCCTGTTCTTTCAACCATGCATGCCTCCTGATAACTGTGCCAGTCATGGCTGATCTAAAGGAAGCCTCCAGTGCATCATAGCCACATTTTAAAGAATGGTTACTAACCTGCTGTATGTTATGTAACATTTCTTGAACATACTTTTTATCTATAGATTCTTCTGAGGACAGCTTTGTAGTCAACTGGTCAAGCATAAACTCTTGATATTGAATCATATGAAATTGGCAGTTCAAAGCTCTAGCTGACAAAGTAGCAGAGGTGTAAACTTTTTTACCCCATCTCTCTAAGGGGAGGGGGGTTTTAGAAGAAGTAGCTGCTACAGCTTTAGGGCCCTGGGAGATAGTCTCTGGATCTGCAAAAGGAGCCTTATATAAGTGGTGATGAGTGTCCGGGACCCTGTAGTACCTATCGGGCTTAGCAGGGGCCGGAGGTAAAGTATCAGGAGCAGTGCAAACATCATTAAATGCATCATCAACAACAGATAGGACTGGAGGTATAGCTAAAGGCCTATGCTGCGGCAAGTGTAGAAAGGTCCTAAGCCTTTTCCTGGAGTCTGAGAAATCTTGGCCCTGCCACTGAAATTGTTCCCTCATAGCATGCAAGGTTTCCCCAAAAGAAAATTCCTCAGGAGGAGAGGCTGAAGGGATGGACTCCTCAGCATCAGAGTCTTCGTAAGGAGAATAAGAAGCCTCAGGAGGGTCTGTATGATCTGAGTCATCAGAGGAATCATCTGTGGCTACTGGCTCAGGGGGCTCTGCTCTAGGCCTTTTTTCTGGAGGAGGGAGAGAGGCCCTGTTTGGATGAGGCTGGACTCCACGAATTAAACAGATGAGATCCTCTGCCAAAGAAAGCATATGGGAGCTGGTGCTGGGCCTGTGAGAGGGGGGCTTGGCAGGCACAGGTTTTGATGCTTTGGCTGCCTTAGCCCTGGCAAAGGCCTTAATAGACATAGCTGGAGGAGGCCTAGCAGCTCCACGTGCAGGGGTAGAAATATCTAGGGGAATGGTGTCTGATAAATCCTGTGAAATCGCAACAGAAGGTTGGATTTCAGAAGCCGTTTCTACCATGATAGAAGAGGCCTCGGTAGAAGGCAAGTTATCGGCTGAAGAAAGAACCGCTTGCTCGGTTTCGGCCGAAACCGAGACACTCGTGGTTTGCTTAACCGCGGTTTCGGCCGAAACCGCGGACCGCGAGTGTCGGTCCTTTTCTTTGCGTTTCTTGGTTATTTGCGTAGTCGGAGGATCCGATGGCATAATGTAGGCAAAATCGGAGCTGAAAATCTGTTCAGCAAAGTCCGAGCGACGTCTAAGCATCCGTCAGTTAAAGAAGCACAGGCTAGACAAGCTGCTACGCCGTGGTCTGGGCCTAGACAATGTATGCAATAGGAGTGGAAATCTTTATGAGGTATTTGTTTCCCACAAGATAAACAATTATTAACTTTCTCTGACATCGGCTGAGGCAAGAAAGAGTCCCCAACGGGTACTTAGCTTTATAGAAGTCTTCAAGTAGTATTCGGTAGTAGTAATCTCTGGATCTGACCGACCGGCACTTGCGAACAGCTTCTGCTTCGGGCGCCACGCGGCAAGAAAGACTGGGGAAAATGGCGTTGGCTGATGCCTTTATACCCGAATAACCGCCGCAATGACGTCGGGTGAAGTGCGACACCAGCCGAAGCCAGACCCAGACTTTGGAATCCGGCCGACCGAAGGGCTGCCTGACGACAGGACAACCCATTTGTAAAGACTGCAGATGCATCCTTGAAGGACATCATGTTGGAGCAATAGATTCCTGTTCCAGAGACTTCCCATACTCTGGAACAAACTACCTATCTATATCAAACAAAGCTCCTCATTAGCACTCTTCAAGAAAAAAATCTTGATGATTGGATGGGAAATAGGAAATTCACCCCGGAGATCAACTCTGTGGCTCTGCTCAACAGGGGCACAGGAAAATAATTTTCTTGGGTGGCGAAAGCCAGGGTACCTTTCTGGCTAAGCTTATATAGCCCTTAGGGTCAATAGCCTAGTAGTTACCTATGAACACTAAAGTGGAGAAAGGGCAGGTTTTCTTGTAGCTACATCCTTTCTGTTGGCCAACTATAACTGTGTGATGATTTAATTTACGACGGAATGCCTATGCGATGAAAAGGTGTTTTGATGGTTAGCATTCAATTACAAGCAGTTCAAAGAATGTTTTTTTTTTTTTTGACAATTAACCACAGACTCCCTTGGAGCTGTTGAAGCTGAAGCAGCAAAGCAGAGAACTGAAAATGAAAGGAAGAGACAGAGAAATGCAAATATTTCCTGAATAGGGGGTGGAGAGGAATGTGATGGCAAGTGTCTTTCAGATCCAAGGAAACCAGAAAGGCTTTGGGGAACAACAGAATAAAACAGAGCCTAAAGAGAGAGCATTCTGAAGGAAGGCACTATGAGAAATATGTTCAGAAAGAAAAGATCCAGAAACATCCTGGAATAAAAACCCAAACCCCTCTATGTCTGCAGGACCTGCTGAATGGTATCCTTGTCCAGCAAACCCTGCATTACCCTTGGAAAATGAGGAAGCTGATCTGTAGGGAGTTGAGGAATACCAGAAATGGAGGGAAGGGTCTTCGAGGTCATAAAGTAACCCTGCCAGATAATGGAGAGAATCCAGGTGACTGTGGTAATCGGCTGCCAAACTGGGGGGGGGGGCCTGAGGGACAAGGGAACCTGGCAAAGAGGAAAGAAGCGTAGATGAACAGATGGCTGCAGATTCGTCAAGAAAGGACTGGAGCCAGGGAGTTTGAGTTTGCTTAAAAACATGCCTAGGAGCCTTCTTACCTTTGAAAGACCGTCTAGGTAGCCTATGATACAATTATACAGCCAAACTGGAGGCTAAGCTCTCTCAACCCAAGACTGGACCAGGCAAGTCAAGAGGAGAAGGGAATTACTTGCATCACACCACCAGTCTCACACAGACCTATGAAACCAGAATTGGCAAAAAATACACATAAATACACAAAATCATACTCAGAGGCTCTAAATAAAAACCTGCAAAAGCATCAGAGACCTCTAAAGCAGACAACCAAACAACCTGCACCTCCCGTCACAAACCAGACAACACATAAAACACAAAATCAATGTGCCATGCAATCACAGCCCTTAAGGCGAAATAACATACCTAACACTCTAGTAATAGGTGACTCTATAGTCAGGCACACTGACGTCCCACTCACTAGGCTGGACAAGGAGAAGGTTACGGTTAGTTGCCTGTCAGGAGCCAGAATCCGCCGCATAACACAAGCACGCAGGTCACTCCAGAACAAGTACAAATATGACTCTGTCATTGTTCAAGTTGGTGTGAATGACCTGAGACGTACCTCCCTGGACTATATGAAAAGAGACATGGAAGAGCTCTCTGATCATGTAGCCCAGACTGGCATGACCCTGACCCTGAGTAGCATCCTGCCCTCACCAAGAATGATAACTCAGTCTAAAGAAAAAAATGATCAATTTCAACAATAGGCTAAGCTTCTGGTGTCATTCAAAGGGGATCCAGTGTCTGTCAGCCTGGGACGACATGGTCGACAAGCCGCGTTGTTTCGCAAGAGATGGCTTGCACCTGTCACCCCTCAACTTTCGAATACTGGCCAAGGCTCTTGCTGCCCCCATAGTGCCTTTTTTAGGCAAGGCTCAAAAGTCAAACCCACCTCCATAAACAGCACAATTAACAAAAAACTGAGGGTTATGCTACTCGACGCCAGGAGTTTAAATCTCAAAATGCACACACTCGAAGCACTCCTCAGTATGGAGAATGTCGACATCTGTGCAGTAACAGAAACCTGGTTCAAGGCTCCAGACAGCACCACAGCACTACCGGACTACAACTCATACCACACGTTTCGGCAACAGAACACGGACCAAAACACAAAAGGAGGGGGTGTATCCATTTTCATCAAGGATACCTACACCTCCAGGTTAGTGGCGCAGCATGATACCTCTGAGATCATCCATGTGCAACTAAGATCGGGCAAATCTGCAATGCAAATTGTGGCCTGCTACAGATCACCCTCCATGACCCAGGACCACAACTCCACCTTTCTGGAGACACTGGAAAACATGAAGGTCCACCCTGATATTGGGCAATTTCAATTACCCTACCATTAACTGGGAAAACTACTCGAGTACAAACTCCCAGGCCCAGCGCTCCCTGGAATTCATCAACTCAAATGCCCTGGATCAGCTGGTAAACGACCCTACCACAGGTGAAAACATATTTGACCTGGTCATCACAAACATGGGTAACAGGTGTTCCACACCGGAGGTCAACCAGTCTCTGTTTAGATCAGACCATAAAGTAATCACTCTGGATGTCCAAACCCCACCACCACCCCCAACTAAGGAAACTACGGTAAAACAACTTTTCTAAAGCAAACTTCACCTTACTTAAGACATAGACGGCAAGTTTCACAGCCCCCACTCTAAAGGATAACGCTGCCCAAGATGCAGAAACCTTTACAAATGCACTCTATGAACACCTACAAGATTGCATGGATTGTGCCATCCGTAGCAAAACCAAGACTCACTCCACTAAGAGAAGGAAACTACTCTGGTGGACCCCTGCCATAAACAGGCTATACAATAGGAGGAGGAGGAAACTAGTTCAGAAAAAAAGCAAATCCCAAGAAGGAAAGACATCCCTGATCAGTATCAGTAAGAAACTAAGGTCCCTCATAAAATCATCCAAGGCTAACTTCGAAAGAAAAATAGCCAAGGATTCAAAAGATAACCACAAAGCCTTCTTTAGCTATGCTAAGAATCTAAGTGGCTACTTGCAGATATGCAATGAACTAGTGCAAAATAGCACAAAATATACTGAACCTACTGATGTTGCCAACATCCTGGCAGATAGATTCAGTGCAAACTTCAGCCCCCTCTCACACCCAAAAGGGCCTACAAAAATACCGGAAAAGTGTAGTGTCCCAGAAATCACAGACACACAGGTGAAAATAGCCCTTTCAAAAGCCAAAAACACAGTGTCAATGGGGTCAGATGGTGCCCCAGGCTGCATCTTGCACGAACTACAGAACACACTACCCCCCCCCCCACCTAAACACGCTGTTCAACCTCAGCCTCTCCACAGGCTACATGCCCATAGAATGGCACACACCGGTTATTCCACTCCACAAAGGAGGGGCCACAATTGACCCTGGTAACTATCGTCCCATAAGCCTGACTAGCCCGGTCTGCGAGGCTATGGAGCACATCATCATGGAACTCATTGACAAAGACATTGGGAACCTCCAAAACTTGACCCGGCCCAGTTCGGCTTTGTTAAGGGCAGATCATTCCTACTAAACCTGGTTGACTTCTTCGAGACAGTCACCAAGTTCATAGACGAGGGAAAAGGTTGTTCACACAGCCTACTCTGACCTCGCCAAGGCTTTCAGCACCATTCCCCACTTGAGTATTAAAGAAAAACTCCCAGCCTGAACATAAACCCCTACATCACGAGATGGGTTGCCAACTGGCTTACAGACAGAACTCACACGGTAAGAATAGCGGGCTTCAGGTCCGACTCTAAACCAGTCACAAGTGGTGTCTCGCAAGGCTCGGTCCTGGGACCCCTACTGTTCAGCATATACTTCTCAGAAGTACAGGCAAAAACAGGAGGACTACGGCTAACCAAGTTCGCCGATGCCTGCAAACTGGGAGCCATAACTGACTCTCCGGCTGACACGGATATCCTCCAAAAGGGCTTTACTGAGATGGACACCTGGTGTCAAAGTCATGGCCTCAAGCTAAATGTCAAAAAATGCATAGTCATCCCGTTTGGGAAAAACAAAACACCCACAAATTACCACATAGGTGGCAGCCCCCTTAATACAGAAGGGGTAATAAGAGATATGGGGACCCAGGTAGATAGTAATCTCTCCTTTGACAATCATATTGCCAAAGTAGTTAGGAAATACTTCCATGTGGCCCATCTAATTACTAAAGGCTTTGCATCTAGAAATAAAGAGGTTATAGTGCCCCTCTACTCGTCACTCATCAGACCCATCATAGAGTACAATGCCCCATTTGGGATGTACCTCACAAGACACTTCCAACAGCTGGAGAGACCACAAAAGGATTACTGGCCTCAAACATATGTCCTATGCAGCCCGACTGAAAAAACTCCAGCTGTACTCAGTGGCATATCTCTTACTCAGAGGTGATCTCTGCCTGACTTACAAAGCCATGTCCAACTCAGAATTGATGGGCATGCTCCACCTAAAGAAATCCAAGTCACTGTGAGCCACGAGCTCTAGTGAGCTAAACCTTGCCACAACAATAAATAGAACATGCTGGAGGGATAAATTCCTGTCACAGAGACTCCCAATGCTTTGGAACAAAATTCCAAACTACATTAGGCAGAGCCCCTCACAAACACTCTTCAAGAGAAACCTCAACGAGTAGATGGGTAACAGAAAATACACCCCTGGGATCACTTCATTGGCTCTGCCTGACAGAGGATCAGTTAATCAATCAATGGGGCGGTGAAAGCCGACACACTCTGGCTAGGCTTATAAATGCCCTCCGGCACATAGCCTAGTACCTACCTATGAACCTATAAGACACAGACAATGAACTGACCAGTTTTAATTCAGAGACCAGACAATGAACTGACCAGTTTTAATTCAGAGAGCAATTTAAAGCAAATAAAAGCAACGTCAGATAAGTTCTCTGTAATAAGCAGGGTGCCAAACTGTTCTAATAAAACAGGAATACATTACAATCAATTTACTGCTAAGAGAAAAGTCTTGCCTTTATAAAATGTAATAACTGTGAAAAATAAAAATGACTACAAATGCAGTTAGCAGTTCAGGGGCAATGAAGCCTATGCTTGCCTTCTGAAATATCTGCTACATACCTAAGTACATGCTGCCCTCAAGTGGCAACATCAGCTTTATGCAGACAGTCATAAAGATTACAGTCTACAAAAACATTTGCAATCCTCCCTTTATCACTGGAAGTATAACAGATTAGGTTTCACAGGTTTGGTAAATACTCTCAAGGCATATAGTTCATTGAAGAGGTATGTCCTTGATCATATATTAAAACTTACAAGGGCCCACAAAGTAATCTAATTTCTCCCTGAAGGTATGTATTGATAGGCTGAATTTAACTGATTGGGGGGGGGGGGCTTACTCCATGGAGTGTCTGTGTGTTCAGGTCACCAGCAAGGTGAGGGTATTCTCAATAAAATTTTTTAATTAGTAAGGAATCTTTTAATGCTCTGTGTCAGACACAGGTCTCCTCTAGGGAGATAAGATACAGCTAAAGTCGTTGATAGAATGCATGCCTTGAAACCCATCAATTCTCTTTATGAGATATCTTTGTACCTTCTGCAATTGCATCAAAGCATGGCATGTAAGCAGGTTACAGAAGAGGATTCAATATTCTACAATTGGTCTGATAGCAACTGTATAGTGGGACAACTATTTCCTGGGTATGGTTCTTGCTCCAATAGGCATGAAATGAAATGTCATAATCTACAACTCCAAACGTCTTTTACTATTCTTTCAACCTTCAGCAGTTAACCATTAATAGTATATAAAAGTGACAAGGAGATTCTGTGAAATACTGGAACGTTGCATTTTTTTGATGCTGAAGGCAGTTATTTCTACTGTACCACTCCTGTTTAATGTTAAACACCGCACAAAAGGAGGAAGTTTCAGCAAGGTTAAGGGCAATGTCCTAAGACTGCATCACCTGCGCAGTTCATAAACCAGATAATGCAATCAATTCAGAAATCTAAAGAGTGGCATCAGGATAGGGATTTGAGATGTGTATGATCATGTAGCTAACAATGGACCCACACTTACCTTTAGATCGCTGAGATGATATAGGATTCTGTCATAGGGTATACTGCTTAATGTCTTAGCTGCATCAAGTTAAGATGAACAGACAATAAAACCTTCTTCATGGGTGAAATAACATGCACAAAATTTATGGAGGTCAAACATATTAAGATCTACCACTGACAAAACTCTACTGGGTTAGATCAGGGTGAAGGTTTCCCATGTTTGCCTGAATAAGTTCCACGAGGATTCCCTCCATTACATTCCAAAATATGCCTGTGACAAATTATTGATCTGATGGCATGCAGTTTCTGGAGTCTATGGTAGAGTCCCTCTTGTAGACTGGGGTTACGACAGCCTGCCTGCACATAAAAGGGCCACAGCCAGTTTTTAACACTTTAGAAATGTGTACAAAAGAGGATATAGTAAACTATCATCAATTGCAAACATAACATATGCTGGTATTTCATCTGGTCTCAAGGAAAGTACAGTTAATGTTTGGAGCTCATCATAACTGCATAGGTTCGAGTATTCACACAACTTCTAAGATGGCTGCAAACTGATCAACAGGATTATTTGAGCTGTCACAGTGTGAAAACAAACACTCTGGGAAAAAATCAGTTACTGGCTACTAATTCCACTTCTAGACATCAACAAAGAAGAAATTTGGAGGATCTGAGAGAAAATCATTCAGAAGAGAAGAAAAATGCTGGTTAGGAAGAATCTTGTAGCTGTTGAGCAAAATGCAGTTCAAATGTCCGCTTTGGTGCAGAAGACGGCTTCTAGTACTTTAGAGAAAAATATTAAATGCACTCAGAGGTGACTAAAATAAATAAAACGGCAAAGAATATATCAAGTCAAAATAGAAGCCTTACACAGCTATTCAGATGAACTGATAAAACTGCAAAAGTCAGAGGCTGAAATGAAGAAATGGCTGATTCAGCATTACACTTCTCAAGAACACCTATTTCAAAAAACAGTTGTTAGAATACACAGCACACAGAGAAAACCCGAGACTTTTTTTTTTTTTTTTTTGCTGTACCTAACTGGAATGAACAGACTGCATTAATTTTATGAAAGTACATAAAAGCAACTCGAATGGTGTTCCATAGCAGAATTTGTTAAAGGTGTGTATGTATGTGTGTGTGTGTGTGTGGGGGGGGCATCATGTGTATGCTCCAAATATGGCAATGAGAATTCAGCCAAGACCTATAAGAATAAAAATGCAATCACACCAAGGACCTTGGCAAGCCTACGCTATGTACATTAAAGCATATGGGAAACAATCAAGGGAGGTAGCAAACACTGTGTGTGTGTGTGCGTGTGTGTGTGTGTGTGTGTCAGGGGGACTACTGAACATAAATACTACAAAAAATGTCTTGTTTGTCCTTCCCATTCCACAGATCATTACCTGCTTTCGCAGTCACAGATGTTACTAAGGCATCTACCCACATCCCAAACCAGCAATTAGCACCTCCCTGTAAGTCATGTTTTGATTTAATCTTTTGTGCTGGGGGGGGGGGGGGGCGGGGGTGTCTATCTGAAAACAATGGTAACAACCAACTTTTTTGGTTAAGGCTGAGAGAGGGCAGCAGGCAAATGGTACACCAAAGAACTGGAAATAAATCTGGATGTGAGTACAGAAGACTCGGAAGTTTGACTGGCATTTTTTCTTTTTTTACATTGATTGCATGGAGTACTGGTGGGCTGCTTTGATTTCTCATTGACTGCAGCTGCTTGCCACATTACTTCTGTTTGTTTGCGACTGTGCAAGCACCCATTTAGGTACTGTCATTTGCCACAGATACCACTGCCTTCTGAGCTGCTTTGCCACTAGTTTCTATGCTTTTTAATTCTGATAAGCTTTTCCTGTGACTTCTTTCCTGTGCTTGCCTCCTTTTTTATTGAGCACAAAGCTTGGTAAGAAGTAGACCGTTCTAAACTGCCCCAACTTCACAAAATGTTACTGATCTTGTCTTTTGTTCTGAGTCTGTTCCTAATAATATCTGTGGTTTTCAGGAAAATCACTGGGCAATGCAGTCAATGAATAATGACAGATATTTGAGTTCTAGACTTCATATCCTTCTGAAAATGCACTTAACATAACATTCCATCTGTGTTGTCCATTTTCATTCTTCCTCGATTGATGAGTTTGGGTCCAACTCGGCTGTTACTAAAGCTCAGGGCAACCAAAAAACTCTCAGGCTTCTCCCTTACCCATAATGCACCAACCCTAAGTTACCTCAGATCTTGTTTGCTGATTTTTTTTTTACCAGAAAGAAAATATCTAACATGCATAAATATAAGAGACATAACACTGTATGAACTCAAGACTATAGAGAGCTCAACATAAGGAGAATGTTGTCCCTCTAAGAGCTCATTCTTCCAGATGTTCGTAAATAGAAAGGATGGGGTTGGTGGGCGGAAAGCTGAAGAAGAATGAAAATAGACAACACTGATGGAACGTTATGGTCAGTAAATAACTTCTTTATCTGATGTCAATTTTCATTGCATTCTCAACTGATGGGACAGAGTTCCCAGCTACCTATAAACCCGGGTGGACTCTAAGGAAGGATATTCCAGAGCACAGTTGAACCAAATGATGCTCTACCCCTGGAAACCAGACCCAATTTTTAATGAGTAATAAAAGTATGGGGAGTAGCCTAACTTGCTGCTGCATATATGTCGTCCATGGACACTCTGGAAAGAAAAAAATGAAGAAATTGCTAGGGACCTAACTGAATGAGTTCATACTGGTTATGATAAGGTAATACCCAATTTGTTACAGACAAATCAAATATATTCAAGTTAGCCATCTGACTAAAGTTACCTTTGCGACTGATTTGCCCAATTTCAGTTGTGCAAAGGAAACAAACAATTGGTCTATTTTTCTGATGTCTTTTGTTCTATACAGGTAAAACAAATTGTCTGTGAACATCCAATAAATATAAAAAGAAGTTATGTACTCATCATAACATTCCATGTATGTAGTCCATCTCGCCGAACATTATTACGTGTGGGTTTGGAGCCAATCCTTGGCTCCGACTCGGCCGCTTAGAAAGCCTGAAAACTTCTGATTGGCTCGTGGCTAATAGGTACCCCATGGTGCATGCACGCATTCCCCAGATCTTGTTTGCTACTAGTCTATCAGGATAAGACAGGAAAAAGGACAAAGGTCTGGAAGAATAAACTGTAATAAAAAGCGCCCTTGTGGTATAAACCACTATAGAAAAGGAAAAACTGTATCCAGATCCTCCAGGAAGGGGGCTGGTGGGTGGGTTAGTAATAATGTTCGGCAAGATGGACTACATACATGGAACATTATGGTGAGTACATAACTTCTTTATGTTATGTAGTCCTATCTCACCTCCATTACTACGTGTGGGACAGCGTCCCTAGCATCTTGAATGGGTGGCTCACTGGAAGATACTCCTGAGTACCGTGGAACCAAACGAGGCTCTACCTCTGGAAGTCAAATCCAAGTTATAATGGGAAATGAAGGTATGAGGGGTAGCCCATGTTGCTGCTGCACATATATTATCAATAGGTGTCCTGGCTTGGAAAGCAGCAGAAGTAGAGAAGGACGTGGTGGAATGTGCTTTAACTTTAAAGGGTAACTCCTTTCCCTGAGAACTGTAAATAAAGGAAATACAACTAGAGATCCAGTTCGATAGTGTAACCTTGGAAACTGGCAAGCCCATTCTCGCCTCAGCAAAAGAAATAAACAGCTGTTCTGATTTTCTAAATCCTTTGGTCCTGTGGATATTGAAACGTAGTTGCCTGTGCACATCCAATTGGTGGAATGTATACTCTGCTTTACTGGAGTGATTAGGGAAGAACACTGGCAATTCAATTGTTTGCTTTAAGTGAAATTGAGAACAGACTTTAGGAATAAAAGAAGGGTTGGTCCAAAGAGAGACCCTATCTTTGTGAAAAATTAAATATGGAGGTTTAACAGACAGAGCCTGTAATTCAGAAACTTGTCTGGCTGAGGTTATTGCTACCAGAAAGAGAGTCTTCCAAGACAGGAATTTCAACTGACAACTATGGGCTGGTTCAAAAGGTGGCAGAGTAAGTCCAGACAGGACTAGATTCAGGTCCCAAAGAGGAACGGGGTCTTGCACAAGAGGTCTTAACATCATGGAACCCCTAAGAAACGATTTGCACAGTTTGTGAGACATAAGACTGGAATCATTAATCCCTACATGAAAATTAGATATTGCTGCTAGCTGAACTCGGAGTGTGGCAGCCGCTGAACCCTGGTGAAAGAGTTCTGAAAGAAACTCTAGAACAATAGTAATGGGAGCTGTAAATGGATCAACTTCTCTGTTGTGTGCCCATATAGAAAATCTCTTCCATTTACTATGATACAATTTTCTAGTCGAAGGCTTGTGAGAAGAGGTAATAATACGAGTTACAGCTGGAGACAAATCATGAAGCCTGACTAGTGATGGAACTGGAGCAGCCATGCTGTCAGTTTGAGGGTGTGGAGACTGGGGTGAAGAGAACTCGACATGTGTGTCAGGAGGTCTGGAACTGGGTCCAGAGTCCATGGGTAGTCTAACAGGTGAGGCCCGAGAAAAGGGAACCAAATCTGACGAGGCCAGTAAGGAGTGATGAGGATCATCTTGCTTCCCAACAGCACTGCTTTCTGTATGACCTTGAGGATGAGTGGAAAAGGGGCCAATTGTGGACTAGTGCATTTCTTGGAGACTCTCCCGGAGGGGGGATGAGAGAGAAAAAGGTGCTGCATTTGGTGTTGATGGGGCTGGCAAAGAGGTTGCAGCAGGGTTGTCCCCACTTGTGGAAGATCATACTGGCTATTTTCTGGTTCAAGGACCATTCATGAGGTAACAATATAGCCCTGCTTAGCTTGTCCGCTATCATGTTGGAAGTCCCCGGGATGTGCGTTGCAATGAGAAACCGTTGGGAAGAAATCGCCCAATTCCAAACTCGCAGGGACTCTTGACATAAGGGGTATGATCTGGTCCCCCCTTGTTTGTTTAGATACCAGACCACTGACATGTTGTTGGTATGGATAGCTATCGTCCCTAGAGGGAGAAAGTCAAAGTGCTTGCAAGGCTAGAAGCACCGCTCTCATCTCTAAGACACTGATATGCAGATGGGCCTCCTGCTCTTGCCATATGCCTTGGACAGTCCTGCCAAGATAATACCCCCCCCCCACCCTATCTGACAGGCATCTGTGGCCACAGTGGCAATGGGTTGGTGTGGTACAAAGGGAGTCCCCTGTGGTAAAATGACCTGGTTGAATCCACCAGCATAGGTCCTTTTTGCAAGAATCTGTAATCAGAATCTGATGATGTAGAGGCAACTGCTGAAATGACCACTGGGATGACAGGAGCCACTGGAGCACTCTCATATGTAGTCATGCTAAAGGTACCAAGGTTATGGTCGACGCCATAGTTCCGAGAAGCTGCAAAGTACAGTTGTGTACCTACCATAAATGTAGATGTTCGAGTGTATTCACTGTTGCAGTCATTACTCTTGGGTTATCCTGCTGGCAGGCTACCCGCAGTCGGCCTGAATTCCAAAGTCTTGGTCCGGCGTCGGTTGCTGTCGCCTCTTCCCTGATGTCAGTGCGCCAAGGGTATAAAAGATGCAGCCGACGCCATTTTCTTCAGTTTTTCTTGCCCCAGATGTCAGGTGCCCCCAAAAGGGTAGGCTAACAAACATTACTAATAAAAGCATGCACTAAAATAAACAATACCTTCATCTACAAGCAAATACACCACATAGGTTGTATAGAATAGAGAAGTACAGATAAGTCCCAGCAAAGAAAGGGGGACAGTGGGTGGGTAACCTGGACTGCAACAATGAATACACTCGAACATCTACATTTATGGTAGGTACATAACTGTACTATGTTCATCGTGTTTCACTGTTGCAGTCATTACATTTGGGTTGAATCCCAAAGCTGAGGTTGCGTGGCTGGGTCTAAATAGAATTAGGAGTAGCTATAAGGCCCTGCAAGACTGCAGTGGCAAAGCCTGCTCTGGATTTAGAGTAAAGAGGCAAGTGGTAGGGCTTAGTAAAAGTGTGTACTGAAGTCCAAGTTGCAGCCTCCAAAATATCCTTGGTTGGTACTCCTCTGAGGAAGGTTGCTGAGGTGGTTACTGCCCTGGTAGAATGTGGTCTAATGCCCTTGGGTACTGATTTACCATGTTGTGAATAGCAGAAACAAATGCAGTGTCCTATCCATTTTGAAATAGTCCGCTTTGAGATAGCCTTTCCTTGTGATCCTGCAGCATATGCCACTAAAAGTTGCTCAGTCTTTCTGAAAGCTTTAGTTTTGTCCAAGTAGAAGCGTAGCTGTCTGTGTATGTCCAAAGAATGCAGAAGTCTCTCCCCTTTACTTTGCAGGTTTGGATAAAAAGTAGGCAAATGAATGGTTTGGTTAAGAGCCACACTGGACACTACCTTAGGCATAAATGTTGGGTTTGTCCTTGGAGAAACCCTGTCCAGATGGAAGAAAATAAAAGGTTCCACAGCCATTAATGCCTGTAGCTCTGATACTCTTCTTGCTGAAGTTATTGCTAGGAGCAGAGCTGTTTTCCATGATAAGAATTTTATATCAGCTGTACTGGCTGGCTTAAAAGGAGGCATTGTGAGTTTTTCCAAGACAAAATTGAGGTCCCATGCAGGTACTGGTGCTCTCCTCGGAGGTCTTATGTTTTTGGCCCCCCTGAGGAACTGCCTAAGCAATGGATATGAAAAAATAGGTGGGTCTGTATTGTAATGAGCTGAAATGGCAGAGGCATGGATCTTAATTGATGAGAAGGATAGGCCTTTGTCCAGCATCTCAGTTAGATATTGTAAAATCTGAGGAATATTTGGAACAAGCGTGTCAATTCCTTGTGCCTGGTTCCAAGCACAGACTCTCTTCCATTTTTCTGCATAAGATTTTCTGGTGCTGGGCCTCCTGGCCTCCAAAATGACATCCATAACCGCTTTAGAGAGAGGTGTATTCTGAATGGTTACAGTATCCGCCATGCAGCTAGATTTAGAGTTCTGAGTTGGCTGTGGAGGATCTGATTGTTTTGTTGGGTCAGTGAATGAGGAATTAGAGGCAATGTCCAGGCTGGGCCTTGGGACAAGCTCCTTAGGATTGGGTACCAGTGTTGGCATGGCCAATCCGGGGCAATCAGTATAATTTGTGGCTTCTCTTGTCTGACCTTTAGGAGTACCTTAGGGAGGAGAGGCAGTGGAGGAAAGGCATATACTGTAAGGTTGTTCCAGCTGAATGACAGAGCATCCACTTTCCATGCTTGTTTGTGATAAGTCCCTGTGCAGAATCTCTGAAGTTGGCAGTTGAGGGGAGGCAAAAAGATCTATGTCTGGGCGTCCCCATTTCCTTATCATGCTGAAGATTTGTGGATATAGTTTCCACTCGTGAGGGTCCATGAGGTTTCTGCTTAGTTCGACTGCCAGAGCATTTGTTTTTCCTGGCAGGAATTGTGCTTGCAGGTGTACTTGGTAAGTCAATGCTGTGTTCCACAAAATCATGGTTTGTCTGCAGAGGGGATAGGAATGTGTGCCCCCCTGCTTATGTACCACGACTGCGGTGTTGTCCGTCTATCAGCAGCTGTCCTGGATAAAGTATGTCCTTGAAGGCTGTCAGAGCATTTTGTATAGTTAGCATCTCTTTTTGATTGATGTGTAGATTCTTTTGGCTTGGGGGCCATGTGCCCTGAATACATTTTCCTGCCATGTAGGCCCCCCAGGCATAATCTGATGCATCTGTTGTTAGTGTTTGCCTGGCTGTGGGTAAAGTGAATGGCTGTCCCTTGTTGTGGTGACAGGCCTGTGCCCACCATCGAAAATCCTGCTGCAGGCAAGGAATGAGGGAAATTAATGATTCCAGGCTGTGGCAATGTTGAGTCCAAACGCTTTTTAGGTACCACTGTAGTTTCCTCATATGCAGTCTTGCATATGGAATTAGTAGAATGCAGGAGGCCATGTAGCCCAGAGCCTGCAGAAGTTTTCTTGCAGATAACTGGGTCTTTGTTGCCATGTTTTTGAAGTAAGAAGTCAGATGCCTTTGCTTGTCTGGCGTGAGATAAGCCATCTGGGCAGTTGTATTTAAGCTTGCACCCAGGAATATTATCTCTTGAGACAGTACTAGTTTTGATTTCTTTTCGTTTATTGTGTACCCTAGGCAAATTAGTAATCTTTTACAAATGCCAGATGCTTTAGTAGAATGTCTTTGGCCTCTGCTTGAATAAGGCAGTCGTTCAAGCAGGGCTATATCTGAATTCCTCTGTCTGCAAAATGCAAGTACTGGTGCCAGGCATTTTGTGAAGACCCTGGGCGCAGTAGATGAGCCAAAGGGCAGTGCAGAGAATTGGCAGTGTTTTGAGCCCGCTATGAATCTGAGGTATCTTCTGCAGGATTGTCTGATTGGGACATGCAGGTATGCCTCTTTGAGGTCCAAAGTTACAAGCCAAGCCTTTTCGCCCAGCATGGGTAGAAGTTGCTGTAGAGTCAACATTTTGAATTTCGGAACGTCCAGAAAAGTATTCAGAAAAGACAGGTCCAGAATCGGTCTCCATGCTTTGTCCTTTCTTGGTACTAAGAAAAGTCGAGTAAAATCCTTTTCCCTGCTCTTGTTGTGGCACTGGCTGAATAGCCCTCATGTCCATGAGGGATGAAACTTGGTTTTGTGCCTCTGCCCATTGATTGTAAGGCAGGTCTGGCACACCTTTTGCCTTTGGAAGGGTGTGAAAGTGGAACCTGTAGCCCTGAGAGACTATATTTAAGACCCACTTGTCCTGGGTAATCATATGCCAATTTTGTGAAAAAAGTGCTAGCTTTCCCACTAAGGGTGCTGCCAAAAGATAAATGCTTGGCATTGGCAGAGGGGAAGTCATTGGGACTGTTTCCTATATGGCTGTGATTGGTCTTCTCCGCTTTTTGAGGTAGAAGCACCCCACTGTTTGGGCCTGTATGAGCCCTGGGACTGTATTCTGCCTCTAGGGCATCTGTATCTGCCTCTTTGTGGTCTGTCTGACACGGGGAAAGGACCAATTTTTAGAAGGCCAATTCCTGCTAAATCTGGGTGGCTGCACATGTAAGAAATCCTTCACTGTCTGCATAGATTTAGCTTTATCCTCCATTTTCTTCAACACCTCTTCTGCCGTAACACCAAACAAAGTATCATGCTGTAATGGAGCATCCAATAATTTTGCTTTAACATGATCAAGCAGAGTCTGTTCTTTTAACCAAGCATGCCTTCTAATGACCGAGCCTGTTACAGCGGCCCTGCAATAGGCCTCCAGTGAATCATAACCACATTGCAAAGTATGTTTTCCCACTTGTTCAGCTGCATGCAACAAATCCTGCAATTCCTTGTTCTTAGCACATTCAGAATTTGTCAACATTTTCTGTTTTAACAGAGACATTAAATATTGCTGATATTTAAGCATATGAAACTGACAATTTAAAGCACTTACAGCCAAGGTAGCAGAAGTGTAAACTTTTTTCCCCCCATCTGTCCAGTGCCCTAGAATCTCTATCTGAGGGGACAGGGTTTTTTGCAGTAGCAGCTTTGACCCCTTTTGGACCCTGTGAAATAGTTTCTGGGTCAGCAGCAGGGTTTTTATATAGAAATTTATGAGACTCTGGAACCCTGTAGTATCTGTCTGGCTTAACAGGTGCAGGAGGTAAAGAGTCGGGAGACAGGCCGGACTCTGAAAAAACATCATCTACAATGTCTAGAACAGGAGGAATAGCAAGGGGTCTGTGCTGAGGTAGTAAAAGAAAGTCTCTGAGCCTTTTCTTAGAATCTGAATAATCTTGCTCTCCCAGTGGAAATGCTCCCTCATGGTATGCAAGGATTCCCCAAATGAACAATCCTCAGGAGGAGAAGCTGAAGGAATAGATTCTTCAGCATCAGAATCCTCATAGGGAGGAACAGAGTATCCCTGTTCTGAAGAAGAGTCAGAGGAAATGGAAACCTGATCAGAGGAATCATATTCAATGTCTTGCCTAGGCCTCTTATCAGGAGGGGGATGGGAGCCCCTGATCAAAGTAATTAGGTCTTCGGCAATTTTGAGCATCTGTTTCTTAGGCATGAAAGTCTGTCCTGGAGAATGCTGCACTTGTTTTCTTGTCTTTAAAACTGTTTTAGTCTTTGTCTTTGATGCTGAAGTTGGCTTGATATAAAGCTGTGTAGGTCTGAAAACACCCTCAGAAGCCGATGCCTGCTCAGCGGCTCCGGACCCATCTGAGGGATTAGTTTCCGAAGGCCCAATACCCTTGAGTATCCAGAGGCCTAGCTGTCTCCACGTGGGAGTCGGAGGCGGCCTGTGGCTCTGAGGTAGTGGGTGTCAGGGGCTGCGAAAGCGCCTCACTGAGAACTAGCGACTGGCCTAGAAGAGGCTTCATCATCGGTTTTGGACCTCGGATGCCTGTCTTTTTCTTTTTCCTTGCGCTTTTTATGAACTCTGGTTGTCGGCTGTTCCGATGGCATTATGTAGTTAAACCTTCGGCCAAAGTAATGAAAAGCAAAACCGTACCGATGCTTAATAGTGTGTTGGTTAAATCTAGCACAAAACCGACAACTAGCAACGTCGTGGTCAAGGCCTAGGCAAGGAATACAGTAAGAGTGAAAATCCTTATGAGGTATTTGCTTCCCACAAGAAATACAATTGTTAACTTTTTCTGACATCGGTCTGGAGCAAGAAAAAAGTTTCCCCAACGGGGTACTTAGCTTTATAGAAGACTTTGGATCTGAAATTCAATTTCGAAAATCTCAGGAGTTGGCCGACCGGCACTTGCAAACTGCTTTTGCTTCGGGCATCCCGTGGCAAGAAAGACTGAAGAAAATGGCATCGGCTGCATCTTTTATACCCCTGGCGCACTGATATCAGGGAAGAGGCAACAGCAACCGACGCCGGACCAAGACTTTGGAATTCAGGCTGACTGCGGGTAGTCTGCCAGCAGGATAACCCAAGTGTAATGACTGCAGCAGTGAAACACGATGAACATCACCACCTTCGCTTTGACTCTTCGAAGGGGAAGTATCCTGTAAATTTGTTGCACAAGATTCTGTATTCTGTCTGTAGGTAGTCTGGCTGTCATATCGACTGTGTCTATGTTTACTCCAATAAATGTTATAGACTGAGTGGGCAAAACAGAGGATTTTTCCCAGTTTATCGAGATTCCCAACTGGGAACAGAGCTTGATTGTGGAATCTCTCGATTGAACTAGGCGATGCCTGGTTGTGGCGGTCAGGAGCCAATCGTCCAGGTATGGAAAGACTTGGATTCCCTGATGCTGCAAATGAGCTGTGACTACTGCCATGCACTTGGTGAACACCCGGGGGGCTGTGATGAGACCAATGGGCAGCGCCCAAAACTGGTGATTGGCTCCCAGCCGGAAGCGTAGGTAGCTCCTTGATTCTTTGTCCATCATTATGTAGTAGTAGTAGTAGGCATCCTGGAGATCTATTGAGCACATCCAGCTGTCTCTCCCTAACAAAGGGAGTATGGATTGTAGAGTGACCATTCGGAACTTGGACTTCTTTACATACTCGTTTAACCTGCTGAGGTCTAGGATGGGTTTCCAGTCCACTGTTCTTTTTGGAACTAAAAAGAACCTGGAGTATGTTCCGAATCCCGTCTGGTCTGCTGGGACCTTTTGGATGACTCTTTTTAATAGCAGCTTTTCTATCTCTATAGCCGCTTGATCCCTGTGATTGAGTGGCACATCTGGGATCCTTTTGGGAGGGCGTGGTGGAAGGAAAAAGGGTATAGAGTAATCTCTGGTGATAATGTCTTGTATCCACTTGTCTCGAGTGAGATTTAGCCAGGCTTCTGGGTACAAGGACAGGCGACCCCTGACAGGCTCCAGAGACGCACAGTCAGGTTCCACATCAGGAACGCTGATAGGGATGGTCACGAAAGGAATCGGGACCTCCCTGATTTTGTGGGCTTCCCCTGCCTCTAGGACGTCTACCATTATTTCCTCCTCCCCTGCCTCTGAAGGAGGAATCACCTTTTGTGTCCTGGAAAGGTCTCTGTGACTTCTTGAACTACATTTTGCCGCTCTTCTGTCCTTTAGGGTAAGGTCTAGAAGGAACGGTAAAACGGACTCACATGGCAGAGAGAGTCTTTCCTTTCTGCTCACACCTGGTGGGGGTATCTTTCACCTTTGGTCCAAAAAGAGAGGATCCATCCACGGAAGCATTGGTGAATGTAGACTTGAAAGGCACAGCAAAGTTGCACAGACGCATCCAGGAATGTCTCCTTAAGGAGACTCCTGAACCCGCCACCCTACTCGCACCATCAGCTGTGTATGAGATCAGCCGCATGGAGGAGTTAACAATAGATGTGAGAGTAGCCAACTGAGTCGACACTGTAGATGGGACTGCTTCAGTAGAGGTACCCTGAAGAGCATCTCCTAACACCTTTAGGAGATCATTCTGAAGTCTCGTAAAATGTGATAGATAGTTCAGCGATCGGAGTGTAAAAGCCGCTGAAGAGAAGATACGCTTCCCGTACCTATCCATCGTTCGGGATTCCTTATTAGGTGGATGGATAAAAGAAGAATTCTCTGCTAGCTCCTTCTAGGTGGTCGCCACCACCACCATGGCATCAACAGGTAAACCCGTGGATAAAAACTCTTCGATAGTGCAGATCTTTGAGAATACTGCTCTGAAATTGGTGCACTATGGGATGCATAGGGGGAAGATATCGTGATTTATGATATGTGAACGTATCATAATCAGTGTTACCATCCGTATCACTAAACTGCAACTTAAGATTGAGTAATCTACAAAAAGACATAATATCCTGTGCCAAAACATCCTCAGAGACCACAAAACCAGGAATAAAAGTTAGTCCTTTATTTAGGATGGACATATGAGTTGTTGACAAAGTGAAGTCGGATAAGTTCAAAACATTTACATTCTCGTTTATTTCTGTATTGATAGTCTCAAAAGACTTTGAATATTGTTGATTTTGTTGATTTTTCCTGTGTTTCTTCCCCCCTCGTTTGTACCTTGACCTAAAGGGACAAATCCCTGTGTCCTTTTGGCTACGGATTTAAGTAACCTTGAAGGCAACTTAAATCCAGAAAAATTTAAAAATTCCAATGCGATCAGTTAGGCTATCAGGGTAGTAGCCCATTTAGCAATACCAATAAGCATGTTAGATTCACACCTAACCAATCCAGAACTCCCAAAAGAAAGAGGCCCAGATCTATTCTCAGAAAACGGCCAGTAGATAATGGATCATCTACAGATGATCTATCCTCCTGCACAGATAGTGATATGCACCTGGCATCAGATTCACCAAACCCCAAAAGGACACAGGGATCTTCCCCCTATGCATCCCATAGTGCACCAGTTTCAGAGCAGTATTCTCAAAGATCTGCATTATCGAAGCTCTGATATTTCATTCAAACCTAACAATTTGTCTTTGGCTGAAAAGGATGCTATTATGGAATTACAGAATAACAAGGACATTGTCAGCATATCTGCTGACAAGGGTGGGGCAGTAGTAGTAATGACTTGGTCCGAATATGACAATGAGGTGAAAAGACAGCTTCTTGATAGACGCTATTATTCGGTAATGCCGATTAACCCCACCTTCATGTTTAAGAAGCAAATAGATGACTTTTTGACTTTTGCTAGGGATGAAAGTATCATTACTGACAGGGTGATGCAGCAACTCATGATTCGTGATTCAGCTAATCAATACATATATTTTTTTACCCAAAATACACAAAGATTCTGTTCATCCACCCAGTAGACCAATTGTGTCAGGTAAAGGATATATCACGGAACCTTTGTCTATTTTTCTTACTAGGTATCTGAAGCCTTTGCTACCTAGGGTACGTTCCCGTCTACAGGACACTACGGAATTCTTAAAAATCATTTCTGAAACCCAGTTAGAACCAGGGTGGCTCATGTGCACACTTGATGTCAGTGCTCTATACACTAACATCCCTCATCAGGTTGGTCTGGAAGCCATTGCGTATTGGTTACAGGTGGCTGGTTTATATTGGCCCGAATTTAACACCTTTCTTGTAGGCCTTGAAGAACATGTCCTAACCAATAACATCTTTTTTACCAGGACACTTGCTATTGGCAAACCAAGGGTACAGCTATGGGGACATCTGTTGCCCCCATTTATGCTGACCTATTCATGGCATTCATTGAGGAACAAATAATTTATGATAGCAGCCACAATATTTATCTGGATGAAATCGACATTTGGAGGCGTTACTTGGATGATTGCTGGATGGGATGGTATGGAGGGCAGATGTGGATTATCTGCTGGAATTCATATCCTATCTGAATGTCAACAAATGGGGTCTACATTTTAGAGTCAACCATCATGTAGATACCATTACCTTCCTTGATGTGTTGATCAATAGATTACCTAATCATACTTTAAGTACGCAGGTTTTTAGGAAGTATCCTGAATATAACACCGTCCTCCATGCGTCCAGCTTTCATCCTCCTCACATAGCAAGGAATATCCCCAAATCACAATTTATACGAATGAGGCGTATTTGTTCTCAAGAACCCACTTTTCAAGAACACAGACAGGATTTGACCAAGAGATTCAGGTCAAAGGGATATCATATGGGGCATGTTCTGCAGGCCAGCAACTGGGCAAACACACTAAACAGGGAGGATCTGTTAACTTACAAATTACGGGATAAACATGATCCACAACCCATTAGATTTGTGACCACATATGCAAGGAACTCAGATATACTAATCAATAGAGGACAAAGACATTGGAATATATTACAGGGTGATCAGGAGTTAGCGAATATGTTGCCGGATAGATGTCTGTTTTCATTTCGTAAAGGGAAGAACTTGGCATCCTGTTTCAACCATTACAAACATTCCCATGACAACAGCTGGTCTCAACTGACACAAACCACCTTGACAGGTGAACCTTTGATTGGATGTTTCCCATGTGGCCATTACATAAACTGTGAAAAAATATCTAAGTCTAAACAGTTTACAAGCAAAAACTGTGGCATGGTGTAGGACATAAAATTTTTGCTAATTGTAGCAGCAACTGGCTTGTATATTTAGCCACATGCACCTGCAGTTCTTTCTACATTGGCCAAACATCTCGTCCTCTCAGGCTGAGAACCTCTGAGCATGTAAGTAACATCAAGAACAAAAAATCCAACAATGCATTATATAAACACTGTATGTCACATAAATCAGCCAAATTTACTTTTATGATCATTGACATGGTAAAGGGTAACAAATTAAACAAAACAGGTTGGCATTCCATTCTAGACTCTAAAGAGAAAAAATGGATTGTAAAGCTAGGTGGATTATTTCCACCTGGTCTTAATGAGCAATTCTAAAATGAACCAATAAGGTTTTTGATGCATGTATTTAAACAGTAGCATTTGATTTTTTTTATGATTACACTGATGTTTCTTACCAGCCGAAACCGGTCTGGTTACTTGTTTTTATGCTGCTCTAATTAATAAATTTCTTTCAGGTCACAGTTTGCTGGCTCATTGTCTTTCTGGATGTACCTTGATTTTGGGGCCGTGCAACTGCTTTCGTGCAGGAGGTCTTGTTTGGTGGTTACTGTTGATGCACCACATGACAGTTGTATTGTGTTGTCTGTGAACACTCTTAATGGACTTTGTTTCCAAACATGGGAGAAAATCTGAAGGACCTGTATTACTGCCCTCATTTCCTTCAGACTGATGTGTTCTGATCTTATATGTAGGCCACAGCCCCTGAATTTTCAGGCTGTCTGTCCATGCTCCCCATGGATCATCTAACGATCTGAGTGCAGCTCCTGTTGTAATGTTAGCAGTTTGAAGGGAAGACTCTGGTTTAGCTTTATTCTGTGACATCCACCACAGTATTTCTTCTTTAGACAAGGAAGAAAGGAACTTCTGTGTCCATTCTGTGACATCCACCACAGAATTTCCTTCTGTAGGCAAGGAAGAGAGGAACTTGTGTGTCCAGAGGATGAGTATGTTGGGATCAGGTGGATTTCCGGTACCACCGGATCTTCCTTATATGGAGTCTAGCAAAGCAGTCTATGGGGATTGGTTGTTGCCATGAATACCAGTGTTCTGTGAATTTCCACTGCAGTACAGGACTAAAGAAGGAGAAGAGAAAGGAAGTAACTGGTTAGGCTTTGCACTTTGGTGGCAGAAAGGCATGCATGAGTCTGGTGTCCAGTTTGCACATCATAAAAAATGAAGTCTTGAGCTGGTCTCACTGTTGATTTTTTCAGTTCAACTGTGAAACCCTGGGCCTTAAGTAGGATCATGAACTTGAGATGAGTCAAAAGTACTTACAGAGTAGGAACCTGTACTAACAGGTTGCCCAAATAAGGGAACATCTGGATTCCTTGAGACCTGCAGCAAATTATTACTTTGGCCATTCGTGTTGTGAAGACTCCGGGGGCTGTAAAGAGTTCAAATGACAAAGAACATAAATGAAAGTGTGATGAGCAGGCAGAATGATCAATTTTCCTGTAGGCAGGGTGAATAGGAATATGGAGACTGGCATACTTTAGGTTCAACAGCAGCGGGAAGGCTGAGGAAGGATGAACAGAAGCAGAGTTTGCAGGATCATCTTGAAAAATGGAACAAGGAGAAAGTCGTTGAAGGTGAAAAAATCTATTGAACACACCCATTTGTCTGAAGTGATTGAGTAGCTAGCTTTTTTTAGGGATGACGTGACCCTTCTGGAAAGGGAAGGGATGGACTGAGGGATGGGGAGGGGGATAGAAGATAATCAAGTGGAACTGTCTGGGTAAGGAGGGCTCCCAAATCTAGAGTCTGTCAGGTTTGTTCTGGAATCTTTTCCCATACATTTTCTTGGCTTTATTGGGAAGGCCTAGATTCCCTGCGAGTGACAAAGATGGGTTTTGCACAATAATCCCTTTGATATCTTCATACAGAAGTAACAAAGATCTGTCTACAGTCCTTCATAATCTTACCTTGCTCTTGCAGTTGTTTGAAAAGACTGGCAGCATCTGAACCAAACAAAAGGCCCTTGTTTTAAGGAGTCTGAGTTTACCCTTAATACTTCCTGGAGGGGTTGAGAATGAACATAACCGTGCATACCTCCTGATCACAGAATCTGTAGCAGATGCCATGAAAAGCTTCCAGTACATCACAGCAGCATTTAATGCTGTGCCTAGCTACTTGGGAAGCTTGAGCCACCAAATAAAAAGCTTTTTATTTACTGGCAGATTCCTCAAGACAGCTTTATTTAAACTGCTGAGAATAGAAAATAAGTATGTAGTCATTTCAGTCTGATAATTCAGAATTCTAAAGGCTAGAGTGGAAGACGTATTAATCTTTTTCCCCAACTTGTTCATTGCCCTGCTGGCAGCAGGCATTAACTTAGAGAGTTTGCTGTTGATATGGAAAACGCAGAAGTCTGCAACAGGGTTTCTATACAGAAATTTCAGGTCCTCAATTACCCTGTAATATCTCTGTCAGGCCTTTTAGGTGCTGGGAGTATGGTGCGGTGAAACTGGATGCAAAGCCATTTAGGAAGTCCTCCAAAACAGGAGGTGCAGGAGCAGAAACAAGGGTGTCTGCTTCCAAGAGGTTTTATTATCTCTGTTGAGCTTCAGAAATCTGTTCAGATTCCCATTCAAAATACTTCATCATATTAACAGCTTCCCCAAAAGAAGCTTCTTCAGCAAGGGAGTCAGGAGAAAGTGATTCGTTATCACCTGAGGCCACATGACCTGGTGAATGAATTTGGGATGAATAGATTAAAGACTGCTCATCTGAGTTTGATTAATCCTCTTCATCTTCAAAAGAAGTGTCTGTCTCTCTTGTAGAACGGAAGGAGAAACAATTGTAGTAGCAAGCCCTTTAAAGCCTGGTGGCCTGAGTGCCAGTATAACCTTAAATAGATCCGGTGAGAAATCCAACCACTCCTTTTTCTTTGGACATCTGTGGGGAAAGGAATGTTTTTAGTTTTTTTTTTCTAGGTGCAACATCCAATTTGACTAACCACTGAGGCTCAGACCTCTGAAAATCTCACAAGTGATCTGGGAATTCCCTCTTTAACAAGGATCTGCGGTATGCCTTTCAGTCCTTCAGAAATAATTAAGCCGAGTTCCTCCTCCTCACAATTATTGGTAGCCTCAGTTGTTCTGGGCATCAGATGCCATACCAGCCTCCAAAGTCTGAGCAGGTACTGAGCATACTGCAGGTTCCAAGACCTCTGCACGTATGACCGAGTCTGAATGGCAGTCAAGATATCAGGCCTCTTAAATTTTTTTCTTTTGAATGAGAAGGACATCAGAGGCAGAAGGGTCCGCTATTTTTACTCCGGTGAGATACTTAAGGCACAGAGCTTCCAAGTATGAATTAAGAGGAAAAAGTCAAGTTCTTAAGGTCTTTGGAATAAAGGACTGACAGATCATACAATTTCTGTATTCAAGCTCTGTACCTTAACAGACAAGGCACCGGGGGTCGAGACTCTTGTAGGGAATCTGCCTAACGCAATCGCACTTTCATCTCCTGGCAACATCTAATACAGCAAACAGCAATTCAAATGAGAAAACTAAAGGAATGTCCCCCAATGCAGCACTTATCTGAACCAGTGAAGGTCAACAATACGAATGACCATGTGTAGAATAGAGTGACCAGGTGTGAGACCCATGTTCAGACTGGCAGTGAGACGGTTTGAGGATTTATGCTCATACATCCACTTATGTACCCTTATGCCCACGAGCTTAGATTATACATCGGATGCATGGCTCTACAGAAGGTTTTGGCTTTGGCATCCCGGCCGGACAACCAGGTTATCTGGCGAGAAAACCCAACAGTTTGGAATACTGCAACAGTGACTTAAGGAAGGACATCAAGCAATACTCTAGCTGACCAAGGGTTCAGGTCTCCAGCAAAGCACCAAAAAGATTATAATGTCTTCCATTTCACTAGCTATGACTTCCTAGTGTTAGGTTTTGCAGTCTCTCTCATTAAATTAAGCATGCTCTCTGCAAACATGCGCCTAGATGGTATGATTGTTAAATCATCCCAGCTGTCAGCCTGAAGAGTTCTGAGGCTTGGGTTTAAGTAGTAAGGACCCTTTCCTAAGTGTCAATAAGTCAACTCACTGAAGTAAAAGTTTTGGCTTTACCTTTGCTAGCAGGAGGGGGAACTGGTGTTGCCTGGATTAAAACAGGTCTAAGAGAAAAATTTTGGACTCTCCACCTTGACCATCAGCAATATCCAGGGTACTGGAAGGAAAGCACAGAAAAGTTAACCTGCCCATGAAATGGAAAAGGCATCTACTTTCCAGGTACCTGGATCTGCAGTCCTGAAGCAAAATGTCGTGACTTATCTGTTCTCTGGCAAAACCAACAGGTCTACTTCTGGTATATTCCATCTGTGGGTCAGATCCAAGAACAAATCTCTGTTCAATATCCACTCTGTCTGACTGTGATCTGTTCAGCCTATCAGCTGAAACATTTTCCTGTGATGGTATGCAAGATACCCTGGGGGTCAGTCCTGGCTCTCTGGCCAATCCCCAAACTTGCACTACCAGACTGAGAGGTATGTTTCCAAGTTCATCTCTTTCACATTTATGTTTTTCTCATACTATTATCCCACATGCCCTGGATGCACATCTCCCAAACAAGATGTCCAAGGAATCTGTGTCCAGTGTTTGGATCCCTGGGCCTCTTTAGCGGCTGAGGGAGAGATCCAATTGCTTGAAAAATGGCAGGGTAAACTGTAAAGCCTTCTGATTTTCTTCTTCCAGGTAAGAGTAAATCTTTTATATGTGTGTGTGTGTGTATATATATATATATATATATATATATATATATATATATTGCACACACACACACACACACACACACACACACACACACACACACACACACACACACACATATTTATCTGTGTGTGTATAAACGTAGATTTCTTTTGATTTTGAGGTTTGCAATAAGTACACACACACACGCATATGTATGTGTATACATGTGTGTGTATGGGTCTACTTCTAAATTCTGAAGTTTCAAAACTTCAAATTTCTTACGGTCAAGACCATAAGATTAAACTTTTGCAACTTTGAAATGTAAATAAAAAAGAAAAAAAAAATTTTTTTAAACGGTTTTGCAGGGTGCAAGCTCCCCTGCACCCCCTGCTAATTAAATATACCAACTCCGAGATTGCACTACAGTGAGGAAAACAGTAAATATACCATTCCATGCTGTACGGTGATCTCCATTTAAACAGTTCAAAGTAGACTCATATATGTACACATATACATACATACACATACATGCACATATACAGACACAGACACAGACACACACACACACACACACACACACACACACACACACACACACACACACACACACACACACACACACACACACACACACACAAAAATAACAGTATGACAAATATAGATGCAGGTATTTCTCAGAAGTTTAAAAGAACTTCAATGAAACTGCATGCTGTAGAAAAGATCACAGTACTTGTGAAAATATACACAAAAAGTAACCAGAATCTTCAGATTATTAAAATATTTCTGCTTACCTCATTTGCACCACTGAACAATGGCTCACCTGTATGCATTTCTACTAAAATGCACCCAAGTGACCACATATCAATAGCAAGGTCATAAGGCATTCCCAGCAGTACTTCTGGAGATCGGTAAAACCGACTTTGGATGTACTGGTATATCTTAAAAAAAAAAAAGAAAGAAAAAGAAAACAGCAGTGAATTAAACAAAGGCATATTACCAAGCTAGCCAATAAAAGAGTGAAAGCCTAATTAAAGCAAATGTGAGTTGTTATAACCAGTATTTTATCTGAACATAGCAGCTCTGACGCAAATGCTGCAGACGGTGTGAGTTCAGGAATGAAACTCATTCACCTCCAAAAAGGAAAAATGAACACTCAGCTGCCTAAGTTACACGGTTACAATCAAGAGCAACATTGCTTCAACTAGCACTCCTTGCTAATTTAAGGGAAGAAATTAGTTACGGTCATGCTTCTATACAGTACATGTGCATACTTGCTTACAGTTTCCTCATTATATCATCTATAAAAACAGGCAAAGAGGAAATATGAATTAAGTTCAACAAAACAATGGGCCTTAAAAACAGAGTTGTGTGAGACATTCCCTGTAATAGTAGATCTTCAAGGAGAGGGCTCTAGCAGAAAATTAACTATATCTAGGTTTACTCAATTTCTTTAAAAGTGTTACTTACAACCATACAAGGAAAATCAGGGTCTACTTACAGCCACGCAGAGAAACTGTTTTAGTTCTTGCAATTTATTATATTTACATTTATTTATAACCCATTAAAGATGTTATCTTGCAACCATATGAAAAGAGCAGAAATATGGGTCGCAAGATAATTTAGTTTTAGCATATATTTATTTTAAACTGTCAGGAATCACATTTTAAAATAAAAAAAAATCCTATTGTCAAGATGCTTGCAGGGTAATTACTCTGACTGTACATCATCTGCACTACAGAAATAATTACTCAGAAGTAAGAAGTCATGCAACTTACTGACATAACATCTTACTACTTTCTCAAATAGCAACAGGACATGGCTAGCCAGTTCAAGTCTTGTTACTATGTAAGGTTAGCACTTGAGATTTGTTCTAAGTAACCAGTCACACTGCTTACCTGGCAATTTCCAGTCATTTAACTGAAGAAGTCAAAAACGGCAGACTATACTATCTTTACAGATGTTTTTTTCTCTTGCAAGTATCTTATTTATAATAAAACACAAGCAGGACACCAGATATATCTGTGGGCACTGGCAACAGCATATACTGTCCACAGCAGCAATGCATTCATTTTTGGATATTTATTTCAATGACTGCACTTGGTGGTGGTTGTACATGACAGCAGCAAGCAGTAAAAAAATAAGTTATGTACTCAACATAACGTCCCATGTGAGTTGTTCATCTCGCCTTCATTCTTACTGATGGGTTCGGAGCCAAACCTCTGCTCTGATTCAGCCGAGTGCAAAAGCTCGAGGTCCTCAACCAGCTCGAGGCCAACTCCCTATCCCAAGATGCAGCTTGATCATCCCTCAGATCTTGTTTGCTGCCAACTGGCTACCTATGACTATTAATATGCCACTCTAAGAACTGGATAACAGACAATACACCATGAATAAGAGAGGTCTTGGACCTCAAGTAGACTGGATGGGGGTTGGAGGGTGGGACGTAAGAATGAAGGCGAGATGAACAACTCACATGGAACGTTATGGTGAGTACACAACTTCTTTATGTGAAGTTGGTCTATCTTGCCGTTCATTCTTACTGATGGGTAGCGTCCCAAGCACCAACTTTCTCGGGTGGCTCACGGGAGAATGTTCTTCAGAACAGTGGAACCAAAGGAAGCCTTGTCCCTGGAGGCCTTGTCTACTTTGTAAAGAGTGATGAAGGTATGAGGCCTCGACCAGGTAGCTGCTGCACAAATAGTATCTAATGGTAACTTAGCAGAGAAGGCTGATGAGGTAGATACAGCTCTAGTAAAGTGGGCCTTTATTTTTTGTTGTAATGGAGCATTCACAGAACTCCAAGTGAAAGAAATACAATCTGATAACCATTTTGACAAGGTGATTTTTGTTATTGGAGCATCTTTTTTTGATTCCGACAAAGAGCTGTTCTGTTTTCCTGAATTGTTTGGTCCTGTCGAAACAAAATCGGAATTGCCTATGAACATCAAGTTTGTGCAGCATGTGTTCCATCTTATTTGTGTATTTAGGGAAGAAAATGGGCAATTCAACAGATTGGTTGAGATTTGTGTCTGAACAAACTCTGGGTAAAATTGATGGATTAGTTCTTTGCGAGACTCTGTCATTACGGAAAATCAGATAAGGAGGTCAAGGCCTGTAACTCAGAAATCCTCCAAGCTGAAGTGATAGCTATTAAAAATATGGTCTTCCATGAGAGATATTTCAAATCACAGGATGAAGCTGGTTCGAAAGGAGGCAATATAATTCAGGAAAAAACAAAATTTATATTCCATGGCATGGCTGGAGTTTTGACGGGTGGTCTCAAGTGAACAGTACCCTTGAGAAAGGCTTTAGAGAGTTGGTGTGACATGACATTAGAACCTTGGACACCAAGATGAAAATTTGAGATTGCTGCTAATTTGGACTCTAATGGTACCTGCAGCAGCTCCTTCACTGAAAAATTTAGTCAGAAACTCCTGAATAGATTAAATTGAAGCTAGGTATGGATCAATATCATTCTGAGATGCCCATATAGAAAATCTCTTCCATTTGCTAAGATATAATTTTCTGGTAGATGATTTATGAGAGGATGGTAAAATATGTTGAGCCTCGGCTGAGAGGTTGTGAATCCTGGCTATGTTTAGAATTGGAGCAACCAAGCTGTCAGTTTGAGGTAGTGGAGAGAAGGATGAAGAGCCCCCAATGAATGGGTCAGAAGATCTGGAACCGGGTCCAGGATCCAAGGCTCTTCCAAACGATGAGGCTGAAGGAAGGGAAACCAAATCTGACGAGGCCAGTAAGGAGCTATTAAGAAAATGGTCCTTCCCAGAGTCTTTGCTTTCTATAATACTTTGGGTATTAGAGGGAAATGGGGGGAAGGCATAAAGGAGACCCAGGGGCCAATTTTGCACCAATGCATCGCTTAGGGCATCCCCGGAGGGGGGATTAGGGTGAAGTAGCTGCTGCATTTAGTGTTCATTGGGGTTGCAAAGAGATTGCAGCAAGGCTGGCCCCACCTATGGAAGATGTTTTCCACTACTTGATTCTTTAGGGATCACTTGTGAGGCAAGAGAATTGCCCTACTTAGCTTGTCTGCTATCACAATGGATTTCCCCGGGATGTGCATTCCTATCAGAAAGCGATGGGTGGAAGCTGCCCACTGCCATACTCTCAGGGCCTCTTGATACAGGGGATAAGATTTGGTTCCTCCTTGTTTATGTACCAGACCACTTGACATATTTTCTGTCTGAACTGCAATTGTTCCCAGAGGGATAGAGTCCTGAAAGGACTGCAACGCAAGGAGTACCTCTCATCTGCAGGACATTTACATGCAGATGAGCCTCATGCTTCTTCCACGTGCCTTGGGCTGTTCTTCCCTGATAATACCCCCCCACCCTATCAAGGAAGCGTCCGGGGTCACCGTGGCTATAGGAGTGTGTAGAACAAATGGATGGCCTAGAGTTACTTATTGGGATGTCAGCCACCACTGAAGATCCTTCTTACACATATTCATTATTATGATTTGGTGTGACACTGGGAGCTCCCTGAAAGGACCATTAAGAGAACAGGAGCCATTGCAGTACTCGGATGTGCATCTGACCCAGAGGAATGGCTATGATCGCTGCTGCTATTGTTCCTAGCAATTTGAGTACCACTGACAATGGGACTTTTGTCTTTGGAAGCAGGTCTAGGATTTATTTTCATAAAAGACAAACTCTTTCTGGAGGAAGGCTTAAGGTCATTGTGACTGTATTTAGTTCTGCTCCTATAAAAACGGTCTGTTGCAATAGCGATAAGGCAGATTTTTCTGAGTTTATGGTAATCCCCAACTGATTGCAGAGATTTAAAGTTGTGTCCCTTGCATGTATGAGTTGATGCCTGGTGGTGGTAGTGAGGAGCCAGTCGTCTAGGTATGGAAACACCTGGAATCTCAAATGTCTCAGGTGAGCCGGGATGACTTCCATGCATTTGGTGAACACTCTGGGAGCTGTAGTGAGACCAAAGGGCAGGGAGCGAAATTGATAATGACTGGCTCCCAGTGGGAAGCAAAGATGATCCCTGGATGGCCTGTCCATTTTTATGTGATAGTACGCATCCTGGAGATCTATCGAGCACATCCAATTGTCTTACCCCGGAAAGGGGAGTATTGACTGTAGCGTGACCATCCAAAACTTTGTCTTTTCTACCGACTTGTTTCGTCTGCTGAGGTCCAGAATAGGTCTCCAGTCCCCTGTTTTCTTTGGAACTAAAAAGAACCTTGAGTACATTCCGGATCCTCTCTGGTCTGCTGGGACTGGTTGGATGACTTTTTTCCTGCAACCTTTGGACCTCTATGGCTGCTTGTTCCCTGTGACTGGGTGGAACGTCTGGGATTTTTTTCACAAGAGGAGGCGATGTGACAAAAGGGATTGAGTATCCTCTGGATAGGATACTTTGTACCCAGCTGTCTTTTGTTATTTTTAGCCAGGCGTCTGGGTACAAGGAAAGGCATCTCCCAACTGCCTCCAGAGATGGACAGTCGGCCTCCTCTCAGGAGCGCTGATAGGGCTTCCCAAAGAACTGATCTCTGTCACCAGATTCTGTGGACCCCCTCTGCTGCATGGATGGTGTCTTCCATTATTTCCCCCTCCTTTGCATCTAGAGGGGGGTTCACCACGAGTGTCCTGGAAAGATCCTTATGATTTACGGAACCACATCTTTCCATCCCCCCTTTGGGGTAGGGATTACTCAGGATCGAAAAATGTACTCCGATGGCAGACCGTCTTTCTCACTCCTGTTAAGTGTTTCCCTTACTTTTGGTCCAAAAAGGGACACGCTGTCAAAAGGGGTGTTATTAAAGGAAGAATTAAAGGGTTCTGTAAAGGAACATAGGCGCATCCAGGAATGTCTCCTAAGGGCAACTCCTGTACCCGCTGCTTTGCTCGTTCCATCAGCTGCATATGACACCAGACCCATGGAAGAGTTCACAATAGAATTAAGAGGAGAGAGCTCGAGAGTTACTTTGTCAGAAACCTCCGCAGCTACTGAACCCTGCAGGGTATCTCCCAGTTCCTTCAGGAAATCCCTTTGTAACCTAGTAAAATGTGTGAGATAGTTCAGCGATCGAAGGACAAAAGGCGCTGAACTAAACATACGCTTCCCGTACCTGTCCATGATCCTGGACTTTCTACTGGGAGGATAAACAGACGTAAAAGTTCCTGATAGTTCCTTCTTAGTAGCCACTCCCATCACCATAGAATCAAAGGGCACTCATTTAGAGAGAAAGCATTTGTCTTGAGGGCAAGTTATAAATTTATTAGGCCGCCTCGTAACAGGCTCCGTGGTATCAGGGGACTCCCATGCCCTCCAAGAGAGTAACTCAATTAACTCATCGAAGGGTGGAGACACCCAAGAGGTGGAGGGTTGAGACCCAAAAGCCTTCAGAAGAACTGACTTATCATCAGTAGGGTTAAGGGATTTCCAGCCACCCCTCTGTTTAAGAATTTCTAGGCTATCTGTGAATGAGATATTCTCTGAGGGGGACCATGGGGACCCTTCTGACTCATCTAAGTCATTATCCGAAGTGACTGATTCCTGTGGGGAGTCCAGATGCTTCCTCTTGCAAAGTCTCTTCCTGGAAACCTCTTCAGTGGGAGCTTCTGGAGGGGTCTCGAAAGAGCATGGTTCACCCAATGGGGCATCCTGAGGCTTAGGATCTCAACACTTTAATGGAGCGTGTGTTGTAGAGGTAGACACCGGTGCTTTAAGGGAGAGAGCTGCTGGTACTGATGGAGTGGTTGTCGGTGTGGACAATGCTGTCCTGAAGGCCCCTTGGCCCTGACATGAGGAATACCCTGGATCCGAGGATTCAAGGGACTCTACCGGCACCAGGACAGAGGGCTCCTAGCCCGAGGTCAGAGCCGAGCTCACTTAAGCCGAGGCCCCGACAGGCAAAGTCGGAACCAACAAGTCGTTCGACTATCCTCCCCAGACTCTACCAGCGAGCAACTGCTCCCGAGATCCCTTGGCCGGCACCGAAGATATCAGGGCAGTCAGGGCCGATAAACCTAAGGTAGGTGTTGGCCCCAGGGCTCCATGATCATCAGTTCCGAGCACTCCAGCTCCAAAACTTCGAAGCAGATCGGAGGAGGAGCAGAAGATGGTGGGAGAACTTGTGTTGGCTCCGAAGTCCCAGAGGTCAGTGGTGATAAAATTTTTGCAAGCACCGGTATCTGTAAAATCCTCTTCACCACACGGTCCACATCCAAACCAGAAAGTCTACTCGAGGCCAGAGAAGAAAGTGTGGATGAAGCCACCAATTGCAAGATGGGGGATTTCAATGTAGGAGATACTGGCTCCAAAGTTGGGGACCGGCTCCTAACCAAAACAACAGTCGGCTCCTTTGGCTGTGGAGCCAATGTTGAAGCTTTACATGACCCAGTTTTTGGAGTCTATGGACTTTTTCTCAGTTCCGAAGACGTCTTCGAGAGTTTGTCAGTCTTATCCAGTGACTCTTGGAAGGAGGATTTCAAAAAACCTCTATCCATGAGTTTCCCCTTCTTCTCATGCAACACTTTAGCACTAAAAGAGTGGCATATAGAACTGCTTTCTTGTAGGTGCACCTCACCTAAACAATAGACACAGTCAGTATATGTCCATCAGTGATGGACATCTTTTGTCCACATCTTGGGCATTTTTTAACCCCAGACTTGGATTTTTCTTTCTCCTGATGAGACATCCTAACAGTAATCAACAGAGGAAAAAATATTTAATATGTATATGAAAGACACATTCAGAAATATAAGAGTCTGTAAGCTATGAGAAGAATATATCGACACTAAGTCTTAATAATGAGAATTCTAATTATCCAAATGTAGAATATATATATATATATATATATATATATATATATATATATATATATATATATATATATATATATATATATATATATATATTTATACACACACATCAACAGCACACAAACTCTTACTATCTAAATATCAAATACTTGCCCTGTAAGAAAAAAAAAAAGGGCTCTAACTCAGAACCCACACTATGAATAACAACAGACAGAGAGACTAATGGCCTAAAACAACACAGTTATTTAAAACTACTTATTTAAAGTATCTAACTTTGAAAAAGTAAATATTTAACTATTTATCTAAATATCTAAGCTAAGCTTTTAAGACAAGTCTTTAAGATAGAAAAAACATAAATTTCACTGGCCAGAGCTGGTGAACGTCCGATCAAGTTGCAGCAGCAAACGAGATCTGAGGGAAGATCAAGATGCATCTTGGGATAGGGAGTTGGCCTCGAGCTGGTTGAAGACCTCAAGCTTTTGCAGTCGGCTGAGTAGTAGCAGAGGTTCAGCTCCGAACCCATTAGTAAGAATGAACGAGATAGAACAACTTCACATTATTACTTTCATTACACGTGCGGAGATTACAAAAAATTGCTGTTTTGCGGGCAGTACATGTGTAATCATAAAGGGCAGTTACATGACCAAGTAAAAAAATGGGGGGGCACTAGATGCGTGTGTGAAAGCAACAAAGTGAAATACGTTGTTGTGGCCATTCCTTCGTTCATATTAATCACAATCTAACATCAGTGGTATTCGGAGAAGGTGGTTGACTTGTGGAGGTTAGGGAGGCAGATTGTGGATGAATGTATAGGGCAGTTGCATGATGGCTAAAATTGCTTGTTGCAAAGAGCAGTGTGTGTCTATGAGCAATAAGCTGAAACAATATTGTTGCGGTCACTATGTCTTCACCTACTTCACAATCAGACATCAGAAAAGCACATACAAAGTATTTATTTTTTGGAGGGACAGGCTATATGTGAAACCAAAGGACAATTACAAGATTGCCATCTTGGTTTGTTGAGGAAGGGTGTTTGAGTGCTTCTGACGGCAGCAATTTGAAGTACATTATTCTAACTATAATTTCTTTCACATTCATCACAATCAGACATTAGAAATATATAAAGAACATGGTCATCATTTGGGAAAGGGAGGAGGAGGTAAACTGCGTCTGTAAAGCACAAAGCTAAGTGATCACTGGTGAAAGATCACTGACAAGGCTTCTCAGGGGGCATGCTTCACACAATGAGCTAAAATACATTACTGTTAACCACTGTCTCACTTACTTCATAACGAGACATCAGAAGTGTACGATCATTGGTCAATGATCACAAATATGGCTCAAAGGGAGGCAGTACACATGACATGACAGCAACAACCTGAAGTACATTACTGTTGCCATCACATTTCTGTGTCTTCTAGTCAAAGCTGGTATAATCCCTCAAAGGCACATTGCATTGGGATAGCATTTGCCAAACGTAAGCTGAAACTATTGTATTTTAGAAACATAGTGAAGGCATAACCCATGTTTTGGCTTTCAAATTGTTGGTTTAATACTTTCACACCCTCCATAATGCAAACATCTGTTTGATTCAGTTCACAACAAATGTGCACATTTTTTTGTTTCCCACAGGGTGAATGTGTATTAAATCAAAATATCTTATTTAATAGAATTTGTTAACTGGGGAGGACATTAATCACAACTAGTCAACTCAGTCTTAGCCCAAAAATAAAGTAGGAAACATTTGTCACAAAGTCAAGCAAATCATAATTCAGTGAAGATAAATGATTATAATGGAAAAAGACTGAAAAAATATTTACAAACACTGCCAGTGGGAGTAGGTACAACAGTACGTGAACCATGATATCAATAGGAGCTAAAAAGATGCAAAGCAATACAGGACAAAAGGATGAAAATGAAGAGGGAAACAAGGGAAAAAAGAAAGGAGCGAAGAGTGAGTGAAGGCTGGCTCAGTCAGTACAGCATACGACTCGGTCTCAGGGTCATGGGTTTGAGACCCATGTTGAGTCTCCTATACGCTGTTGAGGGGAGATCTATGCCTGACATACAGAACATTCTTAGACCCTAATCTGATGGACCTATTGCATATCCACAAAACAAACAGCACCAGAATTGCCAGTTCTAAAGACTTAAACCTTGTCTGTGATACAGATAGGACTTGCTAGAGAGACATGTATGTATCCCCGAGACTACCCTGTCTCTGAAACAGGCTCCCCATCCATGTGAAGCAGAGTTCCTCCCCAACTCAATTCACGTGCGACTTGGACAACTGGATAAGCACAAGGAAATTCATCACTGGTTTGGCACTTATGTCTCTAATGAACAGAGGTAACCTGCAATTGGTTCATCTCCCAGGCCCCTGCTTGTAAATGTTTTATCTCCCAAGCCCCTGCTTATACTTATTAAGGGTACCAGAACTTGTCAGAGATTTGGGATGCATAGCTAGGCTTAAAAAGGCCCTTGTGGTTGTTAACCTAGTAAACATCTATGAACATGACCTGTACTAAGGCACATGCACTTTGTTTTTGAATGGTTTCAGCTGTGACCTAAATGTTTGGTATGAGGTACTGTCTTTCAAGGTGGTATGGGAGAAATTCTCAGGAGTTTAAAACCTAGAACAGGGAAACAGAGGTCAGTACTGTGTAGGTTAGATCTGGTGGTTGAAAGAATGTCGTCTTAGCAGGTTTGAGGCTAAAGGAGAGAGCAGTGGTCATTTAGGAGTTTTAAAAGTTGATATCCAAGTAGCTGGTCACATCTTTATTTGACAGCCAGCCATCTAGCTTTTTAAGTGTGATACAGTAGTGTTCATGAGATACGGAGAGGATAACAAAATGGCAAACATTACTGAAGATGGACTGAACTGCTGAAGAAGTTTTGCAGCAAAACAGCTGAAGCCACTATTTATCAGTACATGAATGTGATGTCTTCCAGCATTTTAAAGGTTAACACAGGAGATAAGGGAAAGTATTACTGGGAATTCTTAGCTAGCACTCAGAAAATCACTGTGCAAATGTTTGGTTCACATAAAAGAACATTATAACTTCAGTCAATGGAAACATTTCCCAAACAATGTTACTACAAAATGAGAAAGTGTCTTGAAGACGTAACTCAGCTCAGTCTTTGTCAACAGGCCTACGTGGTAATTCAAAAAATACCACATTACCAAGTCACATAATATTTGGCTGCACATTAACTGTGAGTATATGATTTCTGAGCAAGGTGGTGGAATACAGCCCATATCCAGAATGTCTTTATTGTGTGGTATGAGAAGCAAAAAGTCATATTCATTTCTTCAGCAGTAGCATGCCATGGTTAAGTTTCATGATGAAGCAGGCAAAGTGGTGGGATCAAACTTAGCAAGCAGACGCATTTAAATCCACGAGGACAGAGCTGATGTCTTATGTAGAGTCTTTACCAAAGTATCATACCATAATTCACAAATAACCAACTCTCAAAGAGGAGTTGGAAAATACCCTCTTATACACAGGTAACAAATGCAGGGATTTGTAGGATTTTCACACAGTCTTGACATTTTAGGTTTTGTTTCCACTGGGAGGGTATGTAACCTCTGATCAGAAAACAGAAGAAAGTCATGTCCAGAACACATATGCACTATTACAAATCATATATATTTCAGCAGACAAGACATTTGTTAATATATATACAGTAGTGCCTACAGTACTGATACTAAAGAATACAATATATGTAAATTTGGACTGAGATGCACTGAAATCCTTGCAGGTAAAATGGCAATACTGGATATATTTGTACTACAGTGTTTAATTATAAATTGCTAAGTATGAACCGTGACAACAGACATGCCATATGGCCTCACACACAGGTATCAAACGTCAAGTTTCAGAGAATGTTTGGTGTCACAGCCTGACTATATACCTCTGATCAGGAAGCAGGGAGAAACTAATACCCAAAGATATGCACATCAAGATTTTTTATTTATTTATTTTTTTTACTTCTAATGCAATGGTAACTTACTTATTTCACCAGACAAAGCCATTACTGTGTACAAGGTGAGGCCTCATCTCTACATACTGAAAAAGACAATATGCTGCTCTGCAAATCAAAACGGAGATGCTGTGAAATCCTTGAGGGTACAATGGCAACCTTGAGTGAGTTTTTTTTTTTACCAAAGTATCTTATTACAATTCCCTGAAACTTACAATTCAAACAGTTATAAGGGAACTGATATATGGCCTCACTCACAGGTAACAAATATAGTGATTTTAAAGGATGTTTGGTAGCTCAGTCTGCCATTACACCAAAGTTTCACAGGGGGAAGGGGTACACCACCTCTAATGAGGAGGCAGGGTAAAACTAAAGTCCAGAATATATGCATACTCATGCACTAAGTTGTCACAACATGAGAAGTAAAAAAATAACCAGAGTGCAACACTTGCTACTGCATGTAGGACTACATGAAACTCCATGCTCATTCTAAGGTAATGTGCCGTCATGTAAATCAGGACTGAGATGCACTGAAATCCTTCGGGGTAGAATGGCAGCCTTGAATGTGCTTTGTATTTGGGTAGGTTACTGTAGTGCCCCTGAAACTCCTACCAAAACTGTCACGGGGACAAATGAAACATGGCTTCATATATAGATACCAAATGCAATGCTTCAAAGGACTTTTAGTGCTACAACCTGAAAACTAACTCAGTTGCCACTGGGGGCAATCTGTGACCTCTGATCAGGAAGCAGGGTGAAACTAATGTTCAGGATATGTATTCACTAAGCTGGCATTTCATCACAAGAAAAAGAAGAAAAGCAGAAGGCTGTGGGCTCTATTCCCCACCTCAGGTGACTGGATTCATTTTTCATTACTATCACTACAGTGCAATATTGGGAGTGCTGCACTCCTTTGTGTGCCATCCTTTGAATGAAACAAAGCAAGATCCCATCTGCCTGAGCTGGTGATAGTTCAGGTGGATGTAAAACATTCCATGGAACTTATCAAAAAGAGTAGAGGGTCTTTATTTAATAAAGAATTATTATAAAAATAAAAGTTATTACAAGTATTCAACATGAAAAGACCTTTGCATATACATATTTATAATAAATTAACAAGAAAAATATATAATTTTTTTTAATACACAAAAGTAACAAAAGCAATACAATTAATATAAAATTAATTAATAAATTTACTTAACACCGAGATACACTAAGAGACCAGTTGGCATAAGGGTTAAGGTCTTCACCTCCTATGCACAAGGTACAATGTTCAATCCTGACCTCCGACCGATGCCTGTTTGTAGTTTGCATGTTCTCTCTGTCTCTCCATAGGGTTCCTCCCACCTCCGAAAAACATGCTGAGTATTTCCATCTCAAACTCACCAATGAATGGAGCTGTGGACAGCAGCACAGACTCTACATGGTACCCTACAGGGGGAAGAGTTGTACAGATCAATCGCTTTGGGCATCTATCTACTGTGGTGTGCAGTTTCCTCAAGACAGGAGAACAGAGATCACAGACTGTATGCTGTGGCACGGCTAGCCACTTGATGGTGTAAATTATGATTCTAGGTGATTCGGTCATGTTGACTAATGTCGCCAAAATGGGCATGGGTGGTTATTGGTGATAAGTGGATTGCGGACCTGGCCTACTCTGACTTCTGCCAGGGACCCATGCTAACAGTGGGAGGGGAGGGGTACATGTGCTTATTGGCCAGGGTGTGCCCACCATAAAGTCGAGCAGCCCTGGGTCAATAAGCTACTGGCTAGCCGGTGTCTAATTGTCCAGCTTGGGTTACCTGGGATAGCTCTGTTGAGCATAAGTTGTTCATAAAACCAACCAACCTGCCAAACATGAACTAAGAATTCCTACGCTTAATGTAGGTTCACTGACAGGACGCAGCTTGGAAGTGGATGACATGGTGATACGGAGGAGGATGGACATCCTGTGTATCCAAGAGACAAGATGGAAGGGCAGTGCAGGAAAGGCACTTGGCTTGGGATGCAGACTCTACTACTCAGGAAGAGGACAGGCTAGAAATGGTGTAGGAGAGACAGGCTTCAGAAGGCAGTGAGGGATATTCAAAATCTCTGCATATGCCCCACAGTAGGGTTATGACAGTGAGGATAAGAGTGCATTAGGACAGCAGTTTCAGGACCTACTAGATAAAGCAGGACGTGAATTGGTGCTGATAACGGCTGACTTGAATGCTCATGTCGGGACAGACAGAACAGGATACGAGGACTGCCTGGGTCCACATGGGTGGGGCGACAGGAATAAAGGACGAGAGGCCATTCTACACTTCTGTCTGGAAAATGGCTTGGTAGTAGCCAAGAATAGCCAACATGCAACTCAGGTAGACTTCCTCTTAGTAAGGAAAAGGCTCTGGGGTAGAATCCATGATTGCAAAGTCATCCCCAGTGAAACAGTCAGCTCACAGAATAAACCACTGGTTGCCACAATCAGCAATAAGTGGATGTGAACAAGAATGGTAGTGCTTAAAAACAGCATGGTGGCCGAGTCAGATGGCTAGTGGTGGAATGCAGAAGTCCAGGAAGTCGTCAAAAGAAAGGAGTGCAGGAAGAAGTGAGATAGAAAAGATCGACCAGGCTAGGAAGGACTACTGATTGGCTAAGAAAGAAGTTGCAACAGCAAAGAATAGGGCATCGGAGGCATTCTACCAACTTCTGGAAAGTGACTCAGTAAATGGCACAAAGAAACAATCAGGTTGCAAGGAAAAGACAGAAAGATAAAGAAGACAGCCAGACACCCTTCATGAGGGATGCCAGCAACAACCTACTCACCAGTCCACAGGACATCAAAGGCAGATGTAAGGAGCATTTCCAGCAGCTTCTGAATGAAGAGAACCCCACAGAAGCTGTACTGCCCCAAAAACAGCCGACAATGAGAGAAGAGGAGGAGCCCACCCTAGAAGTAGTAAGAACAGCATTAAGAAAAATGAAGTCAAGGAAAGCAGCAGGCTCAGATGAGGTCACAGCAGATATGATAAAGATGCTGGGTGAGATAGGGGAGAAATGGCTCCTGAGGGTACTCATAGCAGTGTGGAGAGAAAGGAGTATCCCAGATGACTGGAGAATAAGCATGCCTGTGCCAGTGTACAAGAACAAAGGGGACATCCACAACTGTGGACAGTACAGAGGCATCAGACTCCTATCACACTGTATGAAAGTTCTGGATAGGGTGATTGATAAACGGATGCAGAGAGTAGCAGAATGTAAGATGGGAGATGAGCAGTTCGGATTCATATCAGGATGCAGTACAACTGACCCGATGTTTGCAGTGAGACAGACACTTGAGAAGAAGCTAGAGATAAGGATAGAGTCCAAATGGGCATTCCTAGACTTGGAAAAAGCATATGACAAGGTCCCAAGAAAGCTCATCTGGGCAGTACTGCGGTGGTTTGAAGTCCCAGAAACATTGGTGGAATTAGTGCAGGCTACGTACAAAGACCCAATGACTCAAGTACAAACACTGTTCAGCCTCACAGACAGGTTTCCTAGTGGGAGTGTGTACACCAGGGTTCAGCTCTGAGCCCACTGCTGTTCATACTGGTGATGGACTACATTAGCACACAAGTCGGAGGGGACGGATCAACAAAGTTGCTGTATGAATATGATATGGCATTACAGGCAAACTCTGAACAAGAACTTCAGCAAAGGATAGGAGACTGGAATGCAAAACTGAAATGCACATGAGATGAAACTAGGCACAGATAAGATGGTGATAATGGCAGCAAATTGGGGAAATTGGAAGAATTTGAGAATACAGACAGAAGGGAAGACAGTGGAACAGGTAAAACAGCTTCAATTATCTGGGAGGGGTGGTTGAGGAGAAGGGAAGTCTGAATGAAGAGGTCAAAGATAGAATCAGAGGGGCTGCAGCCAACTGGCATAGAGTGTCAGGTGTAATCTAGAACAGAAGAATGCCAAAGAAGCTGAAAAGTAAAATGTACAAGACAGTGGTGCGACCAGTACTAGTGTACGGTATAAAAACCTGAGCAGTAAGGGTAGAATTGTTGAAGAAGCTAGAGGTGATGGAAATGAAGTGCTTGAGAATGGTAGGATGCACACTGTGGGACAAATGAGGAAATAAGGACATAAGAGCAGAAGCCAAAGTAGCTCCAATTGCAAAAAAGATCAAAAAGAACAGATTATGGTGGTTTGTACACGTGCAGAAAAGCAGAAGACAATCTGGTGAGGAAGATTTGGGACAGACAGGAAGAAGGTAAGAGGAAGCAAGGATGTCCAGCAAAGAGGTGGATGGATTGTGTGAAAGATCTGCAACAGTTAGGCATGAGTGTTGAAGGCAGGAGTGTGACACTGAATCAAGAGAGTTGGCAACAATTAACACGATACCCCAAGTCCATGTAGAAATAAAAATGGGAAAAAAGGGTCTGATGATGATGATTTAACATCTACTCCCCCTGTGAAGCCAGGGGTGATACCAAGCTAAAGTGAATGCCTATGAAATGTTCTGACTCCAGGCTGAGTGAAGCAGAGTGTATTCTTTTTTACTGTTTTGTTTTCTGTTGTCATGTTTATCTGCAATGTATGCTCTCACAGGAAAAAAGGAAGGCATTTTTGTTTGTTCAGATGGCAAAGGACAGAGATATGCTGACTTTTCGAGACATGACAGCACTTCCTTCGGCTATAACAAAGATAAATCTGCACTGGATTGTAATCGCTAATGGAACTTTTTTAAGATATGGTGTTTGCCATTAACATAATGGTGTGTTACAATACAAACAGAAGAAATAGTGCTGAATTAGTAGTTGCTGACTAGTCTATGGAATTATTCTATCTGAGAAAAACTAGAAACATCAGGTATTCTTACAGCAGGTAGCTAGGGAACATAGATATTTGGAAAGAGATTTTTCTGCATGGATCCCATCTATGCTTACTGCATCTTTTTTAATTGCCCTTTTATGCCAATCTAAGTGTGTTCTACACTGTAGTTATACTTTTTTCTGTATTATTTAGGTAAAACTCATTATAATTTAAGCTTTTGTCATTGGCATTTTTTATTACATTTGCATTTAAGCACTATTGTTTAGCCGAGAACAGGACAAAGTACAGTTGTGTAAGCAAATTTATAACTATAGCTGCTCAAAAGATCAGTGCTGCAGTAGCCTTAGCTATATGATTTAGATCCTGAATGTCCCTGATGTGCGAGCATCTAAACTTTTCACAGTCCCTGACATCCCTTTGAGCAGTCCCTGTACCTGTGGTGTTTTAACGCACGCCTTACAACATTCAACAAAGGTCGGGAACCTGAGTAGTGCCACCAGAAATCATCCCACAAGAAGAGACTTGTATGTTACATCCCTATAGCTTTTTACATCTCCCAAGCTTAAAATATGAGCTGTGGTTTTGATAATTGAACTGTAGCCGTTCACCACGCTATGGATGACAGCTGTTTGGCATTTTGGTCTGTTGTAGGCTCTCCCACTTACCATCACAGACAAGCAAAGCCATTACCCCAATCTAGTTATTTTTTTCCCCAGCTAATTTTAAGCATTCCGCTTGTTATTAAGCAGTAACTGTACTTCTACTTATATTCATCTCTCTTACCTGAAGAGAATCTCTCTTTCTTGGGATCTGGGGTTCTGGTTCTGTTTTTCTCCCTTCCAAATGGCCATTCATTCCTCATACACCACCTGCCGTCCAACAGAGGCCTCACAGAGTTTTAATAAACTCCAGACGCCATTTTTAAATTGCCACAACAGCTGCACTTCCACGGTGTGTGAGCGTCTAAACTGTAAGTTGTCTGTGTTGTTGTTTTTACACCTTGAACTGTTATTTTGCCTGCTTTAGACTTTTTTCCTTCTATTATGATGTTAAGAATGCTATCACATTGAATAATAGCATAAAGTAGTGCCTATGCACTTTACTATGTTCTCGGTGTGAAAGAACCATGTTTCCGCCATCTTTTTAACATTGTTAAGTTTATTTCGTTTGTAAATTATTACATACTAAATACCTTACTGTAAAAATGCAATTATCCTGTTTTTAACATTGCTAGGTTTGTTTGCTTGTAAATATTTACATACTAAATACTATGTTGTAGAAGTGCAATTATATTGGTTGCTGGGATTGTATACTGAACTGCACAGTACAACTAAACTTAGCATAAGTAGAATAGTGATATGTTTGAGGTATTCTCTACTTTGCAGACAAATGCATAGGCCATTGCAACCTTGCGATACTAGTTAGAACTACACAGAAATATGTAGGAATACTTGATCGCTAGGCTTACAGTAACTACTGTAACCGTATGTTTGGCTGAACTTTAAACTGGAAATACATATGCTGTTTGGTACTAACACTGCTTTTGTGAAGCCAGACTGTATATTTCTATATTATTCCCCTTACTTATCCTGCTTTTTTCACTTTCTTTAGTTTCACAGTCTCTGACATCCTTTTGAGCAGTCTATGTACCTGTGGTGTTTTAACTTGCTCCTTAAAACATCAACAAAGGTTGGGAACCTGAGTAGTGCCACCAGAAAACATTCCACAAGAAGAGAGACTTGCATGTTACATCCCTACAGCTTTTTATATCTCCCAAGCTTAAAATACGAGCTGTGGTTTTGTTAAATGAACTGTAGCCGCTCGCCTCACTAGGGACAACAGCTGTTTGGCATTTCTGCTGTTTTTGGTCTGTTCTAGGGTCTCCCCCTCACCCTCATAGACAAGCAAAGCCAATACCCCAATCTAGTTTTTTTTTCCCCCAGCTAATTCTAAGCATTCCGCTTGTTATTAAGCAGTAACTGTATTTCAATTTGTATTCATCTCTCTTACCTGAAGAGAATCTCTGATTGTTTCCTGGGATCAAGGTTCTAACCCGCTCCATTCCGTTCTCGCTGCACTTGTGCTCCACTCCGTTCCCCTACCCCCTTTACCACCCATCCATACTCTCCCTAGATTTATAGTTGCAAAGCCATTCCTCTCATAACAGCTCCACTCACAATACCCCTCCCCAAATAATTCATCCCTATACCTCCTCCAAAACTCCCTCCCACGTCCTTCCACAACCTGTCTGACAATCCTCACATCCTTAGATCTCCCCCTCCTCTCTCTAACACATTCAACAAACTTAACATACCTCAAATAGCCACCATTAAATACCCTCCTAAAACAAACAGAACCAAGCCCTACCAACCTTCCACTAAGTCGATAAACCAGATACTCTTACTGACTGCTACCAACACTTCCTATCACTCACTCCTTTCTAAACTCCCCCCATTCCACTGAACCTCTAACACCCATCCACTACCTCTCAACCCAGTTAACATCCCCATATGTACCACCATCTTCCATAACACCTTAACCCAAGCAAAACTCTCACCTCCTCACTATCCTAACTCACCTAGTATCTCCCTGAAATATGACAAAAACATTAACAAACTCTTGAAATATACTGTCCAAACAGCATAAAGGATAGCCCTTAGTGGGGACATGCATCCAAATCCTGGCCCAGCCTGCAAACCCTCAGTCTCACAATTAAACACTAATCAGGCATCAATCATTCCTAGTATGGATACAGCAGATATGTTAATACTGAATATGAATATAAGAAGCATAAAATTCATGAGCTCCATGCTAACATCGCCCTTTAATCCCCAGACATTGTACTACTTACCAAAACATGGCTAAATGCCAACACCAACAGCAAAGAAATATGTCCACCAAGCTATGACATCATACATTCTGACAGAATAAATTAAAGAGGTGGTGTAGCCCTACTTTTTTTAAAAACACCTCTAAATTAAAACACTAACTGAAAAAAACATAGAACTTAAAAATGCAGAAACAGTATTTGTCAAATTAAACATCAGCCCCAAGAAACATACATCCCACCAGGAGATAACTAGATGCTAGAAAATATACTACATTGGTGTAACAAAACCTTACCCCAAGAAACATTCATTATGCACAACCTCAATACAGACTGGTTTATACTGCAATTCTCCACACCCCAAAAAACTGTTATTAACCTACATGGATTCTCTCAACTCATCCAATCGCCCACTAGGGTTAAGTCTTCTAACAAACACTCCACTCTAGACTGGATATCACCAAATAGGCCAGCCCTCTACCCCTACTCTGGTTGTCTGCCAGATAGTCTCAGTGATCACTATCCCACATACTTGGTCAGAAAGAGAACAAACCCAACTAAACAATCCATTCTACTACAAATAAGAAATAAACTTAACCCCAACAAACTCACAAAAATACTTAAACACTGTAATTGGACACCACTGAAACCACTACCCCTACAGGAAGCCGTGAACTACTTCAACTCTATGTTCCTTTCCATCCAAAGCGTTCCATCTCCCAGCAGATATATACATGTTAAATCTAACTATGCCCCATGGCTAAAAAAGGAAACATTAAGACTTCTTAGAACTAGAGATAAGGCTTGGACAACCTGGAAAAAATAGGTCTCGGCTCGCATTGCTTTATTTCTAAGTTCTTGATAAGTTTGTAAAGAAACAAATTAGAAGAGACAAAGTCAATCACTACACTGAAATTCAAGCTAAGTACCACAAAAATTCTGGTCCACTCTAAACAATATCCTTCTGCCAGGCAAAACAGGTACACACCCCCTACTAACAACTCAGACAATACCGCCACTCAATTTAACAAATATTTTATCGAAACCATCCTAACACTAAAAATCAAACTCCCTCAACTATCAAATACTCCATCCCCACACCAAACATCACATCCACCTTCACCCTGCAACGTGTAGCAACTGACACCATCAAAAAACTACTGAAAAAATTAAAATCCACTACTCTAGCTGCAGACTGTCTACCTGCTGAATACTTACAGCTAACAACAGAAGGTATAGCATACCCCATATCAATACTAATCAAAAGGCCCATAACTGAACACCAATTTCCTCCCATTTGGAAAACCTCATACATCATTCCCCTACATAAAGGCAGCTCATCAACAGATTCCAACAGCTATCGTCCAACTGCAATACTGTCACCACTATCTAAAAAATCTAGAAAGAGTAATTCACAAGCATGTTACTATTTACTTACTAACAAACTCCTAACAAATGCCCAGCATGGCTTTAGACCATTCCATAGCACAACAACCGCACTAATGTCATTTACTAATGCTGTCAACTATCACAGGAACAACAATAACTATGTCTCTTCTACCTTCCTGGATCTGCAGAAAGCCTTTGATATGGTCTCACATACTAAATAGCTAAATGTCCTCTCTGATCTAAATTTTTTTTAATTCCACCCTTGCCTGGTTCCAAGACTACCTCACTGGACACCAGCAACCAGTCTCATGGCAACAGACCTTATCACCCCTATTACCAGTAACCCTAGGAGCACCTCATGGTTCTATCTTAGGCCCACTGCTACTCTCTATATTTACAAATAACCTCCACTTATCAACCTCTCATGTTTCGCTCATCCAATATGCAGACGACTCAGCAGTGCTTTGTTCTGTGCCCTCTCTAATAGAACTTCAGAATTTAGCACAAAAAGCCTTTCATGAAGTCGAGCCCTGGCTCACAAATGCTCATCTAATCTTAAACCGTAAAAAAACAAACTTATGGTCTTTTAACCCAATAAAGCTGCCCTCCCCCTAACACTTTTAACATTTCCTCATTTAACACCACCATTATAACCCCAACCCCCCCCCCCCAAACGTTTAGGAGTAGAAATTGACTGTAAACTTAAATTTGATATTCACATTTCCCAGACAGTAAAAGGGTATATAGAAAACTTGGTACCCTATACAGGAATAAATACTACTACTTGCCATTCCCCAAACCCACTTAATCTATACCTTACTATATGCAGCCCCCATTCTCACCAATCTAAAGAAACCTGAATTACAAAAACTTGAAAACTGTTACAATAAAATTGTAAGATATGCCACAAATTTACCAGCTAGAGCACACCACTGCATTACACTCAAGCAACTCAACTGGTTAGAACTCCTCCAACTCCTATACTACATACACCTAACAATGGCCCACAAAATCCTCTCAGATCCTGAACAAATACTAGCCCTACAAACACTGCTACAACCCTATGTCACCAACAGACCACTCCAATCCAGCAACAAACATCACATAAAAACCTATATATCCAAAAATCAAGCAGGTGATTCCCTCTTTGCAAACTACACAGGAAAAATCTGGAATGAACTGCCAGCAAAGATTACCTCCACAGCATCCCTAGCTCTATTCAAAACATGCTTAAAAAAACACTCCCTTAGCAAATGGCTGTGCCCTTCCTCTACCCCTGACTAACCGCTACCATCAATGTCTACAGCCACCTCTCCAACTCTACTTCAAACTTTTTACACAGTGTAACTTACTGGCCTTTGCTGACCCACTATTCACTCTATACACTAGCTGTTACTTACCTAGAAATAGCTCTCTATATTAACATATATGATAGTCAGTAATACATCTGTTTACTCAGTGTACTCAATAATAGATGTGAGAAAAACATTTAAAGAAATAAACTTGCTGCCATTTATACAAAACACCAAATCAAACTCACCAATACAAATCCTTCCCCACCATCATTCAGTTAAAATCATTACACACAAATTACTGCCAAGTAAAAATATATGGAAAAAAACACACACACACACCCTCTATTTAAAACAACACCCCAATGGGACATAAATGTATTCATTTAACTTAATATAGTATAAAAATACTTTAAATAAACAGTTTTTTTTTATCCTTGTCTCCTTTCTCGAGTGTAAAAACAGAACTTTATCACCATCTAGTGGTCAAACCCAGTAAATACATAAAATTCATTCCTAAATCTATCACAGACACAAGTAAAAAATTGGTTTATTAGTAGTGTGAAGTATCCTTACAACCTGGCCGCTCTAAGCTTTAGGGCTGGAGCTAAAGAAACAGCATCAATTAAACCTGGAAACCTACTGGATTCCAACACTATTTGCCAGTATAGTTCTCTATACTCTATTCTGGCTTCCCACATTTCACCCCTCAAGTTCTTGGAAATCTCTAATACGAAAAAAGTACAGTTGTGTACACTTAACATAAATGTAGATGTTCGAGTGTATTCACTGTTGCAGTCATTACATTTGGGTAATCCTGCTGGCAGGTTGCCCTCAGTCGGCCTGAATTCCAAAGTCTTGGGTCCTGCGTCGGTTGTTGTCGCCCCTTCCCTGACGTCAGGTCGTCGGGTATAAAAGATGCAGCAGACGCCATTTTCTTCAGTTTTTCTTGCCCCAGATGTCAGGTGCCCCCAAAAGGGTAGGCTAGATTTTAGATATATATATCTATACACAAAACACATACATGCACCAAAATAAACTTTACCTTCATCTACAAGCAAATACACCACATAGGTTGTATAGATCAGAGAAGTAAAGATAAGTTACAGTAGAAATAAGGGGGATGGCAGGTGGGTAACCAGGACTGCAACACTGAATACACTCGAACATCTACATTTATGGCAAGTGTACACAACTGTACTATGTTCTTCCTGTTTCACTGTTGCAGTCATTACATTTGGGTAGAGTCCCAAAGCTATGGTTGGGGGGGAGGGGGGGGGGGGCTGGATCTAAACAACATTAGGAGCGGCTATGAGGCCCTGCAGAACTGCAGTGGCAAAGCCTGCTCTAGATTTAGAGTAAAGTGGCAGATTGTAATGTTTTGTAAAGGTGTGCACTGAACTCCAAGTGGCAGCCTCTAAAATGTCTTTGGTTGGTACTCCCCTGAGAAAGGCTGCAGAAGTGGCTGCAGTTCTGGTTGAATGTGGCCAATATGTCCTTAGGCACTGGTTTGCCATGGTAAGAGTAGCAGAAATGAATGCAGTGACCTATCCACTTTCAAATAGTCTGCTTGGAGATCGCCTTTCCTTGTGATCCTGCAACATATGCCACTAGTAATTCTGTTTTTCTGAACACTTTAGTTTTGTCCAAGTAGAATCTAAGTTGGCTGTGTACATCCAACGAATGCAGAATTTTCTCCCCCTTGTTCTGTGGTTCTGGATAAAAAGTTGGCAAATAAATAGTTTGGTTAAGGGCTACACTGGACACCACTTTAGACATGAATGTAGGGTTTGTCCTCAGGGAGACCCTGTCTGGATAAAAAAATGATAAAAGGTTCCACAGCCATGAGGGCCTGTAGCTCTGATACTCGTCTTGCAGAAGTTATTGCTAGGAGCAGAGCTGTTTTCCAGGACAAAAACTTTATATTCGCAGTAGCAGCTGTCTCAAAAGAATGTAGGGTGAGTTTTTCCAAGACATAATTGAGGTCCCATGCAGGCATTGGCAATCTCCTTGGAGGTCTTAAATCTTTGGCTCCTCTGAGGTACTGCCTTAATGAAGGCTGAGAAAAGAGTGGTGACTCTGTGTTGTAATGAGCCGAAATGGCAGAGGCATGAATTTTAATTGATGAAAAAGATAGGCCCTTGTCCAGCATCTCAGTTAAGTATTGCAAAATCTGAGGAATATTTGGTAAAGCTGTGTCACTTCCTTGAGCTTGGTTCCAAGCACAAAATCTTTTCCATTTTCCAGCATAGGATTTTCTAGTACTAGGCCTTCTGGCTTCCAAAATGACATCCATCATGGCTTTACTGAGAGGTGTGCTTTGTATGGCTACATTATCCACCATGCTGCCAGGTTTAGAGTCCTGAGTTGGCTGTGCAGAATCGGATTGTTTTGTTGGGACAGTAGGTGAGGTATTTGAGGTAAGGTCCATGCTGGACATTAAGACAAGTTCCTTAAGATTGGATACCAGTAATGGCTGGGTCAGTCTGGGGCAATCAGAATCATTTTTGGTTTCTCCTGTCTGACCTTTAGGAGTACCTTGGGGAGGAGAGGCAATGGAGGAAAGGCATATACTGATAGGTTTTTCAGTTGATAAGGCGTCCCACTTTCCATGCTTGTCTGTGATAAGCCCTTGTGCAGAATCTTTTTAGTTGAAAGTTGTGAGGGGAGGCAAACAGATCTATGTCCGGGCGTCCCCATTTCTTTATTATCATGCTGAAGACTTGCGGAGCCAGGTGCCACTTGTGGGGATCCATGAGGTTTCTGCTTAGTTCGTCTGCCAGAGTATTGTCCTTTCCTGGCAGGAATTGTGCCTGCAGATGAACTTGGTAAGTCAATGCTGTGTCCCATAAAGCCATGGCTAGTCTGTAAAGGGGGTAAGAATGCGTGCCCCCCTGCTTGTTTATGTACCACATGACCATGGTATTGTCTGTCTTTATCAGTAGTTGTACCGGATGAATTAGGTCCTTGAAGGCTGTCAGGGCATTGTGAACAGCTAGCATCTCTTTTTGATTGATATGTAGATGCATTTGATTTGTGGATCGGGTGCCCTAAATGCCTCTTCCTGCCATGTGGGCCCCCCACGCATAATCTGATGCATCCGTTATGTTCTGCCTGGTTGGGGGTAGTGAGAATGGCTGTCCCTTGTTTTGGTGACAAGCCTTTGCCCACCATCGGAACTCCTGTTGCAGGCAGGGAATGAGAGTAATCATTATTTCCAGGCTGTGGCAATGTTGTGTCCAGACACTTTTTAGGTACCACTGAAGTTTCCTCATATGCAGTCTCGCATATGGAATTAGTAGTATGCAGGATGCCATGAAGCCCAAAGCCTGCAGAATTTTTCTTGCAGATAACTGGGCCTTTGTTGCCATTTCCTTGAAATAGGTAGTCAGTTGCCTTTGTTAGTCTGGCATGAGATAAGCCATCTGGGCAGTTGTATTTAAGCTTGCACCCAGGAATATTATCTCTTGAGAGGGTACTAGTTTTGATTTATTTTCGCTGACTGTGTACCCTAGGCATGTTAAAAGTCTTTTCACAAACGCCAGATGCTGTAGTAGAATGCCCTTGTTCTCTGCTTGAATGAGGCAGTCGTCCAGGTAAGGATATATTTGTATTCCTCCTTGTCTGCAAAAAGCAATTACTGGTGCCAGGCACTTTGTGAAGAGCCTGGGCACAGTAGATAAGCCAAAGGGCAGTGCAGAGAATTTGTAATGCTTTGAACCAGCCTTGAATCTGAGGTATCTTCTGCATGATTGTCTGATTGGGACATGCAGGTATGCCTCTTTTAGGTCTAAAGTGACGAGCCAAGCATTTCTGCCCAGCATGGGCAGAAGCTGCTGTAAGGTCAACATCTTGAATTTGGGTATATCCAGGAAAGTGTTTAGAATAAATAGGTCCAGTATTAGTCTCCATTCTTTGTCCTTTCTGGGTACCAAGAACAGTCTTGAGTAAAATCCTTGTCCCCGCTCTTGCCGTGGCACTTGTTGAATAGCCCCCATGTCCATGAGGGATGAAATTAGAAGTTATGTACTCACCATAACGTTCCATCTGAGTAGGTGTATTCATTTGTCTGCAACCTGTGGGTTATGGATCCGACATCGGATCCGAACCAGCATGGTTTACCAGCTATGGATCCAAGCTCTCAGCTCCTCCCCTCACCCATAATGCCCTGCACTCCCTACATGACCTCACATCGAGTTTGCCAACAGCATAAACACCCTGAAAAGGGTAACACAACATATGCAGGAAACTGAAAGGCCAGGGGGATAGGAGGGCGGGATGGTTGCAGACAAATGAATACACCTACTCAGATGGAACGTTATGGTGAGTACATAACTTCTAAATCTGAAGTAGGAGATTCATTTGTCTACAACCTGTGGGACAGAGTCCCCAGCTACCTGAATCTTGGGCGGCCATCATGGAAGGATATTCCGGAGCACCGCGGAGCCAAAGGATGCTCTACCCCTAGATGTAAGATCCAACTTGTAGTGGGAAATAAAGGTATGAGATGAAGCCCACGTGGCTGCTGCACAAATATCATCTAGAGGAATCCTAGCCTTAAAGGCTGCCGAGGTAGAGACTGACCAGGTTGAATGGGCATGTACACCCTCCGGTGCGGGCCTTCCCGAAGCTTGATAAGCTAGTAAGATACATTGTGAAATCCAGCGAGATAATGAGACTTTGGAAATTGGCTTGCCCAAATTAAATTTAGCAAAGGAAATGAACAACTGGTCAGATTGCCTATGACCAGCAGTCCTGTTTAGATAAAATCTAAGTTGCCTGTGAATGTCTAAGGAGTGAAGCTTGTACTCACCCTTGTTTTGATATTTAGGGAAGAAAACAGGGAGGTTAATGGATTGATTAATGTTTGCTTCAGAAGCTACCTTAGGGAGAAAGGACGGGTTGGTCCTGAGGAAAACACGGTCCGGATGAAAGACCAAGTATGGAGGTTTAGCTGATAATGCTTGAAGCTCTGAGACTCTCTTGGCCAAAGTAATGGCTACTAAGAAGGCGGTCTTGAAAGATAAGAATTTCAGATCTACCGTAGCCGCCGGTTCGAAGGGGGGGGGGCGGTCAAGGCCTGAAGAACTAAGGAAAGGTCCCAAGGAGGAACCGCTTGCTTTATAGGGGGCCTGAGAAGAAAAGTACCTTTAAGGAAAATCTTACACAATTTGGCAGACATCAGTGGACTGGAGTCATGACCAATGTGATAATGTGAAATTGCTGCAAGTTGTACTTTGACCGTGGAACTGCTGGCACCATCATTAAAAAGAGTGGTTAAGAAGTCAAGCACCAAAGGGAGAGGAACTGTGAAGGGATTTAGGCCTTGCCGTTCCGCCCACAAAGAGAACCGTTTCCACTTGCTACGGTAGACTTTCCTAGTGGATGGCTTATGAGCTGCCACCAGGATGGCCTTAACAGGGGACGAAATACCGGGAGTCCTGATCAGGAGTGGAACTGGAGCAGCCAAGCGGTCAGCTTGAGGTTGTCCAGGTTCGGAGGAGATAAGTGGGATGGATGAGAAATCAGATCCGAATGGGATCTAGAATCCAAGGAGGATTCACTGAGTGAGACCTTAGGAAGGGGAACCAGATCTGTCGAGGCCAAAAAGGAGCAATGAGGATCATTCTGCACCCCAACCGAGAGGCTTTCTGAAGAACTTGGAGCATCAGAGGCAAGGGGGGATAAGCATAAAGAAGACCGGGTGGCCAAGCATGCACCAGAGCGTCTCTTGGGAACATCCGGAGGAGGTATCAGGCGAAAAACTGTCACATTTGGTGTTTGAGTGAGACGCAAAAAGATTGCAACAAGGAGTTCCCCACTGTGCGAAGATGCGTTCCGCTACCTGAGTATTGAGAGACCACTCGTAGGGGGTGAGAATGGTGCGACTGAGTTTGTCTGCCAGGATGTTGGACCGACCCGGAATATGCATTGCTATGAGAAAGCGGTTGGTGGAGATTGCCCATTCCCACACTCTCATGGCTTCTCGACAAAGGGGGTAAGACCTGGTTCCTCCCTGTTTGTTGATATACCAGACAACAGACATGTTGTCCGATTGAATCGCAATTGTTCCCAAGGGAAGAAAGGCCTGAAGTGCTAGCAACGCTAAGAGCACTGCTCTCATCTCTAGAACATTGATATGCAGCAAGGTCTCTGAATCGTCCCACGTGCCTTGGACCGTCCGGCCTGCAAAATGCCCCCCCCACCCGAGGCGGGAGGTGTCCGTGGTCACCGTGGCGAGAGGGGGAGAGGCACAAAAGGGGCGGCCTCCGTGGAGATCTGGAGAGTGTAGCCACCACAGGAGGGACCGCCTGCACGCTTTGCTGATCGCAATGGGATGATGCATAGGAAGAGCAAGATACGACCACTGAACCATGAGTGTCCATTGAAGGATACGCATATTGAACCTGGCGAGATGAAGAAGCGCAATCACTGCCGCCATGGACCCTAGGGCCCTCAGGACCAACTCCGCCGGAACTGAGTTTGAGTGGAGAATGGCCCGCACCTGGAGCTGTAGGCTTTGCACTCTGTCCGCTGTGAGGAAGGCTCTCAATCTCCTCGTGTCTAACCTGGCACCTATAAAATCTATGAGCTAAGTGGGTGCTAGGTTGGATTTTCTTGTGTTTATCGTGATGCCCAGGCGTGGAGCAAGATGGAGAAAGGAGTCTCGCGCCAAGAGAAGTAGATGCCTTGTTGGGGCGGTGAGAAGCCAGTTGTCCAGGTAAGGAAAGACCTGCAACCCCTGAAGCCTCAGGTGGGCCGCTACCACTGCTAATACTTTGGTGAACACCCTGGGGGCTGTGGTGAGACCAAAGGGAAGGACCCGGAATTGGTAGTGACTGGCTCCCAGCCGGAAGCGGAGAAACCTCCTGGAGCGCCTGTCCATTAGTATGTGGTAGTACGCATCCTTGAGGTCTATGGAGCACATCCAGTGGTTTTCTCCCAGAAGGGGGAGAATAGACTGCAATGTAACCATTCGGAATTTCTCCTTGGGAACTGCCAGGTTCAAGAGAAAGGTCTAAAATTGGTCTTAGATCCCCGTCTTTTTTGGCACTAAAAAGAACCTGGAGTAGAACCCTAATCCGATCTGGTCTGGGGGGACGGACTGGATGGCTCTTTTCTTTAGCAGATGGCCAATTTCTGCCAAAGCGGCCTCCCACTGACCGGGTGGAACGCCGGGAGGGACTTCAATTTTGGCAAGTGAAGAAAGGGGATACGGTATCCTCTGGATATGATCTGGAGAACCCAGCGGTCTGATGTTATGGACTCCCATGCCGCTAGGTGCTCCGAAAAACATCCCCCGACTGCCTCCAGAGTGGAGCAGCCGGGCAACCCCTCAGGGCTGCTGCGTGGGCCGTTCAGAGAAGGGTTCTCTGGACCCGAAGTTCCTGGGAGCCCCTCTGCCCCTAGGGCGGCATCCTCCCTGTCCTCCTCTGCCACGGAAGGACTGGTTGTCCGGAGCAGGCTGGGATTGCTGCGACTTCCGGAACCACATCTTCTTCTGACCCTTTTGGTTCCTAGAATAGGGCCTCTGGGGTACAGAGAAGCGGATTCCGATGGCAGACAGCGTCTTCCCGTCCTTCTCGCTCTGGGTCAAAGTGTAGCGAACAGTTTTGCCAAAGAGGGCAGAACCATCGAAGGGGGCGTTCGCAAATGACGCCTTGAAGGGCTCCGAGAAATCGCAATGACGGAGCCAGGCCTGACGTCTAGTAACTAGGCCTGCCCCTGCGGCTCTAGCGGCACCTTACGTAGCATGGGACAGTAGCCGCATAGAGGTATTAGTGACGGACCTGAGAGTGGCCATGCGGGTGGAGTGCAGCACTTTGTCCTCCTCCGACATGGACTCTGGGGGGGATGCAGCGTATTCTTTTATAAGATCGCGCTGCATCCTAATCACATGTGCCAGGTAGTTCAGCGCCCTCACAGAGAAGGTCGCTGAACTAAACATCCGCTTCCCAAGCGGTCCATCATCCGAGACTCCTTGCTCGGGATGGACTGAGGACTCTCCTGAGCAAGTTCCCTCTTGGTGGCGCCGCCGTCAACATGGCATCTACCGGAGGCCCCTTACTCCAATGGGCACGGTCAGCCGGGGACTGAGAATACAGTCGGGCCTTTTGGGATTGGCTCCACGGTGTCCGGTTCCTTCCACGCCCTGGTGGTAATGAGGTCCACCAGGGGTCGGCAGGAGGACACCCAAGAGGTAGACGGGCCCGCTTCAAATGCCTCCAAGAACACGGACTCGTCCGAGGAAGACTTGGGGGCAGACCACCCCCCCCTTATGCGGAGCATTTCCATGATGTCTCCAAATGAGACATCCTCGGGGGGTGATCTTGGGAGCCTTCCCCTTCCTCCAAGTCCGTGTCTTCTGTGAGAGACTCGGGGGAGTCAATGTGCCTCCTTTTGCACGTATGTTTGCGGGGAATATCCTCCGGGGGGCTGTCAGAGGACTCCTCGCAAACAGTGACCTGTTCCAGGGGAACAGCTTGGGGCAAAGGAGCGGGCTGTCCCAAGGGCCGGATGGTGGAAGCCTGACCCAGTGCAGATGGAGCGCGGGACGGAGCCGAAGCAAGTGCCGGGGGTCCGGAGACCCTCAACAGGGCCCTCTCCACTACATCAAAAGCCGAAGGGGAGCCGACCTCGACCAAAGGATCCGACAATCGGCTCCCCCTCGGATCCGAGGAGTGGATCGGAGCTGGCGCCGAAGCGCTCGGATCCGAAGGGACAGTGCGCTCCGACACAGACGGCGCCGAAGGAGCACTGATCCCCCCAGATCCGAAGCTCGGATCCAGGCTCCGAGAGGTCGGATCCGAAGCACTTGAGGGCAGGGTCGGATCCGAAGTACCAAGTACTATCGGCGCCGACCCACCCCCGGCTCCGAAGCTGCTCGGCTCCAACTGCTCCGAACCCGGGTAGCGGGTCGGAGAAGGAGCAATTGGCTTAAAGAAAGGGGTCGAGCTCCCCCCCAAGGGGGGGGGGGCAAGAGCACTCCCATCTGCATCTGGGCCTGGATGAACCTTCTCATCATCCGGTCCAGATCAGCGTCTGACAGGCTATAGGTCGATCTCGACGAGGCTACCGAGGTAGGCCTAGAGTGCCTCCTGGATAGCCTCGACGGAGATCGGGTCTCCTCCTCCTCAGGTCCCGGTGAAAAACGCACAGGTGACCGGAGCCGAGGAGGGGGAGAACCAGCAGACAAGGAGGCCGGAGGAGAAGCCCGCTTGGCTGGCGGGGCCGAAACAGAGGTCTCGGCCCGCCGCTTATGGTGCTTCTCCCTCTGGTCCTTCTTTCTAGCTTCCCTCTCCTCCTAACCACTACAGGGAGGTTGTGTCCCAGGAGGAGGAGGGGGAGCCGGAGAGGAGACAACCGTTGAAACGGTTACCCCCGAAGGAGCGGAGGCCGGAGCCGAGTCCGGTGGCAAAAGACCCGCCAAGACAAGCTTGGACCTCCGCTCCTTCAATGCCCTGGGGTTGAACCCTGCACAAATGGAACATCCAGAAGTGAGGTGTTCAACCCCCAAGGCATCTAACTCACCGAGTGTGGCCATCAGCCGGGGAAAGCTTATGGCCACACTCGGAGCACTTAGAGAACACAGCTTTGGGTTGTTCAGACATCCCAAAGTACAAAAAAAAGTTACTTAAACTAAGGGTAAAAGCAAAAGTAACTAAAGCACACAACAGGCCCAAACACAGACTACGCTACCAGCGAGGGGAGGGAAAAGTAAAATTAAATTTAAAACACTAGAAACTATAATTAAGTAATAGGGAAACCTAAACTTTCACACAACTTTCACACAAAAATACAAATTTTAACACTCTAAACACTTGAAAAATGCACTTAGCTGAAGAGCTTAGGAACACAAATCTGGTCACCAGCGCGGCAAACAAGATCTGAGGTCATGTAGGGAGAGCAGGGCATTATGGGTGAGGGGAGGAGCTGAGAGCTTGGATCCATAGCTGGTAAACCATGCCGGTTCAGATCCGATGTCGGATCCATAACCCACAGGTTGCAGACAAATGAATCTCCTACTTCAGATCTTGTTTTTGAGCCTCTGACAATTGATTTTTTGGCAGGTCTGGCCAACCATTTGCCCTTGGCAGGGTGTGGAAGTGAAACTTGTAGCCTTGTGACACTATGTCTAGAACCCATTTGTCCTGGGTTATAATGTGCCAATTTTGTGAAAAAAGTGCTATTTTTCCCCCTAAAGGTGCTGCCAGTAGATAAGTGCTTGGTGTAGGCAGGGGGAAGTCATTGGGACTGTTTCCTGTATGGTTGTGATTTGTCTTCTCCACTTTTGGAGGTAGAAGCACCCCATTGTTTAGACCTGTACGAGACTTGCAGCTGGGATCTGCCCCTTTGAGGTCTGACACTGGAAAGGACCAATTCTTTGTAGGCCAATGTCTGCTAAACCTAGGCGGCTGTACTTGTAAAAAATCTTTGACCGTTTGCATAGATTTAGCTTTGTCCTCCATTTTCTTTAACACCTCTTCTGCCTTAACACCAAACAAGGTATCATGCTGTAATGGTGCATCTAATAATTTAGCTTTGACATGATCAGGCAGATTTTGTTCCTTGAACCAAGCATGCCTCCTAATTACAGCGGCCCTGCAGGAGGCCTCCAGAGAATCAAAACCACATTGCAAAGTATCCTTTCCAACTTGTTCAGCTGCATGCAATAAATCCTGCATTTCTTTGTTATCTGCACATTCAGAATTTACCAACATTTTCTGTGTAAGCAGTGTCATGACATATTGCTGATATTTGAGCATGTGAAACTGGCAGTTTAAGGCCCTTACAGCCAAGGTAGCAGATGTGTAAATCTTTTTCCCCCATCTATCCAGTGCCCTAGAATCTCTGTCAGAGGGGGTAGGGTTTTTTGCAGTGGAAGCCTTAACCCCTTTGGGACCCTGAGAAATAGTTTCTGGGTCTGCAGCAGGGTTTTTGAAAAGGAATTTATGAGAGTCAGGAACCCTGTAGTATCTGTCAGGCTTAACAGGAGCTAGAGGTAAGGAGTCAGGGGTCAGACTAGACTCTGAAAACACATCTACAATGTCTAACACGGGGAATAGATAGAGGCCTGTGTTGAGGTAGTAGAAGGACATCCCTGAGCCTCTTCTTAGATTCTGAAAAATCTTGGATCTCCTAGTGGAAATGTTCCCTCATGGTATGCAAGGTTTCCCCAAAGGAATAGTCCTCAGTAGGAGAAGCTGAATGAATAGATTCTTCAGCATCAGAATCCTCATGGGGGGAAGAGAACATTGCTGATCAGAAGAGGAATCAGAGGAAATGGAAACCTGATCTGAAGATTCATAGTCTGTCTCTTGCCTAGGCCTCTTATCAGGAGGGGGTTGGGAACCCCTGATCAAGGTAATTAAATCTTTGGCCATTTTGAGCATCTGCTTTTTGGGCATGGAGGCCTGTCCATGTGGCTGGTGAACTTGTTTCTTTGCTTTTGAAGGTGCTTTAGTCTTTGCCTTTGAAGCTGAAGTTGATTTAATGTACAATTGTTTTGGTCTGAATACACCCTCAGAAGCAGATGCCTGCTTAGCGGCTCCAGACCCATCTGAGGGAATAGTTTCCGAGGCTCCAATACCTTGAGTATCTGGCAGCCTGGCCGACTCCACGTGGGAGTTGGTAGCGGCCTGCGACTCTAAAGTAGAAGGCGTCAGGAGCTGCGAAAGCGCCTCACTGAGAACCGGCGAACGGCTTAGGAGAAGCTTCGTCGTCAGTTTTGGACCTCGGTTGCCTGCCTTTTTCTTTATGTTTTTTGTGAACTCCGGCAGTCGGATCCGACGACATTGTATAATTAAATCTGACATTGGTCTGGAGCAAGAAAAGAGTTTCCCCAATGGGGTAGCTTTTAATGAAGACTTCGGATCTGAAACTCGAACACGAAAATTTCAGGAGTCGACCGACCGGCACTTGCGAACTGCTTCTGCTTCGGGCACCGCGCGGCAAGAAAGACTGAAGAAAATGGCGTCGACTGCATCTTTTATACCTCTGACGGCCTGACGTCAGGGAAGGGGCGACAGCAACTGACGCAGGACCCAAGACTTTGGGATTTAGGCTGACTGAGGGCAACCTGCCAGCAGGATTACCCAAATGTAATGACTGCAACAGTGAAACACGAAGAACATCTGAAACTTGGCCGTCTTACACTTTAAGGTGTGTTTATATAAAGCATTATTTAAATTCTTTGTCTGTATAGCATTAATGTGCTCGTATATTTTCTTTTTTTTTAGCTTTCTTTCAGTTTTTCCAACATAAAATGATTGGCAAGAGCATGTTGCTATATACACCATACCACTACTCTCACACATACTATATACTTTTGTTGTGATACTCCTATCTCTAGATTCCAGATATAAAACCTTAACATTACTAATGTATGGACACTGTGCACATCTAATACACTTGAATGTACCTTTCCTGTTCCTACGTTCCTTAACCACCATAGCCCGACAACCTTCCAAAGCATTTTTAATGCATGTGCACTTCCTAAAAATAAATTGAAATGGTGTATTAAAATCCAAATTAAGGTCTGAAATCCTACTAAATCTCATCCATTCCTTTTCTATAATTTTCCTAATAACATTAGCATCCCCACTGTAATCTGTTACAAATGCACCACCAAACCTATCATCAGCTTTTTCTTCATTCATGCAAGGGACCTCATTTCTTTGATCATTTGTGAAAACCATGTCACTGTCTGACACACAAAATCGGGGCATATTTATCCCCTCTATTCCTCATTACCTCATTCATTAACTCCTGGATCAAGTCAGTGGGGTAACCCCAGTCGGTAAACATACTTTGCAAAACTCTACATTCCCTTAGGAATTCCTCGTCATCAGATTCTCACAAATTGCCCCTTAATTATACCTCTTTTCTGATGGATCGGGTGTGCACTAGTGAAATGGAGGATGGAAATGGAGTATGTTTTTTTTCTGTACACTTTTGACACATATCTACTCCCATCCTTATAAACAGTAACATCCAAATAATTAATTTCCCTATATCTGATACTGTAGGTAAACCTTAAAAAACAAACAAAAAAAAAAAAAAACAGCAGATTCTAATATATTGATAAAATTCTGGAAATTTTTTGAAAGTCCCTGTCCAAAAAATGCAAATGTCATCCAGAAAACGCTTGTAGAGTATTCAACAATCCTTGTATTGACTATTGAAGACGTATTTCTCCTCCTCCTCCTTTCGGCAGACAAAATCAAGTTAGCATGAGTCGGAGCACACCTTGCCCCCATAGCCACCCCACTATTTTGTTTTAAAAACTCTCCTTGGAAATGAATAAAACAGTTTTTTCAAGACCAATTCAATAAGCCGTGACATTAAACTAATTAGGGGTTATAAACCACTTCCCTCAAGGCCTCTTCAAACCACTCAAGTCCTTTCTCATGTGGTATCGAACCAAAAAGGTTCAAAATATCAATGGTGATAAATATCACCTCCTCTGGAAATAATTCTTGCATAATACTCCTCAAAAAATCCCAGGAATTCTTCAAAAATGTATTCCTCCTCATTACCAAACTCTAACTTAACATCCAAGTACCCTGTAAGAGGGACCGTCACCGAACCCTCTCCAGTTAATATAGGGTGTAAGGGTGGGTCATGAATGCTTTTATGAACCTTTGGTATCCTGAATATAGAAGAGACCCTTGGTTTACTATTATGCAAAAAATCTAAAGTATTTTTGTCAATTACCCCTTCTAATAGTAAGTCATACAATGCAACATAAATCCTTTTATAAATAAGCAATATTAATTTAATTAATCAATACACCTGAGTATTTTGTTCTCATCTTGCAATATTTCTAACATCTTTGCTTCATATATCATACTATTCATAAAAACTATTCCACCCCCACCCCCCACTCTTGTCTGGTTTCATTACTCTCACGTTTATTTTTCTTAAATTCTTGTAATAATTAATTTTCAACTTAAGTCAAGTTAAGGGGGGACCTGTTCTTACATACACTTTCTCTTAATTCCTTTTATACCACAACCTCCAAGTTCTTTAACTGAGGATGCAGGGGTGGGTTGCAAACACTCTTCTTTTTAAGGATTGCATCACCACCCACAGCCTAAATTTACCATCTAACAAAAACTGAAGATTCTTCCTCCTCAAAAACATTTTTAAGTCAATAACCAGTCTACTGACATCACATTTTCTCACTGGGACAAAGTTCAAACCTTTAGAAAATAAATGGAAATGATTTTCATTCACTTCAACATCACTGTAGTTAAAAATATTAAAACCTCTAAATGCTAGTTTAACCCCATCACTTATAATTCCTCCCATACATATTTTCAACTGTGACCCTTCCGTCAAAACATCCCCCTGCCTCTCCCCCTCCTTCCATTCTGCTGAAAGTAACCTGACTGTTGATTCTGAAGTCTTTCTGACCTCCAGAGGGGGAGAAATTCTAAAGGGTCCTGTACTACTGGGGGGATGCTTATCTTCCTACAATCGTTTCCAATTCAGTTTCTTTATAATCAGCACTGCAGTTGGTATAAACCTCGCTCTCTCATTGTTAAAAAATTTGGTGTTCCATATACCTAAATACAAGTTAGTGGGTCATGGCCTGGGGTAACTGCATTTGTTCCCATATTTCTCTCTATCCCACTCCAATTTCCTTTTTTGTCAGTTTAAAATATTTTTACATTTGTTGTCTATCTGGTCCCTAACTTCAAAATATTTCCTCTTATATTAATCTATAGAAAACAAATAATCATTGATAATACACTCATTTACCCCTTCAATGCGTTCCCTTAGGACACACATCTTCCTCGTTTTTTTTTAATAATTGCCTTCATTAACCCAATTCCCCCATTTGTCAAAAGGCCTATTAATTCTTGGTGAAAATCAGAATCTTCATCCACATTGTTTGGAAATTTCCAAACTCTCAAACCCTTTGGTACAACAGATACAGAAATACATTTATTCAAATATAAATTGTCTATGTCCAATGCCCAATATTTATACATCAAGTCATTCAATAATTTGATGTTGCCATTGTATGAGTGTCATTTAACCTCATTACCAGTTGGAGAGTCATATAAATTAATTTTCTTCCCTAACCAACCCCCCAAGCTCACAGTATAAGAATCATTAGAAGCACAGTCACCCTGTCCTTGTATTGTAGATCTGTTTCCTTCATAACTACTAGCACCTCGTTCAATGTCCCAATCTCCCCCGCTATCATTTATTAAAAGGCACAGAAAGTCACTGCAACTTCCATTTCCTGAATCATTAACCTCTTTGCTGTTAGTAGAATAATTTGAAGATAGTCCAAGGCCCTCCACTGTAGCCGTGTTCACCTTTTTCTTTTGAATTAAAGCTTTCTGATTCCCAGGAAGCGAGGAGCTGTGTGCCACTAACGAGTGACAAATAAAGTCAAGAGCTCCACCAGCTGAGAAAGTTGACCAACCAACTTTGAAACATCGTCGCAATCTCCACCTCTAAGCCCGGAAGCTCCCACAAGTCATGGAGACCCTTCCATCTCGAAAAATAAGACCAATAATCAGAAAACGTTGGCGTTAAGTGCCAAAGTATGCTAAAAACTCCCAAAAAAGCATTTGGACGCTTCCTCAAATAAACGAGCAGCATAAACACTGGAAGAAAGCTTTATTGTGACAACCACAGCACCCCACACAAATGCTCTACACAATAAAAACAGAGTTTTCGTCCACTGATTTCATCAGATGCAAGAAAAACATTTAAAGAAACAAACTTGCTGCTATTTATACAAAACACCAAGTCAAACTCAGCAATATAAATCCTTCCCCAACATAATTCAGTTAAAATCATTGCACACAAATTAGTGCCAAATAAAAACACATGAAAAACAATAAAAAATACATTTTTTTAGGCAAGGTTCAAATAACAGATTCACCACCGTAACAAGAACAAGCTAGCAAAAGCTAAGGGTAATGCTACTCAATACTAGAAGTCAATCTCAAAATCCACTCCCCCTTGAGGCAATCCTTAAAATGGAGAACATCGATATCTGCACAGTGACCGAGACCTGGTTCAAGACTCCAGAGAGCACCCCTGCATTACCAGGCTATAACTCATACCAAACATTTTGGCCATCTAACCTGGACCAGAACACCAAAGGTGGAGGTGTGTCCATATTCATTAAGGATATCAACACCTCCAGGCTAGTTGCTCAGCATAATGCAACCAAGTTTAACCAAGTGCAACTAACTCTGGGCAAAAATGCAATCCAGATTGTAGCTTGCTACAGATCCCCCACCATGACCCAGAATTCCCACTCCTCTTTTCTTGATATACTGGAAAATATTAGGGTCCAACCAAACACCCTAATAATGGGCAATTTCAACTACCCCACCATTAACTGGGAAAACTACTCGTGTGCCAACTCCTTCGCTCAACGCTTTCTGGAATTCATAAATTCCAATGCCCTGGATCAACTTATCCACACCTTCGCTAGGGGTAACAATATCCTAGACCTACTCATTACCAACATGAGTGACCGGTGTTCCACACCTGAAGTCAACTCCTCGTTAGTCAGATCTGACCATAAGCTAATCACCCTAGATATCCACATCCCACCCCCACCCCCCATTAATGAAATGATAAAAAATTTCTCCAAAGTCAACTTCATACTTCTTAAGACAGAAGTGGTGAACTTCATGACACCCATGCAGATGGACAATACAGTTATGACTGCGGAATCCTACACAAATGCACTCTATAAGCATTTACACAAGTGCATGGATCGTGCTATCCCAAACAGAACCAAGACGCTATCCTCCAAAAAAAGGAAGCCAGTCTAGTGGTCCCCTGCCATAAACAAACTCTACAACAGAAGGAAGAAACTGTTGCAAAAGAGAGTAAAATCCCATAAGTGGAGGAGCTCCCTGGTCAGCCTCAGTAAGAAGCTTAGATCCCTTATAAGACCCTCCAAAGCTAGCTACGAAAACAAAATTGCCACTGATTCTAAGGACAACCACAAAGCATTCTATAGCTATGTCAAGAATCTCAACGGCAACATCCAGATCATCTCTGAGTTACAGCACAACGGCACAAAAATTACAGAACCAACTGATATTGGCAACATCCTGGCAGATACCCCCCTCTCATCTCCTGAAAGGCCCATATCTATACTGAAAGAATGCAGTCTCCCTGTAATCACAACTACATAGGTAAAAGCTGCACTCTCTACAGCCAAAAACACAGCATACATGGGACCTCAACATCCCAGGCTGCATTTTACATGAACCTTAGAACAAAGTGGCTCCCCACCTAAGCACCATGTTCAATCATAACCTCACGTCAGGCTTTGTGCCCACTGAATGGCACACAGCAACAGTTATCCCACTCCACAAAGGGGGAGCCACCACTGATCCTGGGAACTATCGCCCTAATAGCCTGACGAGCCTGGTTTGCAAGGCCATGGAACATATCATCATGGAACTCAAACAAAGACATTGGTAACCACCAAACTCTGGACCCCACCCAGTTCGGATATGTGAAAGGCAGATCATGCCTCCCTGAACCTGACAGACGACTTTGAGGCAGTCACCAAAGCCGCAGACGAGGGCAAGGTGGCTCATACAGCCTATCTTGACCTCTCCAAGGTTTTTGACACCATCCCCCATTCTGGAATTATAGCTAAACTCATTAAACTAGGTATAAATCCCTACGTCACAAGATGTGGTGCCAACTGGCTCACTGACAGACAGAACCCACACTGTAAAAATTGCAGACTCCAAATCTGACTTCAAACCAGTGCCAAGTGGAGTACCACAGGGTTCAGTCCTGGGACCTCACCTGTTTGGTATCTACGTCTCTGAAGTACAGGCTAACACAGAAGGCCTTTGGCTAATGAAAGTCGTAGATGACTGCAAACTAGGAGCCATAGTAGAGTCCCCAAATGATGTGGACATCCTACAGAAGGGCCTCACTGACACAGATGCCTGGTGCCAGAGCCATGGCCTCAAGCTCAATGCCTAAAAGTGCATAGTCATCCTCTTTGGTAAAGACTATGTACCCATGAATTACCACTTAGGCGGCGGTCTACTTAACACCGAATGTGTGAGAAGAGACCTTGGGACCCAGGTGGACAGTAGTCTCTCCTTTGATAATCACATTGCCACAGCAGTCAGGAAATAGTCAGGAAATCCTTCTATGTGGCACACCTCATCAAAAGGGGTTCTCATCCAGGAAAAAAGAAGTCATTGTCCCCCTCTACTCAACACTCATTAGACCCATTATATAGAGTACAATGCCCCTTCTGGAATGTACCTCACAAGACATTTGCAGCAGCTGGAAAAGGCCACAGAAGTACCTCACAAAGAGGATTACTGGCCTCAAACAGATGCCCTACACTGACTGTCTCAAAAAACTCCAGCTTTACTCTGTAGCACATCGCCTACTCTGAGGTGATCTCTGCCTAACAAACAAAGCTATGTTAAACTCAGAGTTGTTGGACATGCTACACATAAAGAAATCCCAATCACTCAGAGCTACACGCTCTAGGGACATAAACCTTGTCACCACAATAAACAGGACATGCTGGAGGGAAAGATTCCTGTCCCAGACACTTCCCACACTCTGGAACAAGCTCCCCATCTATGTCAAGCAAAGTTCCTCATTAGCACTCTTCAAGAAAAATCTTGAATAGATGGGAAATAGGAAATACAGCCCAAGGACCACTTCTGTGGCTCTGCTTAACAGGGGCACAGGAAAATAACTTTCTTGGGTGGTGTAAGCCAGGGAACCTTGTTGGTTAGGCTTACTTAGGCCCTTGGGCCAATAGCCTAGTACCTACCTATGAACCTATAGATAGATAAATAAGTGTGTGTGTGTGTGTGTGTGTGTGTGTGTGTGTGTATATATATATATATATATATATATATATATATGTATATAGTTATAGTTATATGCACCCATCCTCAACCTATTTAAAACAAACAAATATCGACTGCTCATTTGAAGACTGAATGCATACTGGTATATATCAGTTATATTTGCTTACACTATAATGTCAAGCTTATCTCTCTGACTAACTTCCTTATGTATGTATAAAATTCTTCTAGTTTCTAATGTTCTCATGTATGTATAACATTACATTGTGTATCACTTTGCACACTATTCTACTTGACCCTTGTAGATTTGTATTTGTTACAATTATGTTTGATATTTTTTTTTGTTCTAACTGGAGCTTTTCTCCCTGGGCCTCCGCTGAAAAAGGACGTGTCCAGTCAGACTTTCCCAGTAAACAAATGTAAAATAAAGTAAATAATAAATAACAGCCGGCCAAGCTTCCAGAGCACCTTCCATACACCAAAACTGTTAATCATATCGAGCAGAGCTAGATATGACCTGATCTCCCTTTGCTTGTTGATGTATGTGAAGAAAATACTGTATGCCAGCATGTCTAATAGTGAAAGTGCAAATACGTTTTAAAATGTTGAGCATCTCCCTGCTTATACAACATGTTTAAAGAATCTGTTGGTGTTTTGCTAAATTTCTAATTGCACATGTTTGTGAGGGAGATTCTAAAATACAAACTGTCTGCAGAGAATCAGCTGATCAGTAGGTGATGTCATTAGAATATTCCTGCTTGTTATGCGATTATTTGAACAGCTGACTGACAGAAAAAAAGAACTTTTTCAAACAGCTGACTGTTATTTTTAAAATAAGACAGTTAACCTGGGCTAAAAGTGTCTGTTGATGTCAGCTGAGTGGCACTTAATTAGCAGCAGCAGTTAGCGAAGAGTTGCAATCAGTTACAGTACTGTGCAGCGGTACCCAGGAAAAAGGACCCACCAAAAACTGTAAGCCTGCCTTTGCCTTGCTGTTATGTTTTAGATTAGATCAGAGACAGTATTCTGTATAGTTACATTAGGAAAATTAATTATTGAGTTTTTCTGAGATGATGGACTTCTATCCTACAGTTTAATTTTATATTTCTGGTGACTGAATGGTGTTTACTTATTCTCGACTCCATAACCCTTGGACCCCTTGTAATGCCCCCCCCACACACACACACACACCAAGGAGAAGGCATCCTTGGTAACCAGTACACCTGGCGGATGAAGAACAAGTAGTCATCCAGAATGTAAATAGGGGGAATCTAGCCACCACCATAACTGTGGTTTGCAAAGAATGATAATGATTGGAGATTAAACTGATTGGCAATGCTAAAAACATTGTGGCTTTAGAAGCCACTGCAAAATTTTCATATGAAAGCGAGCAAATTATACTATTAGGATAGAGGAGGCTATTAGACCCAGGACTTCGAGGACTAAAGCAGCCATACGAGAGGAAGACTGGAGAAGGGTCAGGATGACTAATTTCAATGTCTAGATATTTTCTAAAGAAGACACACTACTGAAGTGGTCATGTCCAGACAGCATCTGATAAAAGAATCTTATGAACTGGGTGAAGAAATGATTTCTGGTAGTTCAATGAAATACCCAAGGACAAAGAGAGACTGAGCAAACAGTCTCTGGAATTGATCAGAGACTTAATTGTTAGTGCAGTCAAGAGCCAGCTGTCCAGATAAGGGAAGACTCTGATTCCCTTAAAGTATAGGTAAGCCTCTACAAAGTACAGTTTTGTACCTACCATAAATGTAGATGTTCGAGTGTACACCCTGCTGCAGTCATCACGCTTGGGTTGTCCTGTCGTCAGGCGGTCCCGCAGTCGGCCGGAATTCCAAAGTCTTGGTCCGGCGTCGGTTGCTGTCACTTCTTCCCTGACGTCAGAGCGCCAGGGGTATATATATTGCAACCGACACCATTTTCTTCAGTTTTTCTTGCCCCAGATGTCAGGTGCCCCCAAAAAGGTGGTCGGTAATTAGTACCAAATTGAGTAAATTTTGCACAAACACAAAATCCCTCCAACTATAAGCAAATGCGTCAGGAAGGCATTGTAGAGATTTTAGCCAGTTAGTTCAGAGGGGATGGAGGGAGGGTAACCTGGACTGCAGCAGGGTGTACACTCGAACATCTACATTTATGGTAGGTACAAAACTGTACTATGTTCATCGTGTTACCCTGCTGCAGTCATCACACTTGGGTAGAATCCCAAAGCTAAGGATGGGTGGAGGAATCATAGAGGGTTGGAGGAGGCTATCAGGCCCTGCAGAACTGCAGTGGCGAAGCCTACCCTAGTCTTAGAGTAAAGTGGTAAGTGATAGTGTTTGGTAAAAGTGTGTACTGAACTCCAAGTTGCAGCTTCCAAAATCTCCTTGGTTGGAACCCCCCTGAGAAAAGCTGTAGATGTTGCTGTTGCCCTGGTAGAGTGGGGCCTAATGGTAGCAGGAACTGGTTTTCTATGATGGGTATAGCAGAAACGTATGCAATGTCCTATCCATTTGGAAATGGTTTATTTAGAAATAGCCTTCCCTTGTGAAGCTGTAGCATAGGATACAAACAGCTGGTCAGATTTTCTGAAAGCCTTAGTTTTGTCCAAGTAGTAACGAAGTTGCCTGTGAATGTCCAAGGAATGCAGGAGTCTCTCACCTTTGTTCTGTGGATTTGGGAAGAAGGTGGGTAAGTGGATGGTTTGATTTAAAACCACAGTGGAAACCACCTTAGGCATAAAGGAAGGATTAGTTCGTAGAGAAACTCTGTCTTGATGAAAAATGAGGAAAGGTTCCACTGCCATTAGTGCCTGCAGCTCTGAGACTCTTCTAGCTGAAGTTATTGCTAGCAGCAGGGCAGTCTTCCATGATAGGAACTGAAGATCTGCAGAAAAAGCAGGTTCAAAGGGAGGTAGCGTTAGTTTTTCCAGAACAAAATTGAGGTCCCATGTTGGTGTAGGTGCTCTCCTGGGGGATCTAATGTTTTTTGCCCCTCTGAGGAACTGCCTTACAAGTGGATGTGAAAATAAGGGTGGATCCGTGTTGTAGTGGGCTGAAATAGCTGAAGCATGGATTTTAATGGAGGAGAAGGTAAGTCCTTTGTGCAACATCTCAGTTAAGTACTGTAGAATGTGAGGCATGTGAGGCTGAAATGTCTTGGCCTTTAGCTTGGTTCCAGGCACAAAACCTTTTCCATTTGTCCGAATAAGCCTTCCTGGTGCTTGGCCTCCTAGCTTCCAGAATAACATCCATAACTGCTTGGGAAAGAGGAGCTGGCTGGATGCTTAGGTGATTTTCCATGCAGCCAGATTTAATGTTTTGAGTTGGCTGTGAAGAATCTGATTGTTTTGTTGTGTGAGCAAATGGGTAATTTGTGGTAAGATCCAAGGTGGGCCGTGGGCCATATTTCTCAACAGTGGGTACCAGTGCTGGCGTGGCCAGTCTGGGGCTATGAGAATCAGTCGTGGTCTCTCCTTTTTGATTTTCAGAAGCACCTTTGTAAGGAGAGGCAATGGAGGGAAGGCATATGCTGTCAGATTTTTCCAACTGAAAGACAGTGCATCTACTTTCCAAGCTTGATGGTGAAGTGTCCTTGTACAAAATGTTGCTATTTGATAGTTTTGAGGACTGGCAAACAGGTCTATGTCTGGAAGGCCCCATTTTTGAGTTATCATTGTAAATACTTGTGGAGCTAGTTTCCACTCGTGGGGATCCATCACGTTTCTGCTGAGGTCATCTGCCAATGTGTTCTTCTTTCCTGGCAGGAATTGAGCTTGTAACTGAACTTGGTAAGCCAGAGCTGTGTTCCATAAGATCATTGCTTGCCTGCATAGAGGGTAGGAGTGAGTACCCCCTTGTTTGTTTATGTACCACATTACTGTGGTGTTGTCCGTCTTTATTGTAAGTTGTCCTGGATGTAATAGATTCTTGAAGGCTGTCAGAGCTTTCTGTACAGCTAGCATTTCTTTTTGATTGATGTGCAGATTCCTTTGATCTGCAGTCCATTTGCCTTGTACGCACTGTCCTGCCATGTGTGCCCCCAGGCGTAGTCTGATGCATCTGTTGTGATGGTCTGCCTGGCTGGGGGCAAGGTGAACGGCTGACCCTTGTTGAGGTGACATGCCTGTGACCACCATAGAAACTCCTGTTGTAGGCAGGGAATGAGAGATATCATTGTGTCCAAGCTGTGGCTGTGTTGAGACCATACGCTTTTTAGGTACCACTCTAATTTCCTCATATGCAGCTTTGCAAATGGTATTAGTAGTATGCAAGATGCCACGAAGCCCAAAGCCTGCAGAATTTTTCTTGCAGTTAATTGGATCTTTGCTGCCATTGTTTTGAAATATTGAGTCAGCTGTAGTTGCTTGCTGGCATCAGATAAGCCTTCTGGGCCGTTGTATTCAAGTTGGAACCAGGAATGTCATATTTTGTGAGGGTACTAGTTTTGACTTCTGTTCGTTTACTGTGTACCCCAGGCAGTTTAGTAGATGTTTTACAAAAGCCAGATGATGTAAGAGAATGTCCTTGCTTTCTGCTTGGATGAGGCAGTCGTCCAGGTATGGGTATATTTGAATTCCTCTTTGTCCGCAGTATGCAATTACTGGTGCCAGGCATTTTGTGAAGACTCTGGGCACAGTAGATAAGACAAAGGGCAGTGGAGAGAATTGGTAATGGGTTGAACCTGCAATGAAACGGAGGTATCTTCTGCAACGTTGTCTGATAGGGACATGCAGGCATGCCTCCTTGAGGTCCAACGTTACTAGCCATGCCTCCTTGCCCAACATGGGAAGAAGCTGCTGTAGTGTTAGCATCTTGAATTTGGGTACTTGTAAGAATGTGTTTAAAACTGAAAGGTCCAGAATAGGTCTCCAGGCATTGTCCTTTCTGTGCACTAGAAAGAGTCTTGAGCAAAATCCTTGACCTTGCTCTCGAGTAGGTACCAGTTGGATGGCTCTCATGACCATGAGAGCTGTAATTTGCTTTTGTGCCTCTGCCCATTGACTTTGTGGCAGGTTTGGCATTCCCCTTTTCATTGGCAAGGTGTGAAAATGGAATCTGTATCCTCGTAAAATTATGTCTAGGACCCATTTGTCCTTTGTGACAATGTGCCAGTTGTCTGAAAAAAGTGTGAGTTTTCCTCCCAAGGAGGCTGTCAGGAGAGTGTTGCTTGGCCGGATGAGGTGCAAGTCATTGAGTTTGCCTTCTGGTAGATTGGGACCGGTCTTCTCCTCCCTTCTGTGTTGTAGTGCCCCATTGGCGAGGTTTGTACTGGGCTTGTGGTTGTCCTCTGCCTCTTGGGCGTCTGTATTTACCCCTCTGTGGTCTGTCAGTAGCTGGAAAGGACCAATTTTTTGTTGGCCAGTTTCTGCTGAAGCGAGGGGGCTGTACCTGTAGGAAATCTTTGACTGTCTGCATAGATTTTGCCTTATCCTCCATTTTCTTTAAGACTTCTTCTGCTTTAACTCCAAAAAGAACATCCGGCTGTAAGGGAGCATCTAGAAACTTTGCTTTAACATGATCAGGCAGAGTTTGTTCCTTTAACCAAGCATGCCTACGTATAACAGACCCAGTGACAGCTGCCCTGCAGGAGGCCTCCAGAGAATCAAACCCACATTGTAAGGTGTGTTCGCCCACCTGTTCAGTTGCATGCAACAGATCCTGCATTTCTTTCAATTCAAACTGTTGAGGGAGAGTGGTGATTCTTTGCCTTGAGAGATTAGAAATTGCTGATACTTAAGCATGTGAAAATGGCAATTTAGTGCCCTCATAGCTAGAGTGGCTGAGGTGTAAACCTTTTTCCCCCACCTGTCTAGCGCTCTGGAATCCCTTACAGAGGGTACAGGATTTTTAGCCATAGAAGCCTTAGCCCCTTTGGGACCCTGGGAGATTGTCTCTGGGTCAGCAACAGGACTTTTGTATAGAAATTTGTGGGAATCAGGCACTCTATAGTATCTGTCAGGCTTGGCCAGAGCAGGAGGTAGAGAGTCTAGGTTCAAACTGGATTCCAAGTAAACATCATCCACAATGTCTAACATGGGTGGGATGGCAAGTGGTCTGTGCTGGGGGAGTAAAAGAAACTCTCTGAGCCTTTTCTTCGAGTCAGAGTAGTCCTGACCTTCCCAGTGGAAATGTTCCCTCATAGTGTGTAAAGTTTCCCCAAAGGAATAGTCTTCAGGAGGAGAAGCTGAGGGAATGGAATCCTCAGCATTAGAATCTTCATAAGGGGAGAAGGAGTAATATTGGTCTTCAGAGGAGGCTGAAGAAATGGACAGTTGTTCAGAGGCTGCATAATCTTCCTCTTATCTAGGCCTTTTGTCAGGAGGAGGCTGGGAACCCCTGATTAAAGAAATCAAATCTTCAGCCATTTTGAGCATCTGTTTCTTAGGCATTGGGCCTTGAACAGGGGACTGAAGTGCAGTCCTTTTAGATTTAATAGGAGTCTTCATCTTAGGAAACGTTTTAATGGTGAGCGTAGTCGGTCTGAAAACGCCTTCAGAAACCGATGGCGTTTCTGCAGCACCGACATCTTTATCAGCAACGTCGTCGGTAGGGCCTGAACAAAAAGGTTGCGTCGGCCTGGTACATTCCGCTAAAAGTTCCAAGCGGTCTCGGGTTCCAGATCTGCGGTAGTCAGGGGTTGCGTCGGAGCCTCACTGAGCACCGGAGAACCGGAGACCGGACCAGCCGAGGCCTCTGAATCTGGCTTAGGCCTGGGCTGTCTGTCCTTATCCTTGCATTTTGTGTGCACGCCGGTAGTCGGTTGCTCCGACGGCATACTGTAATTAAATTTTCTACCGAAGTAGTGTCGTGCGAAATCAAAGCATCTTTTAATAGTACGTTTATTAAACCTAGCACAAAAACGACAACTAGTGACGTTGTGGTCTCGGCCTAGGCAAGGTATGCAATAAGAATGAAAATTCTTATGAGGTATTTGCTTCCCACAAGAAATACAATTGTTAACTTTTTCTGACATCGGTCTGAGGCAAGAAATGTTTCCCCAATGGGGTATTTAGCTTTATAGAAAACTTCGGTCTGAAATTCGAATTCGAAAATCTCAGGAGTCGGCCGACCGGCACTTGCGAACTGCTTCTGCTTCAGGCACCGCGCGGCAAGAAAGACTGAAGAAAATGGCATTGGTTGCAATATATATACCCCTGGTGCTCTGACATCAGGGAAGAAGCGACAGCAACCGACGCTGGACCAAGACTTTGGAATTCCGGCCGACTGCGGGACCGCCTGACGACAGGATAACCCAAGTGTGATGACTGCAGCAGGGTAACACGATGAACATTTGCCATGCACTTGATGTATGACCACCATGCACTTGGTGAACACCCAGTGAGCTGTGGTAAGACTGATAGGCAGGGTTCTGAATTGAAAGTGACTGGCTCCAAGATGGAAATAAGATATCTTCAAGATGCTTAAGCTATCATGATATGGAGGGAGGAGTCCTGAAAATCTACACAGCAAATCAAGTCATTATCCTGGAGAACAGGTAAAATTGAGGGCACTTTGACTATCTTGAACTGGGTCTTTCTGATGTAGTTGTTAAATTGACAGTGCTCCAATACAGACTTGAGGTCCTTGTTTTTCACTGGAACCAGAAAAAACATGGAATAAAATGTTGACCATGTCTGGTCAGATGGGACCTCACTGATGGCTCTTTTTTGTAGCAAGAAGTCACCTTCCCTTTGTGCCGCTTCCAACTGATGGGGAGGCACGTTTGGAAGCACCCTTTTGAATTTTAGGGAGAGGGCTGTGAAAAGGGTATTGTACTGCCTCTCTCTTACCCATTTGTCCTGAATGATGGCCATCCAACACAGGATACTACAGGGATAAATGACCTCTGCATCTAGAGGAGAGCCGTCAGGCAGCTCTTCAGGAACAGTGAGGTTTAATATCATTCAAGGGTACAAGGTATACCTAGCTGTATGGACCCCTCGATCTCTAGGTTTGCATCCAATGAAGGGGCTGTTTCTGCCTTAGCCACCCCTGTCAAAAGTTAACTCAAATGGCTGACACTTGACTTTCTAAACCACAGTGAGTTTGGGACCTTCTGATTCCTGGTACAAGATCTTTGTGGGGCCTCAAACCTCACTCAGATGGCAGAAAGTGTCTTGCCATCCTGTTCATTCTTCTGCATTTTTTTTCTTTCACAGAAGGACCAAACAATGAAGATATGTCAAAGAGGGCATTTATGATGACTGCCCTAAAGCTGCCTGCAAAATCACAAAGGGATAGCCAGGCATGACATCTCAAAGTGACGCCCACTTCTGCTCAGTCAGCTGCACATTGTGCATGTGCAGGACAGTACAATTGTACAAGGTTTTACCATAACAGCAGAGGTCCTGCTTTTTACTGCTGCAGCATTCTTTAGTCTTGGAACATCCTGTCAAGCATAGCCAAACATCTAGCCAGAATACCACAGGCTTTACACCTTCTGGGTATCATACATCAGACGTATATCCTATGTGCAAGGCGTAAGGTACATCTGCAATATACGGATGCTTAATTCTCAAAACTGCAGTGACCCAGAGGAACCAAAGCACCCCCAGAGAAAAGCAATAGCGTACATCCAGTGAGGGAAAAAGAAAAAGGTGCAAGTAGGACCCCTCAGCCAGAAGGAGTGCAACAGAAACCAACAAGAGGCAGGAAGGAAGAACAGAATACTGTAACAGTGAGAAGTTGGACATACTGTCCATCCTTATCACTGCTGCAGTATTCTTTACTCTTGGGAGAGTAAAAGCTACTGGAAAGTATGGAAGAGGAAGAGAGAGGAAAGCCTTACACAAAGCCATGAAGGTATGAAATAGGAAGACAGAGGAGAGCCTTACACAAACCCATGAAGGATGGCCTTGGCAATACCCATCCCGGCCCTGGAAATTACATCCAACTTGTAATGGTTGGTAAAAGTGTGAACAGAAGACCAAGTAGCAGCTTCCAAGATGGATCTGGTATCCAGACCTTTGAAAAAAAGCACCAAAAAAGGCCACTGCCCTGGAAGAGTGAGCATGAAGAGAAGAGGAAGCCTGCTTGCCATGAAAAGAATAGCAAAAATAAATGGCCTTCAAAAACCAGTAGGAGATTGTTTTCTTAGTTACTACCAAAAGCAACTTCCTGGCATGAAAGGAAACAGTGTGCTCAGATTTCCTGATATGTTTTGCCTTGTCCAAGTAATATTGGAGCTGTCAATGTAAATCCAAGGTGTGAAGAACCCTCTTACTAGATTTCTGCGAAGGAAAAAAAAAAAAAAAAGATGAAGGAACTGATTCAAAGACAAATTATTAACCACGGTGAGCATAAAAGGAGGACTGGTACACCCTGTTATTGTGAAAAAATTGAACAAAGAGGAACTGCTGAATGCCTGAAGTTCTGAGACCTTCCTAGCAGAAGCAAGAACCACCAACAATACAGTCTTCGAAGGGCAGTGTTGTAGGGAAGAAGGCACTGCAGGCTCAAAAGGGGACAGAGTCAATTTCTCAAGAACAAAATTAAGGTCCCAAGGAGGAGAAATACGCTTTCTTGGAGGCCAAATATGAAGGAGGCCTTTTACAAATTGCTTGACATCAAAACTAGAAGCCAAAGGTAGATTCAGAGGCAAACAAGCAGAAATGGCTAACAAATGAACTATAAAAGCTGTAAACCAGAAAAGAGCAGCTCACACAAATAAAAAAGACTGTAGGAACCCACACAGAAAAAGTGTCCAGGTTATGCTTGACACCCCAAATTGAAACTCTCTTCTATTTAGTCAAATATGATTTTCTAGTAGTGGGTTTTCTGGCCTCCTGCAAAACCCAGAGCAGTCCTCAGAAAACAGGTGCCTGAAAGGAATCAAAACCCTATCACCCAAGGTGTCAACTGAAGGGTAAACAAGTGAGAGTGAATGACAAATCCCATGTCTTTTGTAAGAAGATCCATCCTGTGAGGTAACGTGTGACAACTGCCCCTACCAGATAAAATAGAAGGGGGATCCAGCACTGTCTGGCCCAAAAAAGTGTCAACCGCAAGATTCTGGTTGTGTCCTATGTGACCTTGTGCAGGATGTTTGGTAGAGGAAGGGGGATAGGCATGTGATGGTATGGGCAAGTACAAACAGAGTCAGCTGGAGTTTTGTAAAGAATGATATATCCTGTGAATATCAAACTGGTTTATACAAGATGCTTGTGTTTCAAATGTATTAGAACTGTATGTCATTTGTATATCCACTGCCACTGCACTTATCCTCCTTAAACTACCTTACTATTTTCAAATACAGTTTACTACCTGTATTCTTGTAGACCCCTACTTTACTCCATCTGTGGGATCTGTTCTGCCTCCTAATCTGAGCAATAACCTAAAATGACAATCTTGTTAGCTGTAACCTCTACAAAGTATCACTCTACTTGTCCATCGCTCATTTCCTCTTCTGATTCTTATATTATAGAAATAACTACAGATACTTTGTAATGTGTGACCCCTAACCGGGAAAAGCCAAAAGGCACAACAACAAAAACGTTGTAATGTTTGTTCTTTTATTAAAAAAAAATGTTTTGTATTGCATACTGCTTCTACGCATGCTTACATTGCAAAATATTGAAGCTTTGTATCTATTACCTCTGTATAACTAACTGTAATACTGTGGAGTCTTTTTTCTCCCTAGGTCTCTGCTGAAAAAGGGCTACTCAGCTCAAGTCGGACCAACCCAGTCAACCAAAGTAAAATAAAATAAATAAATATCAAACTGCTTTGTGCAGATACTTCACACCACCAACACTTGTAGAAATACGGTATCACCACAGAAAGAAAGAAGCCAGTGTATACCTTCTGAATGTTTAATAAAATCACGAATCCGTAATACACGCACAACAAAAATAGATGAAAAACTTCTCTAGCGCCTCGGCTGGTTTAGTCCTTATAGAGTTATACTTTTGCCTCTTGCATTTTTCTCTTAAATACTACTGCTTTTATCAATCATTCAGTTATACAATTAAATATATAAAATACATCGGTTGGTTAAAGGAAACTCTTCAAGTGACACTCCCTGTTTAACCCTTCTGAGATCAACGTATTAAATTTAAAAATAAAAATGGATTCCATTTTCTACAATTTCTTTTTCACATCTATGTAGTCTGTTTCTTTAACCTGTCCTAAAATTGTGGCTTTTAAACCTTGTATGTTGCCATTATGAATGGAACAGGAAACAGGCTTAGTCTTTGCCGGGAGGCTGGCCTCTGACGAGCGGTCAGGGAAGCGCTTAGGAGGACGGTCCTTCTTGACGTCATCTCCTTCCCCAGACCTCTTGGCGGGAGGGTGAGTCCCAGAGGCCAAGGAAGGGGAAGACAAAGCAGCAGCTGCTGCTTTCTTAGCAGGGGAAGGTGGGACGTCCGTCCCAGCAGGGGAGGGCAATAGGCCCTTGACAATCAGTTTTTGTCCAACCTGTCCTTAGGAGCTATGGGGTTAAACCCAGCACAAATAGGACAGGGGAAGTGGAGGTGAGCCACCCCCAAACAAATCATTCATAGTGTGTGGCCATCTGCCGGGGAAAGCTTATGGCCATACTCTGAGCATCTTCTGAAAGCAGGCTTTGGGACCGTTCGTCATGCCTTAGCCGGTTCAAAGCAAAAACACACACACACACACACACACACACACACACACACACACACACACACTACCATGAGGAAAGACAAGAGAGGTGGAGGATAGAAAAGCCTACAAGAAAACCACAAAGAACCCTGTGAAGGTATAGAAAAGATTAGGAGTGAAAAAGATGGTTATAAAAGGTATCAAAAGTTACATTTTACACTAACTGCAACACTACCACATTGGAGCTCGGACCACGCTGCTTCCTCTCAGGTGGCAAATGAGATCTGAAGGGAGACGGGGCATTATGGGTAAGGAATGTAGCCGTGGCTGATCCAATATGGATCCGAGGACCCACAGGTTAAAGAGCAAATGAAGTAAACTACTTCAGATATACATTTAAAACTTTGAAAGTGGCTGGTCCTCTTAGAAAGTACTTAACCTTTGAGAGTGCTTATATTTGGTGACACACTGGGCCACTAGAAGGCCTAGCTGTCTTGTTCAACTACTACCATTTGTATTAATATTGCACAGTACAGTTGCTTACTCTTTGTAAGAGCCTTATATTAACTGACTGGTGGCAGTGAATCTACCTTATAGTCTGTGCAAAGCTAGTAGAGCAGGTAACCTGTGCCAGCCTTTCCCAGGTGTGTGTGTGTGTGTCTGTGTGTGTGTCTGTGTGTGTGTGTGTGTGTGTGTGTGTGTGTGTGTGTGTGTGTGAGAAAATTAAATCTTAGACAGTATGTGTGTCAGCTACTCTGGGCAGGGACACAAAGCACTGGGTTTACAGAGAGGGTGCTGGAGGACTTGGCTTGGACACTCGGATGAGGACCTAGTCCTATAGCTGTACCAGTGAGGAGTCTTATTGGGGACTTGGAGGGAGACAGACAGAGACATCCAGACCCCGGGATGAGAGTGTCCTCTGTGTGCTCTTAAGGAAATTGTACTTGATGTAGTGGGTCTGCATCTGGAATTACTGAGTGTATCCATTTATATTCCAAGTGCACATCCCTACCCAGTGTCAGTGGTGAGGATTCAGGCTCTTGATTACTGGCCCAATATGGGGATGACACATACTGGTGGGCATCACACAGTGGTGGAACCATCACATACTCACACATTGGTGAACAGTGGTGTGGATATTGAACTCCTGTATCCTTGTAAGCAGTGGTCACTAAAGAAAGGTGTTTATACTCTCAAGCAGCCACAAAGTAGACTTTGAATTTCATATCACAATAGTTTTATTTATTTACTTTTTGTTAGCTTAGTTGAGTCAGGGAAAGCAGGCAAGGATGTCAGCAGAAGATTATGGCAAGCTGACAAGGAACCAGTTGGCTGAGATGTTTCAAGCCAAAGGACTGGAGCATGACAACCTGACTAAAGCGGAAATGATTGCAGCCTTAATCACAGCTGCATCACAGACCAGCAACCGGAAAGGCAACCAGTCTGTTGATGGGGACTTGCAGCTCTCAGAAACAGGACAGTTTAAATTTTCCCTCAGAGGACTTAAAAATCCATCTGGATTTAGACAGACTTGAACTGGAGTCCAAACATTTGGAATTAGAATCAGCAGACAGACTGCGGCATTTGGAGGTCGAAGTAGAATCAGTAGACAGACTGAGGTGTTTGGAAGCCGAAGAAAATGAGAAGCAGACGCACTATGAAAAGGAAATGCTGACTCTTCAGCAGGATCATGGAGGTAATAGGGAAGGGAGTAACCATACTCCAAAAGCAATAAAGGTTAGTAAACTTCTTCCTCAGTACCAAGAAGATGATCATTTTTACAGTTTTATTCATATATTTGAAAAAGTATGCAAACAGTATAAATATTGACTGAGGGCTCTAGGTACAGCTCCTCACCCCCTCACTACATGGTAAAGTTGTAACTGTTGTTTCTAAATTGTCTGAAACTGATTGTTTAGATTATGATAAAGTGAAGCACTGCCTATTACAATGTTTTAAGTTAACACCTGAAGCTTACAGAAAAAAAATTTCATGAGCATAGACGCAAGGCAGATGAAAGTGTATGTGACTATACTGCTGAGTTAAACATCTATTTTCATAGGTGGGTGACAGGTCACCACTTTGTAAGGGTTGGCAGACCTTTTGGTGAGGGAACAAGCCCACAGCTCTTTGCCTGAGGACATGAGAATCTGGTTGGCAGACAGGGAATGTAACTCTGCAGATGAGTTGGGGAAAAAGGAGATCTATACCTAACAAGCAGGGCATCACTGCACATAAAGGGGAAACCCAGTGCAGCACATGGATATAAGGGAACCCATGGTGGCAGCCTAAACCACCCCAACAGAGTCCGCTAGCAACAGGGAAAATCTTTTAGTTATGTACTCACCATAACTTCAGATGTTTGGGATCCATCTCGCCTACATTCTGAATGATGGGTTCGGAGCCGATCCCTCGGCATGCCAAAGAGCGAAGTCTCTTATTGGCTGAGCTTACTATATCCCAGGATGCACCACCACCAGTCCCCCAGATCTAGTTTGTCCGCATACATGCACACATGCATACCCTGCTTATATAACATCGTCAGATGAAACAAGATAAAAACAGTAAAGCTCAAAACCGTTCAATCTCTTCTGATCTGCAAGGCAGGGGAAGGAGGGTGGGTATCAGGAATAGATGGATCCCAAACATCTGAAGTTATGGTGAGTACATAACTAAAAGATGTTATGTGATCCTATCACATTCTGAATGATGGGACAGTGTCCCTAGCACCTGAATCCTGGGTGGCTCACTGGAAAACACTCCTGAGTACCGTGGAACCAAATGAAGCTCGTCCTTTAGATGCCACATCCAATTTGTAGTGGGAAATGAAAGTGTGGGTTGGACCAAGTAGCCGCAGCACAAATTTCGAAATAGCGAGCTTGGAATGAAAAGCTATAGAAGTAGCCATAGCTCTGGTAGAATGAGCTTTGATAGATGATGCAAGTTGCTTATTCAAGAAGAATAGGCCTGAGTTATGCAATCTCTGATCCATTTTGAGATTGTAGCTTTGTGATGGTTTGGCCCAATTTATTCTCTGAGAAGGACACAAACAACTGGTCTGACTTACGAGTTGCTGAGTCCTGTCTAAATAGAAGCGTAATTGCCTGTGAACATCCAATTTATGGAGAGTGTATTCTGCTTCATTAGAGAATTTTGGAAAGAAAACTGGTAGTTCTAGAGATTGTTGAAGACAGAAACTAGAGCAGACCTTTGGGACAAAGGATGGATTAGGCCTAAGTGATACTCTATCTTTGTGGAAAATCAAATACGGTGGTTTAATAGACAGGGCTTGAAGCTCTGAGACTCTTCTTGCAAGTAATAGCCACTAAAATGCCGTTTTCCATGACAGATATTTTAACGGTTCAAAGGGGAGATGTTAATGCGCAGCACCAAATCAAGATACCAAACTGGTGCAGGATGAAAAACTGGTGGTCTTAACAGGCTCGCACCTTTAATGAATGTTTTGCATAATCTGCTGCTCATCAAAGGAGGATCCGTGGATTCATGGAATTTAGAGATAGCAGCTAGTTGAACTTTAATAGTTGAGACAGAAGATCCCTGATTAAATAGGGATGTTAAGAATTTCAAAACCTCTGGGACAGGAGCAGTGATAGGGTCTAAGCCCTTGAGTTGAGCCCAGATAGCAAACCTCTTCCACTTACTGAGGTACAATTTGTTAGTGGTAGGTTTGTGGGCAAGATAAAATGTGAACAACTTCGGCATCTAGTGTGTGACTTCTAACTAAGGTTGGAAGTGGAGGAGCCAAGCTGTCAATTTCAGAGATTGAAGGGACTGATGCCAATGTCCCGACTGATGGATTAGCAAATCCGGGATCAGGTCTAAGGTCCACGGATCGTCCACTGCATGCTTTTTCAGGTAAGGAAACCATATCTGACGAGGCCAGTATGGGGCAATCAGAATCATTGAAGACCCTAGCTGAGAAGCTTTTGAATAACTTTGGGAAGGAGTGGAATTGGAGGAAAAGCATAAAGCAACCCTGTTGGCCAAGGTTGTGCTAGAGCATCCATGGCTGGTACTTCCTGATGTGGAATCAAGGAGAAGAACCTTTGGCACTTGGTGTTTTGTGGAGTCGCAAACAGGTCGCACGGCGCCCCCATCTCTTGAAAACCTGGGCTGCTACTGCGGTTTAGAGACCATTCGTGAGGAGAGAGAATTGTCCTGCTTAATTTGTCCGCCAATACATTTGACTTTCCGGGATGTGGGTCGCTACCAAGAAGCGGTTGGTAGCTACAGCCCATTCCCACACTCTCATGGCCTCTCTGCAAAGGGGATACGATCTGGTCCCTCCTTGTTTGTTCAGATACCAAACCACCGACATGTTGTCTGTGTGGATGGCGATGATGCCCTGAGGAAGGAACTTGTGTAAGGCCTGTAGGGATAGAAGTACAGCCCTCATCTCCAACACGTTGATGTGGAGAAGAGCTTCCGGAAGCCAGGATCCCTGAACTAGCCTGCCCAGACAATGCCCCACCCTATCTGGGAGGCATCTGTCGTCAGGGTAACCACTGGAGGGAGAACAAAGGGTTTTCCCTGATCCAAGTTGGATGTCTGAAGCCACCAGCGAAGGTCCCTTTGCATATTTCCGTAATCATGATGTGATGATTGAGGGAAGATCTTGAAAGGACCATTGAGTTGATAAGAGCCACTGAAGAATCCTCATGTGTAACCTTGCTAGAGGAACTAAAAGTACCGTGGCAGACATTGAGCCTAGAACCTGTAGGACCATCCTGGCTGGGGCTTTGGATCTTGAGATCAGAGCCAGAACTTGGCCCTGTAAAGTTCGAATCCTTTCGGCAGGAAGAAAGACACGCATCAATCTTGAGTCTATCTCTGCTCCTATAAACTTTATGCTGAGAGGGCAGCAAGACAGACTTTGACCAATTGAATGTAATCCCTAGGGAAACACCCAGGGAGATGGTGGCTTTGAGGTTGTCCATAAGTAGATGCCTGGTGGTGGCAGTCAGGAGCCAGTCGTCGAGATAGGGAAACACTTGGAATCCAAGACTCCTCAGGTGAGCCGTCACTACTGCCAAACACTTGGTGAACACCCTGGGGCTGTGGTGAGACCAAAGGGCAGAGCACAAAATTGGTAATGACTGGCTCCCAGGCTGAAGCGCAGATATCTTCTGGACGCCTGATGTATTGGTATGTGATAATAGGCGCCCTTGAGGTCTATGGAGCACATCCAAACATCCTTCTCCAACAACGGGAGAATGGATTGCAACGTGACCATTGAATTTGGATTTCGTGACGGATAGGTTTAGTCTGCTGAGATCCAATATTGGTCTCAGGTCCCCTGTCTTTGGCACTAAAAGAACCTGGAGTAATTTCCTGATCCGATTTGGTCTGTGGGGACCGGTTGGATGACTCCTTTTCTAGCAGCTTTGAAGCTTCTGGCTGCTATTTCTTTGACTGGGTGGTGGGTCCGGGATTCTCTTGGACGGAGGGTGAGTACTTGAATGGGATGGTGTAACCTCCGGCAATTATCCAAGCACCCATCTGTCCTGAGTGATTGACTCCCAGGCTTTTAGGTGCTTGGCAACGACACCCGACTGGCTCGAGCAGCACAGCCGGGCAATCCCTCATGTCGTGTGGGAGGCTGAAGAGCCACGAAAGGACTCGCGGTCTCCAGAATTGCGGGCCCTCTGCCGCCTCTGGGACGGCGTCTCCCTGAAAAATTTCCCGCCCTCTGCCTCTGGACGGGAATCTTCCTGCTGTTGGGAGAAAAACTTAGATTTTCGAACCACATTTTCCCTCCTTTGGCCTTGGGGTAAGGCCGAAGGGAGTGGAATAACGGGCCCTACGGCAGATAACGTTTTCCCTCTTGCTCACAGCGGGTAAGGGTGTCTTTCACCTTGGGTCCAAACAATGAGGACCCATCAAAGGAGCGTCGAAGGAAGACTTGAAGGCCTCCAAACTGACACAAGCGGAGCCAGGCTTGTCTCACGAGAGCCACGCCTGTGCCTGCCGCTCTACCGCCCCTTCGGCCGCATAGGAAATGAGCCTCATGGACGAGTTAGCAATTGACGTAAGGATAGCCAACTGAGAGCTAACGGACTGGGCTAGCTGCTCAGGTAGGTTACCCGAGAGGGAATCTGACAACTCCTTGACCAGATCCCTCTGAAGCCTGGTAAAATGTGCCAAATAATTTAGAGACCTTAAGGTAAAGGCCGCTGAAGTCAGGGTGCGCTTCCGTACCTATCCATACTCCTAGACTCCTTATTAGGAGGATGGATGGACGTTGAAGCCTCTGCCACGCCCTGTTGTGTAGCAGATGCCACCACCATGGCATCTACAGCCACGCCTTTAGTAAGGAACTCCTTCTCGGGGAGCAGATAAGAATTTGTTTGGGCGAGAAGGGACTGGTTCCACGGTATCCGGGTGTTCCTTCGACAAACTAAATCCAGAAGCTCGTCGGGCGGAGACACCCAGGAGGCGGAGGGCTGAGCCCCAAAGGCCTTGAGGAGCACTGATTCGTCCGCAGAGGGGGTTTGGACATCCAGCCTCGTTGTTTGAGGATCTCTAAGATGTCTGCAAAGGAGACATCGTCCGAGGACGACTTAGGGGACCCCTCCGCATCATCCATATCCGTGTCCGATGTAATAGACTCGGGGAGTCCACGTGCTTCCTCTTGCACGATCTCTTCCTTGGGGTTCCTCTGAGACAACTCAAGAACCCTCAGGAAGAGGGAACCCCACTGGGGTAACCTCAGGCCTCGGGGCTCCGCTGGCTACGGACAGGGAACTGCCAAAGACCCAGTCTCCACGCCCAGGGAAGGTGCTGGTAGAACCGGAGAGATGGCGAAGAGGATTTGGCCAAGGCACTCCTCATGGCCCTGAAAGCCGGACCCCAGAATCCTGGGAGAATCCGGTCTCGGGCCATGATGGCAGACGGAAGTCCCGCAGCCAAGCACCGAGAGGGAGGCTCGGAACCGAAAGCATAGGTCCCAAACATCACCCTCGGGTCCAGCCAAAGAAGTCCACAGACAAACTCGGACCCGAGGCCGGGTTGGAGTAAGGGTCGAGCCGACCCTGAGATCTCCACCGGCTCCAAGAGCACCTGCTCACGGAGCGAAGCAGTCGGAGGAGGAATGGCAATGGGGTGGGTCATGGTCATCGGCTCCGAGGCCAACTGGGTCGGAACGAAACAAATTTTTGGAAGACTGGGGACTGGAAAAGTCTTTGGAGCACCCTGTCTATATCAGAATCCGACATTCTCAAGACCGAGAGGAAACAGAACGGGTTCGAGAAGACCTCTCCTCGGCCCCAAGGGACTAGGGGACCGGCTCGGCGACTCGATGAGAATCGGCGCCGAGGAAACACACACCAGATTCCATCGGTGCCGAGGTAGACTTCGCGCCGAGGAGGAAGTGTCTGAGCGGCGACCCTTGTCGGCTCCGAGAGCAGTGGAGCCGAAGGTGACCCGCCTCGATGCCCCAGCCATCGGCTCCGAGGCCCGAGTCGATATTGGAGGCATCGAGGCAGACCGTTCGACCTCGGCTCCAAGTCTTGGAGCCGAAGGAGAGGCCTGCCTAGGTCTCTTGGCAGTCGGATCCGACGGACTGGTCGGAGCCGCAGCCCTTTCTTTTGGCAGGAGTCGGAGAGGAAGCCAAGGCTTCTTCAAAAGAGGGTTTAATCAAGCCTTTGAGAATCAATTTATTTTTCCTCTCCTGGAGGACCCTAGAGGAAAAAGCGTGACATACGCTGCATGACTCCTGCAAGTGCTAAACAATACACACATAGTAGATGGTCATCAGTAACAGACATCTTAAAAGCACATTTAGAACATTTCTTAAAGCCCGAAGGCCTATGGGGTAGAGACATGTTGATACACAAATCTAGTCACTCTAATCACACACAACAATTCCAACCAAATCGTACACAAAGTTAGCGATAGCTGTTAAAACAGCTTTTGTGAGCAAAAACAGCAAAAAACTGACAGAAAAGTTAGTTTAATAAACTACTTAGCCCAGCCAGCTCTAGACCACGTCTTAGGGAAGCGCAAAGCGAGATCTGGGGACTGGTGGTGGTGCATCCTGGGATATAGTAAGCTCAGCCAATAAGAGACTTCGCTCTTTGGCATAAGCGTGCCGAGTCGGAGCCGAGGGATCGGCTCCGAACCCATCATTCAGAATGTAGGCGAGATAGGATCACATAACATCACTAGTTCAGGTACATGGACAGGATCAAGGATTAAATGCTTTAAATGTAATCAGTGGGGCCATGCAGTATATAGATGTCCACAGAGGCAAGGTGGGGAACAAAAGGTGGTGCAGCCAGCAAGTGGGAATAACAGAATGCCAGTGGTAAGTTGTCTGGAGACAACAGGAGTACCAACTACCAACAAAGTTTATATCAAATCTTGGTGGATAGAAAACAGGCCACTGCCAAGAGAAAGACAGCCTCTGATATAACCATTGCGAAGCCTGCAGTACTTGCTTGGGCAGTCCAGTGCAGTCACAGCTTTAGAAAGAATCCCAGTCCAACTGCCTCTGGCCAGGGTTCACCTTGTCTAGGAGGGTGGAAGAGGAAGCAACCAAGTAGGTATGTTTCAGGATATCCCTGCAGATGTCTTGATAGGGCCTTCCCTAGGATTCTGATAATGCAGTACCTTGTGTGCATGCAGTGACATGCAGTCAGGCTTGGAGACTGGCATGTGGGTCTGGTAGCCTGGGCGAGACCCAGACAGACCACACACCTGAAGCCAGGACTGGTGATGTGGCTACTTCAGGGAGGGAGCTACCCTGCAGCAGTGAGACTGCAGGTGAGCCACAACTGCTGGTGGGTACTGATGTTCCCTTGGACAGAGTGACTGCAAGGGCAGAGGTGAGTAGTAGTACCAGGCTGACTGTGAGGCACCACTGTCAGAGGATACCAGACTTCCTGTGGAAGGGGAGCTGGGAAGATTAATGACAGGTCAGCTCTCAGACCCTACATTACAAGGCTTCAGCGAGGTAGCTAGGGAGGCACCTGATTCGCAAGGGAAAGGGAATTCTGTATACTGGAACAAAGGGTTACAGTATAGAGTGTGGACCACTGAGGGAGGGCTAGAAGGTGAGGTAATACAGTAGTAGGTACTGCTTACAGCTTACCGTCTGGCACTTCTAGCAACAGCCCATGACATTCCTTTTACAGGTTATACGGGCATAAAGCATACTAAGGGATGTATTATGAAGACCTTTTATTGGCCTGGGATTGCTAGGGATATAACAGGATACGGCAGGACCTGCAAGCAGTGCCACAAAGTAAGCAAGGCAGGAGATAAGATCAAAGCTCATTTGATGCCTTTGCCTGTGACTGAGGAGCTATTTCAGAGGGCAGCTATAGAAATTGTGGGGCCTCTGAGTACCCCAAGTTCCACAGGGCAGAAGTATATATATTAGTGGTAATAGATCATGCTACTAGATAACATGAGTCGGTGGCTCTGTCCTCCATCAAAGCAGAGAAGGAAGCAAATGCTCTGCTAGAGATTTTCAGCAGGGTAGGTTTCCCAAGAGAAACGCTGACTGACAGCGATGCCAATTTCATGTCGGACCTGCTGGCTTGTTTGTTGGAGCGCTGTGGGGTGAAGCACCTAAAGACAACCTCCTACCACACCCAGACTAATGGTCTTATGGAGAGGTTAAACTATGATAAAGACGATGCTACGGGCATTTGCAGACCAGTTTAACAGAGAGTGGGACAAATATTTGCCCCATCTATCGTTTCCTTACAGGGAGGTGCTCCAGGAATCCACAGGTGTTTCACTCTTTGAGCTGCTGTATGGGCAAAGGAAGAGGGGGCCTTTAGATTTGAATCGTAATGACTGGAAGGGTGACTGAATCCCACAAGGAGTCTGTTGTGACATATGTCCTAAACTTCAGGACAAGGCTTAGGGAGCTCATGGGCTCAGCCCAGGAGAACCTGGCAGGAGTCCAACAGCAGAAAAAGGTCTGGTATGACTGAAATGCTCGAGGTAGGGAGTATGATGTGGGTCAGCAGGTGATGGTGATCATTCCTATCAGACACAATACGCTGCAGGCAGCTTGGGCGGGACCCTTCAAGGTGGTAAGGAAGGTCAGTGATGTTAACTACATGGTAGAACTGCTAGGTAGGAGGCAGGGGCACAAATTGCACCATGTTAACATGATGAAGCCTTACGATGACAGGGAGGCCCTTGTCCTGAGTATTTGCAGTGGATGGCAGGAGGAGTCTGAGGGGGATCTAGTGACTGATCTGATCTGAGTGAGGCTCAAACTGACACCTCAGTTGAAGGGGTAGCAATGTCTCAGCGACCATCTCCTACCCAGGTTCAAGAAAACCAAGCAGTGTTACAGGAGTATAGGGACATGTTCACTAGGAAACCAGGGTGCACCCACCTGGAGCAGCACGCCATGTGGATACAGGGCCCCAAAGACCTATAAAGAAGGCCCTTTACAGGGTGCCTGAGCGAGTCAGACAGACTCAGAGGGAGGAGATACAGGAGATGCTGGAACTGGGAGTAATACAGCAATCTATGGGCCTCCTCAGTGGTGCTGCTACCAAAGAAGGATGGCAGCACTGGGTTCTGTGTGGACTACAGGAAAGCAATAGTCACACAGAGCCAGATGCGTATCCCATGCCTAGAACAAATGAAGCCCTAGAGCAGACGGATGGGGCTAAATATCTGACAACTACTCATCTTACCAAGTGCTAATGGCAGGTGCCCTTGACTCCCAATGCTAGAGAGACAGGTCAGCCTTTGTGACTCCCTTTGGCTTGCATGAGTTCACAAAGAAGCCCTTTGAGATGAAAAATGCCCCAGAGACTTTACAGAGGCTGGTAGATCATATCCTAGAAGGTGCAAGAGATTATGCCCTTACTTACCTACATGATACTGCCATCTATAGCCATTTCTGGCAAAAGCACCTTCAGCATGTTAGGGAGGTGCTGGGCAGACTGTAGAGGATAGGGCTGAACACTAAACCCGGTAAGTGTCAGGTGGGTATGGCAGAAGTCTCCTACCTGGGGCAAAGAGTGGGGAGTGGTAAGATCAGGTTAGAACCTGCCAAATTGGAGGCCATTCAAGCATGGCCTGCCCCTGTTACTAAAATGCAGGTGAGGACATTCATACGTACAGTGGGGTACTTTAGAAAGTTTGTCGCCAATTATAGTACCACAGCTGCTCCCCTCACAAACCTGAAGAGGAAAAACAGGCAGTGTGTACCCCAGAAAGTGAGCAAGCATTCCAGAAGCTTAAAGGAACTTTGTGAGGACCCCCTGTGTTAGCCAGTCCAGATTACAACAAAGAGTTTGCTGTGCAGGTGGATACTTCAAACCATGGGATGGAGGCTGTACTTAGCCAGGTTTCTGCAGAGGGAGAAGAGCACTCAGTGCTATATCTCAGTCACAGACTCCAACCCAGGGAGGAATGTTATGCAGCTGTAGAAAAGGAATGTCTAGCTTCAGTATGGGCACTGCAGAAACTTCAGCCTCATCTGTATGGAAGGAAATTCACTGTACTTACAGACCACAACCCCTTAACATGGCTACATAGAGCCAGCCAGCAAAACGCCAAGTTACTAAGGTGGAGCTTAAGATTGCAGGCATATGATATGACAGTACAACACCATAGTGGGGTCAACAATGCCAACACAGATGGGCTCTCAAGACAGGGAATCGGGTAACATATTCACAGATAAGCTTATTTCTCTCAAGTCATGTTTCTAAAGGGTCCCTTGAAAAATTGGCTTGAGTCTTTAAGGGGGGGGGGGTTACGGCAGGGGCACATGCCAGCACAGACAGCTGGATTTTTGTAAAGAATGGCATGTCCTGTGAATATCAAACTGGTTTATACAAGATGCTTGTGTTAAAAATGTATTAGAACTGTATATCATTTGTATATCAAACTGCTTTGTACAGACTGCTTGTGCTGAAAATCTATTTGTGAGGTTTGCTTGTGTTTAAATGTATCAACACTGCACCCTGCTGAAAGGAAAAGAAATGTACATTGCAACTGAATTAAACATACCAGCTAGCTTACTTTAAAAGTTAGGAAAATGCAAATAAGTTGTTAAACCATTAAAACGGCACCCAAAATGCAGAATAGGACTGGAGAAAATAGGTCTGGGAAAGAGCCATTGTTCATTAGCTCAGTGAAAAGAGGGGAGCCCAAGGGCACTGCCATAAACATTTAGATGTGCATTGTAGCCATCTATGCTAAATCCCTGTCTCAGCTTCAAAGGGGAATACTGCGAGAACCTAGACTTAGGTGACCAGATGAGGTCATTTTGCCAGCCCTGTTAGAAATTATATTTTAGATATTAAAAAGAAAATTCTCAGAGTAGTGAGTAGTGAGTATGCTGTTTGGGAAGTCTGACTAGAAAGACCTTCACTTAAAGCATCTTGCCTTGCAGTAGTAAGTAACTTAACTACAGAAAGTACAGTTCTCTGCACTTACCATATATGTAGATGTTCGAGTGTATTCACTGTTGCAGTCATTACAGTTGGGTAATCCTGCTGGCAGGTTGCCCTCAGTTGGCCTGAATTCCAAAGTCTTGGGTCCTGCGTCAGTTGCTGTCGCCCCTTCCCTGACGTCAGGTCGTCAGGGGTATAAAACATGCAGCCAACGCCATTTTCTTTAGTTTTTCTTGCCCCAGATGTCAGGTGCCCCCTAAAGGGTAGCCAAAATTTATATATATATAAAAATACATGTATCAATACAAACTTTACCTTCATCTACAAGCAAATACACCACATAGGTTGTATAAATCAGAGAAGGAAAGATAAGTTCTAGCAGAAAGAAGGGGGATGGCAGATGGGTAACCTGGACTGCAACAGTGAATACACTTGAACATCTACATTTTTGGTAAGAGTACACACACAACTGTACTATATTCTTTGTGTTTCACTGTTGCAGTCATTACATTTGGGTAGAGTCCCAAAGCTATGGCTGGGAGGATGGAGCTAAACAGCATTAGGAGCGGCTATGAGGCCCTGCAGAACTGCAGTGGCAAAGCCTGCCCTGGATTTAGAGTAGAGTGGCAGATGATAGTGCTTTGTAAAGGTGTGCACTGAACTCCAAGTAGCAGCCACTAAAATGTCCTTGGTAGGTACTCCCCTGAGAAAGGCTGCTGAAGTGGCTGCAGCTCTGGTTGAATGTGGCCTAATGCCCTTAGGCACTGGCTTGCCATGGTGTACATAGCAGAAACGAATGCAGTGGCCTATCCACTTTGAAATAGTCTGCTTTGAGATAGCCTTTCCTTGTGATCTTGCAGCATATGTCACTGGTAATTACTCTGTCTTTCTGAAAACTTTGGCTGTGTCCAAGCAGAATCTAAGCTGTCTGTGTACGTCCAAAGAATGCAGAATTCTCTCCCCCTTGTTCTGTGGATTTGCATAAAAAGTTGGCAGGTGAATCGTTTGGTTAAGAGCCACACTGGACACCACCTTAGGCATAAATGTTGGGTTTGCCCTCAAAGAGACCCTGTCTGGATAAAAAATGATAAAAGGTTCAACAGCCATGAGTGCCTGTAGCTCTGAAACTTGTCTTGCATAAGTTATTGCTAGAAGCAGAGCTGTTTTCCAAGATAAAAACTTTATATCAGCAGTAGCAGCTGGCTCAAAAGGAGGCAGGGTGAGTTTTTCCAAGACATAGTTGAGGTCCCATGCAGGCATTGTTGATCTCCTAGGAGGCCTTACATTTTTGGCTCCTCGGAAGTACTGCTTTAACAAGGGATGAGAAAAGATTGGTGCCTCTGCATTTTAATGAGCCGAAATGGCAGAGGCATGAATTTTAATAGATGAAAAAGACAGGCCTTTGGTCCAGCATCTCAGTTAAGTATTGCAAAATCTGAGGAATATTTGGCACAGCTGTATCTGTTCCTTGTGCCTGGTTCCAAGTACAGAATCTCTTCCATTTTCCAGCATAAGATTTTCTAATACTAGGCCTTCTGGCTTCCAAAATGACATCCATCACAGCTTTACTGAGAGGTGTGTTTTGTATGACTACATTATCCGCCATGCTGCCAGGTTTAAAGTCCTGAGTTGGCTGTGCAGGATCTGATTGCTTTGCTGGGACAGTAGATGAGGTATTTGAGGTAAGGTCCAAGCTGGGCACTGAGACAAGTTCCTTAGCATTGGATACCAGTACTGGCGGGGCCAGTCTGGGGCAATCAGTATCATCTTTGGCTTCTCCTGTCTGACTGTTAGGAGTACCTTGGGGGTGGAGAGGCAGTGGGGGAAAGGCATATACTGATAGTTTTTTCCAGCTGAAAGATAGGGCGTCCACTTTCCATGCTTGTATGTGATAAATCCTTGTGCAGAATCTTTTTAGTTGGTAGTTGTGAGGGGAGGCAAACAGATCCATGTCCGGGCATCCCCTTTCCCTTGTTATCATGCTGAAGACTTGTGGATCCAGTTGCTACTCGTGGGGATCCATGAGGTTTCTGCTTAGTTCGTCTGCCAGAGTATTTTTCTTTCCTGGCAGGAATTGTGCCTACAGATGTACTTGGTAAGTCAAAGCTGTGTCCCACAAAGTCATGGCTAATCTGCAAAGGGGGTAAGAATGTGTGTCCCCCTGCTTGTTTATATACCACATTACCGTGGTGTTATCTGTCTTTATCAGTAGTTGTCCTGGATGAAGTAGGTCCTTGAAGGCTGCCAGGGCATTTTGGACAGCTAGCATCTCTTTTTAATTGATATGTAGATGCATTTGGTTTGAGGTCCATGCACCCTGTATGCATCTTCCTGCCATGTGGGCCCCCCCCCCAGGCATAATCTGATGCATCCATTGTTAGTGTCTGCATGGCTGGGGGTAATGTGAATGGCTGTCCCTTGTTTTGGTGACAAGCCTTTGCCCACCATCGAAACTCCTGTTGCAGGCAGGGAATGAGAGTAATCATAGTTTCCAGGCTGTGGCAATGTTGAGTCCAAACACTTTTTAGGTACCACTGAAGTTTCCTCATATGCAGTCTTGCATATGGAATTAATAGGATGCAAGATGCCATGAAGCCCAAAGCCTGCAGAATTTTTCTTGCAGATAACTGGGCCTTTGTTGCCAATATGTTGAAATAGGTAGTCAGTTGCCTTTGTCTGGTGTGAGATAAGCCATCTGGGCAGTTGTATTTAAGCTTGCACCCAGGAATATTATCTCTTGAGAGGGTACTAGTTTTGATTTCTTTTCGCTGACTGTGTACCCTAGGCATGTTAGAAGTCTTTTCACAAACGCCAGGTGCTGTAGAAGAATGTCCTTGTTCTCTGCTTGTATTAGACAGTCGTCCAAGTAAGGATATATTTGTATTCCTCTGTTTGCAGAATGCAATTACCGGTGCCAGGCACTTTGTAAAGACCCTGGGCGCAGTAGATAAGCCAAAGGGCAGTGCACAGAATTGGTAATGCACTGAGTCAGCCTTGAATCTGAGGTATCTTCTGCATATTTGTCTGATTGGGACATGCAGGTATGCCACTTTTAAGGTCTAAAGTCACAAGCCAAGCATTCTTGCCCAGCATGGGCAGAGGCTGCTGCAAAGTCAACATCTTGAATTTTGGTATATCCAGGAATGTGTTCAGAAAAAATAGTTCCAGCATTGGCCTCCAGGCCTTGTCCTTTCTGGGTACCAAGAACAGTCTTAAGTAAAATCCTTGTCCCTGCTCTTGCTCTGGTACTTGTCCATGAGGGATGAGACTTGATTTTGTGCCCCTACCCATTGATTTTTTGGCAGATATGGCCAGCTGTTTACCTTTGGCGGGGTATGAAAATGGAACTTGTAGCCTTGTGACACGATATTTAGAACCCACTTGTCCTGGGTTATAATGTGCCAATTTCAAGAAAGAAGTGCTAATTTTCCCCCTAAGGGTGCTGCCAGGAGATAAGTGCTTGGTGCAGGCAGGGGGAAGTCATTGGGACTGTTTCCTGTATGGTTGTGATTTGTCTTCTCCAACTTTGGAGGTAGAAGCACCCCATTGCTTTGACATGTATGAACCTTGAGCCTGGGATTTGCCTCTTGGGCGTCTGGATCTGCCCCTTTGAGGTCTGTCTGACACAGGAAAGGACCAATTCTTTATTGGCCAGTGTCTACTAAACCTAGGTGGCTGTACTTGTAAAAAAATCTTTGACCGTTTGCATAGATTTAGCTTTGTCCTCCATTTTCTTTAACACCTCTTCTGCCTTAACACCAAACAAAGTATCATGCTGCAAAGGTGCATCTAATAATTTAACTTTGACATGATCAGGCAGATTTTGTTGCTTTAACCAAGCATGCCTCCTACTTACAGAACCCATAACTGCGGCCCTGCAGGAGGCCTCCAAAGAATCAAAACCACATTGCAAAGTATGCTTTCCAACTTGTTCAGCTGCATGCAATAAATCCTGCATTTCCTTGTTTTCTACTCATTCAGAATTTAACATTTTCTGTTTAAGCAATGCCATGACATGTTGCTGATATTTGAGCATACGAAATTGACAGTTTAAGGCCCTTATAGCCAAGGTAGCAGATGTGTAAACCTTTTTTTCCCCATCTATCCAGTGCCCTAGAATCTCTGTCAGAGGGGGTAGGGTTTTTTGCAGCAGAAGCCTTAACTCCTTTGGGTCCCAGAGAAATAGTTTCTGGGACTGCAGCAGGGTTTTTAAAAAGGAATTTGTGAGAGTCAGGAACCCTGTAATATCTTCAGAATACACCACAAAAAATTCAGAGGAAGACACAGAAGTGGCTTTTGTGGAAAGATGTTTCAGTGCTGAATGAGTTAAAAATGTTTGGAACAATTAATTGCTTAATTAATTGATTGATGCATATATAAAAGAACACTGAAAATGTTTGAATGTGTCCCATTGAAGGCGAACAGCTGAGGTACCAGGACGGATTGAATAAAGATGGATTAAAGCCACTTCTGTGTCTTCCTCTGAATTTTTTGTGGTGTATTCTGAAGATTTTGAGGTTTGGCTTCTTGAGTTTGTTTAGTGTTTCTGAGATGTCTGCATCAGAGGAAGCACAGAGTGGTGAGACTTTTTCTTTTGCTGATATACTGAAGGAAAGAGAGCGAAAATATGCTGCTTCAGATTTGTGGACTAGGGGCAGCAATGAACTTTGTTCTGAAGAATTTGTGCACTTAGAATGTATTATGGCAAAAGAAATGACTGTTTTTATGATTCAAAATTACTTGAAAGATATGTGATGCTCAATATAACACCAAGAGGTTTGCGCATAGATAAATTGCCAGCAGGAGGTTTTAAGGAAGATGAAAATGATTTGTTGATTGAATGGAGACAAGCTGCACAAGAATGTTGTTTGAACTGGCTGAAAATTCTGATTAAAAAGAATCAAAGAACTACGGACAGTTTGCATTGTAAAATTATAGAATTACAACAAGATATAAAAAGCAAAGTGTCTGTAAGTGTGTTCCAGTCAAACTTTAAAGAAATAAATGAAAAGCTAAAAAAAGTTGAAAATGAAGTCATGGCAAGAAAGAAATCAAAATTAAATAGAGATGTTCAAGATTATGAAAGAAATGAGATCTACAATTGGCCCAGGAGAGGGCGCCGTTTCCAAAGGAATTTCAAAAGACGTAGAGGAGGAAATGATGAGGCTTCCTCTTGTTCTTCAGTTGAGACTGGTGGCAGCCGCAAAAGTGTGTCTTTTGAGAATATTGCAGCTGAAGACTCAGATGTTAGTGAGGAGAATCGAAGGGGGCAGCAGAATTCTCGAAAATAAGACGTACAACGTGCAGACGAGATCGACGAGAAAACAACAGGGTAAGACAAGTCATTTGCAAGTTAACAATCAGTCAAAAAACTGAACTCAAACATTCAGCGTGCTCCGTTTGCAAGTGCGCTAATTAATGTTAATATTTCTGATGAAATGTCATCATTTCATGATGAAAATGTTTTAAAAAACAGTAAAAACGTTTCTAAGTATTCTAATGAAGTTTTTTTTGATAGTTTGTTAACCAGCACTGGTGCATTAGATTTAAACATGCAACTATGCCATGACAGTGAAACGCTAAGACCTTCTTGCGTTTCCTTGGAACAAATTGTAAATGTGCAAGATTCTTATTCTCTGGCTAGTAATGCATGCATGTATCTGGGGCAGGCAGTAGGCACGGAAGGTGAATGTTTAAATAGTTTTGAAAGCTTGCGACTTAAAAAACCTGTTGGTGATGCAATTGCTGAACACTGTTGAGAATTTCGGCGTTTTAGATTTAAATATGCAATCACGCCATGATAGTGAAACGCCAAGGTTTTTCAGCGCTCCTTTGGAACAGATTGTAAATGTGCAGGACTATGATCATTTGGCTAGTAATGTATGCACGCATTTGGGGCAGGCAGTAGGTACGGAAAGTGAGTGTTCGAACGTATATGAAAGCTTGTGTTTTGATAAAGCTGTTGAGGATGTAGTTGCAGGTCATACTGTTGAGAATTTTGGAAATGTTCATTTGGATGCCAATAATGTCACACAAACGCTGTCTCAAGATATTTGTGAGTTTGAAATGTATCTTGAGGACAGTAGTAGGGATGAGAATAATATATGCAGTACCTATGGGAATTATAGTCAACTTGTTTTTGTTCAGGATAGTTATCAGGACAAAACTAATGAACTCTCCGAGTATGCTAACACTGCTGAATTGTGTAATGGTGTAGAACATGAAGTGGGACCGAATGGTTGTTCCACTGATAGTATTGGTTTAAGTGCGATTAATCTCTCTGATGTGCCTTTGTCTGGGGAAATGTTGAGTGTTTTTTCTAAGGGGACAAAATTTGTGCCCACTAGAATACCGTCCTTCTCAGATATTCTTTTTGATGTGAAAGACTTTATTCGAAAATTAAACCTGAAGGTTTATTTTCATGAAAAAGAGAAGAGTTCGCATACAGGAGATGAGAGTCTGTTGGATGAATCTCTGTTAAACCTAAGCATATATGATTATGAAGGCTTGGGGTTGAATGAAAATGAGAATGAGAATGAAAACATTGTTGAGCTTTCTATGGAATCTAACACTAATGTGGAGGGGGCTTTTGGAGGTGGATATGGCCATATAGAAGTTCCTTATTTGTCAGGTGACAGTAACTTTATGCCTCCTAAGAAATCCCAGGCAATAAATGCTTTTGAGCATGTCATTTTGGCTAAATTAGAACAAGCACATAAATCTTTTTGTGTGCGTAATAAGGTCTTTAATTTAAGCAAAGATGAATGGGTAGCTCTTAAGGCATTTAGGATGGAATTGGACAAGGTTACTGTTAAACCTGCTGATAAGGGGGGCAACTGGGTGATTATGAATACTGATAGGTATGAAAATATAGTTAATAATTTATTAGTGGAAGATACCTATCAAAAGTTAGAAAGTAATCCCTTAAACTCTTATTCTTATGAACTTAATGAGTTATTGGAAAGAGGGGAAAGATTGGGATTTCTTACATGTAAGGATGTGAAAAGTTTAACAATGGGGGAACCTCGACACCCTTACATGTATATAATACCTAAGATTCATAAAAATGTTGCTAATCCCCCAGGTAGGCCCATTATTTCAGGAATTGGGTCCTTTGTTGAGAGGCTTAATCTTTTCTTGGATTTCCACCTCAAGAAATTTCTTCCAAAAGTTCAGTCACATGTTAGAAACACTCAGGATGTTTGCTTAGCATTAAAAGGATTGAAATGGGAAGACAATTATTACTGGGCTAGTGTTGATGTTGTATCACTTTACACCAATATTAAAACAAGGTGGGGTTTGGAAGCAATGTATAAAATGATGGGAGAAGGACCACGTACCAGATTTTGTTAAGTTTGCTTGAGTTTAGCTTAACACAATTATATTTTATGGAAAAAAGAATATTTTTTGCAGATAAATGGAACTGCTATGGGCGCAGCTTTTGCACCTAGTTATGCAGTGATTTACATGGGGGAATTTGAGAAGGAATTTATGTTTCAAAACACATTTTTTGTTAATAATGTGTTTTTTTTTAAACGTTACATAGATGACTTGATTTTTGTATGTAAGGGTGACATTACTTTGTTTGATCAGTTTTTGTTGGATTTAAACAATAACCATCATGGTTTAAAATTTGTAGCACATACATCTGAATTCAAAATTCCTTTTCTTGATGTAGAGTTTTATGTGGGAATGAATGGTTTGGTCCAACATAGAACTTTTAGGAAACCCACATCGGTTAATAACTTTCTGCATGCTAGTAGTATGCACCCTGTACATTTGATTAAGGCTTTACCAGAAGGGGAATTTAAAAGGAATTTGAGGAACACTTCGGATAAAAATCTCTGGGAGGAAGTGTGTGATGGAATTTTGGAAAGATTAACATCTCGTGGTTATGATCATGACAAACTCCAAGTTATAAAATGCAGATTGTGTAAAAATAAGACATTTAGGATACGTGGGCATGAGAATGTATTTGACTCTGAAAGTCTATCAGACTTGAATAGATTATTTTTTGTATCCAAGTATTCTAACTTTTCCATTATTATGGAAAAAATCATTAGGGGTTTGTGGCATGTGGTATGTGAAGATCCAGCAATAGGTCACCTCTTTCCCAAGCATATTACCTTTTCTTATAGAAGGTATTCGAATTTAAAAGAAATTTTGAATAGAAAATTGGAAGTCAAGGCAGATAGTAACGTTGGGATGTATAGTTGTGGTAATTGTTCTCTTTGTAACAAAATTAAAAACATGCATGGAATGAAAATAAATGGAAAAAAATACATTGCTTTTGAGAGATTTGACTGCAGGTCATCTGGTGTAGTATACATTTTAGGATGTGATTGTGTTCCATCCAAGTGGTACATTGGTCAAACTACCAGAAAGACTAAGATTCACATTTTGGAGCATTTGGGTGACATAAGGAGGGGTAACTTGGAGAGTCCTGTAGCTGCACATTTTTGTAGTATACATGATTGTAAAAATGACAGCTTTAGATTTAGTGTACTAGCCAGGCCCCATTTGTGCAAAGGGAATTTTAAAGCAGCTTTGAATAAGCTTGAACAGAGGATGATCATAGGGTATCATACTTTATTTCCTAAGGGAATGAACTTGGAAATTTAATGAAATTTATTGTAGTGAAAATCTTTTGAAAAAACATAAAGTATTAATCTATATCTGTTAATTTAATATCAATATAAGTAATTTTGTAATGCTTGAATTAAATTTAAAGTGTTTTATAGGAAGTTATATTATATTGCATTTTCAAATGAAAGGAATTTATTACATTGATGAAATTTATTAACATTGTAATTTTGAAAATAATAGAGTATTTATTCCATGTTTGTACTTTTGTAACATATACAAGAAATTTTGTTAAAAATGAAATAATTAATTTTAAAATGATGAAATAAGAAAAAAAGAAGCAAGGAAAAAAAGAAAAAAAGAATATTATATTTAAGTCTTTTGTGGAAAGATGTTTCAGTGCTGAATGAGTTAAAAATGTTTGGAACAATTAATTGTTTAATTAGATTGATGCATATATAAAAGAACACTGAAAATGTTTGAATGTGTCCCATTGAAGGCAAACAGCTGAGGTACCGGGATGGATTGAATAAAGATGGATTAAAGCCACTTCTGTGTCTTCCTCTGAATTTTTTGTGGTGTATTCTGAAGATTTTGAGGTTTGGCTTCTTGACCCTGTAATATCTGTCAGGCTTAACAGGAGCTGGAGGTAAGGAGTTAGGGTAAGACTAGACTCCCAAAACACATCATCTACAATGTCTAACACAGGTGGGATGGCTAGTGGCCTGTGTTGAGGTAGTGAAAGGAAATCCCTGAGCCTCCTTTTAGATTCTGAAAAATCTTGGCTCTCCCAGTGGAAATGCTCCCTCATGGTATGCAAGGTTTCCCCAAAAGAATAGTCCTCTGGAGGAGAAGCTGAAGGTACAGATTCTTCAGCATCAGAATCCTCATAGGGGGAAGAGAATATTCCTGATCAGAAGAGAAATCAGAAGAAATGGAAACCTGATCTGAAGATTCAGTCAGTCTCTTGCCTAGGCCTCTTATCAGGAGGGGGATGGGAAGGGAACCCCTGATCAAGGTAATAAAGTCTTCGGCCATTTTGAGCATCTGTTTTTTGGGCATAGAGGCCTGACCATGAGGCTCTCGAGTTTGTTTCTTTGCTTTAGAAGGTGTTTTAGTCTTTGCCTTTGAAGCTGAAGTCGGTTTAATGTAAAGATTAGGTCTGAATACAACCTCAGAAGCCGGTGCCTGCTCAGTGGCTCCGGACCCATCTGAAGGATTAGTATCCGAGGCTCCAATACCCTGAGTTTCCAGCGGCATGGCCAACTCCACATGGGAGTCGGTAGCGGCCTGAGTCTCTAAAGTAGCGGAAGTCAGGGGCTGCGAAAGCACCTCACTGAGAACCGGCGACTGGCTTAGGAGAAGGTTCGTAGCTGGTTTTGGGCCTCGGTTGTCTGTCTCTCTCCTTTTCTTTGCGTTTTTTTGTGAACTTCGGTAGTCGGATGGCTATCCGACGACATTTCTGGATAATTAAACCGGCTTCCAAAATAGTTTAAAGCAAAATCATACTGACGCTTAATAGTGTGTTGGTTAAATCTAGCACAAAACCGACAACCAGAAACGTTGTGATCAGAGCCTAGGCAAGGAATACAATAAGAATGAAAATCCTTATGAGGTATTTGCTTTCCACAAGAAATACAATTATTTACTTTTTCTGACATCGGTCTGGAGCAAGAAAAAAGTTTTACCAACAGGGTACTTAGCTTTATTGAAGATTTCGGATCTGAAACTCGAACACGAAAATCTCAGGAGTCGGCCGACCGGCACTTGCGAACTGCTTCTGCTTCGGGCACCCCGTGGCAAGAAAGGCTAAAGAAAATGGCGTCGGCTGCCTGTTTTATACCCCTGATGACCTGATGTCAGGGAAGGGGAGACAGCAACCGACGCAGGACCCAAGACTTTGGAATTCTGGCCGACTTGAGGGCAACCTGCCAGCAGGATTACCCAAATGTAATGACGTTCTTCGTGTTTCACTGTTGCAATCAGTAACATTCTTTGATTCGGTCAGGAATATAGTGAAGCTTAGTTCAGAGAGTGTTTTTCTTTATTTGCATGAGCCTGTCCATCATTGTTAATTTCAGTATTTTCTGTGATTTGAACTCTGTGATTTACTGTAAATATATATTCAGTATTTTCATGCTCTTATTTATTATTAAATATATTTAAAAACGTTTATTGTGGCTGGTACTCGTAGAAAGTACTTAACCTTTGAGAGTGGTTATATTTATTTGGTGACACTGTGTAGGTCACTCCAGAAGGCCTAGCTGTCTTGGTCAACTACTACTGTTTGTACTAGTATTAATATTGCACCATACAGTTGGATACCCTTTGTAAGAACCTTATATTAACTGACTGGTGGCAGAGATGGTACAGCAAGTAATCTGTGCCGGCCTTTCCCAGTTGTGTGTGTGGGTGTGTGTGTGTGTGTGCGTCACCTATTTGGGCAGGGACATGTAGCACTGGGTTTACAGAGAGGGTGCTGGAGGATTTGGCTTGGACACTCAGCTGAAGACCTAGCCCTACAGCTGTACCAGTGGGGAGTCTTATTTGGGTCCTGGAGGGAGACAGACAGAGACATCCAGACCCTGGGATGTGTGTGTTCCCTGTATGCTCTTAAGGGAAGCTGTACTTGATACAGGGGGTCTGCATCTGGAAATACTGAGTGGATCCATTTGTATTCCTACTGCACATCCCTCTCCAGTATCAGTGGTAAGGATTCAGGCTCCTTGATTACTGGCCCAGTGTGGCGACGACACATATTGGAAGCAGTGGTGGGCATCACAAAGCACATAGAAACATTCCCTTCAAGGAAAAAGACATGGCGTCCATCTTCCAAGCCAGATGACTTGGCACTGAAACAGAACTGAGGAAGTTGTCTGTTCAGAGGGGAAGCAAAAATATCTACTTGGGGAGTATCCCACTAATTTACAATGTTCAGACACAACTCCTTGTGAAGCACCCATTTGTGAAGATTTGACTTAGACCAGCTCAATGAGTCTGCCACCATCGTACTGAAGGAATGTAGACCGCCCAAAGAACCAAGTGATGGCACTCAGCAAAATCCAAAGCTTGAAGAGACAGCTAGGAACGAAGATAAGATTTTGGACTTTTATGCATGTTGATGTACCACATGACTGATATTGTCTGCAAAAACCTTTTGAGAACCTGGAACCCAACTGGAGAGAAAAGCCTGAAAAGGTAGAAGAAGAGCCCTCATCTTCTTGATGTTGATGTGGTATGCCAGTTGATAAGACAAAAGACCATGGACTTTTAGACTGTTGGAAAAGGCTCTGCAACCATGATCAGAAGCATCCTTGTACAGCGCCTGTGGAGAGAGACGAACATGAGAAAGCTGACCGGTTCAGGGAACTACAGCTTGAAACAAGGAAGGAGAGGAACCAGATAGTCTAGAGGGTGGCAGTGCTGGAGTCGAACAATCTTGAGATACAAGTTAAATTTCCTCATGTGGAGTTTGGGTAAGGAACCATGGAAATGGTGGATGCCATGTACCCCAGAGTTTGGAGAAATTATCTTACAGGAATGACTGGATGAGGAAGAGCAGACTGGAAATAAGCAGTCAATTAGAGGGACCTTGGGAAGCAAGAGACAAGCCAGCAATGGAATGGTCTGAATCCTGCAACCCAAAACCACTTGGTCTTAAGAGGGAGTTAACACATACATTTTGTGATTGAAGGCATGCCCCCAACACTGTGCAGAATAAGCACAGTCAAGTGTAGATTGTGAAGGAAGCGCTGCTGAGAGAGGGCTTGGATAAAAGTCATCCAAATAAGGGAATATCTGAATTCCCTGAAGTCTACAGAAGGCAACCACAGCGGCCAGACATTTAGGAAACTCCCTTGGAGCTGTAGAAACAAAAAAGCAGAGAACGGACAGTGAGAGCAAGAAAAGTACAGTTGTGTACACTTACCATAAATGCAGATGTTGGAGTGTATTCACTGTTGCAGTCATCACATTTGGGTTATCTGCCTGCAGGTAGCCCTCAGTCGGCCTGAATACCAGAGTCTTGGGATTTCTGCTTTGGACGCTGTCGCTTCTTTCATGATGTCAGGTCAACAAGGGTATAAAACATGCAGTCGATGCCATTACATCAGTTTTTCTTGCCCCAGATGTCAGTAGCCCCCAAAACAGGAAACAATTACATGGTGTGGAACACCCCCAGTAAAAAGCAAATACCAATGTTATAAGATATGGCCAAACAAAAAGAAGTATTCAAAAGTCAGGGTGCTGGAGGGAGGGTAACCAGGACTGCAACAGTGAATACACTCGAACATCTACATTTATGGTAAGTGTACACAAAGTACAGTTGTATACACTTACCAAAAATGTAGATGTTAGAGTGTATTCACTGTTGTAGTCATCACATTTGGGTTACCTACTTGCAGTAGCCCTCAGTCGGCCTGATTATCAAAGTCTTGGGTCCTGCATGGGTTGCTGTTTCATCTTCCGTGAAGTCAGGTAGTCAGGGGTATAAAGCATGCAGCCGACGCCATTACATCAGTTTTTCTTGCCCCAGATGTCAGGTGCCCCCCTAATGGGAAGCAATTATATATATATATATATATATATATATATACACACACACACACACACACATACACACACACACAGTTATACCTCCAACAAAAAAGCAAATGCACCATACAGTTGGATACCCTTTGTAAGAGCCTTATATTAAATGACTGGTGGCAGAGAGATGGTACAGCAGGTAATCTGTGCAGGCCTTTCCCAGTTTTGTGTGTGTGTGTGTGTGTGTGTGTGTGTGTGTGTGTGTGTGTGTGTGTGTGTGTGTGCGCGCATAGTAAAAAAGAATAGAAGTATAGCCAAAATATGTCAGGGGGGCTGGAGGGAGGGTAACCAGGACTGCAACAGTGAATACACTTTAACATCTACAGTTATGGTAAGTGTACACAACTGTACTATGTCATTAGTGTTTCACCATTGCAGTCATCACATTTGGGTAGATTCCCAAAGCTAAGGATGGGAGGAGGTATTTAGATAGCATTAGGACCAGCAATAAGGCCCTGCAAGACTGCAGTGGCAAAGCCAGCTCTGGATTTAGAGAAAATTGGCAAATGGTAATGCTTGGTGAAAGTATGTACAAAACTCCAGGTAACAGCTTCTCGGATGTCCCTGGAAGAGACACCTCTGAGAAAGCTGTAGAGGTAGATGCAGCCCTGGTTGAATGTGGTCTAATCACCTGTGGGATAGGTTTTCCATGGTGCTTATAACAGAAATGAATGCAATGCCCTAGCGATTTAGAAATGGTTTGCTTTGAAATAGCCTTCCCCTCTGCCCCTGCAGCAAATGCCACCAGCAGCAGTTCCAATTTCCTTTGAGGTTTAGTCCTGACCAGGTAAAATCTAAGTTGTCTGTGCACATCTAAGAAGTGCAGTATCCGTTCCCCTTTGTTCTGTGGATTAGAAAAGAAGGTTGGCAAATGAATGGACTGATTAAGAGCCACACTGGATATTACCTTGGGCATGAAAGAGGGATTGGTCCTGAGGGATACCCTGTCCGCATTAAAGATGATAAACAGCAACACACCACGAAATGTACTGAAACTCAACCAAATAACAAATCCTGTGGTGGGATCCAGAAAGACCACTGCTCGGACAAAAAGTTAAAAAAGCGATGTAGTTTAATCCAGTTTAAAAACTCCACAAAGCAATATTCCAAATGATTCCAGGTTAAGCTCTTTCATCTGCAAGGATGCAAACTTCCTCAGAACCAATATCAAGGCGCTGGAAACTCCTTTTAAAACTAATTTGGCGCCAAAAATCAAGTGCACATTTAAAGTCAAATGCAACAATAAAATAATCCTATAAAAACATATACAAATGTTACACTTTCAAAATGAACAACCTACTTCTGTAATAATTGGATTTTATGTGATTGTTTGTATTAAAAGTTAGGAAAAATTAATGAATATATTGTTTGGACAAACTGTCCAAAAAGTCAATACCCATTTTACATATGAAGCCCTTCTAGTGTAAAAAATTGTTCGTGAAAGAAATACTTAAAAAATGGATCTAGAATCTATCAAATAATTTTAAGATTAGTGATTAAAAAATCTACAAAAAGTAATTATTTAAATAGTTGTGTAATAATAAATCTATAGATAAAAAATCAATCTATTAATAAAAATGGTTTAATACTAATACTAATATAATCATTTAATCCAGGACAAGTAGTGGCATCACATAACATTTGCCACTTACTTTCTAATAAGCCCAAAAAAATTTTCCAGTTACCTCCACAAACATTAGGGTCAATGTGATCAATAATACTAAAAAGAAAGGTATGTTCCTGCCCTCTATCTAAAACATGTTTACTTAGAGCGTTGTTACTGTCTTGTTTTTTGATCTTATATAAATGCTCATAAATTCTAGTTTTAAATTTTTTAAGTATTTCTTTCACGAACAATTTTTTACACTAGAAGGGCTTCATATGTAAAATGGGTATTGACTTTTTGGACAGTTTGTCCAAACAGTATATTCATTAATTTTTCCTAACTTTTAATACACACAATCACATAAAATCCAATTATTACATAAGTAGGTTGTTCATTTTGAAAGTGTAACATTTGTATATGTTTTTATAGGATTATTTTATTGTTGCATTTGACTTTAAATGTGCACTTGATTTTTGGCGCCAAATTAGTTTTAAAAGGAGTTTCCAGCGCCTTGATATTGGTTCTGAGGAAGTTTGCATCCTTGCAGATGAAAGCGCTTAACCTGGAATCATTTGGAATATTGCTTTGTGGAGTTTTTAAAATGGATTAAAGTACATCGCTTTTTTAACTTTTTGTCCGAGCAGTGGTCTTTCTGGATCCCACCACAGGATTTGTTATTTGGTCGCATTAAAGATGATGAAAGGCTCCACTGACATAAGGGCCTGTAATTCAGATACCCTTCTCATTGAAGTGACGGCTAAAAGGAAGGCTGGTTTCCAAGAAAGGAATTTTAACTCTGCACTTGCAGCTGGCTCAAAAGGAGGAAGAGTGAGTTTTTCCAATACAAAGTAAAGGTCCCAGGCTGGAGTTGGGGCTCTCCTGGTTAAGTTTTGGGCCCCTCTGAGGAACTGCTTGAGCAGCGCATGAGAGAAGAGGGGTAGTTCTGTGTTGTAATGAGCTGAAATGGCTGAGGCATGAATTTTGATGGAAGAAAAAGAAAGGCCCTTGTGAAGCATCTCAGTTAAATATTGAAGAATCTGAGGTAAATTGGGCGCTGCTGTGCCCATCCCTTGAGTCTGGTTCCAGGCACAGAATCTTTTCTATTTTTCAGCATAAGATTTTCTAGTACTAGGCCTCCTTGCCTCCAAAATGACATCCAACACTTTTTACTGAGGGATAGTAATGGAGAGATTAAGTAATTAACCAGGCTGCCGGGTTCAGGGTTTGAAGTTGAGGGTGTAGAATCTGGCTCTCCTGCTGTGACAGCAGGGTAGGGGTCTGAGGCAGTTGCCATGGAGCCAGCAGCGACACACGGCACAAGAGGGGTACTATTGTTGGCGTGGCCAGTCTGGTGCAATCAGTATCGTCCTTGGTTTGTCCTGTTTGATCTTTAACAGTACTTTGGAGAGGAGAGGCAGAGGAGGAAAGGCATAAACTGATAGATTTTTCCAGCTGAAGGACAGAGCATCCACTTTCCAAGCTTGTTTGTGGGGAGTCTTTGTGCAGAATTTGTCCAATTGGTAGTCCTGGGGGGAGGCAAACAGGTCTATATCTGGGCTCCCCCATTTGTTTATCAACATGTTGAAAGTCTTTGGTTCCAGTTTCCACTCGTGTGGGTCCATGAGATTTCTGCTTAGTTCATCTGCCAGTGTATTTATTTTCCTGGCAGGAACTGAGCCTGTAAATGCACTTGGTAGCTCAAGGCTGTGTTCCACAAAGCCATGGCTAGTCTGCAGAGGGAGTATGAATGGGTACTCCCCTGCTTGTTTATGTACCACATAACAGTGGTGTTGTCCGTCTTTACCATTAATTGCCCTGGACGAATGTGGTCCTTGAAGGCTGTCCGAGCATTCTGTACAGCTAACATTTCTTTCTGATTGATATGCAGGTGCATTTGACTTGGGTTCCATTTGCCCTGAATGCACTTCCCTGCCAGGTGAGCCCCCCATGCATAGTCTGATGAGTCTGTTGTTAGGGTTTGGGTGGCAGGGGGTAGAGTGAATGGCAGTCCCTTGCTTTGGTGGCAGGCCTCTGCCCACCAAAACAACTCAAACTGTAGGCAAGGTATGATAGGAATCATTGCTTCGAGATACAGAGACTGTTGACACCATAGGCTTTTTAAATACAACTGTAGTTTCCTCATATGCAGTCTTGCATATGGAATTAGTAGAATGCAGGAGGCCATGAACCCCAAAGCTTGCAGTATTTGCCTTGCAGACAGCAGGGTTTTTGTGGCCATTTGTTTGAAGTAAGTTGTCCAATGAATTTGTTTCTCTGGCGTGAGGAAAGCTATTTGGAAAGTTGTGTTCAAGCTTGCTCCCAGGAATATAATTTTTTGACAGGGTACAAGATGTGATCTCTTTTCGTTTATGGTGTACCCCAGACAAGTTAGCACCTTTTGCACAAATGCCAGATGATTCAAAAGTATGTCCTGGCTTTCTGCCTGAATTAGACAATCGCCCAGGTATGGGTATATTTGAATATTTCTTTGCCTGCAAAATGCAACGACTGGAGCTAGGCACTATGTGAATACCCTGGGTGCAGTAGATAAGCCAAAGGGCAGTGCAGAGAACTGATAGTGCGTGTAGCCTGCTTTGAAGCGTAGGTATCTTTTGCAAGATTCCCTGATTGGGATGTGCAAGTAGGCTTCCTTTAAATCCAGTGTTGGCAACCAGGTATCCTTGCCTAGCATAGGAAGCAACTGGTGAAGAGTTAGCATCTTGAATTTTGGAATCACCAAAAAGATGTTTAGGATAGAAAGGTCCAGGATAGGACGCCATGAATTGTCTTTTCTGGGTACCAGGAAAAGTCTTGAGTAGAAACCTTGTCCCTTTTCCTCTTCTGGTACAGTTTGAATAGCCTTTAAGCTTAAGAGAGTACTTGCTTTTGAGCCTCTGCCCACTGATTTGGGGGCAGATCTGGCCAACCGTTTGGAGTTGGTAACACGTGGAAGTGAAATCTGTATCCTTGGGAAACTATATTTAAAACCCATTTGTCCTGGGTAATGAGTTACCAAGTTTTTTGCCTGCAGAGCAATCTTTCCCACTAAAGGACCAGTCAGTTGAGAAGTGCTTGGAAGCTTTAAAGTTAAGTCATTGAGACAGCTTACCATAGGGGGGAGTCTTACTACTCCCTGATTTGGAAGTGGGAGCCCCCCACTGCTTACTCCTGTGCGTACCCTGGAACTGAAACATGGGTGTTCTGCTGGTTCTGGGTTTGGACTGAGATGGCCTGGAAGAGGCAGGAAAGGACCAATTCTTAGAGGGCCAATGCCTACTAAATCTTGGGGGCTGTACTTGTAGGAAATCTTTAACAGTTTGCATAGATTTAGCTTTTTCCTCCATCTTTTTAAGAACTTCTTCTGCTTTGTTGCCAAACAGATGGTCCTGATTTAAGGGAGTATCCAGCAATTTAGTTTTAACATGATCTGGCAAAGATTGCTCCTTAAGCCAAGCATGCCTTCTAAGTACAGACCCGGTGACAGCAGCCCTGCAATATGCCTCTAGTGAATCAAAACCACAACCTGTTCAGCAGAATGCATTAAATCCTGTAAATCCTGATTTTCAGCACAGTCAGGAATCATCATCATTTTCTGTTTAAGCAATCCAATAATATGCTGCTGATACTTTAACATATGAAACTGGCAGTTTAAGGCCCTAATGGCCAAGGTTGCAGAAGTGTATACCTTCCTATCCCATCTATCCAGGGCCCTGGAATCTATCAGAGGGGGTAGGATTTTTGGCAGTAGTAGCCTTAATGCCCTTGGGTCCCTGTGAAATGGTCTCAGGATCTGCAGTAGGATTTCTAAAAAGGAACTTGTGAGAGTCAGGAACCCTGTAATATCTATCAGATTTTCTGGGAGAAGGAGGTAAAGATTCAGGGGCCAAGCTAGATTCCGAAAAGGCATCATCAACAATGTCTAGTACAGGAGGGACAGCTGAAGGCCTGTGTTGGGGCAGGAGTAAGAAATCCCTAAGCCTCTTTTTAGAATCAGAGTAAGCCTGGCTCTCCCAGCGGAAATGCTCTCTAAGAGTATGCAAGGTTTCACCAAAAGAGAAATCCTCTGGGGGGGAGGGGAGCAGAGGCAATAGAGTCCTCTGTATCAGAATACTCTTAGGTAGATAAGGGTAAATCCTGGTCAGAGGAAACAGAAATTTCAAAATCATGGTCAGAAGTATCACAAGCAAATTAAGTCCTAGGTCTTTTAGAGGGGGAAGGTTGGCTTCCCCTGATTAAAGTAATAAGGTCTTCAGCCATTCTTATTTGTTTTTTAGGCATAGAGGCCTGGACAATGCGGTCTGGGCATCGGTTTTCTATGCATGGTTCGAGTTTTAGGCCTTGAAGAAAAAGATGGCGTCGGCTTAATATGCAAATCAGTAGGCCTGAATACACCCTCAGAAGCCGGTGCCTGAACAGCGGCTCTGGACCCAACCAAGGTAGAGACATCCGCAGGTTCCACAGTTGAAGCATCTCGCAGCACACTGGACTCCGAATGGGTCTCAGTAGAGGCCTGCGAATCTGATGTAGCAGGTATCCGGGGCTGCGAAAGCGCTTCACTGAGAACTGGCAACTAGCTTAGGAGAAGAGTCGTCGGCAGGTTTGGACTTAGGCGGCCTGTCTTTATCTTTGCATTTTTTCGGAATGTCAGTAGTCAGCTGGCTTACCGAAGACATATCTGGATAATTGAACCAAGCACCAAAATATTTAGAAGAGTAAATATACTGACGACAAATAGTTTGTGGTTTAAATAAGGCACAAAACTGACAGTGAGGTACGTCGTGGTCAGGGCCTAAGCAAGGAATAAAGTACAAATGAAAATCTTTATGAGGTATTTGCTTTCCACAAGAAATACAATTATAGACTTTTACTGACATCGGTTTAGAGCAAGAAAAAGTTTCCCCAACGGGGTACTTAGCTTTAGTTGAAGACTTCGGTTCTGAAACTCGAAAATGAAAATTTCAGGAATCTGCCTACCGGCACTTGCGAACTGCTTCTGCTTCGGGCACTGCACGACAAGAAAGACTGATGTAATGGCGTCAGCTGCATGCTTTATACCCCTGACTACCTGATGTCACGGAAGATGAGACAGCAACCAACCCAGGACCCAAGACTTTGCTAATCAGGCCGACTGAGGGTTACTGCAAGAAGATAACCCAGATGTGGTAATTGCAACAGTGAAACACAAAGAACATCTGCACTATATTCCTCATGTTTCAATGTTGCAGTCCTTACATTTGGGTTGATTCTCAAAGCTGAGGATGGGTGGAGGCAGTCAAGAAGCATTAGGGCTGGTAAGCAGGCCCTCTAAGACTGCTTTGGCAAATCCAGCTCTGGATTTAGAAAAGATAAGTAAGTGTAAATACTTGGTGAAAGTGTATACAGAGCTCCATGTTGCAGCTTCCAGGATGTCCCTGGTAGGGACTCCCCTGAGAAATGCTGTAGAGGTTGATGTAGCCCCAGTGGAATGTGTTCTGATCCCCTGTGGAGTATGTTTCCCATGGTGTTTGTAGCAAAAATCGATGCAGTGTGCTAGTCATTTAGAAATGGTTTGCTTTGAAATGGCCTTGCCCTCTGCCCCTGTAGCAAAGCTGACTAGCAGCAGGTCAAATTTTCTGAAAGGTATAGTCCTGTCCAGTTAGAACCTAAGCTGCCTGTGCATGTCCAGGGAGTGCAGGATCCTTTCCCCTTTATTCTGAGGATTAGGTGAAAAAAGTTGGCAAATGAATGGATTGGTTTAAAGCCACACTAGATACCACCTTGGGCATAAATGATGGGTTAGTCCTGAGGGAAACCCTGTTCGCATGGAAGATAATGAAGGGTACCACGGCCATAAGAGCCTGCAATTCAGACACTCTTCTTGCTGAAGTGATAGCTAGAAGTAAAGTTGTTTTCCAGAAGAGGAATTTTAACTCTGCTGTAGCAGAAGATTCAAAGGGTGGAAGTGTGAGCTTTTCCAATACAAAGTTAAGGTCCCAGGCTGGAGTAGGAGCTCTCCTGGGGGGTCTTACATTTTTGGCTCCTCTCAGGAACTGTTTGACCAGAGGATGAAAGAAGAGGGGTGGCTCAGTATTATAATGAGCTGAGATGGCAGAGGCATGAATCTTAATTGAAGAGAAGGATAGGCCTTTGTGGAGCATTTCTGTTAAGTAATCTAGTACATGAGGTAAGATGGGCACAGTTGTGTCCATTCCCTGAGACTGGCTCCAAGAACAGTATCTTTTCCACTTTTCCAAATAGGATTTTCTAGTACTAGGCCTCCTTGCCTCGAGGATGACAGCCAGCACCTGTTTACTGAGGGCTGCTGGTGATGAGATCAGGGGATGAGCCAGGCTGCTAGGTTCAGGGTCTGTAGCAGAGGATGCAAAATATGGCCCTCCTGCTGGGACAGCAGAGAAGGGGTCCGAGGCAGGTGCCATGGTGGCACTACTGTCAGACTGGGCAAAAGTGGGAACCAGTGCTGGCGTGGCCAGACTGGTATAATCAGGATTGTCCTTGGCTTGTCCTGTTTGATCTTTAGCAGACCTTTCGAGAGGAGGGGCAGAGGGGGAAAGGCATAGATTGAGAGGTTTTCCCATGTAAAGGACAGGGCATCTACTTTCCATGCTTGGCTGTGGGGAGTTCTGGTGCAATATTTGCTCAATTGATAGTTCTGAGGGGAAGCAAGGAGGTCCACCTCTGGCGCCCCCACCTGTGGATCAGAAGCTTGAATAATCTGGGTTCCACTCGTGTGGGTCCATTACATTTCTGCTTAAGTCGGCTGCCAGTGAATTTAGTTTGCCTGGCAGGAATTGAGCTTGCAGGTGCACTTAATTGCTCAAGGCTGTGTTCTACACAGCTATGGCTAATCTGCAGAGTGGGTAGGAATGGGTTCCCCCTTGTTTATGTACCACATAACTGTGGTGTTGTCCTGGAAGAATAAGGCATTTGAAGGCTGTCAGAGCATTCTGTACAGCTAGCATTTCTTTTTGATTGATATGCAGGTGCATTTACTTTGGGCTCCATTTGCCTTGAATGCATTGTCCTGCCATGTGAGGACCCCATGCATAGTCTGATGCGTCTGTTGTTAGGGTTTGGGAAGCAGGGGGTTGAGTGAAAGGGAGCCCCTTGTTGTGGTAGCAGGCCTCTGCCCACCAAAGGAGCTCTGTCCTTAGGCAAGGAATGATAGGAATCATTGTTTCCAGGTCCTGAGAATGTTGACACCAGAGATTTTTTAAGTACCATTGATGTTTCTTCATATGCAGTCTTGCATATGGAATTAGTAGAATGCAAGAGGCCATGAACTCTAGGGCTTGCAGTATTTTTCTTGCAGATAGCTGGGTTTTGGTGGCCAGTAGATTGAAGTAATTTGTCAAATAAATCTGTTTTTCTGGCATGAGGAAGTTGTGTTCTAGGAAGTTGTGTTCTAGTTTGCTCCCAGGAATACAATCTGTTGGCTGGGTACAAGATGTGATTTCGTTTCATTGATAGTGTACCTCAGTGAAGTTAGAAGTCTCTTTACAAATGTCAGGTGCTGTAGTAGCAATTCCTGACTGTCCGCCTGAATCAGGTAATCGTCCAAGTATGGGTAGATTTGAATTTTTCTCTGCCTGCAATATGCAATGGCTGGAGCTAGGCATTTGTGAATACCCTGGGCGCAGTAGATAAGCCAAAGGGAAGTGCAGAGAACTGATAGTGCATAGAGCCTGCTCTGAAACGTAGACATTTCCTGTAAGATTCCCTTATGGGGTTGTGCAGATAAGCTTCTTTTAAGTCTGGGGTGGCTAGCCAGGAGTCCTTGGCTAGCATAGGAAGCAGCTGTTGGAGAGTAAGCATTTTGAATTTTGCAACCACCAGAAAGGTGTTGCGAATAGACAGATCCAGGATAGGGCGCTTTCTTTTCTGGGTACCAGAAACAGTCTGGAATAAAAACCTCTTCCCCTTTGCTCTGCTGGGACAGGTTAAATCGCCTTGATACTGTGAATAGAAAGTACTTGCTTTTGGGCCTCTGCCCACTGGTTTGGAGGGAGGTCTGACCATCCGCTGCTTGGGGTTGGCAGTGAGTGGAAGTAGAATCTGTATCCCTGGGAACAATGTTTAAGACTCATCTGTCCTGGGTAATGCACTCCCAGTTTTTTGCATGCAGGGCAAGTTTTCCTACTAAAGGTGCAAGTACTTGGGCAAGGCTTGGAAGAGCTTAGGATAAGTCATTGTGAATTTTTACCATAGGATGGTGGCTTACTACTCCCTGTTTTAGAGGTGGGAGCACTGCTTAGATCTGTGCATACCCTGAGACTGTAGTCTTGGTGGTCTGCTGCCCCTGGGTTTGGACTGAAGGTCTGGGAGGGACTGGAAAGGACCAGTTAAGGCCAATGCCTACTGAATCTAGGTGGCTATACCTGTAGGAAATCTTTTAACAGTTTGCATAGATTTAGCTTTTTCCTCCATCTTTTTGAGGACCTCTTCCGCTTTATTGCCAGACGTTCTTGGTTTAATAGTGCATCTAGTAATTTTGCTTTGACATGGTCTGGCAAGATTTGTTCCTTAAGCCAAGCATGCCTTCCAAGAACAGACCCAGTGACAGCAGCCCTGCAAAATGCTTCTAAAGCATCAAAACCACATTGCAAAGTATGTTTTCCAACTTTGTTAGCAGAATGCATTAACTCTTGTAAATCTATGTTCTGCACAGTCAAGGATCATCATTTTCTGTTTAATTAGCTCCATAATATGTTGTTGATATTTTAACATATGAAACTGGCAATTTTAAGCCCTGATGGCAAGAGTAGCAGAGGTGTACACCTTCTTACCCCATCTGTCTAAAGCCCTAGAATCCTTGTCCGAAGGGGTAGGGTTTTTGGCTGTTGTAGCCTTAATGCCTTTAGGTCCCTGGGAAATGGTCTCTGGATCCGCAGTAGGATTCTTAAAGAGGAATTTGTGGGAGTCAGGTACTTTGTAATACCAGTCAGGTTTCCTGGGAGCTGGAGGCAAGGTATCAGGGGTGAGGCTGGATTCCAAAAAGACATCATCTACAATTTCCAGAACAGGAGGGATAGCTAGAGCCCTGTGCTGAGGCAATTTTAAAAATTCCCAGAGTCTCATTTTGGACTGTGGGTAGTCCTGGCACTCCCAGCGGAAATGCTCTCTAAGGGTATGCAGCGTTTCACCAAAGGAAAAATCTTCTGGTGGGAAGCAGAGGGAATTGAATCCTGTGCATCAGAATCCTCATAGGTAGATAAGGGTATGTCCTGGTAATCAGAAGGGTCAGAGTCATCAGACTCATGATCTGAAGAATCAGAACGAAAATCAGTTCTTGATCTTTTTGAGGGGGGAAGGTTGGCATCCACTAATTAATGAAATAAGGTCTTCAGCCATTCTAAGCATTTGTTTCTGTGGCATCTGGGCCTGAGAATGCGCTTTAGTTGGTTTCCTTGCCGTAGTGTGAACTCTGGGCTCGAGAAATATGGTATTTTTGGTTTGAAACTAAGTCGTCTGTTTAATATGAAAATCGGAAGGCCTGAATACACCCTCACAAGCCGGTGCCTGCCTAGCAGCTCCGGACCCATCCAAGGTAGAGACATCCACAGGTTCCACAGTCGAAGAAGCATCTCGCGGCATACTGGACTCCGAATGGGTCCCAGTAGAGGCCTGCGAACCTGTAGAAGCAGGTATCAGGGGCTGCGAAAGCACCTCACTGAGTACCGGCAGACTGACGACTAGCTTAACTGAAGTGTCGTTGGCAGTTTTGGACCTATGCGGTCTGTCTCTGTCTTTACTTACATTTTTTCAGAAGATCGGTAGTCAGATGGCTTATCAAAGCCATTTTGGAATACAGAGAACGAGAGCGAAAGAATTTAGCAACAAAAATAGCCCGATGACGAATAGTTCGGGCATTGAAGAAGGCACAAAACCGACAGCGAGGAACGTCGTGATCTGGGCCTAAATAGGTGACGCAGTAAAAATGAAAATCCCTGTGAAGTATTTGCTTTCCACAGGCAAGACAATTATTAACGTTTTCTGACATCGGTTAGAGCAAGAAAAAAGGATCCTCAACGGGGTACTTATCTTTTAGAAGACTTCAGGTCTGAAACTCGAAAACATGAACATTTCAGGAGGTGGCCGACCGGCACTTGCAAACTGCTTCGGACACTGCACAGCAAGAAAAGCTGATGTAATGGCATCAGCTGCACGTATTATACCCCTGATGACCTGACGTAATGGAAGAAGTGACAGCATCAGAAGCAGAAATCCCAAGACTCTGGTATTCAGGCCTACTGAGGGCTACCTGCAAGCAGATAACCCAAATGTAATGACTGCAACAGTGAAACATGAAGAACATCAGAGAAATGTGAAATCTTCCTGAAGAGAGGGTGAAAAGGAATATGGAGGCAAGTGTTTTTCAACTCCAGAAATACCAGAAAGGCTTGAGGAAGCAACAGAGGGATAAGTGTCTGAAGAGATAACATCCTGAAAGAAGGAACCCTAAGAAAAGACAGGTTTAGTATAGGCCGCCATGTCTCCAACTTAATGGGAGCCAGAAGAATTCTGGAATAAAAACCTGTTCCCTGCTGAGATAAAGAGACAGGTTGACTGGTTCCCTGTTCTACCAGATCCTGCAGAACCAAAGGAAAAGGAGAGAGCTGGCAAGTAGGAGGCTGAGAAAGGGACTTCTAAGCCACAAAACAATTATTTTAGATAAAGAAGATTACCCAGGATTATGCGGTTATCTGTTGCTAAACAGGTAAAGAAACAGCCTCAAGCACAAATGACTCTGGCCGAGGGACAGAGGAGGTTCGATGTCAAATAAGGGCAGATTTGTCCATAAAAGAAGGTTTACGGCTACTAGAACTCTAAGGCGTCTTGTCTGGAAAAATTCCTTTACGAACCCTCTTGCTCCTCCCGGCTGCCAGCAGATAAAAAGGCTTAGATGGAGAATTCCTCTGGAATAGTGAGCCACCAGAGGGGCAGAACTCAAAAGAGAAAAGGCTGAAGTCTTATTGTTCAAATCAGGCACATCACTCAAAATCCCAAGTTGGGAGAAGCGGCAGGACATACCTAGTCATTGTGGGTCTGATAAGTAATGGCCCTGAAAGCCAAAGTAGCAGAAGTATACACTTTTTCCCCCACACCTCTCCACAGCATGGCTGTTCTTGTCAGAAGGTAAAAACGTGAAAGAGGATAACAGCTTGGAAGGCTTATTTGTGGACCTAGAAACAACAGCAGGATCAGAGAAAGAGCTTTTAAACAAAAAATGAGTGACACTCAAGGACTTTATAAAATCTGGTTTCTTTGGGGCTGAAGGTGGACAGTCAGAAGCCTGAGAATCTACAAAAAAAGATATCCAAAAGGCTGTTAAACAAGAAGGAATGCAGAAGGTCTGGGCGAGTATACTTGCAAGAGTTCAGAGTACCTTTTTTGAACATCAGAAAAACAGGAACAGTCCCACTTAAGTGTTCTATCATGAGGATCACTGTATCCCCAAAAGATAATTCAGTGAATCTTTTTTTTATCAGACTCCAAGGTGAGAGGAGAGTGGATCTGGGAGGAGTATGCGAAAGATTCTTCACCACACTCCAACTCTTCATCAGGGGAATCAGAATCACTAGACCTTTTAGAAGGCTGGAAGACCAGAGGCAGAAGCAGGAACATGCAACTTGTGGGGGCTTTCAGGGCCATAAGGGCACTGAAAGGCCTCGACTAAAGTCCTACCACTCTTTCTGAGGATCCTTAGCCAGAGAAGACACTTTTTTTTTTACTTTTTTAAAGGAACATCTGCTTTAACAAATCTAGGAGCTTCAGGCATCTTGGCAATATTCGATGAGAATACTGGGCACCACTTCCCTAACCAATACTTGAGGAATACCATTAGGTTCCTCAGATATTATTAGTCTTGGCTCCCCCCTCTACATCTGCAACAGACGGTTTACTATCAAAATGTTGAAGTTTGGTTAAGTGAACGTGGAAAGTTGAGCATTAGTTTGTCGACTTCCGTGTTGCTGACTGTTAGGATATCGAGCTTACATATCAGCAAATGCAAGTGTGCATTCGCTGATATGAACTCGATGTTCTGAGTAGAGTTGCGGTACAGTGAGGACTGGGAAATGTATCCCTTTCCTGACTATAGTGCGATCTCGGAGTTAGAATATTTAATTTGTGAGGGGTGTGTAGGTGTTTAACACACGTTTGCACCTACACTGTCATTACGTTTGAATGTCGATATAAATGTCGACTCTGTTGATGTCAATCATGAGCATCGACCATGTAACTCATTAGTATGCAAACTGGATGACGTCATTTTCGGAATATCGACCGTTCATGTATGTGAACATTGACATTTTGATAGTAAACCGCACCATGCACAGCCTTGGCAGACGTGCAGTAGACAGTATCATGTCAACCCCCAACTGGGTTATGACAGAGGGAACCAACCTTGACCCTGGACACCAGATGGTCCTGGTGTTCTTCATCCAATTTGATGGAGAGATCCGGAGGAGGCTGGACAGTAGAAGAATGCATGTCTTTTTAGCTTTTTTCTTAACTAGTGGCCTTGGCGTGGACAGATTTGGCCATGGTAGCCTGAGCCAAAAAGCTTCACACGGTTTTCTAAACAGAGGGAGACAACAGGCAACTACTGAGTGTCTTAAGGACAAATGGCCTGACAAATCTTTTATTTATTTATTTGCATTTGTTTACCGGGAGGTCTGCTGGGTCAGGGTGAGCCCGTTTTCAGTAGAGGCCAGGGGAGAAAAGCTCCAAAAACAAACATGATAAAGCTACACAATCAAAATAGAAAAATCACAGCAGCGATGGTACAGAACACTACATTACAGAATAGGTGATGCAATAAAAAAAGAAGTTATGTACTCGCCATAACGTTCCATGTGAGTTGTTCCATCTCGCCTTCATTCATCACTGATGGGTTCGGAGCCGAGGATCGGCTCCGACACGGCCCACTAGCAAGTTCAAAGTTCTCCAGTAGCTTGAGAACCCAACCCTTATCCCATGATGCACTGTTGGAATTACCTCAGATCTTGTTTGCTGCTTACCATATAAAAGTACAATAATAATTCTGCCTAGTATGAATACACACTGAAAAACCAGGATGAAGACAGCCTCCAGGTCAACTGTCAGCCAGGAGGGGGAAGGAGGGAGGGACGTGAGAATGAAGGCGAGATGGAACAATTCACATGGAACGTTATGGTGAGTACATAAATTCTTTATGTGAAGTTGTTCAATCTCGCCGTTCATTCATCACTGATGGGTAGTGTCCCTAGCACCCTGATCTTGGATGGCTCACGGAAGTACACTCTTCAGAACCATAGAACCAAATGAAGCCCTGTCCCTAGAGGCCTTATCCACTTTGTAATGAGTTATAAAAGTGTGATGTTTAGACCAGGTGGCTGTTGCACAGATGATATCCAAAGGCAATTTGGCTTGAATGGCTGACGAGGTAGAAACTGCTCTGGTTGAATGAGCCTTTACCTTACTAGACAACGGCATATTATGAGAAGCATATGTATAGGTGATGCAGTCAGACAGCCACTTAGACAGGATTGTTTTAGCAACTGGTTTACCCTTCCTGGTCTCAGAAAAGGACCTGATTTCCTAATGTCTTTGGTTCTGTCCAAATAAAATCCAAGTTGTCTATGAACATGGAGTTTATGCAACATATATTCCAATTTGTTGGTATGATTAGGGAAGAAAACGGGTAACTGAACATACTTTGGGCAGAAAGGATGGATTAGTTCTGAGAGATACTCTGTCAGTACGGAAGACCATGTAAGGGGGCTTGATGGAAAGGGCTTGGAGCTCTGACACTCTATGGGCTGAAGTGATGGCTACTAAGAAGACAGTTTTCCATGACAAGAATTTTAGTTCACTAGATGATGCAGGCTCAAAAGGAGGAAGAATGACACAAGATAACATAAAATTCAAATTCCAAGGGGAATAAGGTGTCTTCACTGGAGGCCTTATGTGAAAGGAACCTTTTAGAAAAGCCTTAGACAATTGGTGAGCCATAATATTCAAACCATCAATTCCTAGATGAAAATTAGATATAGCAGCTAATTGTACTCGTACCGTAGCTGCCGCTGCTCCTTTGTTGAAGATTTCTGTCAAGAATTGTAAGATAGAAGACAATGGCGCTTGATAAGGGTCAATGTTGTGGGAAGAAGCCCAAATAGAAAATCTCTTCCACTTACTACGATACAATTTTCTGGTGGAAGGTTTGTGGGAAGCCAACAAAATCTGACTAGTGTCATAGGAAAGATTAGAGAGCCTGGCTATGCGGGGAATTGGAGCAGCCAAGTGGTTAGCTTCAATGTCTGCAATGACAGCTGAAGATCCCCTGACGGATGTGTCAACAAGTCCGGAACTGGGTCCAGGATCCATGGATCTTCCAGAATATGATGACAAAGAAACAGGAACAAAATCTGCCGAGGCCAATGAGGGGCTATGAGGATGATTGTCCGTCCCAGCGACTTTGCTTTCTGTAAGAATTTGGAAATCAGGGGAATTGGTGGAAATATTTAGAAATCAGGGGAACTGGTGGAAATGCATAAAGGAGACCAGGGAGCCAATCGTGGACAAGAGCATCCCTCAGGGAGTGACCTGGCATGGGAATTAGGGCAAAATAGCTTCTGCATTTGTTGTTGATGTGACTGGCAAAGAGGTTGCAAGAAGGCTGACCCCATTTGAGGAAGACTCTGTCCGCAATCTCTTGTTTGAGGGACCATTCATGGGACAACAAGATTGCTCTGCTCAGTCTGTCCGCTATTACGCTGGATTTGCCCAGGATGTGCACTGCCAACAGAAAGCGCTGGGACGACAGTGCCCACTGCAATACTCCGAGGGCTTCTTGGCAAAGGGGATAAGACTTGGTCCCACCTTGTTTGTTCAGATACCAGACAACTGACATGCTGTCTGTCTGTATTGCAATTGTCCCTAGAGGAACAGAGTCCTGAAAGTATTGCAATGCTAGAAGTACTGCTCTCATCTCCAGGACATTGATATGCAAATGTGAGTCTTTCCCTGAAATAGCCCCCCCCTATCAGGGAAGCATCCGTGGTCACAGTGGCAACAGGAGGGGGACGCATGAAAGGATGTCCTATTGTGACAAGAAGAGACATCAACCACCACTGAAAATCCTTCTTGCAGGAATTTATCAGGATCATGTGACTCATTGGAAGTTCGTCGTAAGACCATTGTGTGAATAGAAGCCATTGAAGGATTCTCATATGCATCCTTGCTAAGGGGATTGCTAGAATACCTGCCACCATCAATCCTAGAACTTTCAATACCTCCGCTGCTGGTGCTCTGTTCTTTGATATTAGGGACATGATGTGCTGGCGAAGAATAGAGATTCTTTCTGGCGGAAGGCGGAGAATTGTGGTTGACGTGTCTAGTTCTGTCCCTATAAAAACGATATGCTGCGATGGCAACAAGGCAGACTTTTCGAAGTTGACTGTAATGCCTAGCTGATCGCAGAGTGTCAGAGTAGCCTCTCTCGCTTGAAGAAGTGGATGCCTGGTGGTGGAGGTAGGGAGCCAATCGTCTAGATACAGAAACACCTGGAATCCTAGACGTCTCAGGTGAGCCATGACTATTGCCATGCACTTGGTGAACACTCTGGAGCTGTAGAGAGACCAAAGGGCAGAGCTCGGAAGTGATAATGATTGGCTCCCAGCCGGAAAAGCAGGTGATCTCTGGATGGTCTGGCCATCTATATGTGGTAGTACGTATCCTTGAGATCGATCGAGCACATCCAATTGTCCTTCCCCAACAAGGGGAGTATGGACTGTAGCGTGACCATTCGGAACTTCTCTTTTCTCACAAATTGGTTGAGTCTGCTGAGATCCAAAATGGGTCTCCAGTTCCCTGTTTTCTTTGGAACCAAAAAGAACCTTGAGTAAGTTCTGAATCCTGTCTGGTCTGCTGGGACTGGCTGGATGACTTTTTTTCTAGCAATCAGCATACCTTTATTGCTGCTTGTCCTAAATGACTGGGTGGAACGTCTGGGATTTTTTTGACAGCAAGAGGCCTGGTGGAGAATGGTATGAAACACCCTCTGGAAATGATACTTCGTACCCAACTGTCGTTTGTTGTATTTTGCCAGGCTTTGGAGTACAAAGATAAGCGACCCCTTACTGCCTCCAGAGTAGGACAGCCGGGCCTCCCTTCAGCAGCGTGGATAGGATTGGCCAGAGAAGTGATCTCTGTCACCCTGGTGTTGTGGACCCCCCCTCTGCCGTGAGGGCGGCGTCTTCCATTGAAACCCCCTCCTCTGCTTCTGAAGGGAGGGCTCTCCACGTGCATCTTGAAATGCTCCTTGGGCTTTCCGGAACCACATCTTTCCTCCCCGATGACCTTTGGGAAAGGGTCGAGTGGGGATGGAAAAACGGACTCCAACGGCAGACAGAGTCTTTCCTTCTTGCTCACACCTGGTTAAAGTCTCCTTCACCTTTGGCCCAAACAAGGATGAGCCGTCAAATGGGGTATTAGTAAACGAAGACTTGAAGGGTTCTGCGAAGGGACAGAGTCGCATCCAGGCATGCCTACGGAGAGCGATTACTGTACCTGTGGCTCTACTTGAACCATCAGCTGCGTATGATACGAGACGCATGGACTAGGTGACTACTGAATTGAGGGTAGAGAGCTGAGTGGCAATCTTATCGGATACACTCGAAGCTACAACACCCTGAAGAGCATCTCCCAACTCCTTAAGGAGATCTCTCTGCAGTCTGGTAAAATGTGTCAAGTAGTTCAGTGATCTGAGTGAGAAAGTCGCTGAACTGAACATGCGTTTCTCATATCTATCCATGATCCTAGATTCTCTATTAGGAGGATGGATAGATGAGGAAGTCTCAGACATTTCCTTTTTGGTGGCTGCCGCCACCACTATGGCATCAACAGGGACTCCCTTGGTCAAAAAGGACTTATTCACAGGGGCTGAAATAAACTTATTAGGCCTCCGAGGAACTAGTTCCATAGATTCTGGAGACTCCCATGCCCTACGAGAGACCAGATTAATAAGCTCATCGTAGGGCGGAGATACCCAAGAGGTGGAAGGTTGAGACCCAAACGCCTTCAGGAGAACCGACTCGTCCTCAGTAGGGCTCTTGGACTGCCAATCACCCCTCTGCCTAAGGATTTCAAGAATCTCCGCAAAGGAGATGTCCTCAGAGGGGGATCTGGGGGACCCTTCTGATTCATGGGGAACTTCTGGAGAGGTCTCAGAAGAGCAGGGAACGCCTTGTGGGGCTACCTGAGGCTCTGGGTCTCTACGCTTGGGAGGACCGGAGGAAACAGAAACAGAGACAGGCTCTTTAGGGGATGAAGAGGCCATACCTTGAGATGAGGACGTCTTGGGAGACAACACTCGCCTCATGGCATCGAAAGCACCTTTGCTCCGATGGAGCCAAGATCTCTTCCCGCACCGAAACCATAGGCTCAAAGCCCGAGGAAGGAGCCGAGCTCACCCGAGCAGAGGCCCTGAGAGGAAGAGTCGGCACCGACAAGTCAGTGCGGCTATCCTCCCTGGACCCGACCGGAGAGTGTCGGCTCCTAGAGTCCCCGGTCGATGCCGAGCAGATGGAACCGACGACACTGGAGCAGGTGTCGGCTCCAAGGGATCCACCATCATCAGGTCGGCCTCCTCTGGCTCCGAAGGTCCAATATGGCTCGGAGGAGGAGCAGACAATTCAAGGGTAGTGGGTCTTCGGCTCAGACGGTTGTATCTGAGCCGACAGCGATTTAACTAGGCCTGATGCCTTCAAGAATTTCTGAACCAGCCGGACCATATCCAGATCAGATAAGCTGACAGAGGACCTGGAAGAGTGGACAGATGGAGCCGATTGGAGCAATACGGAAGGAGGTTTTTCGGTAACCGGTTCCAAGGCAGTGTCCCCACAATTTCTGACCTCTTTCCTTTCTTGGATCTAGAATCAATGGAAGACTTAGAAGATTTGGATGATTTACTGGCTCCATCCTGGTCAGACAATGCCTCAGAAAAGGAGTGTTTAATGATACCCCTATCAATCAATTTCCTCTTCCTTTCAGCTAACACTCTTGTGGAAAAGGAATGACATATGCTGCAAGACTCTTGCAGATGTACCTCACCCAAGCAGTAAACACACTGCACATGGGCATCTGTGACTGACATTTTCTGTCCGCAGTCAGGGCACTTTTTAAATCCAGACTTTGGATGCTTGTCCTTGTCTTCAGACATTACACAACTCAAGCACACTGATTAACTAAGAGCTGTTTTAAACTAAGTAACTCACACAAACATACACACAGCCCAAAAAGGGGCATTAACAACTAATAACTACAAACAGTAATTAGAGATCCAAAACAATAGCCCCAAGGGGATCACTGACTAATCACTAATCCTAAGGCAAGATAGAAATACTGAGGAAAGGGGTAAAAACACAGAAAAAAGTACTATTTACTAACTAGTATATCTGCTACTATGAATAAAACAAAAATATATAAAAAAATTGAAAATATAACTTGGTGAAAGTTGAAAAACTCCCAATAAAGTCTCGAGCCAAGCTGGAAACCAAGAGATCCGTGCGCGGCAAACTAGATATGAGGTAATTCCAGCAGTGCATCATGGGATAAGGGGTGGGGTCTCGAGCTACTGGAGAACTTTGAGCTTGCTAGTCGGCCGTGTCGGAGTGGAAGATCGGCTCCGAACCCATCAGTGATGAACGAACGGCGAGATTGAACAACTTCACATTAAATAATACTAGTTATACAGACATAAGATTTTAAGTATGCAAGTCAAACAAGAATACAATTGATGACGTGATAGAGAATGTGTGAACAATGCAGTACACTGCAGTAGAGAGGGAAAGACGGAGAGCAGCAAATTAAAGATTCTGAAAGTAAGGTATAGCTTTAGAGCTAATGCTATACAGGCATCAAGAATGAATAGAAGATAAGGTAGGTAACTGATATAGTAGACTATGTGTGGCTGGGTGGCACATGTTGGACTTAGTAAGTTGGAAGCACCGAATGTATATATGAGGAGTCTGACCTGTAAGTGAGATGGGGAGGAAAAGTAGGAAGGTTAGGATTTTTTTTTTTTAGTCAGTGCTGTTACATGTACATTGCCAATGGGAGTACAGGTATTTCAGCGAAGTCTTAAAGCATTCAGAGTTGCTAGTAGACCTAACTGAAGGAGAGAGAGCATTCCATAGTTTTGCTACAGCATATGGGTAACGCATTTGACTGTCAGAAAGGTTAGGTTTTGCGACATTAAGGAGCATCTGATTGACTGATCACAGAGGTCTATTTGGGTGATACATTGTGAACAGCGAGGAGAGGGCAGAACAACTCGAAGGCTTATAGATTAGCTTATGAGTTGTGGTTTGCTGCAGGTATGTTACATGTTGCGGAAATTCTAGCCAGTTTAGACGTTGGAGTGATACGTAGTGATGGGCGGAGTGTTTGGTGCTGGTTACAAATTTTGCGATATTGTAGCATGAGTCCAGTTTGGATTTAAGAGAGGGCTGTACATTAGTAAGGAGAGGTGCAACATAAGAGCAAGGATGGAAGCAGAAAGGAAGAGGCAAGGGATAGTCTTGGTGCACAGATGAGGAAGTGTTTGCGCCTGTACAGAATGCCTAGTTTCTGATGGGTTACTTAATGTTTGTGTTAATAAGCTGGTTGAAAGTTAAGAGTTCGTCTATGATTACCCCTAGAAGTTAGGTATATGGGACTTCTTTGAGGCAAGTGTTGAGTGAGTTGATGGTAAATTCATTTTTGGTTTGGGGTGTTGTTTTTTTGGGGGTGAATAACATGAGTTTGGTTTTATTAGCATTTAGGGCTAAATGATTATACATCCAGGTTTCAGTGGAGGTGAAGGCATTTGGGGTGAGTGTAAGTAGTTCTGAAGTAGACTTGGCCATACAGATGATGATAGAGTCATCTGCATATTGCATGACACTAGCATGGGGTATGCTGATATGGAAATCATTAAATCAAAAAGGTGCTTCAACAAAGTATTAGTTTAAGGGTGTGAACACTTATGCAACAAGCTTATTGTAAGTTTTTTATTTTTTATACTTTTTCACCTAACAGATTTGTTTGTTTTTCTATTGAATCGTAGAGGTTATAGGTCACATTAAAGGTGGTAAAAGTTTTGAAATGATTTATTGTGGTCTCATTTTTTTTATATCACAAAAACCTGTTTTTTAACAGGGGTGTGTTCACTTTTTATATCCACTGTAAATTTCATTTGTTTGATTTTGAGGTTTGCAATAAGAAGTTCAGCATTATTAACTTTTGGGATATTTCGATGGACTGGAAGTATTTCTAAGTTTATTTTTAATATTAGCAATACCACCAGCTCTTTTAAGTTTTCTGTCCATTCTGAGTATGTTGAAACCTAGGGGAATAATTTTGGTGTCCACTTGGAACTGAGTGCTTGACAAACAGAGTTAGATAACTAAGGTCCAGGACTGGCCTGCTCTAACCTTTTTTTTGGCACTAAAGAACCTCAAATAAGTTTCAAACCCTTGATGATCTGGCGGGACCTTTTGGATGACTATGTTGGCAGCTTTTCTATTTCCATTGCTGACACTTTTCTTTGGTGGGGAGAAACATTAGGGAAATTTTCTGTTATTAGGGATGGATAAAAAAAGGGATACAACAGCCTCTGGTGATGACTGACTGCACCCAGACATCTTTACTGATGGACATCCAGGCCTTTGGGTGCAGAGATAAGCACCCACTACTGCTTCCAGAGTGCCACAGTCGGGCAACCCTTCAGGAGTGCTGACAAGGGTTTTTTGGTGAAGGGGCCTCTAAAGTCATTGTTCTGCAGACCTCCTCTGGTACAAGGGCAACATCTGCTATTAAAGCACCCCCTCTGCCTTTGGAGGAATCTATTTCAACAGTGTTGGGAAAAACCTTGCGACTTAAAGAACCACATTTTCCTACCTCTTTTTCTAGATCCTAGAAAAGGTTCTCTGAGGGGTCAAAACCAATATCCCTTTGGCAGAAAGTTTTTCCCCATCCTTTTCTCTCCTGGAGAGTGCGTCTTTGAACTTTGGGCTGAAGAGAGCCAATCCATCAAAGGGACCATTGATGAAAGACATCTTAAAGGGCACCACAAAATCACACACATGCATCCAGGCATGCCTGCTACCATAATGCCTGTGCCTGCAACTGTAGAAACACCTTCTATTGCATGGAAGCATCCAAAGGGATTGTAGGGTGGCCAGTTGCAAATCCACAGTTCTTTCTGTCTTCTGCACACAGAGAAACAGACAGGGACTTGGAGAGTTCCTCACTCAAGTCCCTCTGAAACCTCATCATATGTGCCAAGTAATACAACAATTTCAGGGCAAAAGTCTTTGAAGCATCAGTGCACTTCCCATATCTGTCCAAAGCCCTTGACTAGCTATTAGGATGGTGGACAGAAGAGCTCTTCTCAGTGAGGTCCTTTTTGGTGGCCGCCGCTACCACCATAAGATATACACAGCCAGGCCTTTGCTGCAATGAGCATAGTCTTTAGGGGTTACTAAATACTTATCAGGTTTCTTCACAATTGGTTCCACTACATCCAGTTCCTTTCACACCAGGCGATAATCAGGTCAAATATCTCATCAGCTGGGGGACCACCTAGGAAGTTGCTAAGCCAGCTCTAAAAGCTTCGATGAAAGCAGATTCCTCATGAGAAGGGGCTTTGGAATACTAACCACCTTTCTGTAGCAATAATTCTTGAATTTCTCTGAAGGAAACATCCTCAAGAGGCGAAATGAGGGACCCTCCTCTATCGAAATCCATATTTTCTGTCAATGATTCCTGCAGAGAGTCAATATGCCTTCTCTTACACTTATCCTTCTGAAGGGCTTTCATGGAGTGATGTTCCACAGAAGACTTGGAAGTCTGAGCGGAGTCCTGAACAAGAAGAGTCTCGATGCTATTGTGCGCACCAGCTTCCCCAATGGGACAAACTGAATAGGTTCAGGACCCAGGGCCAATAGCTGTGGAAGGGATGGAGTTGAGGGCGGAAAGCATGTCTGTCCTCCTGACTTTGAAAGGGCTCACGCTATAGCCTCAAAAGCAGACACTAAAGGAGATCCCAAAACCGTTCTGGCTGGTGCTGAAACTCCTGAGCTAGGACAGCCAAGGGCATCTCCATGACCTTGCCCTGACACCAAAGACAGAGCCGAGCTGTCTAGCACAGAAGCTCTGAGAAGAAGAGATGGCTCTGAAAATTTCAAGATTGAGCCCCTACTCCCAGATTCGGCACCAAAGCTTCAGCTCAGAAATGCGTCCAACCCCAATGAGATTGGAGCTAGCTGGATCAGAGAAGAAGCCTGAGTTGAAGCCCACAACTTCGAATTTGATAAGGACAATCCAAAAGTTCTGAAGCCGGGAGATCGATCAGAATAGGAGTAGGAGCAGCAACAAGCTTCTATAATGGTCCAAAGCCTGCAGGTCCGATGGGAGATGGAGCAGGAAAAAATTCTCAACTGAATTTGGGTCCCTTGGAATTTTCTCATCACTATGTTCACATCAGACTGTCAAACTTCTGCAGACCTAAAGGACGAAGATGAGGAAGGAGGTCTAGAAGCCCTCTTGACAGGTGTCACCTGTACGAAGCGAGTCTGTAACTTGGAAGCAATTGACTCCATGGAAAATCTTGGTTCCCTATGGCAGGAGTCCTGGAAGAAGCAGACGATTGATGCAAAGGGGCAGTCGGATCTGAGGTCTTAGACATCTTAGCTATCAGAGCCAAAGGAGGAAGAGTGGTTAGGGGATCACTTTCTAGTTTCGTTAGCCTTGGCTTTCTGTTCATCTCCCTTGTCCTCTCTGTGCTCGTTCAAAGCAGACAAAGCAGGTGAAGGAATGAGACCCTTGACGGCTAATTTGTTCTGATGCTCGATCACTGTTCTGTGTCTAAAGGTAGTACAGATGCTACAATCCACATCGAAGTGGCTAGCTCCCAAACAATATACGGACTTACTGTGATAGTTTGAATTTGGCATTTTATGGCCACAAGAATAATTTTTAAAACCTGTTGGTTTTTCCGCCATGATCAAGAAAACCACTGCAGTCACAATTTTCTCAAGCTACTACAGGAAAGCTACAATAGGTAAAAGGAGGAAAAAAAATGCCAGCAACGGTAAATACAGAATACCCCACAGAACGGAGGCTAAAGATAGTAGATTATCAGCAAAATGAGGAGAGTTACCAGGTAAAACTAGTAGAAAAGGCATAGGAATATGTAAAGGCCAAAGTGGCTGTGTAAAGAGAAATACCTACTGAAGATGACTTTTTTTCTTGTTTGTTTATACGGGGAGGACGGGACATGAATGACAAAATTAGAAAGAAAAAAAAGTGCTACATAAACCACAAAAGGTTCATTATTTATGTCCAAAACCTGAACCAATGAAACCATGTCTGAACGCAAACAGCTGCAAATGAAGATCAGAGGTGAGGGATTATGGGTAAGAGGAGGAGGTTTGAAAAGTGGCAGCCTGATCCGAGGACATCAGATCTGAAATGTTCTTGACTTTATTATACTTATCTGTGAATTGTAAGGCATAAAGCCACTTCATGTCATTCACGGTTAGAAGGACAGTGAATGGAATGAAATAGTAACCATAATTAAAACAGTTTTTATTCTAATTAATATTTGTAAAAAATGTCATTATGTAAACTGCATGTTATTCTATGATGCAGTTTTGTACAGTGTGCAGCTAGGTATTTTAAATGTGAGGTGGGGGAGTCTTATCCAGGACTGTTGTACATGTTAAATATATAAAGCAATCAAGTACTTTTTCAAAGCTGTAAGGCTTTACAGAGTAACAAAATAAAAAAGACCGGACAGAAGCAAGTTAAAGTTAATATAATGTTGGGATCGTGGGCTGCAGGGGACAGGGGTGGAGTGCAAAATGTACTGATTATATTATAAGTAAAATTAAAGCAATTTATATCTTGTTTTTAGAGGAATGGATGTCTAGATTAATCTCTCTGGGTTAAAGTGTACCAACACGTTCTAAAGCAAGGGGTAAGTTACAAACCTTTGAAACTCAATATAACCTCTTTACCATATACAGTGCCAAAGTATATATTTGAGGCAAAAAAAGTGTGCTCTGCATTTCATGCTGTTGGTAAGGAAAGCCCCCAGTAGTCTTCTCAGAGTTGAAACCCCTGTCAAGAAGGACTGAACCCATAAGTTCACTACCTAAACTAATACACATCTATTTTTATAAACCACTGTATTTCCATGCTACAAGCATCAGTAGTAGTTTCTTCTTCGCAAAAATGCAAGGTCTCAACTAGTTCTTGCAGATGGAGCAACTGACATTGAAAACTAATGCATGACAATCTAGTAGTGAAACCAAAATGTAAATAAGACATTGCTCTTCTGAACAGATGTTATTTTTAATTACCTATAAGAATTTTGCCTAGTGTCTATCAATACATCACTGTGGGGATGTGGTTATAGAGAAAAATTCAAACACCACACTATAATTAATTAATTAATTAATTACTAATTAATTAATTAATTAAATTTTATTTTATTTATTTTTACAAAAATCACTTGCAATGTTAACATGAGTAAAAACAAAGATGCTTCTAAACAGGACCAAAATAATTTAAGCTACAAACAATATTTTTAAGCAAATAACCTTGAAAACATGACAACATGATGAAAGGGATAGGAAATGGCACATGTCTTCCATCTGCTAAGTTATTTGCTTGTTTTATTTTTCCAATTAGCAAATGCTCTTTGCGGGAGATGAAGTTTACAAGTGCAGGCAGCTGACAATGAAAAGTCTGTACATTGTACTCTGAGTGAAATTTAGAAAGATTCTTTCATGCATCTGTAAACTTGTTAGCCATTTTTTTCATTGCTGATTGCTTTTACTGGGAAAGATGAGGTCTACAGGTGCATGTAATAAATCTTGAGAATTCTGAGTACCCTTTGCTGAGAGAAATGCAGCATTTAATGATACAGTGGGAGGCAGTTCAATGAAAAAAGTTTGAGACTCTGGAAAGTACTAATAACGTCCACAGCAGCCTTAACACTAATACATTTAACAAAACATTACAGAATTTAGGTCAGTGCACTTTTTCTTATGGCTAAGAAATAATATTTACTGAAAGTATGCAAGTCTCACATCTAGGAGGGGAGCAGAGAAAAGAAAAGAAGGGAGAGCAGTGTATGTGGGAACACAGGCTGTAACATATGCTTTTAGCATGGGCAACCTTAACTTTAAATTAGGCAATATCTGAGGGTACAGAAATCGATTTAGGACAGCTGCTCCTACCTGAAGAGAGAGAACCTTTAATTGCTGAAAATGTACATAGCTTTTTGTTTGTTCTATGTTAAAAGGGGGACTGGGATTCTGAAGATATAAGTTTTACGTCCGAGTGTTTTCACTAAAGTAAAAAAAGTCTTAAAAATATGTCCTAAGGTTCAACAGAGATGAGAAGCAACTGCATAACCGATCAGCCTGCAAAAATTAAGGTGTGCACATACGCCAAAAGTTGGAAACAGACATTATAAAGAGCTGTTATGGTAACAAAAGGGAGTAATAGCTTTTTATCATAATAGCCATTCTGCTCGTATTATCATGCAATGTAAACAGACTTACAGGTATGAACAAAAACAGAGAGTAACGGTTTATATTAAAAAATGTAGGGTACAAACAGTGATGTTGTAAGAGTCACATTTGGGTAGAAATGAGTGTGAATTTGACAAAGAAAGGATTTTTATTTTTGTAATACATGCTCCATGTTTTTTTTCCAAGCTGACAAACTGTACATATACCAGACTTGTATCAGAAGTGTAGTTTCATGAAATGACAACCAAATAATAGTACCCTTTTTGTAAAGAAAAAAATATCCTGTGTCATTCTACATGCCACAACTAGATATGCATATTTTACTGTTTCTCTCAGGTATGCAGATATTTGAAATTTTCCTGTCTGCATTTCCAGATTACTACCAGGGTCATGTAATAAGCAATGTAAAGCTGGTCATCCAGATGTTTTGTCTTGAAACTTACATAAGAACATTTGTTTAATCACAAGATTCTTTACTGCATTACAACCTCCATTACTCCATACACAACTCAGTCCTCATACATGGTGTTTCATTTTGTCCTGCTGATAGTTTGCAAATTTTATTTGTCAACATACTTTACAATATTCCCCATCAGCCCCGTATCAGCGGCTACATAAACTTCATAATTAAATATTTCTATACAACTGTTAATCAAGTGATTCAACCTTATGAACAATTATTTTTATCTATCCTTTTCTGTGGTACCTAATTTCCGTTGGCTTTATTTTGAACCATTTTTTTCTAGGGGCAGTGCTACTTCTCTTCTATCTCCTCATTAACTTGTCCTCCTTAGATGCTTTACAATTATAAATATCCATATGTTTGCTTTCCCTCTTATACAAAGACATTCTGAAGCAGTAAATAATGCAATGCAATTTGAAGTTAGAGTCAAATTCAAGCTAAAATGGTGTTCTGACATTGACAAACTATATTTACAAAATGGTCACCTGAAAACAGAAATGCAACATTCCTTCTTCAGAGTATAAAGCAGAAAAGGCATTAACGACAAAAAATATACAATATTGCAACTTCTAGCCTAGAAACTGCATTTCTGCATACAAGTTATATTTTTACTTTCTTTATATACTGAACTACAAATACGCAAAATGATTTTTCATTCAAATTCAAGATGCAGTTGGTTCTTTGCCTTTGATGACTAAGCTAATGCTACTTTACAGATAATTATGCCACATTTTTCAAACACTTCATGAAAAAAGGCAAAAACATTTTGAAATCGGAGCATTCAGATACAAACAGTAAAGACAGCACAAAGCAATCAGCTGTCTTGGGGGGGCACCTCAAAAACAGGTTAGCAGTAAAGGAGTAAACCTTACTGAATGTATAATTTGTTTACATTTTCTGTTGCATTTTCTTGTGTTTTTAAAACTGGTGAAAAAGCAATAGTATTTTAACCTTAGCATTATAGATTCATTGGAAGTCTGATCATTTTTATTTCCATAGGCTACAAACTTGTAAATTCATTTATTCTTAACACAGAGGCGAGAGCTTCATAACTATTCCACATTTCTATCAGAATATATGTAAATGAATACAAAAGTTGGTGTAAGTACTATGGCAAAACAGAGATTATACTTCTCCTCCTTAGTGCGTTTAAACCCTAATCCAAAAGTTGTAATAATTCCATTAAACCCATCATGTCACTTGGATGTACTCTTTTGTGCAGCGACATCAGATGTTAGGATTGTCAACCAGGTAAATTGTCAATACTGTTATTGTCGCGGAGAAAAAAGAACCATCGATGCAGCATGTGAAATTTTTCATCACGTTCTGCATCAGAAATATTGTCTATTATTAGTTGAATATTTCAGCTAGAAGACATTGGATCTTACTATGCCCTCATGGTCATTTTGTGAGATCTTAGTGTTTATCTTGTTTAGCTAATAATTGCTCGGGAACTTTCTTTGGTGTAAAAATGTCAATGTTAAAAATTACACATAAATTTTACATGCCTCTTGAGAAAGATCTGAAAGTATCTTATCATTGGGTGGTTTAACCTCATTTAAATCCACTTCACAAGCATTATGTAAGTTTCAGCATTTCTCCTTGTGTTGAATCGCGTTAGATTAGTAAATATATATAAAAACATGGCTAGAAACCTCTTAAAGCAATGTAACGCAAGCTATTTAACCAGTAGATTTGTTCCCAAGTCAGAAACTATATGTAATTTTCTAAAAATTTATATTTACCTGTGGTTATAATAAAAGGTGTTAATATGCTCAATTTCCAGATCTGTCTCCAAAAATTTGAAGATTGGGTTGAATTTTCATTTAAATACACTAAGTAACTTTTAAATTAAGGCTACAATCTGTTTATATCAGCTAATCTACATCTACTTCTCAACTTCACGTCCCAAACATTTGTAAGCAATTTTTTTGGCCATTCCATATGGTATAGGGATAAAGTATGTCGGATAATGTAGTTCAACAGAGTCTATCTATCTTTCAAAATTGAGACTGGTTGTAGATAGTAAATCTTTTAAGAGTCATTAGGAACAATTTTACTTGGCCAAGAGTTCTCGGTCTTGTGAAAGTGACATTCTCTATCACTTATCTCCTCTCTTGTTCATGTCAATACTGTTTGACACAGTTGAACTCTTTAACATTACTGGCCTCAGCTGTGTAGCAATTTTGATTTTGTCCAGAGCCCCCCATTTGAACAATCTATTATTATTTATATAAACTTTAGTAAAATTTAAATATACTAGTCTGGTACTCTTTTCGTGTGTGTATGTTAGCTCCAACTAATCTCCTACACCACTGTACTAAATGTTTTTTTTGTTTCAATCATGTTGGTGTTTCAATATCAATCTGCTAATACTTGAAAAAATCTTGAAAATAGTTAAATTGGGGTAAGCCTGACTACATGAGTTTACTGCCGGTTCCCTAACTAACCTTTATTTTAATATAAGTTTTAAATCTGGTGTAATTTGGAATGGCACAGAAAAAACTCGTTCATAAAACCTTGCAGACTGCAAAAGACATCAAATTTTGATAGCTGTTCCCAAGTATAAGGCGTTCAGAAATAGGAACATATTCAATAATTCTGTGATAACCACAGCAGATTTAAGCGAAAAAATCCTTGAAGTCAAGTGAAACATTCCATCTTCTAATTTGAGGATTTTTCTACTAACAATCCTGAAAAGACAATTAAAGTTCCTTAAACCCTAATCTATTAATTTTTCTTTGTCAGCAGTTGGAAAATCAACTTTAACTTAAAGCCAATGTTCATAATTTAAACAACTTTAGATCAAATACCTTTAAAAAGTTTTTCAAGTTTATTCCGTCCTTCTGCTACAAGAAAGTGTTAACATACTCTGGGTCATAGAAGACTAAAATCTGAAACAGGGATTTTCCTTATTAATTGGCTTATAAATAATATTAGTCCAAATTAACACACAACTTTGTACCTATGAGTTTTCAGAGACTGGGTGTGTCTGCGTTGATTAGAATTAACAGATCAACGAGGTTGTGCAGTTTCCTTTCTGCAACATTAGGAATTTGTAAGGAGCTTGGCCTGTTGGGATGTATGACTGGGCAAGCAATTTTCACGTGTAAGAATCATCAGTGGCTTTGTTTACTCACGTGGTTTCCTAGGAGTCTTAGCGGTTGAGCTGCTTTAAAGGATGAAAGAGTTCTCGAAAGTGATACTGGAAACCTGTACTTCCAGTTTGCTTCAGTATTTCAACATTTTTCAGGTCATTGGCATTTTCGGTTGTGAGCCGGTTTTACGAACAATAGCATAGTTAAGGATGTCCTTCCTAGATGAGTAGTATGTAAGCTCCCTAACTAATTGTGGTTTCATTAACACATACTTGTTTATAAAGGCAACCATAAAGGTAAAACTCATTTTTCAATCAATAAGTACTTGATTATCATGAAATTTACAACTAGGAAAAAGTAGTATCATTAAACGTAACACCAAAACTTCACCAACAAGTTCCTGTAGAAGCCAACTCTAACAAAAGATTGAAAATTCAAGCAGCTGCTAAGGTATTGAGTTTTTATTCTTAAATGCAATGTTTTTTACATGCGTGTAGCACTCAGCTGAAAGAAAATACAAATGTGTTTCCTCTGTTGTTATTAAAAATACTTTTTAACAGGAAGTGAAGTAAGCAAACCTAATCATGTCTTTGATTAATATTATCTTTAATTAAAAACAAACCGAATTAAATTATCGGCTTCTTCTCCTAGCGTCCTTGGAAAACGGTAGAGGTAGTATTATTAATTCTCGTTATTTGTAATATAAATAAGGAAAGAAGGGTCTGATGGGCTATTACTACTCACACTGGATTGTAACCTGGAAGTCTAGTAGATAAACATTTACTAGTCTGAGAAAACCAGAACATATTACTAATATTAACATGAGTGACTTACAATTATTAAATTTTTAATTGAGGTACAAATGGTTCTTGTTAAGAAAAATCACTTTGAAACCCATATGTTACTTTTAGTAATATCATGAAAGCTATCACTCTGTAATATTTAAATTTTTGATATATTCCTTCTTCTGATGTTGGCGAACGATTCACTGACGCTGCTCTTGTAATTTTATTCATGATTCCTGGAATAAACATACTAGATCTGGGCTGGTGGCACTTGATCTAACAGTCCTGAATAATTTATCTGAGGTTTGACATGTTTGAGTCAGCTGCTCCTGCAAAACGGTGCAACAGCACTGGGTGTTTTTAGTTAAGCAACATGCTTCTGAAATCCAGCAGAGGGCTTCCCACATCGTATCATCATCTGATGACAAATATGAGGTGCTAAAGCTGCCGGGAAAGAGTACCGGGCAATATGCCAGTTAATTCCATCACTTCCGGTTCTTGTGGTGCATTCGCTCGGCGCTGGAAAAGCAGCAAAGCAGTACTATTCTTCAAAAACCATCGAAGGAGGTGATCTTGCAACCTGATGGTTTAATGACTGGAAAGGTGAGGCGATATAATAGCAACGATAAGCAAAATAACCATCTTCAGTCTCCTCCAACTTCTGAATCGGGCGAACTAAACGGAAAAGGCTGATCGACGACCAGGGGAAGGCGTCACTTGCTTCCGGTCCGTCGAGACTGGAGGTGGACTGGGCTGCTTCGGCTATCAGAGGACGTGGTGGGGCTGCCTGGGCGGTAACCTTAACAAGAATGAAACTGGCGGCGGACTGCTGCACAAAAATTAATCTACTGGTTGGCTCTTCATAGGTTTGAGGCACTTACACCGAGCAGTGAGACGTGCAGTAAATGCAGGGCAAGTTTTCCAATGAAGTGTATTTAAAAAAAAGCAAAACGTCTTTGGCTCGCTCACTGTTTTTGCATTTCGCTCGATATGGTCTTGTTATTTGCAAAATAACGTAATGTAGCATTTCAGAAGACGATTATCGAGCGTCGATGTAGATGCTGTGATGCGCAAGGATTAATTAATACAAGAAAATACAAATCGAAACAAGTCTTCATCATTCGAACACCAGACTGGCAGTGAACTCAGTTCTGCCTATCTGAAGGCTATTTCCGTCGTGCCTGAGGCAGGCGTAGGCGACATGGTGAAGAAGACTCTCTGCTGCTGGCGAGGATATTTAGGTATTTGACAGCTGAGGTTTATGAACAGGTACACAAGTGGGACACCGAAATTTTCTTTGAGGCCAGGCCTATGTGAGGACGTCTTGAGACAATGAATACTGAAAAAGGCGGAGGAATGCAAAAATATTACTATTTTCCTCAACAAAAAGGATTGCATTACAATTTTAATTTCAGGACATGGATGGACTACCAAAGTTTGGCGTAGACCATCACTCTGATGCATCAGGTAACTAAACAAGAACGAGTCGCCGGTTGACCAACTTCTTTCTGGGTTGTATGACACGCATTGTACCAATGACCAGCAAAAAATTGGGTCCATTCTCTAATACCCGTTCCAGAATCTGCAGACGATGGTGGGCATGGTTGCTGCTCGAACTTTCTAACCGCAACGCCTGACAAGGCATGAATATTTCTGCGCGTGAATGTGGTGGTAACATATTTACGGGTTAATTTCTAAGGAACAGAAGGGGATGGTTTGGGGTAATATGTTTGGGTCAATGTTCGAGGCGTGTGAGATCCTCTTCTGATTTCACTAACAAACCAGTTGATGCTCGGGCAACGAAATGTGGACTGGTCTTTTTCGCGAACAATGTAATAATATTCATTGAGAACCCTAACGTGCGAACAAAATGTCTGAAAATAGCAGTTCGGGAAAGTACACAATTTCATAATTTGAAAACCAGGCAGAATGTAAAACAACTAACAACATTTGTATCCTGATGACATTCACGCTGACGAACCGATCTTCGTGGGCATCGACGCGGTATTGACGGCGGGTGAGGCTCTGTTTCGTGATTTCTCATCACGAAAAATAAAATATCTTGGCACGATGGGAGCAGTGCGTGTTTCCGCATAAAAGCCAATATTTCTATTTAACTGTTTGACCGCCATCGACGAAGCCACTGCTTCTGCAAACCGCAGCCAGGCGTAATGCGCAGACTTTCCAAGATGAAACAGAGGTTGCGCGGTCAGGATATAATGCAGATATGGTGCTGGAGAAATGATGGATAATCTGTTTGGAACTGAACCGGAGAATTCGACAGCAGTTGATTACATTAGTTTGGCTCGATGACTGAAAATTCAACTTCTCCGCTGATGACGAATTAGTGGTTGATTCGCGAGCTATGAAGGTGAGCATAGAACAAACGAAAACAAGTGAATGAATGTAACGTTTTCAAAACGGCAATCGCAGAAAAAGGAATCGTTCTGAAGTCGGCTAGATGCGGATGGCTAGTGAGAATGAACTAGGGAGGCCGGATCTGGTTAAACTGCAGGGTTAAATATTATTGGCGGAGACACTCGTTTGGGGTTGTAGGGGAGGGATTTTGGTGTACATTTAGCACGTTGTATAATTGGTCTTGAAAATCTGAACATCAGAAAATTGAGTATTCTGCACAATTTAATCCATATCGGCAGGGTTTGACGGTCGGCAATCATGGGGTAAAGTGTTAAAAATATGTTTACAGGCTGACGTTTGGAACTATTGTGCTTAACCTTGAGGATAAGCACCTGATCGCAATAAAAGGTAAGAGGCGTACAGCGAACGTCGTTTCGTGCAGCGGGCTGGAAACTCGACAATTTCAATGAGAAAATGCCAACAATGAGTAACTGTTGCAGTGATAACTCTTTCTGCTCGGGAAAATAATAGATACCAGATAACTTCAATAAAACAGCTGATCTGTCGATTATATAAACCGTGCCGTCAATGCTGTTCATATTAGAAGTGTAAAGAATTTAGGTTTACCAGCTGCATGAAAAACTTTCGCGGCAACCAGGTGGCATGCAGTTGGGCTCGTTGGTTAGTAGACCCATGCGTTACAGCGAACAGACACTCGAGGCGTGAACGGTCAAAACTGACGATTGTTCTGAATGCTTCGAACACTGTTGACACAAATGAATTGCAATGTTCTGGTATGTTTATTGAAGAACATTTTGGTGAATGTTTGGAACTAATGTTTCAGGGGCTGATGTGTTGCGAACTGTGAAATATACTGTTTTATCTTTTGAAACAAGATTTATATTTACTTAATCATTTCTCTGAAACAATTTAAAATTTTAATTTTTTTGTATCGTTCTGACTGGTTTCTTTTTCCTTGGTATTTTGATACAATGTAGCTCACAAAATTTTTTTGTTAGCTGTTTCCAACCTGTATTTCTGATGTTTTTGTGAACTGTTCATTGTATTTCTTCTGATTACTACGATTGATATTTAGCATATTGCACTCAGAGTATTTCTTTGAATAAGCTTGTTCAATCTCAATTCTACAGTTGGTACGCTTGTTTTTTTTCTCGTTCCTTTCCATTTTCATTTCTTTCTTTTTTTACCGTGTTTTTAAAACTGTACAATACCTAGGCTTAGGTGTATTAATAAATTAATAAAAATCAAAATACTCAAGTGAAGCTGCATTGGTCTGACCATGTATTCATTATAAACTTTTCTTCCTTGTGAAGGCAAAGCCAATCTTCAGCTGCACAGCTGTAGATGACAGGGTCATGAGGATCCCCATAAACACTTGCACTTGCCACACTCAGCTCTTAAAGTCAAATAATCATCCACCAGGAATGTGTTTCTGACAAACTTGAAATAATGAAGTAATGAATCTATAAACTAATTAGGAAGAAGCTATTCAAAAGTATTTGTTAAACAAGCCTTCCTTAAAAATTGTTATGAGTACCTCACTCAACTGCATCACTTTATTATGGGAGGGTATTGCAGCAGCAAATATTTAAGTTATGTACTTATAATTACACATCTGTGTTGTCCATTTTCATTCTTCCTCAACGAATGGGTTCGGATCGGATTCTCGGATCCGACTCAGCCACTTTTCCTGCAGTCTAGGATCCAAATCTAGAACTCCTCCCTTTACCCATAACACTCCTGACCACTGCTTTTCATCAGATCGAGTTTGCTTCATCTAAGCTATGTTTGGAAAATGTAAGAAACATAACAATGACAGAAAAAGATGTAATGGAACAGAACAGAGACTCAGACAGGAGCAGTGGTTCCTGAAAAACTTCATCAGGTCACTTCCAAAGACAAGGAACGGGGGAAGGTGAGAGCGAAGCTGAGGAAGAATGAAAATGGACAACATAGATGCATAGTTATGATAAATACATAACTTAAAAAATTTGCTGCTGTCATTTTCATTTGTTCCTCAATGAATGGGACAGAGTCCCCAGCGACAGTAACCTTGGGTAGCCCATATGGAAGGATGCTCCGGAGCACCGGAGAGCCAAATGCAGCTCTATTCTTGGAGATGATGTCCAATTTATAATGACCCACAAAGGTATGAGCTTTAGAGCAAGTGGCAGCTGCACAAATATCATAAATGGAAACTCTGGATCAAAAGCAGATGATGTAGCCACTGACCTAGCTGAATGAGCTTTTGATTGTTTTGGCAAACCTTTTAAGGAGTACACATGAGAAATAGAACCAGTTATCCATTTGGCTATTGCAGACAGGCCTACCTAACTTCTTTTTGACAAAGGAAACAAATGATTGATCAGTCTCCCTAATTCCTTTCATTCTATGAAGACTGATATGAAGTTGTCTGTGTACATCTAAAAAATGAAGCATGTGCTCTCCTTTATTCTCAAATTTAGGCAAGAAAACTGGCAAACCGATGACTTGATTGATGTTTGCTTCTGAAGCAACTCTGAGCAAGAAAGATGGATTTTTGTACTTAAGGCAACTCTCTCCTTATGGAAGATCACGTAAGGTGGTTTTGAAGAGTGCACTTGAAGTTCAGAGACTCACCTCGCCTAAGTTATGGCTACGAGAAAAACTGTTTTCCAAGAAAGAAACATGAGGTCCATTTTTGAGGAGGGTTCAAAGGGTGACTGTATCAGAATCTGTAAAAGTAAAGCAAGTTCCCCATGTGGTGTAGGGTCCTTAATAGGTGGCTTAAGTAAAAAGGTACCCTTAAGAAATACCTTACACAGTTTAGACGATGCCAAAAGGAAATCATTATCTCCGATGTGAAAATCTGAAATGGCAGCCAGCTGAACTTTAATAGTAGAGAAACTAGCCCTACCTTAAAAAAGAAATGTTAGAAATTCTAAAACAGCAGGCATTGGCTCAGAGAAAGGAACATCTCTTCCATTTCCTTTTAGAAATCTTTCTTGTAGAGGGTTTCTGAGATGAAAACAAAATACTTCTAACAGAAGAAGAAAGCCTGGAATGTCTAGCCATCATTGGAATTGGAGAAATCATGCATTCAATTTGAGGCCTTGTATGCCCAGATGAGTCAGGCCTCACAGGTGTGAGAAGAGATCTGGAATGCAGTCCAGTGTCCATGGAGGACATATTAGATGAGACCAAAGGAAGGGAAACCACATCTGCCAAGGCCAAAAGGGAGCAACGAGGATTACTTTGCTCTTCAACTTGAAAGATTTCTGAAGAAACTTGGGAATTGGGGGTAGGGAAGGATAAGCATAAAGAAGACCAGAGGGCTAAATGTGGACTACAGCATCTCTCGGTGACTGTCCCTGAGGGGGTATTAGGGAAAAGAACCTGATGCATTGTTAAGTGGAGAGATGAACAGCTCACAGCATGGTTGATCCCACTGGTGGAAGATCATGTTTGCCACTGACTGATTGAGAGACCACTCATGAGGCATCAGAATAATTCTGTTTAGCCTGTCCACTAGTATATTTGATTTCCATGGAATGTGCATCACTATAAGAAAGTGGTTGGATGAGAATACCCACTGCTAAACACTCAATGCTTCTCAAGGGAAAGATCTAGTTCCCGCATGTTTGTTAATGTACCAAACCACTGACAAGTTATCCTTAGGAATAGCAAATGTCTCCAGAGGAAGAGAGTTCTGAAAGGCCTGCAATGCTAACAGGGCTGCTTTCATCTCCAGGACATGTACATGCCATTCGGTTTCTACATGGGTCCACATGCCTTGTACAGTCCATCCTAAGTAATGTCCCCCCCAACTAAACTGGGAGGCGCCCGTGGTCAAAGTGGCGATGGGTGGAGGAAGGATAAAGGGGAAACTTGGCAAATCCCATTGGACTGGATCCACCATAGTAACAAGTCCTTTCATACCATGGACAGTCTTATTGGAAACTGTAAGGGATGGTGTAGAATGGATCGTTGCACTTGTCAAGTCCACTGAAGGATTCTCATATGAAAATGAGTTGTTGGTATTAATGTGACTGCAGATTGATTGGAGGAAATGGTGAGACTGGACCTGAATGACATGTAACCTTAAAGTAAGAATTCTGATCTGTGGTAAGAACGCTTGGAGACTCACTGTGTCTAGGTGACCCACTATAAACTCCAAGACTTGTACTGGCTGAAATTTGGATTTTGGAAGATTTATGGTGATACCTAGAGAAAGAGTAAACTAAAGAAAACAGTATCTGGCTATTATCAATAGCCACCTGGTTGATGCTGTGAGAAGCCAGTCATCTAAATAAGGAAACACCCTAAATCCATGCAGTCTTAGATGAGCTTCAACCACTGCCACACATTTGATGAACACCCTGGGGCTGTTCTGAGACTAAAGGACAGGGCTCTGAACTGATAATGACTGGCTCCTAGCAGGAAGCTAAGAAATCTTTGGGATCACCTGTTCATTTTTGTGTGATAATACACATCCTTCAGATCTATAGAGCACAGTCACCTTTCTGGGGCAAGGTACAATGGACTGAACTGTGACCATTCAGAATTTGTTGTTCTTTATGAATTTGTTTAGATAACTGAGATCCAGGATGGGTTTCAGGTTCACTGTTTTCTCTGGTACTAAAAGGAACCTTGAGTGAAAACCAGATCCTCTTTGGTCTGGTGGGATCTCTTGGATGACTCTTTTGTCTAGCAGCTTTGGATTTCCAGAGTTGTTTGCTCCCACTGAATGGGTGAAACATTAGGGAGACTTTCTTATCCTTGGTGGATTTTGTAAAAAGGGAATAAAATATCCCCTGGATACCATTCTTTGCACCCATGTGTCTTTTGTGATGGCTGCCCAGGCTTCCAGGTGCAAAGACAAGCATCCCCTGACTGTCTCCAGAGAAGAACGGTCAAGCAACCTTTCAGGAATGCTGGAAGGGTCTTTTCGAGAAAGTCTCTTGACACCCTTGAATTTTGTGGACCCCCCTCTGCTGTGTGGACAGTGTCTTCCATTATAACAATTACTTTCCCCTCTGTCTCTGGAAGAAAAATCTCCGCGTGAATCTTGAAAAAGCCCTTGCAATTTCTGAAACCATATTTTCTTACAACCACACTGATTTCAGGATCTCTGCGGGGTAGTAAAACGGATTCCTATGGCAGATAGGGTCTTTCCATCTTGTTCACTATGGGAAAGTGTCTCTAATGGTGGGCCCAAAAAAGGAGAATCCATCAAAAAGCAGCACTGATGAATGACAATTTAAAGGGCTCTGCAAAAGTCACACAAGCGCATCTAGGCATGCCTCCTAATAGACATGCCTGTACCCATGGTCAGTGAGGAACCTTCAGTCATGTGAGAGATTGACCTCATGGGTACATTTGATATAGATTTTAGGGTGGCCAGTAGTGAATAAGCTTTTACTTCCTCTGCCAACATGGACCTATGGGTAGAGTTACAGAGTTCCTTTAATTCCCTCTGCAAACTAGTAAAATGCGCCAGGTAATTCAGCCATCATACAGCAAAGTCACTGATGTATACACTCACTTTCCATACCTGTTCAAAGCCCTAGACCCTGAGTTAGGGGGATAGACAGAGGAGGTTTGTTCAGCTTACTCCTTTTTTGTAGCTGCAGAAACAACCATGGCATCTATAGGAATCCCATTATGCCAATATTGCCTGTCTGGCGATGCACTGAGAATCTTGAAGGGCATTTGGGGATGGACTCTATGGAGTCTGGCTCTTTCCATGCCTGGCAGGAGACATGATCAATAAAGTAATCCTTGGGGGGGGGGGGATTAACCCAAGATGTAGACTGGGCAGACTCGAAAGCTTCCAGGAACATTGATTTCTCCTGAGAAGGGTTCTGGGAAGACCATACACCTTTTTGGCGCAGGATTTCTAAAATGTCTCCAAATGACGCATCTTGTGGAGATCTGGGGAACCCTTCTCCATCAAAATCAGATCAGTGTCCTCCGTCAGATTACTGAGGGGAATCTAAGCACCTTCTTTTGTACAGTTTTTTCTGAGGAACCTCTTCAGTGGGATACTCTGGAGAAGTGTCAAAAGAAAAGGGAATTCACTGTGCAGGGACAATCTGGATGCTCTTGATGAGACTTAGCACTCCAATCCGGAGAAGGAATGGGAATAGAATCTGAAGAAGGGATAGCCAAAGAATCCCTTGGACAGGAGAAAACCCTTTCCACTACCTCGAAGGCAGAAGGTCCAAGAAAAATAAAATTAGCCTCCACAGAGCTGAAGCTCTTGGGCTCAGCTAATGTTCCACTCCCTCCAGGCTCCGCCCCGGAGGAGGGAATCAGACCCCAGCTGTCCAACACCATGGCACCAAGGGGAAGCAACAGCTCAGAAACCCTCAAGAGCCCAAGAGTTCCCCTTGACCCAATGCTGACACTTCAGATCAGGGATTTGTTCTGCTCCAAAATGCTTGCAGCCAAACAGGTCAGGGAAGGAAAGTCAAGGAGGGTAACATTCTCAGATCAGACACCTTGACTCTCAGGATCTTCGGATCCAACAGCTCTGAAATCACAGGTCAGACTGGAGAAGGAGCCACTATAAGGGTGTGTTCAAGGTTGCAGGCACACTGATTTGATGGGGAATGGAGCCTGAATAGAACCCATCTGGATCTGAGCTCAAAGGAACTTTCTCATCATCCTATCCACATCATGCTCAGAGAGATTCCAAGAAGACCTGACAGAGAAGGATGCTGAGGGAGAATGAGAAGTCTTTTTTTGGATTCTCCTGAAGAGGAAGAGACCTCAATCTCTGAGATACCAGCTCCAGAGAGAAGCACGGAGACCAGATCTGAAGAGACCTGCCTGGGCGTGCGATCAAATCTGACTTTGTTGGATCCAAAACCTTTTTGACCTTAGGGGCAGTAGGATCCAACAAGGTCAAATCTGAGGCCTTTTATATTTTCAAAGGCAGCTCTGAACGTTGAGCAAGAGGAGGAGATTGGACAGGGGAGCACTTTCTATACTCCCTGTTCTCCAACTTTCAAAGGCAACTCTGAACTCTGAGAGGAAGGAGACTGGACAGGGGAGCACCTTCTATACTCCCTGTTCACCAAAGCCTTATGACTTATTGTGGAGATGTGAGCCTCTGATGTAGAAGGAACTGCAGAAGAAACATCAGGCAACAGACATTTTAAAATTAGTTTGTTACACCTATCTCTGACCATCCCAATGTTGAAATCTGAAGGCAAACAGGACAATACATGCACTCTCTGAGGGCATCAGAATTGAGTATCTTATGTCCACAGGAAGTGCACGTCTTGAAACCTGTAGGTTTTTCTGCCATACTGTAATACTACAACCACAATCAAGAAAAAACAGATAAAATCAAGTAACAGAAAACTAGTAACGTTTTAAAAAACATTTTTTTCATATAGAAGAAAAAGAGAAAAATATACCAAACGACCTCAGGAGAATAAAAAAAAGAGTTCAGACTACCAATGATGTCAGGACAGAGCCTACGCTGAGTAGAAGAAAAGATCTAGACTAATTCTAAGCGAAAACATTTAGTAGGAAAAATTATATCGCTCACAAAACACCACTAAACTGCCTAGCATGAAAATCCCGACCAATCGATAGAGCGGTAAATGAGATCTGAGGTAATGCAGTGATTAGGGGCATTATGGGTAAAGGGAGGAGATTGAGAGTCAGATCCTAGACTGTAAAAAAGTGGCTGAATTAGATCCGAGGATTGTATCAGAACTCATTCATTGAGGAATGAATAAAAATAACGACAACATCAGAAGATTACATTTGGGAATAATTTCAAGTAGCACCACAACACCTTGACAGATGGACTGTTACAGAACTCCCCTGTGGTACTGAAATCCAAAGACCTGTCCTACCGCTAGACCAAACATCAAGAGTGTAGTGCTTTTTTAAATATAGTTAACATTGCTGCCTACAATATACCCTTAGAAAATTTTCTGACGTGTGTTACAGGTGTACCTCCAACTCTTGAAAGAATAAGCTCAACAGAACATTCAGTGGGTTCCGTAATCAATGCACCAATTCACCAGCCAATTTGACAGTAGTAGTCTTCTGAAAGGCAGTTTCCCTGAAATGATGGGTTACTTCTGACAGTACTTCAACGGTCTGTGGACATTCAGAATATGCAGCAATTACTCTCCGCATTCTGGTAATTAATGGTAGAAAACTGGAAGCTGAATAAACTAATTCAGAGAGACTGTTGACAAAAAAAACTGGCAAGAAGGAATTTCTTAGCTTTCATCTTTTAATGTTAAAACTGCTTGGAGTGGACAATGCACATTAGTGCTTGTAGTTCATGAGAGTCTCTTCACTGAGGTGGTTGCTACCCAGAGCAGATTTGCTTGAAAAATTCCTTCAAATTCACAGAACGTGCGCATTCAAAAAGAAGGGCCATTTTTTTAGCATAAACAAATTTCAGGACCTTTTAAAGGAAACCCCTAACTAAAGGGCTAGATGTCACCTGAGAAGATGGATGCATGCGGATACTGCAGAAATGTGCACTTAGACTGAAGAATAAGACAGAATACGTTTACAAAAGTAAAGTAAAGTAGTGGAATTGGAATATATAGCAGATCTAGTCCTTGAGATGATGCCCAAATTACAAAACTTGTCCACCTTTAAATATTGACTTCCATGCACTTTGTTCTTTTGGCCTCATTCAAAATATTTAGTACCACTGTTAGGTTAACAGAATTCATGAGGATGCAAAAGTACCCCCTTGCTGATCTACCAACATCATGTTTAGTGGAAAATGAAGAGGTAGCTGTGAGATGAGCTACACAAACTGAGAAAATTGACCAGGCTGGAGCATTAAGAAATGGTTTTACTTTTCTTTTTAGCTTGGCTTCAAACACTTCTCTAAAATAAATTAATCTAAAATGCAGGTAATTCAAAAAAGAATAATGACGCCTTATTCCTTCAGAGATCAGTTTGCAGTGTGCCACTGCAGCACAAAGAAAACACCTACTACTCATTATGCTGAATCCATAAAAAAATCTCTTCAATCAGTGGAATGGGGGGGGGGGGGTATATTAATTCCTGAATCCAAAGAAAGAAAACAGTATCCCAACCCAGCCTTCACCTGATCTGTGGCTGAATCAGAAAACAAAATTTAGTTAGATTTTCTAAGTTGGAAAAGGATAAAAACTACAGATTTTTAGAACATAGCTCCAAAAGTGAATAAACATAAGGAACAGATTTACATGAGAATGTGCAAGTAACAGATGGAAACAACTGAAGGCATTGTATTTATTTTGCAAAAACAGAAGTTATGTCTTACCATAACATTCCATCTGTGTTGTTGACCTTCCATCCATCACTGATGTGTCGGCCTAATACCAAGCTCGCGTACACAAAAAACTCTCGAGCTAAGCTTCTACCCACAATGCCCTTCTCCCTGTTACCTCAGAATGAGTTTGCATAAGACATACAGAAATAAAGCAGATGCCAGTTCTGCGCAAAAACCTTGACACACCACAAGGACCCATGAGATCCACCAGGAGCCTTTGATGGGGGACGGAGGGTGGGATGTGATGAATGGAAGAAGATCAACAACAACAGATGGAACGTTATGGTAAGACATAACTTCTTTATCTGATGTTGTTAATCTTCTTTCTATTCATCACTGATGGACAGAATCCCAAGCTACCTGAGAAACCTGGGTGCCCCTTATAGAAGAACATTCTTGAGTACCATTGAGCCGAAGGCCACTCTTCCCCTGGAGACCATATCCAACTTGTAATGTTTGATATGTGTGGTTTAGCCCAAATGGCTGCTGCGCAAATGTCGTCCATAGAGACTCTGGAGTGAAAAGCTACAGAGGTTGCTATAGCTCTAGTTGAATGTGCTTTGATATTGTGAGGTCTAGGCTCGTTTGTACATGAATATGAAAAGGAAATACAATCTCTGAGCCACTTTGATAAAGTGATTTTTGACACAGCATATCCCATCCATGGACCAGAGAAGGAAATTAAAAGTTGGTCTGTTCTGTGGATAGATTTAGTCCTGTCTAGGTAAAAACGTAGTTGCCTATGCACATACAAGGAGTGTAGTCAGTATTCTCCTTTATTGGAATAGTTCAGGAAAAATACTGGGAGCTCGATGGATTGGTTCACAGAAAAATCAGAAACCACTTTGGGGAGAAAAGATGGATTAGTATGCAGAGGTACTCTGTCTTTATGAAATGTTAGGTACAGTCTCTTGATGCATAAGGCCTGTAATTCTGAGATCTGTCTAGCTGAAGTGACAGCTACCAAAAAGAGAGATTTCCATGAGAGAAATATAAAATCACATTTTGCAGCAGGCCCAAAAGGGGGTTGAGAGAGAGATTGCAGTACTAGGGAGAGATTCCACGTCTCTAAGGGATGCCTAATTGGAGGTCTACTGTTAAACACTCCTTTGAGAAAGGTTTTGCATAGGCGAATGGACATAATTGGAATGCCCTGTACTCAGTTATGAAAATTGGAAATTGCTGCTAAATGGACTCGTATGGTAGAGGCTGATGCTCCGTTTTCAAAGAACTGAAAAAGGTATTGAAGGATGACAGAGACCGGGGCTTAGAAGGGATCTAGCATCCGTTCTTTAGACCAAAGAGAAAACCTTTTCCATTTATCTCTGTAAAAGTTTTCTAGTGGATGGTTTATGGGAGGCCAGAATTATATCGCAAACAGATGAGGGAAGGGCTTCCTGCCTGGCGATTAATGGAAGTGGAGAAACCAAGCCGTCAGCTTGAGAGTGGACAGATTCCGGTGAGTCAACCCTTGGGGTTGAAAAATTAAGTCTGGATGAGTGTCCAGGATCCATGGAGGCTGTAACAGATAAGGCCGGAGGAAGGGGAACCACACTTCATGAGGCCAGAATGGGGCAATGAGGATCACCTTGCATCTCAACCAAGTGGCTTTCTTTAAGAATAGAGGTATCAAGAGAATTGGAGGATAAACGTAGAGGAGACCCGTGGGCCAATCATCAGTCAGAGCATCTCTCAGGGATTCCCCCTCTGGGGGAAAGAGGGCAAAATAGCTGCTGCATTTGTTTGAAGGGGAGGTGAAGTGGTCGCAGCAGGGCTGGCCCCGTCAGCTGACAATTTCTGCCGTCACTTTGGGATTGAGAGACCACTCGTGTGGAGGGAGACTGCATCTGTTCAACCTGTCGGCAATCACATTGGAAGTCCCTGGGATGTGCATTGCTATGAAAAAGCAGTCGGAAGCTATCGCCCAGTGCCAAATTCTCATGGCCTCATGATACAGGGAGTAGTATTTGGTTCCACCTTGTTTGTTGATGTACCAGACTACTGACATATTGTCTGACTGAATTGCAATCATTCCAGGGGAAGAAGTGGATGTAATGCCTGCAGCGCTAACAGCACCACTCAACTGCAGAACACTGATATGCAGAGGTTGGCCTCTAAGCTCGACCACATTCCTTGGATGGTCTTTCCCTGAAAATGCCCCCCCCCCACCCTATCAGGGAAGCATCCGTGGTCCCAGTGGTGTTGGGTTGAGGGGTCTGAAAGGGGCAACACCAAAGTTCTGTGTCTGGCCTCATCCACCAGAGGAGATCTTGCTTACAAGAGTTGGTTATAAGCATCTGCGAGTTTAGGGGGTGAAAATTTGCAAATCAGTGGTACAATAGGAGCCATTGTAACAGTCTCATGTGTAACCTTGCCAGAGAAACTATCGGAATGGCTGCAACCATGGACCTCAGAGCCTTGAGATCTTTCCTTGCTGACAACTTTTTATGACAGAGTATCACACACACTTGCAATCTTAACCTGTGGAGCCTGTGATCCGATAAAGATACCAAGTAGGATCGAGTATCGAAAACTGCCCCTATAAATTCCAGTTGTTGGGTAGGTTCTAAGTTGGATTTCTCCCAGTGTGCAGTGATGCCTAGGGACTCCGCTAGTGAAAGGGTGTATCAGAGGGCCATAGTTAGAAGATGCTTGGTGGGGGTGGAGAGGAGCCAATCGTCTAACTATGGAAACATCTGGAATCCTTAAAGTCTCAGATGAGCTGTCACCACTGCTAGACATTTTGTGAACACTCTGGGGTCCGTCGAGAGACCAAATGGCAGGGCTCGGAACTGGTAATGATTGGCTCCTAGCCAGAAGCGAAAGATTCCTGGTGCGTTTGTCCATTTTGATGTGGTAATACGCATCCCAGAGGTCTACCGAGCACATCCAAACATCCTCCCTTAAAAATGGTAGAATGGACTGAATAATAACCATGCAGAACTTGGTTTGTACAACTGATTTGTTTAAATGACTGAGATTCAGAATGGGTCTCCAGTCCCCGGTCTTTTCTGGCACTAAAAAGAATCTTGAGTAAAACCCGGATCTGCATTGGTCTGGAGGGACTGGTTGGATGACTTTTTTGACACAGCTTTCTTATCTCTGAAGCCGCTTCTTCCCTGAGATTTGGTGGAACATCGGGAAGATTTTTTGTACGTTTTGGATGGGAGGTTAGAGGGGATGTAGTAGCCTCTGGACATTATTCTCTGCACCCATCGATTGTTTGGAATAGAGCGCCAGGCAGTTTGGTGCAGAGAAAAATGAGCCCAGACTGCTTCCACCGGAAGGCAATCGGGCAACGCTTCAGGAGCGTTGATAAGACCGCCCAGAGAAGGAATCCCTGGAGTCTTAGTTTCAGGGACCCCCCCATGCCCCTAAAGGGGCGTCTTCCACCATTGACACCCCTTCTGCTTCTGGGGGAATCCTCGCCATGTGCTTTACGGAAATGACCCTGAGATATCTTGTGCCAGATTTTCCCACTCCTCTGGTTCCTGAAAAAAGAACGTTGAGGCTTGGAAAAACACAGACCAACTACAGACAGAGTATTTCCGTCTTGCTCGCACCTGGCTAGCATGTCCTTCACTTTAGAACCAAATAAGGAAGACGGTTCAATAGGGGCCTTGAAAAAAAGAGGACTTGAATGAGTGTGTGAGGTCACAGATGTGCATCCAGGCATGACGCCTCATGACTATGCATGCACCCGCACCTCTGGCCGCCCCTTTGGTTGTGTGGGAGAGCAGCCTCATGGACAAATTGGAAATAGATTCAAGGGTGGCAAGTTGAAAGGCAACTTTGTCCTGTGCCTCGTCAGAAACTTGATCCACGAGGGATCCAGAAAGTTCGGTAATCAGATCTCTTTGGAGCCTCATGAAGTGTGCCAAGTATTTCAGGGACCTGACAGCAAAGGTTGCTGAAGCAAAGACTCACTTCCCCAACCTGTCCACAGCCCAGGACTCCCTGTTGGGTGGGTGAATAGTAGGACTTTCTTCCACTAGATCCGTTTTAGTGGCCGCTGCCACCACCATAGCATCAACTGGCAAACCTCTGGACCAGTGTGGATGCTCTTCTGGGGGTGGGGGGGAGAATCTTATCAGGTCTCCGGTGAATGGCCTCAATAGAGTCAGGGTTCTGCCAAGAATGATGCACGACGAGCTGAATTAACTAAGTCAGCAGGTAGGGTCACCTAAGAGGGTAGAAAGCCGGGAGCGAAAAGCCTGCAGAAACACGGCTTCCTCCAAGGAAGGGTTGGAGGGCTTCCAGTCACCCCTCTGTTTTAATATTTCCAGGATGTCTCTGAAGAAGACATCATCTGGGGGTGACCGTGGGGACTCCTCCCCATCATCGTAGTCCGTGTCTTCTGTCAAAGACTCTTCGGGACAGTCTATGTGCTTCCTCTTGCAAGCCTTCTTCTTCTGAGATTCTTCAGTGGGAATATCTGAGGAAGACTCGGAAGGATGGGGTTTCCTGAGGCTTCTCCTGCCAGTGTCCCGGGGAGGTCGCTCATGGTAGCTGTAGCTCGGAGGGAGCAGGATGAAGTTCCGACGTTGGAGGAGAGCTTCCCGAAGCAAGCACCCTCTCCATCACCCGAAAAGCATGCCTGCCCGAAGAGGAGTGGGAGCCCAGAAACGAGAAGGACAACCTTGGAACTGGGGTCACACACCCCACTCGGTTGGACCCGCTCCCAGGGATGGAGCCTCAAGCAAGCTTGGGGCAGGCGTTATCCCCGGATCCAAGGGTGGAACTGATAAAACACTTAGAATTGTGCCCTGGACTGAGGACCCAACCATGAGTGAGGAAGGGACAGTTCCAAAGTGGTGGTCTCAAAGCCTCAGTGAAATTCACTGTTGGCACAGGTCCGAAGGAGGTGTACACATCGGAGTCCTGGGGACAGACATACCCAAGTCCCAGAGGGGGATGAGTCTTTGGAACATTCGTTATACCTCTGGCCATCAACAGCTGATCCAACAGGTGCAAAACATCAAGTTAGGATAGACTCCTGGTGGACCTCATGGACACTCCTGAAGGGGAGTTGGGTCGATTCAAAAAGGGGCTGTACATTTGACCCAGGAACGGATCCAAGGAGGAGAGTATCGGGTCCTGTGGTGTTTGAGCCAGTGGCACCGTAGTCTCCAATTTGGAGACAGGTAGCAAAGAAATCAGTGGAGTAGTAAAAGGGCTCGGTGCCAAAGAGGCACTTGGAGTCGATGTCATCAGTTCCGAAGAGATGGCAGTGGTCGGAACCGCTTTCGATGTAGTCAAAGGCAAAGTCAGTGCCATAGCTGTAGCCAAAGGCAAGGTCGGTGCCGTAGCTGGGGAAAGTCAGTGGCGCCGACGTCGTGAATCTGGTAATATCCATGGCTTCAAAGTAATAATCAGAGCAGAGCTCGGAACAGCAGTAGTCGAAGCCAAAGTAGCAAGTCTATGCTCCAAGGAAGTTTTGTGGGCCTTATGTTTATGTGTCTTACTCCTATCACCAGCCGGCGAAGAGGGATCAGAATGGGTAAGTTTCTTTTCCTTCACTGGAGGGGTTGAGACCTCCAAAACAGAAAGGGCCTCTGAGAAAGGCGAAGCAAGAAGGCCTTTCAAAATCAATTTATTTTTTCTTTCATTCAGCATCCACTGACTGAAACTTTGGCAAATTTGACAAGGGGTTTAACAGAGAGATGAGAAACCCCCAGACAATAAACGCAGTCATTGTGAGAGTCGCTGTCTGGGAGTTTACCATTGCAAGAGGTACAATGTTTAAACCCCGAAGTCCCTTTTTTATCAGACACTTCCACAAACAAACTAACCACAAGTTAACTAGAATATCAAACAAGGAAAACACCTAGAAAGGAAAGAAGATACCACAAGGGTAAGGAGAAGGCGTACCAACGATGGTAAAAAGAATTAACCAATGGGTACAGCTAGTTAGGAAAGTTACAAATAACTGTAAACGAGTGAAGCAGAAAGGAAATAGATTTAGAGAGTGACTAAATAAGAGATATATATCCAAATTTCCAGAAAATATCAAGAAAAATACCACTTAGTTTGAGAGCTCAGTGAAACACTGCTATATGGCTACGCGCAAACGAGATCTGAGGTAACAGGGAGAAGGGCGTTGTGGGTAGCAGCTTAGCTCGAGAGTTTTTAGTGTACGCAAGCTTGGTATTAGGCCGACACGGTTCTGAGGGGCTTGGAACTGAACACATCAGTGATGAATGGAAAGAAAATTAACATCATCAGATTGAAAGTTATGCACTTATCAAAAAGCTAGATCTGTGATGTCATCTTCCATTCGTCTCAACAGTTGGGAATATCAGAGCTAAAAAGAATCAAGAGTCCTGCACTATACACTAGACTTTCAGCTGTAAGGTTCAGGATTCTCCACTACCCATAACGCACCTCCATTCTACCAGTTCTTCAGATTGAGTTTGCCCCACAAAAAAAATGGTATCACAACCCCTAACACCACTTAATAATCACATGCAAACCAGTGGATTGCTAACAGCCTAGGCTCCGAGTAAGATAAGTCTGGTCTAACAGGAGGCACACAGAGGTTCATAGGTTTATAGGTATGCACTAGGCTATTGGCCCTAGGGCCTATATAAGCCTAGCCACAAGGTACCCTGGCTTTCGTCACCCAAGAAAATTATTTTCCTGTGCCACTGTCAAGCAGAGCCACAAAAGTGATCCCCGGGGTGAATTTCCTATCTCCCATCCAATCATCAAGATTTTTTTTGAAGAGTGCTAATGAGGAGCTTTGTCTGATATAGATAGGTAGCTTGCTCCAGAGTACTGGAAGTCTCTGCGACTGGAATCTATCCCTCCAGCATGTTCTGTTTATTGTGGTGACAAGGTTTAGGTCCCTAGAGCGTGTAGCTCAGAGGCATTGGGATTTCTTTAAGTGGAGCATGTCCAAAAGCTCTGGGTTTTACACAGCGTTTTATGTTAGGCAGAGATCACCTCTGAGTAGGCGATATGTGACAAGAGTAAAGCTGCAGTTTTTGTGAGACGTTCTGTGTAGGGCATCTGTTTGAGGCCGGTAATCCTCTTTGTGAGGTATTTTGTGGCCTTTCCAGTTGTTGTAGATGTCTTGTGAGGTACATACCAAAAGGGTCGTAGTACTCTACAATGGGTCTAATGAGTGACGAGTAGAGGGGAACAATGACCTCTTTTTTCCTGGATGAGAAACCTTTTGTGATGAGGTCTGCCATGTAGAAAGATTTCCTGACTACTGTGGCGATGTGATTATCAAAGGAGAGACTACTGTTTACCTGTGTCCCAAGGTCTCATCACATTTTCGGTATTAAGTAGACTACTGCCTATGTGGGTACAGAGTTTTTACCAAAAGTGATTACAATCCACTTTTTGGCATTGAACTTGAGGCCATGGCTTTGACACCAGGCATCTGTTTCAGCAAGGCCCTTTTGTAGGATGTCCACATCATCTGGAGTTTTGATTATGGCTCCTAGTTTGCAGTCATCTGCAAACTTCGTTAGCCAAAGACCTTCTGTGTTAGCCTGTAGTTCAGAGAAGTAGATACCAAACAGGACAGGACCCAGGACTGAACCCTGTGGTACTCCACTTGTCACTGGTCTGAAGTTGGATTTGGAGTCTTCTACTTTCACAGTGTGGGTTCTGTCAGTGAGCCAGTTCAACCCATCTTGGGACAAAGGGATTTATACCTAGTTTAGTGAGTTTATCTATAATTCCAGAGTGGGGGACGGTGTCGAAAGCCTTGACGAGATCTAGATAGGCTGTGTGAACCACCTTACCCTCATCTATGGCTTTAGTGACCGCTTCAAAGAAGTCTATCAGGTTTAGGAGACATGATCTGCCTTTTACAAACCTGAACTGGGTGGGGTCCAGAGTTTGGAGATTACCAATGTCATTGTTTACAAGTTCCATAGCCTTGCAGACCAGGCTTGTCAGGCTAATGGGGCGGTAGTTTCCGGGGTCTGTGGTGGCTCCCCCTTTGTGGAGTGGGATTACTGTCGCTGTGCACCATTCAGTGGGCACATAGCCTGCGGTGAGGCTAAGGCTGAACATGGTACTTAGGTGGAGTGTTAGTTCATTCTGTAGTTCATGTAAAACGCAGCCTGGGATGCTGTCAGGTCTCATGGATGCTGTGTTCTTGGCTTTGGAGTGTGTGTTTTTTTACCTGTGCAGCCGTGATTACAGGAACTTTGCATTCTTCCGGTACAGAGATGGGCCCTTTAGAGGGTAAGAGGGGGGTAAAGTTAGCAATGAACCTATCTGCCAGGATGTTGGCAATATCAGTTGGTTCTGTATATTTAGTGCCATTGTGCTGTAACTCAGAGCAGATCTGAGTGTTGCCACTGAGATTCTTGACATAGCTACAGAATGCTTTGTGGTTGTCTTTAGAGTCAGTGGCAATTTTGTTTTCCTAACTAGCTTTGGAGGATTTTATGAGGGATCTCAGCTTCTTACTGAGGCTGACCAGGGAGTTCCTCCAATCATGGGATTTTACTCTTTTTTGCAACAGTTTCTTTCTTCTGTTGTATAGTTTGTTTATGGCAGGGGACCACCAGACTGGCTTCCTTTTTTGGAGGATAGCATCTTGGTTCTGTTAGGGATTGCACAATCCATGCATTCGTGTAAGTGCTTATAAAGTGCATTTGTGTAGGATTCAGCAGTTATACCTCTCTTGTCCGTCAGCATGGATGTCGTGAAGTTTGCCACTTCTGTCTTAAGAAGAGTGAAGTTGCCTTCGGAGAATTTTTTTATGGTGGTTTCCCTAATGGGGGGTGGGGGAGGGATGTGGATGTCTAAGGTCATTAGCTTGTGGTCGGATCTGACCAACGAGGAACTGACCTCTGGTGTGGAGCACCGGTTGCCCATGTTGGTAATGCCCAGGTCTAGGATATTGCTGCCCCTGGTGGAGGTGAGGAAAAGTTGATCCAAGGCATTGGAATTTATGAATTCCAGAAAATGTTGAGCACAAGAGTTGGTACCCGAGTAGTTTTCCCAGTTAATGGTGGGGTAGTTGAAATCACCCATTATTAGGGTGTTAGGTTGTACCTTAATATTTTCCAGTGTATCAAGAAATGAGGACTGGGAATTCTGGGGCATGGTGGGGGATCTGTAGCTAATTTGGATTGTGGTCTTGCCCAAAGTTAGCTGCACTTGGATAATCTCGGATGCATTATGCTGAGCAATTAGCCTGGAGGTGTGGATATTCTTAATGAATATGGACACGCCTCCACCTTTAGTGTTTAGGTATAGGTTAGGTGGCCAAAATGCGTGGTATGAATTATAGCCTGGTAAGGCAGGGGTACTCTCTGGAGCCTTGAACCAGGTCTCTGTCACTACACAGATGTCGATGTTCTCCATTTTAAGGAGTGCCTCGAGTGAGTGCATTTTGAGGTTTAGACTTCTAGCATTGAGTAGCAATGGTGACAACTGAGTAGGGGGATAGTAGGGAAAATGTTGAAATGGACAGAAAACAACATGCATCTAGTGTTATGGTAAGTACATACCTTTTGTATCGGATGCTGTCTTTCCCATACACCTCAACAACTGGGACAGCATGTCCAGTTACACAAACCCGGGGAGGTACTGTGGAAGGATCTTCCACAGAATGGTGAAACCAAAGGAGGCCCTTGCTCTAAATTGTAGCTCAAACTTATAATGGGAAATAAAGATATGAACTGTAGACTATGTGGAGGCTGCACGAATATCATCAATAGATCCACTACTGAAGAAAGCCATAGATACAGCAACCGCTCTGTTAGACTGTGCTTTTGGTTGAAAAGGTACGAACAAGCCTTCTATAGACTTAACAAAAGCTATACTTCAGGCAGCCAACCTGGACAATAGAATCCAACTTGCATGTAAAGAAAACAAAGAGTTAGTCACACTTTTAAAAGTCTTTCGTACACTGTAAGGAGAAGTGCAGTTGTTGGTGAACAACCAAGAATGCAATTAATATTCACTTTTGTCAGAAAATTGGTAAATAGATAGTCTGATTCAAGGAAGATGCTAAGGCCACCTTGGGCAAAACATCTGAATCAGTCCTGAAAGATACTCTGTCCTTATGAAAGACTAGATATGGAGGCTTATGAGACAGTGCTGACGACTCTGAAATTCCCCTAGCAGATGTTAATACCTACCAGAAAAAGCATCTTTCAGGACAGGAACTTTAGGTCGACAGTAATTGCAGGTTCAAAAGGGGCAACAGTGAGGCCTTGAAGTAAAACAGCAGTGCCCTGGCAGGTACTGATCTCTCAGTGATGGACGCAACAAAAAAAGCAATACACTTTAAGCTTTCGAAAGGCTAAGTGAAATAACAGGCATATGCTGTTCACCCACATGAAAACAATAGAAATAGCAGCTAACTGGACTTTAACTGCAGAGTAACTGGCCCCTGACTGAAAAAAGACCTGCCAAAAACTTCTAAACAAAAAGAAGTGTGGTCAAAATAGGGTCCAGTCCTTTGGACATCATGCAAACTGAAAATCTCTCCCACTTGTGTAAATCTTCCTGGTAAAGGTCTTTGCACAGAGGTTAGAATGTATACATCAGTAGAAAGCCTAGAGCTTCTACCAACCATTGGAAGTGGAGAAACCAAGTGGTCACAGTGAGAGATTTGATATCTGGGTAAGGCCTGCGAGGTGTGCGAGAGATCAGATCTGGACTGGGATCCAGGACTCAAGGCAGGTGAACTAGGTGAGGCCAAAGAAAGGGGACTCCAACCTGATGGGGCCAAAAGACGATGATGAGAATAACCCTCATCTTGCACCAGGCTGCTTTCTGAAGGAATTTGGCAATGAGCAGGGTAGAAAGATAAGCATAAAGGAGTCCTAGGGGCCAAGTATGGACGAGAGCACCTCTGAGGACTGTATCTGCAGGATCAGGGCAAAAACCTGCTGCATTTTTTTATTGGATTTTGCCACACAGAGATTGTAGGAGGGCTAGTCCAAACAGCTGAAGATCTGGATGCCACGGATAGTGTGCGAGACCACTTTAAGGGCAGTAGGATTGATGTGCTCAATTTGTCTGCTAGAATACTAGACTTCCCTAGGATGTGGATTACAAGAAGAAAGTGCTGGGAAGACATTGCCCACTGCTGAATCCTCATGATGTCTTCACATAGGAGATAGCAACAGGTTACGCCTTGCTCATTGATATACCCAGACAACGGAGACACTGTCTCTCTCTGTCTGAACAGAAACTACACCTGTGCTGAGGCAGTCCTGAAAGGCCTGTAACACAAGAGTGACCACCCATATTTATAGTACATTTATTGTGGGAATTGGACTGTTTGGGACCAGGTGCACTGGGCTGTTCTCCCTTTGAAATGCCTCCCCCCACACCCCTCAGAAGGGATGTATCTGAAATTACAGTGGCCCTTGTCAAGGTAAAAATAAACAGGTGGCCTGAGAGAACCAGAGGGGAAGTTGTTTACCAGTGACTATATTGTCTGCAAATTGAAAGGAGTCTAACAGGATAATTTACTGGTTAATGGAGAATGACCACTGGACAGAAAATGCCACTGAAGGACTCTCACACAAAACTTTGCATAAGTATGAGGGTGACCCTTGCCATGGATTCCAACAGACAAAGAATCTAACAGGTGGTGGATGCAGGTATTGTAAAAGCCTTGAGAAGCTTGCAGATGTAGTGATGACAGTCTGGTTAGAGGAAAACTGGCTATATGACAGGTAGTGTCCAGGTGGCACCCTACAAATTCTAAGGCCTAAATTGGTTCAAGTGCAAATTTTTCCGAACTGGCCATAATTCCTAGGGATGGGCACAGGAAGGGTAAAGACATGAAAGGAGGAGTCTTTTGCAGTGGCCATTATGAGCCAGTTTAGATAAGGGGAACACCTGGAACCCTGGTCATCTGAATTGTGCAACTACCACTGCCATGCAATTGGTGACCACTTAGGAACTATGTTGAGGCAAATCACAGTGCTCTGAATTGAAAATGTCTAGGTCCAAGCTGGAAAGTACAGTTATGTACACTTACCATAAATGTAGATGTTAGAGTGTATTCAATGTTGCAGTCATCACCTGTGGGTCATCCCTGCTGTGGTAGGCCTCAGCCGGCCTGAATCCCAGAGTCAATGTTTTTCTGCATCGGCTGCTGTCGCCTGTAGTCTGACTTCAGTGCTATAAAGCAAGACAGCTGACGCCATTACATCAGTTTTTTTTTTGCCCTAACCAGTCAGAAGCACAAAGAATTATGGTAAAGTGGTCCTGGTGGCAAAAACCCATCGTGGGAAGCTTATGTCCCCCTAGGGAAACAGGATATAAGGGGGAAAGAGGGAGGGAAACCAGAACTGCAACAGTGAATACACTTGAACATCTACATTTATGTTAAGTGTACACAACTGTACTATGTTCTTCGTGTTTCACTGTTGCAGTCATCACCTGTGGGAGGATTCCCAAAGCTGAGGAGAGGGGTGGCAGGATTAGTTACAGCCAGCAAGCCCTGCAGAACTGCAGAGGCAAACCCAGCCCTAGCCTTAGAGAAAAGAGGTAGGTGGTAATGCTTTGTAAAGGTATGGACAGATGTCCCTGGTGGGAACTCCTCTGAGGAATGGTATGGAAGTGGAGGCTGCCCTAGTGGAATGGGTAAGAACAGACTTAGGGGGTGGTTTCCCATGTAGTCTGTAGCAGAAATGGATACAGTGTGATATCCATTTGGAAATGGTTTGCTTGGAAATGGGCTTCCCCTCTGCCCCTGGGGCAAAGCTGACAAGAAGTTGGTCTGTTTACTGAAGGGTTTAGTATAGTTCAGGTAGTATCTGAGTTGTCTGTGCACGTCTAGTGAGTGCAGAATTCTTTCTCCCATGTTTTGAGGGTTAGGAAAGAAGGTGGGTAGATGAATGGCCTTGCTTGAGGGTCACATCAGATACCACCTTGGGCATAAAGAAGGGGTTAGTCCTCAGGGAGACCCTGTCTGCACGGAAAATGATGAAGGACTCAACGGCCATGAGTGCCTGAAGTTCTCAAACCCTTCTGGCTGAGGTGATAGCTAGTAAGAAAGCAGACTTCCAGGAGAGGTATCTTAATTCTGCTGAAGCAGCAGGTTCGAATGGTGGTAAGGTTAGTTTTTCTAAAACATAATTCAGGCCCCAGGCTGGCATGGGTGACCTTCTTGGAGTTCTGATATTAGAAGCCCATCTGAGGAATTGTTTAATCAAAGGATGTGAGAAGAGGAGCTGGTCTGTTTCAAAATGAGCTGAAATGGCTGAGGCACGAATTTTAACAGAAGAGAAGGAGAGACCATTATTGAATAACTCTGCTAGGTAGTCCAGGATAAGAGGGATGGAAGGTCGTGAGGTACTGCCCCCTCTGGACTGGCTCCAGGAGCAGAATCTTTTCTATTTCCCTGTGTAAGATTTTCTGGTGCTGGGCCTTTTGGCCTCTGTGATAATGTCTAGGACCTGTTTGCTTAACAGGGACCCCTTGTTTGCTTTTAAAGTATTAGCCATGCTGACAGTTTGAGAGTCTGCAAGTCTGGGTGCAGCACCCCCCCCCCCACCTGGGTCAAGAAGGCTGAGATCAGGGGAAGCTGCCTGGGAGGCTGTAATGTCAGGCTGCACAGTAAGGGGTACCAATGCTGTCTGGGCCAATCTGGAGAAATGAGAATGGCTTTTTGACTCTCCTCCCTTATCTTGATCAGTACCGTTGGGAATAAGAGGCAGAGGAGGGAATGCGTACACGAAGAGGGAGCTCCAGGGGAAGGTCAAGGCATCCACCTTCCACGCTAGGTGGTGATACTCCCTGGTACAGAATTTTTTTAGCTGGTGGTTGAGGTGTGAAGAGATCCACCTCCGGAGTTCCCCACTCCTGAATGACTTGCCAAAAGATTTTTCTGTGGAGCTGCCATTCGTGGGGGTCCAGTAAATTTCTGCTTAGGTGGTCTGCCAGGGTGTTGTTGATCCCTGGTAGGTATTGGGCAATTAGGTGTAATCCCATGGAGGAGGCTGTCAGCCAGAGGTTCATGGCTAGCCTGCACAGAGGGTAAGATTGGGTCCCTCTCTGTTTGTTGATATACCACATTACTGTGGTGTTGTCTGTTTTGATAAGGAGAACCCCTGCCCTGAGATGGGGTTTGAAGGATGTCAGAGCCTTTTGTACTGCCATCATTTCTTTCTGACTGATGTGTAAGGGAAGGTATTGGGCATCCCAAAGACCACGGGTGCACCTGCCTGCTAGGTGAGCACCCCAAGCAATGTCTGAGCCATCGGTGGTGATGGTCTGGCTGGTAGGGCAGAGGATGAAGGGAAGGCCCTTGATTCTGGTTACAGGCCCCTGCCCACCAGAGAAACTTGGCCCTTATACAGGGGATCAGAGGGAGAGAGGTCTCTAGAGGCTGAGAGTGCTGACACCAAAGGTTCTTTAGAGACCACTGAAGTTTTCTCATGTGATGCCTGACCAGAGAAATTAGAAGGAAGCAAGATGCCATGTACCCCAAGGCTTGCAGGAACTTCCTCGCAGTGAGGTGACTTCTGGAAGCCAGCTGGGTAAAGTAGAGAGGCAGAAAGCTCTGCTTTTCTGGGAACATGAAGGTCAATTGGGATGCTGTGTCCAGCAGTGCTCCCAAGAAAATGATCTTCCTGGAGGGTGTTTGCTTTGATTTCTTCTCATTGATGGTGAACCCTAGGAAAGTTAGGAGGGCTTTGACAAAGAGAAGGTCCTGGAGCAGCTTTTCTTTGCACTCTGCCTGAATGAGGCAGTCGTCCAGACAAGGGTAAATCTGTATACTTCTCTGCAAAATGCTATGGCTGGGGCTAAGCATTTGGTGAACACTGGGTGCAGTAGATAAGCCAAAGGGTAGCGCAGAGAACTGAAAGTGCTGTGAGCCTGCTCTGAAGTGCAAGAATTTCCTGCAGGATTCCTTTATGGGGATGTGGCGGTAGGCATCTTTTAGGTCTAGGGTCACTAGCCAGGCATTTGTTGTCCGCATAGGCAGCAGCTGCTGCAAAGTTAGCATTTTGAATTTGAGGACCACCAGGGAGGTATTCAGAATGGATAGATCCAGGATGGGGTGCCAAGTGCCCTCTTTTCTGAGAACAAGGAATAGTATGGAATAAAAGCCTTTGCCTGTTTGATCTGAGGGGACATGTTCTACTGGACATGAATGTCTGGACCTGTTTTAATGCCTCTGCCCACTGATTTGGGGGTAAGTCTGGGTACCCTCTTGGAATTGGGAGTTCATTGAAAGAGAATTTGTATCCCCGAAAAATCATCTTTAAGACCCATTGTTCCTTTGTTACAAAAAGCCAATTTTCTTTGCAGAGGGAGAGCCTTCCTCCTGGATTTTGGTGTGTGGAAGCAGGGCAGAGGGGGGAGAGGAAGTCATTGAGAGTTTTTGCCATAGAAGGGTGGCTTACAACTCCCTGCCTTTTGGACGGAAGCGGTCCACTGTTTGGTTCTCTGCTGCTCCTGGGATTAGGGCCTGGGTGGTCTGTCCCTGCAGAGCTTACCTTGGCTCCATCTGCTAGGTCCAGGGAAAGACCAGTTCTTAGAGGGAAAGTTCCTGCTGAGCCTGGGAGGTTGAACCTGAAAAAAATCTTTTACTGTTTGCACAGATTTTGCTTTGTCTTCCATCTTTTTAAGCACCTCTTCTGCTTGTGCTCCAAACAAGTGGTCCTTATCCAGGGGCGCATCAATTAGTTTAGACTTGACATGGTCAGGAAGAGGTTGTTCCTTCAGCCATGCCTAATGACAGATCCTGACACTGCTGCCCTGCTTGAGGCTTCTAGGGCATCCTATCCACAGTATAATGAGTGTTTGGCCACTTGACAAGTAGAGTGCAGTAAATCTGCCAACTCTTTCGAATTGGCACAGTCAGGAAAGGTTGAAATCTTTTGTTTTAATAGTTCCAAAGTGTATTGTTGATATTTTAACATATGGAACAGACAGCGGAGTGCTCTGATAGCTAAGGTTGCAAAGGTGTATACTTTTTTACCCAATCTGTCCAGAGCTCTTGAATCCTTGTCAGAAGGAATAGAATTCTTGGCAGAACTAGTCTTAGCTCCTTTAGGTCCCTGGGTAATGACTTCTGGGTCTGCAGCAGGATTTCTGTACAGGTACTTGTGAGAATCTGGTACTCTGTAATACCGGCCAGGTTTACTGGGAGCAGGTGGGAGGGCATCACGGGCTAAGCTGGATTCATGGAAAAAATCATCCACCAATTCTAAAACAGGGGGGTGGGACGGGGGTCTGTGCTGGGGTAGGTCCAGAAACTCTCCTAGTCTTTTCTTAGATTGGGGGAAATCCTGAGATTCCCATTAGAAATGTTCCCTGAGGGTGTGAAGGGTTTTCCCAAAGGAAAGGTCTTCTGGTGGGGAGGCAGAAGGAATGGATTCATCTGCATCTGAATCCTCATAAGCAGTCAGAGGTTGTTGTTGTTCCTCTTCAAAATCTGAATAGTCAGATTCCTCAGAATCCTGTTCTGTCATGATTTCTGGAGAAGGGTCTCTCTTCCTTTTTGAAGTTGTGGCTTGACTACCCCTGATAAGGGAGATGAGATCCTCTGCCATTTTAAGCATTTGTGCTTGGGGTGGTGGAGCAGGAGCAGGAGCAGGAGCAAGATGGTGGCTTGAGGCAGATTTTCTAGGAGTGGCCTGGCTTCTAGGCCTAAGAGTATCTGCCGGTCTGAGAGAAATGGTAGTCGGATGAGAAGACGTAATTTTTTTGTCTAGCTTCAGTAGTGCGAGAGGCATCCTCGGAAGCCAGTGCCTGCATTGCGGCTCTGGACCCAACCGAGGCAGAGACAGCCAAAGGCTCGGAAGACGAAGAAGATTTCTGCGCCATACTGGATTCTGAAAGGGTCTCGGTAGAAGCCTGCGTAGATATCGTATCGGGGATCAGGGGCTGCGAAAGAGCCTCACTGAATTCCGGTGAACTACCTGCTTAGCGATAGAGTCGTCGGAAGGCTTAGCCTTGTGTGGTCTGTCTCTATCTTTATTTCTGCGTGTTTTCTGAATGTCCACAGATTGATGACTGATGGACGCCATTTCGGAATGCGAAGACAGAAGACAAAAATACCTGTCTACAAGAAGAGCTGTACAGCGAATGTTTCTCACGTTAAAGAGGGCACAAAACCGACAACGGGGGACATTGTGGTCTGCGCCTAAATAAGTAACGTAGTATGAATGGAAGTCTCGGTGTGGGATCTGCTTTCCACAGGCGAGACAATTGTTAACTTTTTCAGACATCAGTTAGTGCATGATAAACAGATCCTCAACGGGGTACTTAGCTTTAGATGTTTTCAGCTGAAATTCAAACTCTGGTAGTGACCGACTGGCACACTTGCAAACTGCTTCTGCTATGGGCTCCATGATGTAATGGCGTCAGCTGCCTTGCTTTATAGCACTGATGACCTGATGTCAGACTACAGGCGATAGCAGCTGATGCAGAAAAACATTGACTCCAGTATTCGGGCCGGTTGACAGCAGGGATAACCCACAGGTGATGACTGCAACAGTGAAACACGAAGAACATTTGTAGGTACCACCTTGACTGCCTGGTTATTTTGATGTGATAGAAGGTGTCCTAGAGGTTCATAGAACACATCCAGTCATCCTTCCTCAGGATAGGCAATATGGACTGCACTGGACTGTGACGATCTGGAATGAAGACCAGAGCTCAGATGACTTGTCTCTCTCCAACGGGAGGGTCAAAAATAGAATGTGTGGAGAAGACGGCCATGGGGAAAAAGCTAGTTCCAAAGTAGAAGCAATTGTCAGGGACTGAATCTAAACTCAATCAGGAGTCGAAGTACGGGCTGTCTGGTCAAAGGTTTGGGAAACATTATGGGGCAGTCCAGAAACTCACGTAAAGAGCCAGAGACCTTTTGCAGAGAACATGACTCCTTAGAACCTTCAAATTCCTTATCCATTTCCTTACACTTATCCCTCCTATGTTCTTCTGATGTTTTGTCTGAAGATTTCTTAGGTTGAGGGGAGCCAGACAACAAAGTGGCCAGTTCTCCCACAGTAGCAGTGAGAACACTCTTTAGAATAAGTTTGGACCACTAGTCCAAAAGGGCCTGAGGTCTAAAGAAGAGCACAACTCAAGCCTCATTCAAGTGAGCTGCCCTCAAACAATAAACACACCTGACAGGAGTATCTTGGGGTGACACCTTTTGCCCGCATGCCACATACTTTTTAAAACCAAAAGCCTTGTCAGATATTCTTCAAGGAAAGAAGATCATAGCAAAAACAAGCTCAACTTCTGAAGAGAAGCACCAAAGTCATTAACTAGTCACTACCCAACACTAACTAGGATAGGACAATAAATATGACGATATATGTATATATACATTTTTCTTTTTAAATTACAAAGTTCTAAAAGGGGAAACGAGGAAAATGGTAACATAGAAAAAAAGACAGATATGTGAGAAATGTAATACAAATACTAAGGGAAGAACTGCATAGTTGAGTACAGAATCCTGACAAAAATAAAAACAGAAAAAAGCATTTTTCTTTAGTAAGCTCCAAGAATAGCAGTGTGTCCTGATGACTGTGTGTCTTTCAAAACTGCAAATGAAATATGAAGGACTAGTAGGGTGGTGGTGCATTGTGGGAAGGTGAAAAGCCTAAGCCTTGGAACCAAAAATTTTGTCTAAAGTACCAAATTCAGATCACATATATCCAGCTGTTGAGGTAGACAGAAAAGACAACATCAGATCTCTTGTTTTGGGTTGCTTCACCTATACTGAGTAGATATGCATAACTGAATGCAGACAGGAACGAAGCGAACAGCCACCCGAGTAACGAACAGGTCCATCATGCATGTGGATTGCATAAAAACACGAATATAATTATGGTGAAAACTCAAGAGAATATTTAAAAATACACCACAAACACTGGTGATCAACATGACATTAACCAAAAGCTAATAAATACTTCTTTTCTTAGCATTAAAATTATTTTTCCTCCAGAAGAGGTCCTAGCTTATACCTCATTCATACAGACTCCCTTTTAACTTCACTTTCTTGTAACATCTTGCCCACCTGCAGCATTCCAATTAATTAACCTTCTAGTAGTGTAACTACTTTCTCTCCTTACCTTTATACATTTTAACCATGGCATCCACTTAAATATTTTTGGTGGGATCTGCCAGTTGCACTTCCCCTTTCCATATGTGGTATCCTGTCTGTTACCTCAGTTATGTCCTGGGAAATAGATTCCATTGTAGTTTTCAGTTCTTATACTATGCTTTTTTTTTTTTTTGTACTATCAAAATTAGTACTCCAGGGCATTATTGACCCAGTCGTAGCCAAACAAAACAATCTCTCTGATAATTCAATCTGCCTGCCAAATACTTCTATGAGAAGGTCTTGCACTGTAAGCGTTACATTTGTTAATCAAGTGCAGGACCACAGTTGTTATTGTTCTTCTTTCGGCTTTTCCCAGTTGGGGGTCGCCACAGCGGAACTCCGGTCAGCTAAAGATTAGCAGTAGATTTTTACGGTGCAGAGGTGCCAGCTTGACACCCAACCTTCAACAAAGGCACGCCCATTCTGCACATGTCTTTCGAATGCCACTCAACCACTGGGAGGACATGCAGACTCCACACAGAAGGCGCTCCAGCCAAGAATCGAACGGGAGAACCTCTTGCTGTAAGGCAACGCTACCGCTGCACCACTGCGGCATTTTAATAATAACTAGCCCCAAGGGAACTTTTTTTCCTGCTAAGTGTATAAAATACAGATGCAGGCATTCCCATACAAAAATTCTAACCCCCTCTACTTTTTGTAGCATACATGGGTGCTACACACATCTCAATCCACTCATCCAAATCTATGTCCATAGTGATCTTCCTCTAACAATTCCTTCTGGCCTTTTTAGACTGGTCAGCCATCTTTCTTGAGGCAGTTTACAGATCCTGCTAATTAAGCTTTTCATAGTTACTAGGCCTGTTCTCAAAGATATTAAGAGATCTGCTAACGCTGCTACTTGTGAGACTATCTTCCTCTCTACCATGATCTCAGTCAACTCCATTTAGAGATCAATTAAAGATAACCTGATAATAATTTCCTGAAGGGCAGCTCTCTGTCTTGCTTCTCCTTGTGAAATTTGACTGTCCTCTACTCTAAGCTGTTCCCAGTACCTTAAACCTATAATTCTTCTTAATCCATATCTTTGCTACAGTATCAGTCTTTTTCATCCATACTAGAAGGATTTTCTTCCTTCCATCCCTTCAGCATTTTCTCCTTCTTGATTTTCTCTGTTACTGCACTTACTTTACCCAAAGAATTTAAGTGGTATTATTTTGCTCTACAGAGCCCAGAATGGCATTTTTAGCTTCCTGGGATATTGCTTCCTTTCTTAATGCTATTTTTCTATTTAGATACATTGCCTTTGTATTGTAATAGATAAAGTCATCTTACAGTTGGGATGCCTTCCTCTTTAATGTCTAAAAGTCTTTCTCCTGTGAGGACTAAAATGCCAGTCTCAGAGGGGGCTCACAAACATTTTAATTGCTTGAATTTTATTATTCAATTCCACTGTCAGACTCCACTAGTTAAACCATTCTGAAACTTCCTCCTGTATCTCCTCCTATGAATCAGCAACTGAAATAACAAATTAGTTAGCCACAACCCCTCGATAAATGATGCCTGGAAGACCCCACAAATAACAGAATGCTTCAGCTAGGCTGTATGCAGGTTAACAATTTAGTGCTGACACTTGGTTTTAATTTTGTTCACTTAACCTGGAAGACCCTTACAAGTTCCTCCTATTGTTTACCTATCGCTGTCCTTTTGACTAAGATCATGCTGTCTGCTTAAGTTACAACTTTAGCTGCTCTCATTTATTAATGCCATTCTCCATTTCACTCATTATACCCCTTAACAGTCTTACTCATTCATGTGCAATAATTCAAATGATTTTGTCTTCAAATAATATGCTGAAAATCTCCTGTATCCCCCCCCGGTAATATTCTATAACTGGCGAGCACAACACCTGAGCTACATGGCCTGAAATCACTAAAGGTAATGCTTCATAATGCTTTTGCATACATTAATGTTCATGAGTAATGTACATTTTCTCCATTCCTGACTATGGCTGTTGACTCTCTTAAGTAAAAAGTGAAGTCTACCATGGAATTACGTAAATCTACTACATCAACCAGTCCAAACACCAACATTCCAATATTTGACTTTTACCTAGATCCATATGATGGCATGCACTGTCTTTTGCTTTCTGATGTTAATTCCTTGGTTATGACTCAGAAAGCCCTCCACTCTGAAAGACTAGGGTCAGGGTGACTCCGGGAGATTACCGGAGTCAAAGAAAAAGAAGTTATGTCTTACCATACCATTCCATCTGTATTGTTGATCCTTGTTCAGTCATTACGCGTGGGTATCGGTTCCGACCTCGGAACAGAGCTGGCCATTTTCTAAGCTCGCGTCAGCTTCAAATTCTCGAGCTAAACTCTTACCCACAATTCCCCTATACCTGTTGCCTCAGATTGAGTTTGCAAGTCAAAGAAGGTAGAGGCTACCTCTGGTCAAATAACCTAAGGGAACCAGATGATGAGATCCACTAGAAACCACAGGAGGGGGAAGGAGGGAGGGTCGTAATGACTGAACGAGGATCAACAATACAGATGGAACGTTATGGTAAGACATAACTTCTTTATCTGATATTGTTAATCCTCGTTCATTCCTTACGCACAGGACAGAGTCCCCAGCTACCTCTATTCCTGGGAGGCTCTCATGGAAGGACATTCCTGAGCACCACAGAACCAAAAGATGCTCTTCCCCTGGAGGCCAAATCTAATTTGTAATGATTGATTAAGGTATGAGGCATAGCCCAAGTTGCAGCTACACAGATGTCATGTAAGGAAGCTCTGGCATGGAAGGCAGCAGAAGTCGCCACAGACCTTGTTGAATGAGCTTTCATGGTAGTAGGCAAGAAGATGTTGCGTTGTGTATAAATGAAGGTCACACAGTCCTTCAACCATCTAGCTAATGTGACCTTAGCAACAGCAGATCCTAGTCTAGGTCCAGAAAAAGCCAAAAATAACTGGTCAGCTTTACAAAAGGGCCTAGTCCTATTTAAGTAAAAATGAATTTGCCAGTGAAAATCTAGGGTATGTAGGCAATACTCTCTCTCCTTTGTTTGAATGATTGGGAAAGAAAACTGGCAATTCAATGGCTTGATTAATGGACATTTCAGAGATCACTTTAGGCAGAAAAGATGGATTAGTTCTCAGAGACACTATCTCTATGAAAAATCAAGTATGGACTCTAGATATATAAAGCTTGAAGCTCAGAAATACGTCTGGCACACGTAATGGTGACCAAAAACAAGGTTTTCCATGACAAATACTTGAGGTCACAAGAAGAAGCTGGCTCGAAAGGTGGCATTGTCAGAGCTTGTAGAACTAATGATAAATCCCATGGTTGAATAGGCTCTCTAAAAAGGTGGCTTCAGATGATTCACACCTTTTATGAAAGTCTTGCCCAATTTGTGGGACATAAGAGAGGAATCTTGGACACCCTCATGAAAATTAGAAATTGCAGCCAAATGAACTCTAATGGTAGAGTAATGATAGACCTGATTGAAAAATGTCGACCAGATAGTCTAGTATTATCGACACTGGTGCTGAGAAGGGATCAATTAATTTATCTTTCAGCCAACAGGTAAATCTTTTCCACTTGCTCAGATAAGTAATTCTAGTGGAAGACATATGAGATGCAATGAGAATATCACGTACTGATAAAGAAAGATCATTCTGCCTAGAATTAAGGGAATTGGAGTAGCCAAGCCGTGAGCTTCAGGCTGTTCAAGTTGGGATGAATCAGGTTCTGTGAATGTGAGATCAACTCTGGGGTTGGATGGAGTATCCATGGTCGATCTAGTAGGTGAGGCCAAAGGAAGGGGAACCAAATCTGTCGAGGCCAATATGGTGCTATGAGGATCACCTTGCTCTTCAACCGACGGGCTTTCTTCAGAAACTGAGGAATGAGGGGAAAGGGTGGGAATGCATAAAGAAGACCCGAGGGCCAATCGTGGACTAGAGCGTTCCTGGGTGACTGTCCCAGAGGGGGAATCAGGGCAAAGTAGTTGCTGCATTTGCAGTTGGTCGGGGATGCAAAGAGGTCGCAGCAAGGACGGCCCCAGTGGTGGAAGATCTCCGCCACTATCAAGGGATTCAGGGACCACTCCTGAGGTTGAAGAATGCACCTGCTTAGTCTGCCTGCTATCATGTTGGATCTCCCGGGAACGTGCATTGCTAGAAGAAAACTGTTGGTAGCCATCGCCCATTGCCATATCCTCATGGCCTCTTGACAAAGGGGGTAAGATTTGGTTCCACCTTGCTTGTTGATGGACCAGACCACGGCCATGTTGTCTGATTGAATCGCAATTTTCCCAGACGACAGCTGGGGATGGAATGCTTGCAACGCCAGAAACACCGCCCTCAGCTCTAGAACATTTATATGCAGATGGGCCTCCAGTTCGGACCAAGTGCCTTGGACTGTCTGACCCTGACATAGACCCCCACCCCACCAGGGAGGTGTCCGTAGTCACTGTGGCCTTGGGTTGCTGGGGGAAGAAGGGGCGAGACCATTGTGATGGACTGTGTGTCATTCACCAATTTAAATCCTGTTTGCACCTGTGGGTTACTCGAATCATGGCTGAAAGAGGATGCTGAAAAGGATAAAATAGGGTAAGCAGTAGTCATTGTAGAAGCCTCATGTGAAACCTGGCCAGGGGAACAATGGTGATGGAGGCTGCCATGGAACCCAACAGCTGTAGGACCGAGTGAGCCTTAGATTTTTCCCTTGAAAGGATTGGAATCAGTTGTTGCTTTATCCTTAGAATTCTGTGCTCTGCAATGGCAGCTCTGCAGTTCTTTGTGTCCAAGATCACCCCTATGAATTCTATCGACTGAGATGGGGTGAGGTTGGATTTTTGCCAGTTTATGGTTATGCCTAGCCCTTGAGCAGCGAGGAGAGAGTATGCCAGGGCTTCTTCTAGTAGATGTCTGGTGGGGGCAGAAATGAGCCAGTCGTCTAGGTATGGAAACACCTGGAATCCTTGAAGTTGCAAGTGAGCTGTGACAACTGCCATGCACTTTGTGAACACTCTGGGGGCTGTAGAGAGTCTGAAGGGCAGTACTCTGAACTGGTAGTGACTGGCTCCTGCACGGAAGCGCAGAAATCTTCTTGATGGCCTGTCCACGTTTATGTGGTAGTACGCATCTTGAAGATCTATCGAGCACATCCAATCGTCTTTTTCCAAAAGCGGGAGGATAGACTGTATTGTGACCATCCGGAATTTTTGTACTCTCACAAACTTGTTCAATACACTGAGATCCAAAATTGGTCTCCAGTCCCCGGTTTTCTTTGGCAACAAAAATAGCCTTGAGTAGAATCCGGATCCTATCTGGTCTGGAGGGACTATTTGGATGACTCTCTTTCTTAGCAGCTTTTCTATTTCTAGTGCGGCTTCTTCCCTTTGACTGGGTGGAAGGTCAGGAAGGTTTTTTGAAGGGGCAAGACAAAAATCGAAGGGGATATGATAACCTCTGGTTATAATCCTTTGTACCAAAGAGTCAGTGGTGATGGTTAGCCAGGCAGAAGGGTACAAAGAGACATGTCCCCCAACCACCTCCAGAGGAAAGGAGTTGGGGCCGCTCTTCAGGAGCGCTGGTAGGACTGACCAGGGAAAGAATCCCTGGAACCCTGGTTACGCAGACCCCCTCTGCTCCGAAAGGAGCATCTTCCCTGTGAGTTTCCTCCTCTGCCTATGGGGGAGAACTCGGCCTGTGTGTCAAGGAAAGGACCCTGAGATTTCTTGAACCATATCTTCCCACTCTTTTGGTTTCGGGAGAACGCACATTGAGGAGAATAACAACCGACACCTACGGCAGAAAGGGTCTTACCGTCCTGTTCACATCTGGCCAGTGTGCTTTTAACTTTGGGCCCAAACAACGAGGAGGCCTCAATGGGAACGTTAAGAAAGGAAGCCTTAAAGGGTTCCACGAAATTGCACAAGCGCATCCAGGCGTGTCGTCTCAAGACCGCTGCTGAACCCGCTGCTCTAGCTGCTGCTCCTGATGTGTGAGATCTCAGTCGCATAGAGGAGTTAGATATTGATTCAATGGTGGCCAGCTGAGAGGCCACTTTGTCACGGACCTCATCAGACACGGCACTAGCCAAGGTTTCAGAGATCTCAGAAATTAGATCCCTTTGAAGCCTGGTAAAGTGTGCCATATATTCAGGGACCTGATAGCAAAGGTCGCTGAAGCAAAGGTGTGCTTCCCTACCCTGTCCAGGGCCCAGGACTCTCTGTCAGGCGGATGGACAGTCTGGCTTTCTTCTTCTGCCAGATTCTTTTTTGTTGCGGCCGCCACCACCAAAGCATCCACAGGAAGACCTTTGGACCAATGGGGATCCGAAGCAGGAGGGGACAAAATCTTATCTGGCCTCCTGGGAATAGCTTCGACAGTATCAGGAGCCTTCCAAGCACACTGCACGATAAGCCGGACACGTTCATCGGCAGGTGGAGTAACCCAGGAGGTAGGGGGCCGGGTGCGAAACGCCTGCAGGAACACAGATTCCTCAGAGGTAGGATTAGAGGACTGTCAGTCACCTCTCTGTTTCAGGATTTCAAGGATATCACCAAAGGATACCTCAGAGGGCGACCGGGGGGATCTTTCCCCATCATTGAAATCTGTGTCATCAGTGAGGGACTCCTCTGTGGAGTCCATGTGCTTCCTCTTACATGAACTTTTCCGGTGTACCTCCTCAGCGGGAGAAGCTGGAGAAGACAGCGGAAAAGGAGATTCCTGTGGGGATAATTCCTGAGGCCCTTGCACCTGGTGTCCACTAGGTGCGACTTGTGAAACCAGTGTACCAGAAGTGGGCAGAGGTATAGACAGCCCAGCATCGTCAGCGGCAGCAAAAGCCTTCTCCATCAGCTGGAAGGCTGGTCCACCTGAAGAGGAGTGCATGTCAAGGACAGGGGGTCACCCCTCCCCCAAGTGGCTCAGCCTGCCGACCCGGAGTCCCTGGATGGCTGTGGAGCAGCAAACTATGCGTGTCGCAACTGACATCCTGGGTCGTAGCAAAACTCGCCTGCCACAAAGACAACTGCGGTCCCTTAGTGAGATCCATAAAGGGAACCGCAGAAGGGGAAGACTGTGCTATATCCATGGACTTCAAAGGCAATGAAGGAGGAGAATAAAAAGGGGTCTTTGGAGACGGGTGATCACCTCCCAAGGAAGGGCAGTTCCTGAGGGGTGGGATACCTCTGGCCAAGAGCACCTGATGCACAAGACGCAACACATTATGTTCGGACAGGCTTTTAGTGGACCACACAGAGACTGAGGGAGAAACAGGCCTGTCCACAGAAGAGGCAAACTCGGTGTTCAACTCACCCGTCCGCACTGAGGACAACGGTGCCGAGAGCGAGTGGACTATGGATGTCTGCACCAAAGACATCGGTGCCGACATCATGGTCTGCACCGTCACAGGGATAGGTGCCGAAGTGGTTGTCGGTACCGAAGCTGGAACCGACAAAACTGGAGTCAATAATAAAGGCGTCTGTTCCAAAGAAGATCTCGGAGCCGACGAGGTCAAGGTCTGCACCGACTGAACGGTCGGTGCCGATACAGTGGTACTAGTCTGAACCGAGGAGCCCCTCGGTGCCGATATAGTGAAGGCTGCAGGAGAAGATGGAGCCGAGATCACTAGTGGAGCCGAAGGTCTAGGCACCAAAAGCACTGGGGCTGACTGAGTGAGATCCAGAGCAGAAACTTTAGCCTTTTTAGGTTTTGGTTGGCGGGAGTCCCCAGCCGGGTACGAAGGCAAAGACTTAGCCTTAGTAGGAACATCCAAAATTTTCTTATGGGGCCTAGGAGGGGTTGAGGCCTCTGACCCAGAAATAGCCTCAAAAAAGGGAGATTTAAGAAGTCCCTTCTGTAACAGCTTGTTTTTCCTTTCCAACAAGGTTCTATTCGAAAAGTTCTCACAAATAGTACAGGGCGGGTCAACAGACAAGTGGGACGCCCCCAAACAATAAACGCACAAAGAGTGTGCATCAGAAGTAGGTAGTTTGTGTCCACAATCAGAACACTGCTTAAACCCCGGACTACCTTTCTTATCTGCCATGACAGCAAATTAAATAGAAAAAGGTACCAGCAATGGTACAAAAGAATACCCGAAGGTATGAGAAAAAAGGGAAGGATTACCAACGATGGTAAAGAGAGAATACCTCGCGGTAAAAAGGTAGAGAAAAGATCAGAAAAACTTGAAGAATATATGTACTCTAGATGCAATAGGGTAAGAGATAATGAAATATAAACTTTTCTGACAGAAAAGTAATAAGAAAGATTATTAGACAACAAATAATTGTACTAAGCTCAAGAGCAGTAGCTTGACATGACCGAATGGCAATGCGGCAAATGAAATATGGGGTAACGGGTAGAGGGGAATTGTGGGTAAGAGTTTTGCTCGAGAGTTTGAAGCTGATGCGAGCTTGAAAAATGGCCAGCTCGGTTCCGAGGTCGGAACTGATACCCATGCACAAGGAATGAACGAGGATTAATAACATCAGATCAAATAGTCTTTGGATCAGACGGCTTCAAATCAGTGGGTTGGACTGGAGTAGGACAGACCAAGGAGGAAGTGGACAAAGGTCAGGTCACAGATCTGGAGGGAGTTGGAGCTGGCAGCACCCCCATCTGGATCTGAGCTCTGAGAAAGTTTCTCATCATCCCATCTACATCAGTTTCTGGAAGACCTAAGACAAGATGTGGAGGTCTTGAATGTCTGTGGGAAGACCCCTCCAAGAATGGTGAAGAGAGAAGTGTCTGAATCCTGCAGGAGTGGAGGAGGTTGGACCTGATGTAAATTAGATTTAGAGGCCCAACTATTTCGACATCTTAGTTGAAGGCTCCGATGAAGAGGCCGATGAGGAAGTGCAGTCTGGTGACCTCTTATGTGACTATCCTCAGAGGCTGAGTCTTGCTTCCCCTTGTCCAGTCACTTAGAGGGGGGTCTGAGCAGTTGTAGTAGAAGGGAAAAGGCCCTTTAACACTAACTTGTTTCTATGATCAGTAAGGACTGTGGAATTGAACCCAAGCAAACAGAGCAATCCATGTCCAAATGAGTGCGTCCCAAGCAATATACACATTCCCTGTGAGCACCCAAGTTAGGGATTTTATGCCGACAGGTAATGCGCTTTTTAAACTTTGTAGACTTCAAGTCTACAAAGAGAAAAAAATTATTAAGACTATGTAAATAAAAATGTTTTTATATATATTTTAGAGAACAAGAAAAAACAGGAATAGAAAGGAAGAACTACCAACAATAGTAGTAAAAAGGATACTCTACTGAGTAAGAATAAGTTTTTAAATTAGCAGTAGCCTACCAATGATGATACTTTACAGAAGTACCGATAAAAATGCTAGCAGTAAAAGCAGTAATTAACTAAAAGACACTAACAAACTGACAAGGGAGGTACGAGAAAGCCTGATTATGTATAGGGATAAAATTCTTCTAAATGTAACTCATGAAAATTTTGAAAATAACTCCCAAAGCTCAAGGGCGAGACAATCTGCATCTGAAGCTGAATAGCAGCAAACAAGGTCTGAGGTAAGTTAGGATGGTGGGGCATTATGGGTAAAGGGAGGAGCTTGAGAGTCTTGGATCCGAGGATCCGGTAGAAGCAGCAGAGTAGGATTAGAGTCTCAGATCCAAACCATAAGTTGAGGAATGGACATCAGATCATTCTTTTTTTATTGTTTCCTACTAGCACTTGTGTCATCAGCCTTTTTCCCCCCTCTCCCCCTTCAATAGTGAACAATAATAAACTTGTATAAAAATCTCCCTTCCCAAGATGACAGCTTCTGCTCTGGACTGCGACCACTTGCATAGACTCACATTCACCTGTCTGCAGCATTACTCTATATTCCCTTCATTCCCCCATAAAGACCAGCTTTTCACATGCTTAACAGTTTTCGTTATGAATTTCCTGCATTTCCTTAACAACACTTTTTTAAACTAAGCATTACCTATGTAGAAAACAGACAGCCCTTGAATCAACAGATTTTTTTAAATACTCTGATCTTCATCTTAACTAATCTATTAAGTGCCTATCACAGAATATTGGGTCTATATTAAAATCATGAAGAGGCATTACATTGAACACCTCTTCAACGTCACAAAGACCAAACGCACTAAACTGCGAACGATCAAAACAGCGATTTCTTTCCCTGGGAAAGAAATCACTAGTACCAGACACAGACACACACGCACGCAAGCACACACACACACACACACACACACATATACACACAATTTACAACATAACTAAGTGAGGGGCTGTGCCCCCCACACCCCCCAACTAAATAAACCAACTCTGAGATTGCACTACAGTGGGGTAAAGGGTAATGCTACGGTTCAGGCCAAGTGATTTTTTTCTCTCGCTGGCTTGAGCCTTCGCTATTTTCAGACTTTGAGCTTTACGTGTTGCTGAAGAGGCGTTCGATGTAATGCCTCTTCGCGATTTTAATATAGACCCCAGGATATTTACCTTTATAGCAGCAGAAAAAGAAGTTATGTAGCTACCATAACGTTCCATGTTAGTTGTCCTTCATCTCGCCTTCCTTCTTTCTGTTTAGGTTTGGAGCCGATCCTCGGCTCCGACTTGGCCTACTTCTATAGCTCGAGAGCTGTTTACTGGCTTGAGGCTAATCCTTACCCCAGAATGCCCAATGTCAGCTACCCACATCTTGTTTGTGATAGTGCAAGACATATAAACTGACCAGTAACCTAAAATCTGATTTACCAAAATAAAAGATCAGAATAAACGGTCATAAAATTACCTGGCATGTGATCCAAGAAAAAGGAACTCAGCCAGTGAAACTACAGTGAACTCCTCTCTATCCTCCATGAAGGGGGAAGGAGGGGGAACGCAAGAAGGAAGGCGAGATGTAGGACAACTAACATGGAACGTTATGGTAGGTACATAACTTCTTTATGTTAAGTTGTCCCATCTCGCCTTCGTTCTTGCTGCTTGGGACAGCGTCCCTAGCACCAAAAGACCCCAGGTGGCTCATTGGAACAGACTCTTCAGAACAGTGGAACCAAAGGAAGCCCTGCTCCAGGAGACCACATTCACTTTGTAATGAGAGATAAAGGTATGAGGGTTTGCCCAAGTGGCAGCTGCACAAATTGAGTCTATGGGCAATTTAGACTGAAAGGCTACAGAAGTTGCTAATGCTCTAGTAGAATGACCTTTTGGTTTTGCTGGTAGATCTTTATTTCTTAAATGATAAATAAAGGCAATGGTGTCAGATAACCATTTGGATAAGGTCACCTTAGAAACTGGAAGGCCTTGCTTATTGTGAGCATAGGTGAGAAATAACTGGTCTGACTTTCTTACCTCTTTAGTCCTATGGAGGTAAAAACGTAATTGTCTGTGCACATACAGTTGGTGAAGACTGTATTCTGCCTTGTTGCTATGACTGGGAAAGAAGACGGGGAGATCAATGGATTGATTTAAATTGTTTTCTGAACACACTTTTGGTATGAAGGATGGGTTGGTTCTTGGAGAAACTATCTCTGTGAAACACCATATATGGAGGACGAACACAGAGTGCTTGGAGTTCTGAAACACGTCTAGCTGAGGTAATAGCAACCAGAAAAAGTGTTTTCCAAGAAAGAAATTTTAAGGGACATGATGCTGCTGGTTCAAAGGGAGGCAGAATTAAAGAAGTCAAAACTAAATTGAGATCCCAAGGAGGAGGTGGATCCCTCACTGGGGGTTCTAAAAAGAGATGTTCCTTTCATGAAGGCTTTGCAGAGCTTATGAGACATTATGCTAGAATTAAGATTTCCAATATGAAAATTAGATATGGCAGCCAGTTGGTACCCTGATGGTAGCAGCAGCTGCACACGACTGTAAAAGCTCTGCTAGAAATTCTAGAATTTGATGGACTGGGGCTGAAAAGGGGCCTAAGTTTCTAGATTCTGCCCAGTGAGAAAATCTTTTCCATTTGCTAGCATACGTCTTTCTCGTAGTTGACTTATGGGAGGAAACAATAATATCACGAACTGCTGGGGAGATGCTTGGGAGCCTGCCTAAGGTAGGAAGTGGAGTAAACAAGCCATGAGCTTGAGAGTCTGAAGGGATTGGTGTAACCCGCCTGACTGATGAATCAAAAGATCTGGCACCGGGTCCAGAATCCAATCTAGGAGGTGGAGGTGTAGGAACAGAAACCATATCTGTCAAGGCCAATAGGGGGCAATGAGAATCATTTTGCAACCCAACCATTTTGCTTTCTGCACGAGTCTTGGAAATGGGGGAAATACATAAAGGAGTCCCCGAGGCTAATCGTGGACTAGAGTGTCCCTGGGTGGTTAACCTGGAAAAGGAAGCAGGGAGAAGTAGCTGCTGCATTTGTTGTAGAGGGGAGTGGCAAATAGATCACAGCAAGACTGGCCCCATTTGCGGAAGATAAGATCCGCAACTCCCTGATTGAGAGACCACTTGAGGCATGAGGATAGCCTTGCTGAGGATTTCCCAGGGATGTGCGTTGCTGTCAGAAAATGTTGTGAGGAAATCGTTTATTGCCATGTCTGAGGGCTTCTCAACACAAGGGGTAGGACCTGGTCCCGCCCTGCTTGTTGATGTACCACACAACTGACATGTTTTCTGTTTGGATCACAATAGTCCCGGAAGGAAGAGTCTTGAAGAGCTTGCAACGCTAGGAGCACCGTTCTCATCTCTGGGACATTGACATGCAGGTGGTACTCGTGAGGTTGCCACATGCCTTGGACTGTCCTGCCTTAGATAATGCCCCCCCCACCCTATCAGGGAGGTGTCCGTGGTCACTGTGGCTACCGAGGGGGTTGTATGAAAGGTCTGCCTTGGGTCACCAGTGAGGAGACCATCCACCAAGAGAAGTGTCTTTTGCATGTTTCTGTAATCAGGATCATGTGAGACATGGGTAGTTCCTGGAAGGACCACTGCATGAAAAGAAGCCACTGAAGGATTCTCATGTGGTAATGCGCTAATGGAACAAGAAGAATGGCAGCTGCCATGGTGCCTAGAGCTTGCAGGACATGTCTGACTTGAATCTTTCTGCTCTGCATTAGAAGTGACACTTGTTGGCGAATAGTGAAAACTCTTTCCTGAGGTAACCTTGCAAACATCTGTTTTGTGTTTAATTCTGCTCCTATATATGTAAGAGAGTGACAGGGCAACAAGGCAGATTTTTTTGAAATTTACTGTAATGCCTAGTTGGGTACAGGTTGATATTGTATAATCCCGTGCCTCTAAGAGTTGATGTCTGATGGTAGCAGTCAGGAGCCAGTTGTCTAGATAGGGAAACACCTGGAATCCTTGACGTCTCAGGTGAGCTGTGACTACAACTACTGCCATATATTTGGTGAACACCCTGGGGGCTGTGATGAGACCAAAGCGCAGAGCTCTGAACTGGTAATGACTGGCCCCTACCCGGAAGGGAAGAAATCTCCTGGAGTGTCTGTCCATTTTGATATGATAGTACGCATCCTGAAGATCTATAGAGCACATCCAATTGTCCTGACCCAGAAAGGGGAGAATGGACTGCAGTGTTACCATCTGGAACTTTTCTTTTTGTACAGATTGGTTCAATCTGCCGAGATCCAGGATTGGTCTCCAGTACCCTGTCTTTTTTGATACTAAAAAGAATCTTGAGTAAGTTCCGGATCCTAGTTGGTCTGCGGGGACTTCCTGAATGGCTCTTTTTTCTAGCAGTTTTGAGATGTGTATGACTACTTGATCCCTTAGATTGGGTGGGACATCTGGGATAGACTTTTTTTACTCTAGAGGGGGTTGATGGAAGGGAATTTTGAAATCTCCGGATATAACAGTACCCATCTGTCTCTTGTTATATTTTGCCAGGCTTTTGTGTACAGTGACAGTCTTCCCCCGACTGCCTCCAGAGGTGAGCAGTCGAGTAACCAGTCGGGGATGCTGGAAGGGTTTGGCAGAGAAAGTTTCTCTTTCACCCGTTTTTGTGGTCCCCCTCTGCCACAAGGGCAGCGTCTGCCATTGTTGTTTCCCCCTCTGCCCCTGGGGGGGGGGGGGGATCACCACGTGTGTCAGGAAAGGGTCCCTGGGATTTTTGAAACCACATCTTTCCATCCCTCTGACCTTTGGGATAAGGTCTGTTAGGAGTGGAAAAACAGACTCCCACAGCAGAGAGAGTATTGCCTTCCTGCTCACACCTGGTAAGCGTCTCTTTCACCTGAGGTCCAAATAGCGAAGAGCCATCAAAGGGAGTATTTGTGAAGAACGCTCGAAAGGGTTTCGCAAATTGACACAGCTGCAGCCAAGCATGTCTCCTGAGAGTCACTCCTGTACCTGCGGCTCTGCTCGCTCCATCGGCTGCATAGGAAATAAGCCTCATGGAGGAGTTTACTACTGAATTAAGAGTCGCAAGCCGGGAAGCTATTTTGGCTGATGCTCCCTTAGCTGTAGGATCTTGTAGGGGTGTCTCCAAGCTCTTTTTGAAGTCATGTAATGTGAGAGAGAGAATTCAGGGACCTCGTGGAGAAGGTCACTGAGGAAAACATTTGCTTTCCATATCTGTCCATCGTCCTAGACTCTGTTTGGTGGATGAACAGACGAAGAAGTTTCTGCTAACTCTTTCTTGGTGGCTGCTGCTACCACCACGGCATCAACTGGCACACCTTTAGTAAGAAATTGCTTGTCCTGGAGAGTTATGAATTTATTTGGTCTCCTCGGAGTAGGTTCCACAGAATCCGGAGCTGACCAAACCTTTCGAGCCACTACAGACATGAGTGGATCGAAAGGTGGAGACACTCAGGAGGTGAAGGGTCAGGAACCGAATGCCTCCAGGTATACAGACTCGTCCTCGGTAGGGGCTAGGGAAGACCAGCCACCGCTCTGCCTAACCATTTCAAGGATGTCTGAAAAGGAAACATCTTCTGAGGGGGACCTGGGGGACCCTTCAAATTCATCCAGGTCTGTATCGGAGGTGACAGACTCAGGGAAGTCAAGGTGCTTCCTCTTGCACTTCTTCCGGGAAGGCTCCTCTGAGTGATCAGGGGAGACCTCGGAAGAAAAGGATCACCCAATGGGGTGCCCTGGGGCATAAGTTCCCTATGCTTCTGGGCCGGAGGAGCAGAGGTTGGCACAGGCACCACGAGGGATGGAAATGATGGAGCTGACAGTAGGGCTGTTTCAGGGGACAGCACACTCTGCATGACCTCAAAGGCGGTCTGTATCTGAGGTGACAGACTCAGGGAAGTCAAGGTGCTTCCTCTTGCACTTCTTCCGGGAAGGCTCCTCTGAGTGATCAGGGGAGACCTCGGAAGAAAAGGATCACCCAATGGGGTGCCCTGGGGCATAAGTTCCCTATGCTTCTGGGCCGGAGGAGCAGAGGTTGGCGCAGGCACCACGAGGGATGGAAATGATGGAGCTGACAGTAGGGCTGTTTCAGGGGACAGCACACTCTGCATGACCTCAAAGGCGGTCTGTATCTGAGGTGACAGACTCAGGGAAGTCAAGATGCTTCCTCTTGCACTTCTTCCGGGAAGGCTCCTCTAAGTGATCAGGGGAGACCTCGGAAGAAAAGGATCACCCAATGGGGTGCCCTGGGGCATAAGTTCCCTATGCTTCTTGGCCGGAGGAGCAGAGGTTGGCACAGGCACCACGAGGGATGGAAATGATGGAGCTGACAGTAGGGCTGTTTCAGGGGACAGCACACTCTGCATGACCTCAAAGGCGTCCCGACCCCAAGGCAAAGAAAGCTCAAGCTCCAAAGAGACGGGAGTCCTTCTCCGCGTCGAGGGTGACAGCACTGAGGCCGATGTGGGAGCCGAGCTCACATGCGCCGAAGCTCCGAGAGGAGAGTGGGGTCGGACAAGGGTCCGATGCCACTTCCCCCCTCAGAGCCGACGAGAGAGCTTCAGCACCCAGATGCCTCGATGGACGGAACAATCGAGGTGATTGGAGCCGATGTCGGAACCGAAGAGGAGGTGATCGGCACAGTCGGTTCTACTATCAGCGCGTCCATGGTCTCCGGCTCCGAACTAAGTGTAGTCGGAAAAGGAATGGAGATAGAGGCGGATGGAGCCGCAACCTGTTGAGGTGGGCTGGAAAGTAATTTCGCAAGGGCCTGTGACTTAAGCAACCTGCTGACTACTCTCTCCACGTCCTGATCCGATAACCTAGAGGATCGAGAGGAGTGGGATGAAGAGCGATGACTGCTTTCACTTCCTAGTAAGGGTGACTGTGGCACCGAGCGGATCAGCTCCAATGAAGGAGACCTTGTTCGCTTGTGGCTCCGAGACAACTCCAAGGTAGTAGTTGGAGCCGAGGGAGGAGTTGTCTTGTCGATGCCAGTCAGCACCGACAAACTTTGTTGTTCAAGCCCAAGAGTCGATTCCGATGATGGAGCCGACGGCTTAACAGACTTAAGAGGATTTCACTGGCTGAGAACCTTTAGCCGGGGAATCCTGTGGTTTCAATAATCCTCGAAGGACTAATTTGTTTTTGCGCTCCTGCAGGACCCTTGGACTAAATGCATGACAGATAGAGCAGGAGTCCTGCAGGTGCACAGTCCGTAAACAATAAACACAGCTAGTGTGCCCATCTGTCAGAGACATTTTCTGACAGCATGACTCACACTTTTTGAAGCCGGAATCTTTGGCCTCTTTAGACATCTTTCGACAACTAAATTAAGGAAGCAAACATTCATTTTTTTTTTTTTTTTACAAATAAAGAAAAAAGGAGAGCCCCTAACATAAACGTCTGTCCTAAGGGGGGGTGGGACTCTCTAATTTAAACAAGTTCTGGGGAAACAGAAAGGCCTGCGAGTATGGAGCGACAGCCAACAAAGCACAACACACAAAAAAAGGCAATAAGGGGATACAAAGTACTATATAGACAAAACCTACTTAAATTCTGAAGAATAAACAACAATAATGATCTTTAATCCCCCTCTCTGCGCGTGGCTGCTGAGCGATCCCTGGCATCTAAATCTGTATACCAATCTGTTCAAAGCTTTTATACTCACCTTTTCCACTTCTGGTTGTGCCCTACTGGACTCCAAAGACCAGCTATATCCACCTACCTAAACTTGCCTGGGTATTTCCTCACCTGGGTAATCTAAACGCCCTTGGACTAAAAGCCACAGCAACTAATATTGTATGTTACAAAGTATTTTTTTTCTTTTAAGTACTCTATGTATATACTAGACCACTACACCTCCTAGGTGTACTAGTTAAACTGCCATATCTGCCAGCAGCCATACGCCCCCTGTTTTACTGCTGTTGCTCTCCACTATCTGTCTCTATGATACTGCAGCCCCCTAACTGTATTGTAGTACCCCTCTAACCTCTCCCTTCTCCATTACTTTTCTTTTTATTTTTATCCAACTGCTGCGATCTCTTTACAAGGCACTTTCAGGCTTTGGCCACTAGATGGCAGTCTTTACCCACCTCTAATCTCACTTTATTTCTCTTCCTACCTCCTACTTTAAACCTTTCACGCTTTTTGCACTCTTCTCCTTTACCATCTTCTTCCATAGTCCTTTAAACCTTGAACCTATCTCCTTCCATAGTCCTTATAAACCCTTTACCTAGCCCTTCTCTCCACCTCCACTACTCCTAGGTTAACCCTTACTCTCCCAGGTTTCCCCTCTCTTTTACTTCCCCCTTCCTTAGACTCACAACTTCTGCCTTTTTACTTACTGTCTCCTGTTCTTACCTTCCACCTTACTGATTGTTTCTTCTCACTGCTTTCACCTTTCTTGGGTCTGCCCCACTTCGGTCGCCCTGCGGGCTCACTCTGCTCCCCTACCCTACCCAAATTCCCGCACACCCCCAGTGGTCCTAGACTTATACTTCACTAAACACTCCGCTTATTTTTCTCAACCAATCACAAAGCTCCACATCACTAGGCCACTCCCCTATCTCTTTCTTACCTAATTAGTTCTAATTACCACTCGCTTGAACTACTCCTATCTTACCTATCCTAACCATCCTCTACACTAACTACCTCCCATTCCACCTCCTATTCAACCTCCATTAATTTCTTTCTTGTATATAATAAACCCTCCTCATTCTCTTGAAACATCCTCATCTGTTTTTCTACCTCACCAACTCACACAAGCTAATCTCACCTGATATCTACTTACCACCATGGCCCCAACACTCACAACTATTTTCACACACATGTTACTCTTAAGTACCACCTTACTTGGGTCTCTCCCTGATATTCTACCAGATCTATACTCTCCCTAGCCCTCACTCACTATCTTCCCTCCCTTCTTTTATAGACCCTCCTTTTTTCTCTCCCTCTCCCATTCTCAGAGTATTAGTCCCTATCCCTGTACCTGTCTACTTTAATCTCACCCTCCTCTCTTATTTATTGTTTTTTTCATCTCTACCTGTTTTTTTTCATTTCTACCTTCCTCCGCACAACCCTAAGGTACTTTTCCTTCTCCTCTAAACCTTTGCAGTTTCCCAACTTTGTAAGACTTTCCCCTGTGTACCTCTATCTCCCTCCCCCTCCCTTTCACCCTCACCTCCACCTCCATTGCCCTCCCTACTTTGGTCTTGTTCTCCCTTACCATTCAGCACCTCCACCTTTCCCTAGTTTTCCGGTCTCCTTTCTGCTTTTTACATACATTGCTCCCCCCCCCAGCTTACCACATCCGTGCCAGAACTATTATATGGGAGTAGCTCCCTAGAGGCGCCATCTTTAATCCCTCACTCTGCGCGTGGCTGCTGAACGATCCCTGGCGTCTAAATCTGTATACAATGTAAGTGTGTTTTTGAAACATGTTTTCATGTGATTTCATAGAATTGCCTGTTTAAGTCTCATTATCTTGCTTTAGCCACCTGCTTTTTCTGCACCATTTTACACTACTTTTTTGTAGTTTCTTGAAACTTAAACTCTGTGTACCTCACCTACTTACCGCGGCTCCTTAACCGCTGCATTGCTATGCCAGGAACCAGTAAAATGCTTCCACAGGACCCCTGAGCTGATTACAACAGTAGTGTGGGTGACTAACTTTGTAGTGAAGTTGCTTATCCTTATTTTTAAGCTTAGATACATAGTAGTATATCTACAATAGCTTATAATGTTTTTGTACTGATAAGCGACTGTCCTACGACACTGCTGCAGCTGCTATTTCTATACTTATATTGGGTCTCTGCTGCTCACGAACTGGATATATAATAATACATGTGCTATCCCTCTGGTATTATGGCTAATTCCTAACTTCTAGGATATACAGCACCACTTAGAATCAAAGCGTCTGCATTCCGTTGTGATTTTATCGACTTGTAATTAACTGGAGGCCTTCTTTTGAATAAGCTAGCTATAGGAGCTGTGTTTTACTATAAATCTTTTATTTATTGACTTCGCCTATCACAATGATGCACATGGCACTCCCTAGTACGATTTAATTTTAAGTACACTCGTACATTTTCCACCCTTATTAATTAAAACACTACTACAATATAACTAAATTACCTGGATGCTACAGAATTTGATTTCCCAGATACCTTGAGACTACAATTAACAAGGCGCAACTGAGATCCCTGTGTAGCTCATATTATTAGAATTTGGTGCAGGTTCTGGCGCTATAAACTAATTAAGAAGGGAAAATACGAACCATTGGCCTCAGCTGAAGCCGTACTACTACCCTGAGACCTGAAATAGTAGCAGCGTGATTGATAATTCTAGTTGCAATAATTACTCAATGCTGTAATAGAGCTAAAACGTTTTCATCACTGTTCACCTAAATCGACTTTAAACGAGTTGTCTGTAACTGCTGAAAGATAGCTACTTGTTTTTACTTTTCACTTACTTCTGGCTACAATGTTCAAATTGTAATGGATCCACTTTTAGTTAAAAGACTCTGTTTCTAGCTTATATTTAATACTATTCATTGTTTTTAGCTGGAACAACAGGAACCAAGTAGAAAGTAACAAACAACAGGAACAAGTTCCACCAGGATTTATTTAAAAGCACAAAATCTTTCTCTCTGACGTCTCGGCCAAAAGCCTTCAAGGAGAATAAAACACTTGCATGCAGCAGCAGCTTATATACATGGCAAATGAGATAATTACATAATTAATCAATTAGTACAACAATTCAACAAACTAATGTTCTCCAGTTGAGCTCTTCATTCAGCCCAAAAGGAAACATGGTTTTAAATTTTAAAATATATACAGTTTCTTTCTGCACTAATCTAGTTTTGACATCAATATCATTGTACATAGAAACACAAACTTGTTCTAAAATAGTTCCTTTCAAGCCCTCATTACATTTATCATGTGCTTCCAAAAATGTGCTGCAACTGGGCTGTCTTCTTTACCATTTTTGATGTCTCTTAAATGCTCCAAAAACCTTATTTTAAAAACCCTCTTTGTTTCCCCGATGTAAAATTTGTTACATGGGCACTTTAGAGCATAAATGACACCCTCAGAATTGCAACTAAATGTACCCCAACTATCAAATTTAACATTATTAATAAAATTAAAATTGGATACAATATGTTTACAAACCTTACATCTCCCACAGGGAAAAGTCCCAATTTTAGCAGGTTCCATGTATATTTGTGATGCAGGGATCTTAATCTTAGATCTTACAAGAAAATCTTTTATATTCTTGCCTTTACGGTAAGAAAACTTCATATTTACATCAAGCCATTGTTGAACATTTCTAAGTGAACAAAAATAAAGCCAATATTGGCTGACAATATCAAGGAACTGTTTTGTAAAACTACCATAAGTAGTAACAAAATAAATGTTTTCTTTAGTAGAACCTGAGCTGTCATGTTGTATTGTATTGTATTACACCCCCTTTGTTGAATAGATTTTATATATCTGGGTTTACCACCTGTACACAATCTTAAGAAGCTCTTATCCAAAATATTTGTGCCATAGCCTCTAGTAGAAAAAGATTGCACCAAAAGGCACATTTCTTCATGAAATACATCAGATCTATTACATAACTTGGAAATACGTAGCATTTCACCATAAGGTAGAGCCTCAATAACATGTAAAGGATGGCCACTATTTGCATGTAAATACTGGCAAGTCCCTTCAAATTTTTTATTAGGACGAGTAATGATATTCTCACCATCTGAAATATCCAATACTATATCTAAAAAAGGAATAGTGTGACCAATATTAAGGCCATCAAATTTGATATGAAATTTATTAGCATTAATTTCATTAAAAATTCAATAATTGTATCTTTGTCACTGTCTACCAAAAATATTAAATCATCAACATATCTGAAATAATAAATAACATGTTCCTGAAAAAATCTATGCTTATAAATAATATTTGATTCAAAAAAACCCATAAAAAGATTTGCATACATGGGGGCAAATGAAGCCCCCATAGCCGTGCCCTGTAACTGATGATATATAATATTATTAAATTCAAAAAATTATGTGTCAAACAAAAATAAACCATTTCCATAACATATTCTGAAGCAGGAGAGTTACCAAGGAAAAACCGAAGGGCTTCCAATCCATACTCATGTCCAATGCTTGTATACAAACTTTTTACATCAATGCTGACCCAAACCATATTCCTATTTACTTTGACATCTTTTATTTTAGCCAGAAAGTCAAAGACATCACTTATATAGGAAGGCAACCTAATAACATAGGGATACAAAAGTGATGCAAAAATACACCTAAATTATGAAGAAAATACTTAGACCCAGAGACTATGGGTCTCCCAGGGGGTTTATGTAGATTCTTATGAATTTTAGGCAGGCAGTAAAATAAGGCCATTTTACAGCCTGTTGTCTGAAACTTTTTAACATCTGACTGGCAAAAATAGCCAAGTCTTAACCCCTTATTAATTAGCTCCTTATAATCACGAATAGCTGAAAAAGTCTTCAGTTTCCACAGCTCTATACGTATTGCTGTCACCAAGATGTTGCATACACATTTCCATATAATCATTAAAACCCATGACAACCAGTTTGTTGCCTTTGTCAGAGGGTTTGAAAACAATATCATGTTTCTTACTCAGAGTTAGCAATGCTTTCCATTCTTGAATAGACATATTATAAACTATATTAGACCTATTACTCATAAATTGCTTGAATTCTAACTCAGAAAAATGGTTTACCAAGTTAACAAATTGACATACATCAGTATTGAGAGAATCAGGCATAAAAGTACTGTATGAAGGAACATTAGAAGTATCAAACATACAATATGCATTATTATCATCATTTTCTGAAGCACATGAATAAAAACTATCCATAGAGCTATCTAAACTCTCTTTTTCTATTTCTGAGGCAGAGAAAACATTCTTACTAAAAAAATATTTTAAATGCAATTTTCTAGAAAAAACAAACACATCACTTTTGATATCATGTAAACGAGTAATCACTGTAGGGACAAATTTAAGTCCCTTATTTAATACAGACATTTCTATGTCACTAAAATTGTAGTTAGAAAGATTAACTACATAGTCTATAACATTTAACATTCCATTACTCTGCTGTGTAGAACAAATATTACCGTCTTCCCCGTTTTGACCCCCTCTGTCCAAAGCGTTGCCCACCTTGGTTGGAAAACTGTTCCCAGGTCCGTTTCTGTCCCTGGGCTGGAGGAATCGAGGACGAGGACAATTTCCCGAAAAGTATGGTAAAATCTGTCCCTTTGCTCAGCTGTTGGAAGTGCAGGAAAGTCGCCATCATTCCAGTCTTCTTCATGAGAGGTATAACCTCCTTCGAAGCCGAGGAGTTGAAGGCTTGATTTCCGGCGTCATCAGGGCAAAACCTAACCTGCTTGCGCTTGAAGCGTTCAGTCCTTGACATGAACGCTTTGTTGGATTCATAATCACGAATATCCCTCACAAGTTTCCCTTTCTTTCTGTTAAGCAAAGTCACTTCATATTCTTTTAATTTTCCATTTGTTTGTTTAAGAAATTCATCAAATACGGACACAGGAACCACATTGGTTAAATCAGTACAGAGTTTCTTTATGTTAGAACACAGTTCCTTATGTTTAATCTGGTCACGTTCTATCAATATCTGCAGCCATTCACTCACACACTTGTGGGCAGCATGTACCCACCTTTTGTGGAAAGAAATATCTGTGTCCACACTCAAGTCAAAAGGACTAGAGGGATCCTTAAAGACTCTCAAACCTCTAGGTGTAGTCTCAGTCTCCACATATTTTTGTAGCCCACAGATGTTATAATGCATGAAGTTTCTTTCCACATAAGCTTTTCCAGTTCATCAAAAAGTAATTTGTGTTCTGCATTGACTGCTAGGGAAATCTTTCTACCCACCCCAGAAAAAGGGTTAGTGGGTCTCGAACGTCTATCTTCTTCCCATTTTTCCCATATACTGGAGCCATCATTAGAAACTCTTTGTACAGCTTGTCTCTCACCTCTGTCCATATGATTAGAAGCAGCTGAAGAGTTTACCAAAAAATTGTCCAGAGACATTTGACTTCCCTCCATATTATCTCTGAAAATCCGAGGTAGATGGAACTGAGGATTAGTAGGCATAAAGCTGGAACAACAGGAACCAAGTAGAAAGTAACAAACAACAGGAACAAGTTCCACCAGGATTTATTTAAAAGCACAAAATCTTTCTCTCTGACGTCTCGGCCAAAAGCCTTCAAGGAGAATAAAACACTTGCATGCAGCAGCAGCTTATATACATGGCAAATGAGATAATTACATAATTAATCAATTAGTACAACAATTCAACAAACTAATGTTCTCCAGTTGAGCTCTTCATTCAGCCCAAAAGGAAACATGGTTTTAAATTTTAAAATATATACAGTTTCTTTCTGCACTAATCTAGTTTTGACATCAATATCATTGTACATAGAAACACAAACTTGTTCTAAAATAGTTCCTTTCAAGCCCTCATTACATTTATCATGTGCTTCCAAAAAATGTGCTGCAACTGGGCTGTCTTCTTTACCATTTTTGATGTCTCTTATATGCTCCAAAAACCTTATTTTAAAAGCCCTCTTTATTTCCCCGATGTAAAATTTGTTACATGGGCACTTTAGAGCATAAATGACACCCTCAGAATTGCAACTAAATGTACCCCAACTATCAAATTTAACATTATTAATAAAATTAAAATTGGATACAATATGTTTACAAACCTTACATCTCCCACAGGGAAAAGTCCCAATTTTAGCAGGGACAATGAATTTTATTCATTGTTTTTATCCTAATTTCATAGCCAAGTACAGCTGCTGTCTTACAGATAGTCAAGTTATTTTGTAATTTAGGTGATTGCTCTGTGTTTTTGACCTATGCATTGTTTTTTAATCCTGTTGCTGATGTTTATTTGAACAATGAGCTTTTGACCTATTAATTGATGTTGTCTACTCCTGGTGCTTATGATTCATTTTTGACCAAGTTATTTAGTTCTGTTAAATCTGTACTGCTAAAGAAACGTCTCTCTTGCTTTGCCTAGTGTTAATTTTAACCTTCTTCTCACTTTATTTTATTGTTCTCCAGCTGTTCAAAGCTTTTATACTCACCTTTTCCACTTCTGGTTGTGCCCTACTGGACTCCAAAGACCAGCTATATCCACCTACCTAAACTTGCCTGGGTATTTCCTCACCTGGGTAATCTAAACGCCCTTGGACTAAAAGCCACAGCAACTAATATTGTATGTTACAAAGTATTTTTTTTCTTTTAAGTACTCTATGTATATACTAGACCACTACACCTCCTAGGTGTACTAGTTAAACTGCCATATCTGCCAGCAGCCATACGCCCCCTGTTTTACTACTGTTGCTCTCCACTATCTGTCTCTATGATACTGCAGCCCCCTACCTGTATTGTAGTACCCCTCTAACCTCTCCCTTCTCCATTACTTTTCTTTTTATTTTTATCCAACTGCTGCGATCTCTTTACAAGGCACTTACAGGCTTTGGCCACTAGATGGCAGTCTTTACCCACCTCTAATCTCACTTTATTTCTCTTCCTGCCTCCTACTTTAAACCTTTCACACTTGTTGCACTCTTCTCCTTTACCATCTTCTTCCATAGTACTTTAAACCTTGAACCTATCTCCTTCCATAGTCCTTATAAACCCTTTACCTAGCCCTCCTCTCCACCTCCACTACTCCTAGGCTAACCTTTACTCTCCCAGGTTTCCCCACTCTTTTACTTCCCCCTTCCTTAGACTCACAACTTCTGCCTTTTTACTTACTGTCTCCTGTTTTTGCCACCTTCCACCTTAGTGATTGTTTCTTCTCACTGCTTTCACCTTACTTGGGTCTCTCCCTGATATTCTACCAGATCTATACTCTACCTAGCCCTCACTCACTATCTTCCCTCCATTCTTTTATAGACCCTCCTTTTTTCTCTCCCTCTCCCATTCTCAGAGTATTAGTCCCTATCACTGTACCTGTCTACTTTGATCTCACCCTCCTCTCTTATTTATTGTTTTTTTCATCTCTACCTTCCTCCACACAACTCTAAGGTTTTTTTCCTTCTCCTCTAAACCTTTACAGTTTTTCAACTTTTAAGACTTTCCCCTGTGTACCTCTATCTCCCTCCCCCTCCCTTTCACCCTCACCTCCACCTCCATTGCCCTACCCTACTTTGGTCTTGTTCTCCCTTACCATCCAGCACCTCCACCTTTCCCTAGTCTTCCGGTCTCCTTTCTGCTTTTTACATACTTTGCTCCCCCCCCCCAGCTTACCACAACCATGCCTGAACTATTATATGGGACTAGCTCCCTAGAAGCGCCATCTTTAATCCCCCTCTCTGCCCGTGGCTCCTGAGTGATCCCTGGCGTCTAAATCTGTATACCAATGTGTGTTTTTGATACATGTTTTCATGTGATTTCATAGCATTGCCTGTTTAAGTCTCATTATCTTGCTTTAGCCACCTGCTTTTTCTGCACCATTTTACACTACTTTTTATAGTTTCTTGAAACTTAAACTCTGTGTACCTCACGTACCTGCCGCTTTTACCGCGGCTCCTTAACCGCTGCATTGCTATGCCAGGAACCAGTAAAATGCTTCCACGGGACCCCTGAGCTGATTACAACAGTAGCGTGGGTGACTACCTCTGTAGTGCAGTTGCTTATCCTTATTTTTAAGCTTAGATACCTAGTGGTATATCTACAATAACATCATGTTTTTGTACTGATAAGCGACTGTCCTACGACACTGCTGCAGCTGCTAGTTCTATACTTATATTGGGTCTCTGCTGCTCACGAACTGGATATATGATAATACATGTGCTATCCCTCTGGTATTGCGGCTAATTCCTAACTTCTAGGATATACAGCACCACTTAGAATCTAAGCGTCTGCACTCTGTTGCGATTTTATCGACCTGTAATTAACTGGAGGCCTTCTTTTGAATACGCTAGCTATAGGAGTTGCGTTTTACTATAAATCTTTTGTTTATTGACTTCGCCGATCACAACGACGCACATGGCACTCCCTAGTACGATTTAATTTTAAGTACACTCGTACATTTTCCGCCCTTATTAATTAAAACACTACTACAATATAACTAAATTACCTGGATGCTATAGAATTTGGATTTCCCAGATACCTTGAGACTACAATTAACAAGGCAAAACTGAGATCCCTGTGTAGCTCATATTATTAGAATTTGGTGCATGTTCTGGCTCTATAAACTAATTAAGAAGGGAAAATATGAACCAATGGCCTCAGCTGAAACCATACTGCTACCCTGAGACCTGAAATAGTAGCAGCGTGATTGATATTTCTAGTTGCAATAATTACACAATCCTGTAATTGAGCTAAATTTCATCACTGTTCACCTAAATCGACTTTAAACAAGTTGTCCGTAACTGCTGAAAGATAGTTACTTGTTTTTACTTTTCACTTACTTCTGGCTACCATGTTCAAATTGTAATGGATCCACTTTTAGTTAAAAGACTCTGTTTCTAGCTTATATTTAATACTATTCATTGTTTTTATCCTAATTTAATAGCCAAGTACAGCTGCTGTCAGTACAGCTGCTGTCTTACAGATAGTCAAGTTATTTTGTAATTTAGGTATTGCTCTGTGTTTTTGACCTATGCATTGTTGTTTTTTAATCCTGTTGTTGATGTTTATTTGAACAATGAGCTTTTGACCTATTAATTTATGTTGTCTACTCCTGGTGCTTATGATTTATTTTTGACCAAATTATTTAGCTCTGTTAAATCTGTACTGCTAAAGAGACGTCTCTCTTGCTTTGCCTAGTGTTAATTTTAACCTTCTTCTCACTTTATTTTATTTTTCTCCAGCTGTTCAAAGCTTTTATACTCACCTTTTCCACTTCTGGTTGTGCCCTATTGGACTCCAAAGACCAGCTATATCCACCTACCTAAACCTGCCTGGGTATTTCCTCACCTGGGTAATCTAAACCACCTTGGACTGAAAGCCACAGCAACTAATATTGTTTGTTACAAAGTATTTTTTTTCTTTAAGTACTTTATGTATATACTAGACCACTACACCTCCTAGGTGTACTAGTTAAACTGCCATATCTGCCAGCAGCCATACCCCTCCTGTTTTACTACTGTTGCTCGCCACTATCTGTCCCTATGATACTGCAGCCCCCTACCTGTATTGTAATACCCCACTAACCTCTCCCTTCTCCAATACTTTTCTTTTTATTTTTATCCAACTGCTGCGATCTCTTTACAAGGCACTTACAGGCTTTGGCCACTAGATGGCAGTCTTTACCCACCTCTAATCTCACTTTATTTCTCTTCCTACCTCCTACTGTAAACCTTTCACGCTTGTTGCACTCTTCTCCTTTATCATCTTCTTCCATAGTCCTTTAAACCTTGAACCTATCTCCTTCCATAGTCCTTATAAACCCTTTACCTAGCCCTCCTCTCCACCTCCACTACTCCTAGGTTAACCCTTACTCTCCCAGGTTTCCCCTCTCTTTTACTTCCCCCTTCCTTAGACTCACAACTTCTGCCTTTTTACTTACTGTCTCCTGTTCTTACCTTCCACCTTACTGATTGTTTCTTCTCACTGCTTTCACCTTTCTTGGGTCTGCCCCGCTTCGGTCGCCCTGCGGGCTCACTCTGCTCCCCTACCCTACCCCAATTCCCGCACACCCCCAGTGGTCCTAGACTTATACTTCACTAAACACTCCGCTTATTTTTCTCAACCAATCACAAAGCTCCACATCACTAGGCCACTCCCCTATCTCTTTCTTGCCTAATTAGTTCTAATTACCACTCGCTTGAACTACTCCTATCTTACCTATCCTAACCATCCTCTACACTAACTACCTCCCATTCCACCTCCTATTCAACCTCCATTAATTTATTTCTTGTATATAATAAACCCTCCTCATTCTCTTGAAACATCCTCATCTGTTTTTCTACCTCACCAACTCACACAAGCTAATCTCACCTGATATCTACTCACCACCATGGCCCCAACACTAACAACTATTTTCACACACATGTTACTCTTAAGTACCACAATAGCCTCTCTAACCATACCTTATTCTCTCACCTTCTTTGAAAATCTTACTCTACTTGAACAAAACCATCATTTCCAACAAACTTTACCATCTTCTTTCATCTACACCCTTAACCACAGTATCACCACCTCTACCACTAATTATATACTACCAAAATATCACAGAACAACCCATGTGACATACTTCACTATCAAAACAATTTTTTAACAATTCCCACACTATCTCCAATGTCTCCTCTACTTAGACAGGGATATTCATCCAAACCCTGGCCCCAACAATGACAATAGCAATAGCCTTGATAATGTAACTTTACCTAAGCGTTCTACACTAGCTAAAGCACCTAACTCCCTCCTGATAGCTCACCTTAATATTATAAGTATTAACAATAAAATTTCCCACCTGCATGCACTCCTGGATTTGCACTCATTTGATAGTCTATGTCTTACAGACACCTGGCTAAACCCTGCTACTCTAGACCAGGAAATTACCCCTCCAGGTTATAGTATCCTTAGATGTGACCGCAAAACCAAAAAAGGTGGAGGTATAGCCATTCTCTATAAATCTAATCTCCAGGTTTCCCTCTTTAATGAACTGCCATCATTACACGCCAGATCTGAAATGTTGTCTACTAAACTCCAAATAAACAACTCCAAATCTATCTACCTAATTTGTATGTATCTTCCCCCTGGTAACAATACTAATACTCTTGAAAACTTACTTAAGTACCTCTCTACCCAACTACCCCAGGAGACCATTGTACTGGGTGACTTCAACATAGACTGGCTTACCTGCAATTCCCTGAACCCTACTAACCACTTAAATCTCTGTGGATTCTCTCAATTAATAACCACTCCTACTAGAATCCACAAACCTAACAGGAAAGAATCTACTCTTGACTGGATCCTTATTAATAACCATCCTAGCAATTATACTCCAGGAACCCTTCCCGACAATATCAGTGACCATATGCTCACTTACATAATTAGACAAAAACTTCATATCCCAACTACTCATAATCTCAAAACTTCCCGCTCAAAAAAATTCTTTAATCCAGATAGTTTCCTGAACGAATTGCAAGCATGTGACTTGGTCACCGCTGACCCATCTTGAACTTGATGAGGCTGTGACCTACTTCAACACTAACTTTCTTCAAATACTAGACTACCACGCACCTTACCACTCCACTAGAATAAGAACCAACTCTGCCCCATGGCTAACTAAACAAACTAAGCAAAAAATGCTCCTTAGAAACAAAATATGGGCTAAATGGAGGGCTACCAAATGCCCATCTGATCACCTCCTCTTTAAACAATTAAGAAATGCCACCAAGAAGAACACTCTTAGAGACAAAAAAGACTTCTACCTTCACCTCCAACAATCCACTCAACAAACTCCACAAAAATTTTGGTCAGGGATAAACAAACTTCTTCAGCCAGGACACTCGACTACTCCTGCCCCATTAGGTTTCAACCATAATAATTCCAACCTGATCCCTGATGACTTTAATAACTACTTTACAGAAGCCATTCAATCCCTAGCCAATTCTCTACCTCCAACTACTGCTTCCCCACCAAATACCTCCAAGACTTGATCTCCTACCTTTCATATACACCCTGTTCCTACATCTCTTATCTATAAGCTACTTAAAAAACTGAAACCTTGCACCCCATCTGCCGACCGTCTCCCATCTGAATACCTACAAATTGCCGCTAAAGCTATAGACTACCCCATAGCTATCCTTATTAACAGAACTATCTCTGAAGGTAAAATCCCTACCATATGGCTGAGCTTTCTAATTATCAACCTATTGCCTTACTCTCCCCATTAGCTAAGATAATGGAAAAATGTATTCACAAACAACTACTCAACCACCTACTACAAAATAATCTACTAGCCAACTGCCAACATGGCTTTAGACCATTCCACAGCACAACAACTGCCCTTCTATCCTTCACTGACTCTACAAATAAAAATCGTAACAATAACTCCTTTTCCTCTGCACTATTTATAGACCTGTCAAAAGCCTTTGATATGGTTAACCATAACTTACTTCTAGACAAACTAAAGTACCATTCTCTTGGTCCACTAGCATTACAATGGTTTAGGTGTTATCTTCAAAACAGACAGCAAGCAGTACTTTGGGATAACAAACTGTCTTCACTACTTCCAGTAAATATTGGAGTCCCACAAGGCTCTGTCTTAGGTCCCCTTCATTTTTCCTTATTTATTAACAACCTCCATATGAACATACCTCAAGCCACCTGCATTCAATATGCAGATGACTCAACCTTAATCTGTACTGCTAAGAACATGGCCTCCCTCCAGTCCCTCACCCAAGCTGTTTTCCAAAATGTAGAAAACTGGTTTAAGCAACTCTGTCTCCTCCATAATCCCAAAAAAACAAAATTACTGCTTTTTACTCCAACTCATAAATCACCCACTCCATTCTGCTCTATAACCTCTGACAATGCTACTAACACAACCCCAGATACTACCACCTGCCTACTAGGTGTTACAATTGATAATCGTCTTAACTACGATGACCATATTAACTCCACCATAAAGACTGTTAACAAAAAACTTGGAACTCTCTACAGAATTAAACCCTTCCTTACCCCCTCAGCCAGGAAAACTATTGCCCAGACCCACCTCATTTCTACCCTTTTCTATGCCTCTGCTATATATACTAACCTATCTAAAAACAACATCTCGAAATTTTCTACCTGTTATAATAGCATAGCTAGATTCATCACAAGCTCTCCATTTCAAACTCACCATTGCCTTAACCTCAAACAACTACGATGGCTAGAATTGCAGAACCATATATTTATTTTATTTATTTATTTTTATTTATTTTACATTTGTTGACCGGGCTAGTCTAGCTGGATCAAAGTCCATTTTCAGTAGAGGCCCGGGGAGAAAAGCTCCACAGATAAAAGCAAGGTAAATTATAAACAAGTACGATACACTTATGAGACTGGCAATGAGCAAAATACAATGATATTAGTCCAGGTATGGTTGTACAAATCTAAGAAAAAGCAAATAATACCAACTATGGATTTAATACTTTCATACTTCTTTTTGAAGTTCAAATGTAATGGATAGTTATAAAAACATTAATTGTTAATTAATAATTTTTTTTTTTTTTTTTAATTCATGTTTGAGAGTGGTAGTAACAATGTAATCATTAAGTATTTATGTGATCAGAGAGAAACATTACAGAGTTGAATAAAGAAATATGAAAGTTGAAAGATGAGAGCAGGTTAGTCTGGATTGGTGCAAGAGCATAGCCAGAAATTGTTTAGATGTAAAAGAAGTTGTTTTTTAAAGTGAGGAAGAGTGGGTAGAGAGGAGATATGTGTGGGGAGGTTATTCCATATTTTACCAATTGCGTTTGAGAAAAGGCAGTTTCCTGCAGAATTTGTAATTCTAGTAGTGTTGACTTGTAGCTTTTCGGAGGAGCGTAGTTGTTTCAGGTTACAATAAGGAGTCAAGAGGCTGCTAAGGGCTGGTGTTTTGATGGTTGATAAAGAATTTTGTGTGCTATTTGAAGTTGTTGATAGATAAGCTTGTTAGGAAGTTCCAACCAGTGTAATACTTTTAGGTTTAGACAGTGGTGGGTTCTATACTTAGATGCTGTGGCAAATCGAGCTATATTGTGGTAAGATGTAGTTAGTTTCCTAAGGTTACCTTTAGAGAGATGAGTGTAGATAGGGGAAGCATACAGTAGGGTAGAGATAAGATGGGATTGTGCTAAGGTGGACCGTGCTTTGGGTGTAAGGAAGGGTTTGATTCTATACAGTGAGCCAATCTTTTTATTCACTGCTTTTATTGTGCTGTTGATGTGATAATCAAAATTAAGATTATTATCAATAGTAACACCTAGCAGTTTTGTAGTAGAGTCAGGGGAAATGTGGGAATTATCACTTGCAGTAATAGTGAAGTTTAGTTGAGTAGATTTGTGGGTAGGTGAGAATAGTAATAGCTTAGTTTTTTGGGGGTTCAGGAGAAGACATCTTTTTGAGAACCATTGTTCAACGGTTGAAAAGGTTGATTGGGTCAGTGACTGGAGTTCTATTTGAGAGGAAGCTGTACAAATTATGGTTGAATCATCTGCATATTGTATGCAGGTAGTGTTTTGGATAGATGATTGGAGATCATTAATAAAGACAGAAAATAAAAGTGGTCCTAGTATAGATCCTTGGGGTACTCCTAGAGATGGGTAGTAGAGTGGATAGAGAATTTTTCCAGAGTACTGCTTGTTGCCTGTTTTCAAGATATGATGAAAACCAGGTTATTGAAGAGTAATCCAGGGCAAGGGATTTAAGTATGTGTAGTAGAAGTCTATGGTTTACCATATCGAAGGCTTTTGATAGGTCTAGGAAAAGTGAAGAGGTTAGTTTGTTGTTGTTACGGTTGCAGTTGATAGTATTGGTAAAAGAAAGTAGAGCTGTGGTAGTACTGTGTGAGGGTCTAAAACCATGTTGAGTGTTAGCTAGCAGTTTGTTATGGAGGAGATGGTTGAGTAGTTGTTTGTGTATACATTTTTCCATGATTTTGGCTAGAGGAGATAATAGTGCAATGGGGCGAAAGTTAGAAAGGTCAGTAGATTTACCTCCTTTGTGTAGGGGTATGATGTATGATATTTTCCAAATTGCTGGGAAAGTACTTTCTTTTATGGATCTGTTTATTAGGATAGAGACAGGGTAGGCAATAGATTTAGCTGCTATTTGCAGGAATTCAGCAGGAAGCTTATCTGCTGAGGGGGTAGTGGGTTTTAGTTTTTGTAAAAGTGATTGTATATAGGAGGTGGATATGGGTTGAAGTTGGAGGGGAGGGAGAGTTGTCGATCCTACTTAAGAGTAGCTGATAAGTGTCAGGAGATAGGTGGTCAGCTAGACTCTGTATGGAAGTGGTAAAGAAAGTATTGAAGTTGTTGGCTATTAAAGAGTGATCATCAGGGTCAGAGTCCTGTGGGTTGGGTGTAACTGTTTTGCCTGGGGTAAGTAGATTGTTAATCGTAGACCAGAACTTTTTAGGTTCTTTTGTAGTGGATTGCTGAAGATTACAGTAATAATTCTTTTTATCTGTAAGGATGGCGCTTTTGGTACTGTTTCTAAGCTCTCTAAAGGTTTGATGATCTGTTGGGTTTCTAGAGGAACGCCATATGCTCCAAGATTTATTTCTGAGTTTTATTTTATGTTTAGTATTAGAGGTTAGCCAGGGTGCTGTTTTAGTCTTTATTCTAATGGTGCGACTTGGGGCATGTTGGTTTAGGATTGCAAGGAATGCTGAGTTGAAGTGCTCAACAGCCTTGTCGAGTGTGAGGTGTTTTAGAAGGGTCCAGTTATATTGTGAAAGTTCTGTTTGAAATAGGTTGGGATTAAATTGTTTTTTGGAGTGTAGTATTTTGTGAGAGGAAGGTAAGTTTAGGTTAGTTTTAGCTCTAATGATGTAGGTGAGGGAATGATCACCTAGGTCATCTGGAAGGATGCCAGTTTGGTAGGTTTGCAGGGGGGAGTTAGTAAGGATCCAGTCTAGGGTAGTTTCTTTGTTGCTTTTTTTATTGATCCTGGTGGGACTATTAATGAGTTGTTTGAAACCATGAAGGTTTATATGGGAAGTAGGGTTTGTATTGTTACGTGGTTTCCAATCAATGTTAAAGTCCCCAAGGAATAGTGTTTCTTGAGGGAGTTTATCAGAGAGTTGTTCTAGAATTTGTTCTAAGGTGGGATATTATTTCCTGGGGTAGATAAGCACAAATTATGTTTATTGCTTTAGAAGTGTTGATTTGTATTTTGGAGCAGATTATTTCGCATTATTGTCTTGGGTGAGGTAAGGTCAAGAAGAGTAAGGTTTAGGTTTGTTTTATATATTATTGCTACTCCCCCACCCTTCCTGGTGGTGCGATCAAGTCTAACAATGTTATAGCCTGGTGGGGTAATTTCTATGTCTTTGATTGAAGGCTTTAGCCAGGTTTCTGATAAGCATAAAATATCAAAGTTGTGTGTCTCTAGTAGGGCATGGAGTTGACTAGTTTTATTACAGATGCTACGTATATTGAGATGGGCCACGGATAGTAGGTTAGAGGGTTTAGAGGGTAAGGTAGAGAATGGTTTGGTATGGTTTCTATGTGTTATGGTTGTATTATGTAGTGGGCCTGGGTTGGGGTGTATGTCACCATCTTGTAGTAGATGGAGTAGTGTAAAATTTCTTTCTAGTCTGAGTATTTGGAAAACATCAAGTATTTTCTTATTTTTAGATTTTAGTAGTTTGCAGTGTAGTAGTCTGTGGTATTTGGCAAGAAGGTAGATGGATTGTGAGGAGGTATGTAAGAAGGATGGGGATGGAGAAGTTTCTGGTGTGCATGTGTGTTTTGATGGAAGTGGGAGAGAAACAGTTAGAGAGTATTCATATGAGGTTAGGAAATAAGTAGTAATAAGAGAGTAAAGTAGTAAAAAGGAGATGGATATATTCAGTTTTGACTGGAGGAAACTTATAGTCATGGTAATGTAGTTGGAGGTTAGTTGAGAAGATGGATATAGTGAAATGGTGTGTTGTAAGGTTAGAGTATTTAGGAGGGAAGGACAAATGAAAAGGAATGTGATGTGTTATGTGTGTTAGTAAGAGAGGGGTGGGGCTAGTTATAGTAAGTAAGTGGGTGTATCCAGTTACAGGAGTACAGCCCAGTTTGAATATGATTTGGGAGAGGAGTAAAGGGGCGTGATTATAGGTAAGATAAATGTAGGACCCCCTGGGGGTGGGTGGGAATTGGGGGTAGGGAGGGGAGCGGAGTGAGCCAGAGGCTAACGGAGCGGGAAGAGCCAAAGAAGAGAGGTTGAGGGGAAAACAATCAGTGGAGTGCTTATAGAGAAGGTAAGTAATCCAAGGGGATGGAAGAATGCTTGGTGTGTAAGGACTAAGTGAGGTAGGCTGGAAATAAGAGGGACAGAAGCTGAGAGGAGAATGTACAGAGGTTAACAGATAGTTGGACACGTAGTAAATTATTAGGGAGAAAGAGGTTTGCAGGGATAAGCAATACTAGGAGTAGGGAGCCACCTAGTGGCCACAGCAGGTATTTGCTGCGAGGACTCCTTACAAGGCTTGTGGCTAGGAAGTGGGGCAGGTAGCTAGAGATACTAATGGGTGTTGCTGGGTCAGGTGGATGGGAAAAGCTAGGGTAGGCTGCTAGCTGATCTTGCTTTGAGAATAACAACTTTGCAGGATGTGAGAAGCATACAATAGTGTTCTGAAAACCTGGAAGAGTTATAGGACGTACTTTCTTGTGTCCTTTCAGGAGGAGGCTATCCAAAACTGTAAGCTTAGGTCCCTAGGTAGGGAAGGCGACAGGAGTCTTAGGTAGGGTATACTTTCCCAGACCTTCTGGAGGTCAGAAAGTAATAGAGTTTCTTGTGTCCTTTCAGGAGGAGGCTATCCAAAACTGTAAGCTTAGGTCCCTAGGTAGGGAAGGCGACAGGAGTCTTAGGTAGGGTATACTTTCCCAGACCTTCTGCACTCTGTCAACAGTTACTTATCACTCAAAAGATCCTATACCACCCAAATAACACCCCTATCCTCACTAATCTGATTTCACCATATAAAAATCTAGCTACAGTACATTCTGCGAATAAACTCCTGGTCTCCTCGATTAAATCTAACAACAAAGCTGGTGACTCGCTTTTCTCAAACACTACAGGTAAAAACTGGAATCAGCTCCCTCCTGAACTATCTACCCTAGCTTCTACTTCTCTATTCAAAAAACATATTAAAGAACATCTTAAAACTCAGTGGTTTTGTCCTTGTGCTAACCCAGACTGAAACATTTTTCCCCTCCTGCTCATACCCCTTCCCCTCTCCCCTAACCTACGCCTCCAAATCTATTTACTTCTCTTTTTTTTCTCATAGTAATAGGATAAAATATAAGGACTTGACTGTTTGCTCATACCCAACTTGTGTTTAGTATACTTGTTTTTCTTATTTTGTTTAACTTTTAGCATAATGTCTATAGTCAATATTTTTAATACTATATTTTTTCTTTAACCAATACTACCTCTGTACTATTATACATGTCTTTGTTATATATTAACTTTGTTATTGTTCATGCTTGGAGCTTTTCTCCCCGGGCCTCTACTGAAAATGGGCATATATCCAGTTAGACTAGCCCGGTCAACAAATGTAAAATAAAACAATAGAAAAAAACTATACTAAGCCTGAGCCAGTAACGAAGCAACCTCGCAGCTGAAGCGGCAAACGAGATCTGGGTAGCTGACGCTGGGCATTCTGGGATAAGGGTTAGCCTCGAGCCAGTAAACAGCTCTCGAGCTATAGAAGTAGGCACAGTCGGAGCCGAGGATCGGATCCGAACCCAAACAGCAAGAAAGATGGCGAGATGGGACAACTTAACATCCCTTGTTCTTTGAATTATTTGATGCAAACACCGACCCTATTCTCCTCAAATGGTTTACCCTATGCATAAACATTACATTCATTCTCTTACTTGCATATCACAATCGATACTTCAAATATCAAATATTTAAATATAATCTACCAAAAGGCATAAGACCTTGTCAAGTCTTTGAGTCATCTTCCTAACAAATTCAGTCATATTTCTAGCACGTACACTTCAAGAATCTTGTAGATGACAGTTTTTTCTTGTAGCTTTAGAGCACGTGCAATATGTTCTTAACTTAGCTATTCTGACTAACTAGTATCCGAGAATACTTTAGTGAAATGTGTCTGCTGACAGCACTAAATTGCTCTTTTAGATTAGTTGAGATGCAGCTTACAAGACACTAGTGGGCATTCCAGGCTCATAGTCAATTCTGTTACCCCATGCTTGTGTTAGTCCTGCCCATATACCTCTCAACTATTCAAAACTTCACAAAATGTCCAGATTTTTGCCTTACAGTTTTGGTAAGCTCCTCATTTTTTTGTTTTCTGGCAAATCACTGGAATACTGAAGTCAATAAATAATGAGACATTTGAGTTTCAGATGTCAACTTCCAGAAAATGCATGCCAATGTAAAACTGGTTATTCTAGCCACTTTCTAACTTTATAAGAGCAATATTTAAAATCTGTCCCTGATTTGAGCCATCCCTCCACCTTCCATTATTTTTGGCTTTATCCAGATTTTACCTAACTAAGCGATTTGCCTCCCCCCAACTCAAGTCTAAAATTTCAACTAATCATTTTTACATTCCTGTCATATGAATTCACTAGACAATTTTCACTTTACATTGACTGGGCTGTTACATCAAGGCTTTCGACCAACTTTTTTTTCACTTTTGTACAGCAGAAAACAACAACAAAAACAGCTGTACTTATTTTTCTTCATCCATTTAGGCCATCTCTGGATTTCCCTTTGGGGATTTCAATCCTTGTTACAAATCAAGAAGTTATGTATTCACCATAACGTTCGATGTATGTAGTCCATCTCGCCTCATTCTTACTCGTGGGTTCGGAGCCTAATATTGTCTCCGACTCGGCCGATTTTACTAGCTCAAAGTCTCTCATTGGCTGGGCTAAGAGAGTATCCCATGGTGCACTGCTCCATATCCCCAGATCTAGTTTGCTGCGAAAATCATTTGTACTCCATACACCCATCACATCCATATAAACAATAAACTAATCAAAGGGACTCTGTAGGTGACAACCTAACCTCCAAATCCTCCAGGCAGGGGGAAGGTGGGAGGGTAAGTAAGAATGTGAGGCGAGATGGACTACATACATCGAACGTTATGGTGAGTACATAACTTCTTGATGTTATGCAGTCCTATCTCGCATACATTCTTACCCGTGCGACAGCGTCCCTAGCACCTACATCCTGGGTGGCTCATAGGAAAATACTCCTGAGAACTGTGGAGCCAAAGGAAGACCTGCCCCTGGAGTCCACGTCCAATTTGTAATGAGAAACAAAGGTGTGAGGAGAAGCCCAAGTAGCTGCAGCACATATATCATCCATTGACAATCTAGCTTGATAGGCTGTGGATGTAGAAACAGCCAGAGTAGAATGTGCCCTGACTGGAAATGGCAAATTTTTACCTCCTGCCTGATAGATGAAAGAGATACAACTGGTTATCCATCTAGACAGCGTGACCTTAGATACCGGAGAACCCATTCGGTTTTCCGAAAAGGAGACAAAGAGTTGGTCAGATTTCCGGACATCTTTTGTCCGGTGTAGATAGAAGCATAACTGTCTATGTACATCCAGTTGGTGAAATTTAAATTCTGCCTTGTTAGAAAAGTGGAGGAAAAAAACAGACAACTCAATGGACTGATTCATGTTAGACACGGAAGCCACTTTAGGAAGGAACGAGGGGTTTGGCCTAAGAGAGACCCTATCTTTATGGAAGATTAAATATGGGGGTTTGATGGAGAGGGCTTGAATTTCCGAAACCCGCCTCGCTTAAGTGACTGCTGTTAAGAATGCTGTTTTCCATGTCAAGAATTTTAATTCACACGTAACTGCAGGCTCAAATGGTGGTAAAGTAAGGGCTTGTAGAACAAAATTGAGATCCCAGGGCATGATAGGTTCGGACACTGGGGGACGAAGCAACAGAGTACCTTTAAGGAATGCTTTGCATAGTCTTGTGTGCCATGAGACTAGGTTCATTCGGTACGTGGAAATTAGATATCGCCGCCAGCTGAAATTTGATGGTGGCTGATGCGGACCCCTGATAGAACAGCATAGACAAGAACTCCAGAACTGAATCCATTGGAGTTGTGTAAGGATCAATGCCTCTAGTATGTGCCCAGATAGAGAACCTTTTCCATTTGCTAGAATAAATCTTTCTAGTGGATGGGTTATGAGGGGATGATAATATATGGACCACTTCAGGTGAAAAATATGACGTCTGATTAGCGATGGAAGTGGAGTAGCTAGGCTGTCAACCGGAGGGTCATCAGAGAGAGGTGGAACTGTCCCAACATGTGTGTCAGTAAATCTGCTTGTGGGTCTAGAATCCAAGGAGTGGCCACAATGTATGGTTGAAAAAAGGGGAACCAGACTTGACGAGGCCAGTGTGGGGCAATCAGAATCATTCTGCTTCCCAAGGATTGCGCTTTCTGAATCACCCTTGACAGCAGGGGAAACAGAGGGAAAGCATAAAGCAGACTGGAGGGCCAATCGTGAACCAGAGCGTCCCTGGGTGATTCCCCCTGTGGGGGGATCAGCGTGAAGTAGTTGCTGCATTTCGCATGGAGAGGACTGGCAAAAAGGTTGCAGCAAGGCTGACCCCATCTGCTGAAGATTCGCTCTGCAACCAGGCGATTCAGGGACCACCCGTAAGGCATAAGGATCGCTCTTGCTTAGCCTGTCCGCTATAACGTTGGACTTCCCCGGAATGTGCGTTGCCACCAGAAACCGTTGGGAAGCTATTGCCCAATGCCACACTCGCACAGCCTCTCTGCACAGAGGGTAAAACCGGGTTCCCCCTTGCTTGTTGAGATACCACACTACTGATATGTTGTCTGAGTGTATCGCAATAGTCCCTAGAGGAAGAACTTTCTGAAGTGCCTGCAACGCAAGAAGCACTGCTCTCATCTCCAGGACGTTTATATGCAAATGTATCTTGTGTTCCTGCCACGTGCTTTGGACTGTCCTGCCTAGATAATGCCCCCCCACCCCATCTGGGAGGCGTCCGTGGTCACCGTGGCAACAGGGACGGGTGGAATGAAGGACTTTCCACCATTCAAATTGCTGGTGCACAGCCACCAACGGAGGTCCTGCTTGCACCTGTCCATGAGTACGATGGGATGAGATAATGGGAGTCTTTGGAGAGACCAATGGACAAATAGGAGCCACTGAAGAAGTCTCATGTGTAATCTCGCTAGAGGGACCAACATGATAGTTGCTGCCATGGTCCCTAGGAGTTGGAGAACCAAGTCTTGCCTTCGCTAGTCTCAGGGACATCAGCATGTGTATTTGTTGTTGTAATACTGTGATCCTTTCTTGTGGTAAGAATGCTCGCATTTGAAAGGTGTCTAAATCTGCTCCTATAAAGGTGACACGCTGTGAGGGCAATAAGGCAGATTTTGCCCAGTTTATTGTTATGCCCAACTGATGACATAGACTGATGGTAGCATCCCTGGTCTGAACTAGTTGATGCCTGGTGGGGGTGGTAAGGAGCCAGTCGTTCAGGTACGGAAACACCTGGAATCCCTGACGTCTCAAGTGAGCCGTCACCACCGCCAAACATCTGGTGAACACCCTGAGGGCTGTGGTGAGACAAAGGGTAGGGCTCGAAACTGGAAATGACTGGCTCCCAGCCAGAAGCGTAGGTGACTCCTGGATGCTCTGTCCATTTTGACATGGTAGTAAGCATCCTTGAGATCGATGGAGCACATCCATACCTCCTCTCCCAACAATGGGAGAATCGACTGTAGTGTGACCATACGGAACTTGGACTTGTGTAATTGTCGAGTTGACTGAGATCTAGTATGGGTCTCAGGTCCCCTGTTCTTTTCGGCACCAAAAAGAATCTTGAGTAAGTCCTTAATCCGATTTGGTCTGAGGGGACACGTTGGATGGCTCCTTTTTCTAGCAGCTGCGAGACCTCTGAGGCTGCTTGATCCCTTTGACTGGGTGGAACTGATTGGCGGGGGTACTGAAGAGAATGGAATGAGGTAACCTCTGGAAATTATCCGTAATACGCATCTGTCCTGGGTAATGCTCTCCCAGGCTTCCGGGCATAAGGAAATTCGACCCCCGACTGGCTCCGGATAAGCGCAGTCGGGCACACCCTCAGGAATGAGAGTATGAAGAGCCACGGAAGGAGTCGCAGTCTCCCGAATTGCGGGGGCCCCCTCTGCCTCTGGGGCGACGTCTCCCTGAATAAACCCCCTCCCCTGCCTCTGGAGGGGGGTTCACCTTGTGCGGCAGGAAAAAACCTCTGTGATTTCTTGAACCACATCTTCCCCCCACGCTGGGCCTTGGGATAAGGCCTAGAAGGAAGGGAAAAACGGACCCCTATGGCAGACAGGGTCTTTCCCTCTTGCTCACACCTGGTGAGGGTGTCTTTCCACTTTGGTCCCAAACAAGGAGGAACCGTCAAATGGGGCGTCAGTGAAGGAAGACTTGAAGGCCTCCGCAAAGTGACAAAGGCATAGCCAGGCTTGCCTTCTAAGGGCAACCCCTGAGCTTGCTGCCCTACTCGCTCCCTCGGCTGCATACAAAATGAACCGCATGGACGAGTTAGCAATGGAGTTGAGGGTAGAGACCTGGGCGTTAACTGTCTGAGCCACCGCCTCAGGTATGTTACCCGCAAGACTATCTCCCAACTCTTGGAGGAGATCTCTCTGGAGCCGAGTGAAGTGAGACAGATAATTCAGCGACCGTAGTGTGAAGGTTGCTTAAGATAGGGTACGCTTCCCATACCGATCCATGGTCCTAGACTCCTTGTTAGGAGGATGGACGGATGAAGAAGACTCTGCTACTTCCTTCTGGTTGGCTGCCGCCACCACCATGGCATCTACAGGGACTCTTTTTGACAGAAACTCTTTGCCCTGGGGGGGGGGGGGTGGAAAGGAATTTGTTGGGATGCCTGGGCACGGGCTCCACAGAATCAGGGGTTTCCCACACTCTTTGACAAATGTGGTCAAGAAGTTCGTCGAAGGGTGGAGACACCCAAGAGGCGAAGGGTGGAGACACCCAAGAGGCGAAGGGTTGAGCGCCAAAAGCCTTAAGGAATACTGACTCCTCCTCGGAAGGAGCTTTGGAAGGCCAGTCACCTCTTTGTTTCAGTATCTCCAGGATATCGGAGAAGGAAACATCATCAGAGGAAGACTTGGGGGACCCTTCCGATTCCTCGAGGTCAGTATTGGAGGTGAGAGACTCATCCTGGGAGTCTATATGCTTCCTCTTGCACAATTTCTTTCTAGGAGGCTCCTCAGGCACGGACTCTGGGAGACCCTCAGAAAGTTGGGGTCCGCTTGTGGGGGTATCCTTAGGGCCTAGCGCTCTACTGTCCATGGATAGGTGAGTGTCAGAAGCTCTCGCCGGGGTGGTGCGGGACGGAATGACCGACCCGGGTGATGTAGCTGACGATCTGGCCAGCTTGCTCCACATGGCCTTGAAGGCCGGTCCCCCCCGAGTCCGAGGACTGACCGGCCTCAAAGGCCACGACCAGGACCAGGGTCCCACGAGCCGATGCACCGAGTGGGAGACTTGGAATCGACAAATGTCCCGAAGTATCCCCCTTGGGCCCGACCAAAGAGACAAGAGTCCCGAACCCTGTGGACAGAACCAACATTGTCGGAGCAGAGGTCAGCACCGACAGACCCAGAGGGGGTATCGGAGCCAGCGTAGGAACATCACTCTGAGCAGAGCATACCGGCTCCGACGACAAGGATGTGCTCAAAAGAGGAATCATCGAAATGGTCATAGGAACTGGCTCCAGAGCCGAGTGGGTCGGAGCCGAGAACAATTTAGCCAACACCGGCGACTGCAGGAGCCTCTGCACCACCCTATCAACATCCAAATCAGAAAGCCTGGAGGATTTGGAGGAGAGCGATGGAGATTGGGATCTCTTGTTAGGTGGGCGACCGTCTCCGAATGGGTTCAAGAATAATAGGCACCAACGCCGATTAAGTTAACACTGATACCTCCTGCAGCCCCGAGGACAGTGGAGCCGAGGAGGTAGAATCCAATACAGTAATCTTCTCCGGAGGCTCCAAAATGGCAGATGGAGCCGGAGACCTTTTCTTAGCCTTGGAAGCTTTGGATTTTGACTGAGGACTGGAAGCCGAGTCTATAGCTTCCTCAAAAGATGGTTTTAGAAGTCCCTTTAATATTAATTTATTTTTCCTCTCCTGGAGCACCCTAGGACTGAACGCGTGGCAAAAGCTACATGACTCCTGTAAATGGATGGCTCCAAGGCAGTAAACACACACAGAGTGTCCATCCGTGATGGACATCTTATATCCACACTTGGAACATTTTTTAAAGCCAGAAGGCTTATGCTCCTTCTGATCCTTAGACATCTTATAACTAGCGCTAAGCGAAACCACCTAGACACAAATTACAAAAAGGGCGGGAACAACACACAAATTAGAAACACCAGAAAAACTCTACTAGACGCACTCTAAGAACCTCTAACTGAAACGGTTCTTCTAGGGAACACACAGACAAACACAATCACACTAAAAGTTTATCTAACAACAGAGGGGAGGACTAGGTCCTCTAACTAAAACGGGCCTAGCCCGCTGGAAGACTTAGGGATACCAAAAACACAACTATCACACTCAAACACAGCAACAAGAAATAGCTATCAAAATAGCTTTTGGGTATGAAATATCAAATTTCTCTAAGAGAAATAGCAAAAAAGAAGGTACTTAGCAACAGCCAAGCGAGACCACGTCCGAGCTACACAAGCGGCAAATGAGATCTGGGGATATGGAGCAGTGCACCATGGGATACCCTCTTAGCCCAGCCAATGAGAGACTTTGAGCTAGTAAAATCGGCTGAGTCAGAGCAGATATTCGGCTCCGAACCCACGGGTAAGAATGTAGGCAAGATAGGACTACATAACATCTTCATTTTCTTGGGGCTACAGCAATCCTTGATTTTGACTAACTTCACTGAGCTTCTTCTTGGCAGCAGCAAATGCATACCTGCCTTTATTTCATTCTCTTTTTAAAGAGGTGAAAGGGGTTCAGCGGCAGTCTCTTTCAGTTCAATCTATTTCTATCTGCAACCCAGGGAGTGAGTTTTGTTTCCATTTTTTTCTTTTGTCATATCAGTGCAGCTCATATAACCTTCTACTCACCCTGCCAAATTCCTCAAGCACATTTTCTGCTTTCAGCTATCTCTTCATGCAATAGGAAAAAATATTTTAAAGAAAGTAGGCTACCACTGTTTAGTCTTCTCCCTGCAGAGTCCCACTGTTACAATGAATAAATTTATCTTTCGGCTGCAGCCAGGAAATTGTTGCATAATATCATCAGTGCTTCCCTCACACACAAACATGTCCACCTGCCACAGTTTATTTAGGATCTGTTCTTTTATCTGAAAAAAAAATAAATAAATCACCAAAATGGGTGTAGGCTGCTTTCCTGATTGCTTATTCCCATGAATATAGACACAATGTGCCTTCCCCATTAATACATTTCATAAGGAAGATCAATCCACTTGTGGAGGAGATCCTTCATGAAGTTCAGGCAACGATTTCCTTTGGAATTCTCAGGAATACCTAATAGCTTACTTCTCCAGAATCTGTACCCCATTACTTTATCTTTTCTTGAAGTAAGTCTCTTACTTCCAGAGCTGCATCTTTTAGTTTTGTATCACTTAGAGCTTCCACTATGTCTGGACCGTATTCACAGTGATTCGTAAGCACATTTTCAATTTTTCTTAATCTCTTTTTTGGAGTTTAATGTAATAATTTCAATGTTCACTATATTTCACTGTAAACGTTCTCAATTGTGTCATTTTTTGCCTCTGCTTCCATGTTAATTTGTGGATATTCAGTTGCTGTCTGGTCTGAGTGTCAGATGTGCAGTTCTCAGGCGTGACAAAGTACAGTTGTGTACACTTACCATAAATGTAGATGTTCGAGTGTACTCACTGTTGCAGTCATCACACTTGAGTTATCCTGCCAGGGGTAGCCCTCAGTCAGCCCAAATACCAGAGGACCGAAGTCACGTCGTCAGTGGTATAAAAACAGGCAGCCAACACCATTAAATCAGTTTTTCTTGCCCTAAATGTCAGGAGCCCCTAAATAGGGAGCTAAGTTATGGTGGAATTTGGCATCTGCTACATACCTACAATCAACTGCATTACTAGCTGAGTTAAGTACAAACTTGCAGTGTTAAAGATTGTACTACATTTCATTTTTCTGTCTATTTAATTGTTTCACTGAATATTGTGTCTGTGTCTCAGTTATTTATTTTGCTATTTAATTGCTTCATAGAATAATGTGGTCTCTCTCTGTCTCTGCAGTTAGTGGGGGCTATTGCGTTTCACTTCATTGATATTCAGTGTTAAACTCTTAGCCTAGAAGGTTTCTCTGTATTTATAAGGGAGTCACATATCTTTGAATTTATTACTGCTCAATACCAGAGTTGTTTGGCTTCACTACATACCTACAATCAACTGCATTACTAGCTGAGTTAAGTACAAACTTGCAGTGGTAAAGACTGTACAGCATTTCATTTTTCTGTCTATTTAACTGTTTCGTTGAATATTGTGACTGTGTCTCTCCGTAGTTATTTATTTTTCTATTCAATTGTTTCATAGAATACTGTGGTCTCTCTGTCTGCAGTTAGTGGGGGCTATTGTGTTTCACTTCATTGATATTCAGTGCTAAACTCTTAGCCTAGAGGGTTTCTCTGTTCTTATAAGGGAGTCGCATATCTTTGAATTTATTACTGCTCAATACTTGAGTTGTTTGGTTTCTGCTATATACCTACAATCAATTGCATTACTAGCCAAGTTAAGTACTAACTTGCAGGGTTAAAGATTGTACACCATTTCATTTTTCTGTCTATTTAATTGTGTCTGTGTCTCTCTGTAATTATTTGTTTTTCTATTTAATCGTTTCATAAACTACCGTGGTCTCTCTCTGTCTCTGCAGTTAGTTTCCCTCCCTCCCTCCTTCCCTGTTCTTATTTTGGCATTAATCTTGGTAGCTTTGGAACTGCTTGCCCTTTATGTAAATTTGTGTTTGAACACTCCTCCTGGGTCTATCTCATTTGCTCACTCAACAGAGTAAATTGAGATCATATTTTAACTTCAGATACTCCTACCAGTCTCATCTGTTCAGGTCTATCCCAGCTCTATTCCAGTCTAGTGTCACTAGCTCACTCTACCTAATACAGAGAGAACATTTGTGAAGGGCAAGCCACTTAGGTCCTTAATTTTGAATTATCTTCTGTTTCTCCTTTCTCCCTTTCCACTTTAAAAAAAAAATTTCTAAGCTTGTTTCCTGCTTTCCTGTAACTAGTCTAGTCCAGATACAGATTGGCTGCAACCAGAACTGTCTTGTAAGCTTCTGAGCCCCCAAAGCCTGTGTTACAGGGAAGCCTTCTAGCTGATCAGTGGGAGTGGTAAGCACTAGGTAGCCTATCTACCACAAGAGTGGTTTCTGGCCCAGAAATTGTAGTTTATTGGCCGTCTGGGCAGTTGTTCCATCTCTTTCAACTTTCTGGTTTAAAAGCCTGCGTTTGTGATTGTTTCCCACCTTTCCTGTAACTAGTCTAGTCCAGATACAGATTTGCTATATCCACGATTGTTTGTAAGCTTCTGAGCCCCCCAAGCCTTTCTGTGTTGGAGGGAAGCCTTCTAGCTTATCAGTGGGAGTGGTAAGCACTAAGTAGACTATTTACCACAAGAGTGCTTTCTGGCCCAGAAATTGTAGTTTATTGGCCGTTTGGGCAGCTCTTCCATCTCTTTCAACCTCCTGGTTTAAAAGCCCGCATTTGCGCTCGTTTCCCACCTTACGTGTAACTAGTCTAGTCCAGATACAGATATGCTGTATACAGGACTGCTTGTAAGCTTCTGATCCACCCCAAGCCTTTCTGTGTTGGAGGGAAGCATTCTAGCTTATCAGTGGGAGTGATAAGCACTAGGTAGCCTATCTACCACAAGATCCAGGTACAGATTCTTAGTTTTAGCTCTTGAATTTGATTATTCGTGCTCCGCACTTGTTCATTACTTGTTAGCACTAAATAAGATACAAATTACTACAGCACTCAACCTTCCTCTTTACCTAGAGGAAAACAGATTTTGTACTTGCTTAGGGAAAAACAGCTCTTATACTCACTTTCCTCATTTGTCTAGAGGAAAGTAGTTTTTTATTCAGGCATGTCCAAAGGTCATCTCCCAGTGTTCTCTCCTGTCTATCTGATGCATCTGGGCATCTTGGGGCAATGTAGCAATTGCCTCATGTATACAGACAACCATGTCCTACCACCAAACACCACAACCAGTGAGAGATGCACTTATCTAGCCAAACTGGAGGTAAAGCTCTCTCTAACCAAGACTGAACTTGAGAGTAAAAAGGAGAAGGTAAACACTTACACCACACTCGTCACATAGTCCCAATAAACCTACACCACCAAAATCCACACACAGAAACACAAAAACATTCACGGAGGCTCTCAATAATAATCTGCTCAAGCAAGAGAGACCACCAAAGCAGAAACGCAAGCAACCTCCACCTCCCCAAAACAAGCCAAATGACACACAGCCCACAGACTCAATGTGCCACTCAACCACAGCCCACAAGGCAAAACAATGTACCCAACAAACTAGTCATAGGTGACTCTACAGTCAGGCACACTGATATCCCACTCACCAGGCTAAACAAGGAGAAGGTTACTGTCAAGCTGCCTGTCGGGTGCTAGGATCCGCCACATAACCCACACCACTCAGGTCACTCCACAAGTACAAAATATTACTCTGTCATTGTCCATGTTGGTGTGAATGACCTGAGTCGTGCGTTTATATCACGTTACCGAAAGATGAAAATAGCGAACGCTATTTCATCGGCCCCAAAACATCTAAACATGAAAATATCGAACATTCAGAACAGCAAATTTTTTCCCATGGAAAAAATTTGCTGCTCCGAAATACATACACACAACACAAGCACATCAAACAAACAGCAACCACACACACACACTTAAATTCCTACATCTAACGCTACACTGAATGAAACATACACTACTATCTATCCACTTACCTTAACCCAAAGTCTGTCACTACTGCACACACGCCTAACCCACGCCCTAACCCTAACTCACTTAACCTGCCCCTAACCCTAATGTACAATCGCACAGTTACCTGAACCCAACCCGTAACTTTCCACCACAGCGCTAAGAATAGCAAAGCCACAGAAACGATCAACAGAATTCTTCCAGAGGAAAGAATTGGCTGTTCTGCAGCTTTGCTATTCTTAGCATTCGCTGAATAGTGTTCGATATCAGAACATTCGAAGTTTTAATACTTTGATGTTCTGATATAGACCCTGAGACGTTCCTCCCTGGACTACATGAAAAGAGACATGGAAAAGCTCTCGGATCTTGTAGCCCAGGCAGGTATGACCCTAGCCCTGAGTAGCATCCTGCCACTGCCCAGAATGATACCACAGTACAAGGACAAAATGACTGCCTTCAACAATTGGCTAAGCTTCTGGTGTCATTCTAAGGGGATCCAGTATCTGCCTGAAATGACATGGTCAACAAACCACGATGCTTTGCCAGAGATGGCCTGCACCTGTCACCCCTGGGATTCCAGATACTGGCTAAGGATCTTGCTGCCCCTACAGTGCCTTTTTTAGGCAAGGTTCAAATCACAAATTCACCACCGTAACAGAAACAGGCAAGAAAAAACTGAGGGTAATGTTACTCAATGCTAGAAGTCTAAATCTCAAAATGCACTCCCTCGTGGCACTCCATAAAATGGAGAAAATCGATATCTGTGCAATGAGACCTGGGTTCAAGGCACCCCTTCATTACCAGGCTATAACTCATACCACACTTTTCGGCCACCTCACCTGGACCGGAACACCAAAGGCAGAGGTGTGTCCATATTCATTAAGGATATCCACACCTCCAGGCTAGTTGCTCAGCATAATGCATCCAAGGTTATCCAAGTGCAACTAACTCTGGGCAAAACTGCAATCCAAATTGCAGCTTGCTACAGATCCCCCACCATGCCTCAGGATTCCCACTCCTCTTTTCTTGATATACTGGAAAATATTACAGTTCAACCAAACACCCTAATAATGGGCGATTTCAACTACCCCACCATTAACTGTGAAAACTACTCATGTACCAACTTCTTCGCTCAATGCTTTCTGGAATTCATAAATTCCAATGCCCTGGATCAACTTATCCACACCCCCACCAGGGGCAACAATATCCTAGACCTAGTCATTACCAACATAAGTGACCGGTGTTCCACACCTGAAGTCAATATCTCGGTCAAATCTGACCATTAGCTAATCACCCTAGATATCCACATTCCGCCGTCACCCCCCATTAAGGAAATAACGGTAAAAAAAATCTCGAAAGTCAACTTCATGCTTCTTAAGACAGAAGTGGTGAACTTCATGACACCCATGCAGATGGACAACACAGTTGCGACTGCTGAATCCTACACAGATGCACTCTATAAGCACTTACACGAGTGCATGGATCGTGCTATCCCAAACAGAACCAAGACGCTATCCTCCAAAAAAAAAAAAAAAGCCAAGCTGGTGGACCCCTGCCATAAACAAACTCTACAACAGAAGGAAGAAACTGTTGTAAAAGAGTAAAATCCCATGAGTGGAGGAGTTCCCTGGCCAGCCTCAGTAAGAAGCTGAGATCCCTTATAAGATCCTCCAAAGCTAGCTACAAAAACAAAACTGCCACTGATTCTAGGTACAACCACAAAGCATTCTATGGTTATGTCAAGAATCTCAATGGCAACACCCAGATCTGCTCTGAGTTACAGCACAACGGCAGGAAAATTACAGAACCATCTGATAATTGCCAATGTCCTGGCAGATAGGTTCAGTGCTAACTTTACTCCCCCTCTCACCCCCTAAAGGGCCCATATCTATACAGGAAGAATGCAGAGTCCCTGTAATCACAAATACGCAGGTAAAAGCTGCACTCTCTAAAGCCAAAAACAGAGTATCCATGGGACTGGACAACATCCCAGGCTGCGTTTTACACGTACTTCAGAACGAACTGGCTCCCCACCTAAGCACCATGTTCAATCATAGTCTCACATCAGGCTTTGTGCCTACTGAATGGCGCACAGCAACAGTTATTCCACTCCACAAAGGGGGAGCCACCAGTGATCCCGGGAACTATCGCCATATTAGCCTGACGAGCCTGGTCTGTATGGCCATGGAATGTATCATCATGGAACTGAAAGACATTGGTAACTTCCAAATTCTGGACTACCCAGTTTGGGTTTGTGAAAGGCAGATCATGCCTCCTGAACCTGATCGAGTTCTTTGAGGCAGTCACCAAAGCTGTAGATAAGGGTAAGGTGGTTCACACAGCCTATCTTGACCTCGCCAAGGCTTTCAACACCATCCACCATTCTGGAATTATTGCTAAACTCACTAAACTAGGCATAAATCCCTATGTCACAAGACGGGTTGTCAATTGGCTCACTGAAAGAACCCACACTGTAAAAGTTGCAGACTCCAAATCTGACTTCAAACCAGTGACAATTGGAGTACCAAAGGATTCAGTCCTGGGACCTCGCCCTGTTTGATATCTACTTCTCTGAAGTACAGGCTAACACAGAAGGTCTTTGGCTAACTAAGTTCGCAGATGACTGCAAACTAGGAGCCATAGTTGAGTCCCAAAATGATGTGGACATCCTACAAAAGGGCCTCACTGAGACAGATGCCTGGTGTCAGAGCCATAGCCTCAAGCTCAATGCCAAAAAGTGGATTGTCATCCCTTTTAGTAAAAACTCTGTACCCATGAACTCCCACATAGGCAGCAATCTACTTAATGCCGAATGTATGATCTAGGTGGACAATAGTCTCTCTTTTGATAATCACATCGCCAAAGTAGTCAGGAAATCCTTCAATGTGGCACACCTCATCACAAAAGGGTTCTCATCTAGGAAAAAAGAGGTCACTGTTCCCCTCTACTCGACACTCATTAGACCCATTATAGAGTACAACGCCCCTTTTGGAATGTACCTCACAAGACATCTGCAGCAGCTGGAAAGGCCACAGAAGTACCTCACAAAGAGGATTACTGGCCTCAAACAGATGCCCTACAATGACCATCTCAAAAAAAAAAAAGAAGTTATGTACCTACCATAACGTTCCATGTTAGTTGTCTTCTTCTCGCCTTCTTTCTTGCTGGTTGTGTTCAGAGCCAATCCTCGGCTCCGACTCGGCCATCTTCAAAAGCTCGAGAGCTGCATACTGGCTCGAGGTCACCCCACATATCCCATGATGCCTGGCGCTAGATACCCAGATCTCATTTGGTAAGTCTAACTACAGACATAATAAGGAAAGGATCCTATCCTGGAATATATAAAACCTACCAGAGAGGCTACTAGACAGAAAGGATAAGCCAGAGAAGACTCAGCCAGTGAAAAACCATAACGAACTCTTCTCGGTCTACAAGGATAGGGGGATGACGGGTGGGATGCAAGAAAGAAGGCAAGAAGAAGACAACTAACATGGAACGTTATGGTAGGTACATAACTTCTTTATGTTAAGTTGTCTATCTCGCCTTCATTCTTGCTGGCTGGGACAGCGTTCCTAGCACCTAAAATCCTGGGTGGCTCATTGGAACAAACTCTTCAGAACAGTGGAACCAAAATCTGCTCTGTTCCTGGAAACCACATCCAACTTATAATGCGAAATGAAAGTATATGGGTTGGCCCAAGTAGCCGCAGCACAAATAGATTCAATGGGCAACCTAGCCTGAAAGGCCACAGAAGCAGCTAAAGCTCTGGTGGAGTGACCTTTTGGTTTAACAGGTAATTCTTTATTCCTCAGTTTATAGATAAACGTGATGATAGAAGTCAACCACCTGGACAAGGTTACTTTTGAGACTGGAAGACCTTGTTTACCCTCAGCATAAGAAAGGAAAAGTTGGTCCGATTGCCTGATATCCTTAGTTCTATGCAAATAAAAGCGTAGTTGCCTGTGAACATCTAACTGATGCAGTTTATATTCCACCCTGTTGGAGTGGTTGGGAAAAAACACAGGAAGGTCTATGGACTGATTCAAGTTATTCTCTGAAGAGAACTTGGGAAGGAAGGATTAATCCTGAGAGCAACCCTGAGATTGTGGAACACTAGGTACGGAGGACGGGTACAAAGAGCCTGAAGTTCCGAAACTCTTCTGGCTGAAGTAATGGCTACCAGAAAGTGGGTTTTCCAAGATAAAAACTTCAAGGAACAAGATGCTTCAGGTTCGAAGGGGGGCAAAATTAGAGAAGCTAAAATCAAATTTAGATCCCACGGAGGTGGAGGATCTCTCACTGGAGGCCTGAGCAGTGTGGTCCCCTTGAGAAAGGCTTTACATAGCTTATGAGACATATTTCCCGACAGGCCAATGTGAACATTTGAAATTGCAGCTAACTGAACTCTAATTGTAGCGGAAGCGGACCCAGAATGAGAGAGTTCTGCAAGAAATTCCAAAATGTGGTGTATAGGGGCTGAAAAGGGGTCTATACTCTTAGCCTCTGCCCAGGAAGAAAAACGTTTCTACTTACTAGCGTACGTTTTTTTAGTCGTAGACTTGTGCGATGATAAAATAATTTCGCGCACAGAGGGGGAGATATCTGGAAGCCTGACTAAGGTTGGAAGTGGAGCAACCAAGCAGTGAGCTGGAGAGATTGCAGGGATTGGTGCAGCCCACCCGATTGATGGATCAGAAGGTCTGGAACTAGGTCCAGAGTCCACGGCTGCTCGAGAAGATGATGATGCAGGAACAGGAACCATATTTGTCGAGGCCAGTAAGGAGCAATAAGGATCATTTTGCAGCCCAATATGGTAGCTTTCTGTATTAGTTTCGGAATTAGGGGAAAAGTACACTTTTGTACCTACCATAAATGTAGATGTCCGATAGGTATGCATCTGCAGTCCTAACATATGGGCTGTCCTGCCTCAGGCAGCCCTTCGGTCGGCCGGATTCCAAAGTCTGGGTCTGGCCTCGGCTGATGTCGCACTTCACCCGACGTCATAGCTGCTGTGGTATAAAGGCATCAGCCGACGCCATTTTCCCTCAGTGTTTCTTGCCCCAGATGCCAGGTGCCCTCTTGGAAGGCTAAATTTGGATAAATGCAAATAATTCCAAACAGTAGAGAGCAAAAAATATATATACATATATACAAAACAAATACACCATAATAAATTCCCCCAGCTAGCTAAAAGAGGGGTAGGTACCCTAGGAATACCACAGAGGGGAAGGAGGGTGGGTAATCCTGACTGCAGATGCATACCTATCGGACATCTACATTTATGGTAGGTACAAAACTGTACTATGTCCTTCAAGGATGCATCTGCAGTCCTAACATATGGGTAGAATACCATAGCCAAACTGGGGAGGAGGCACTAAGATAAAGATGGTGTAGTCAAGATCCCTTGCAACACAGCAGTTGCAAAACCTGCTCGGGATCTGGAGTATAAAGGAAGGTTATAATGCTTGGAAAATGTATGCACGGAGCTCCAAGTAGCAGCTTCTAAAATGTCTTTGGTAGCCACTCCTCGTAGGAAAGCTGTAGTGGTGGCTGTAGCTCTTGTGGAATGAGGTCTGATATTTTCAGGAGTTGTCTTTCCATGAAAAGAGTAGCAAAATCGAATGCAATTTCCTATCCATTTTGAGATTGTCTGTTTTGAAATTGCTTTTCCTTGCATTCCTGTTGCATATGCTACCAGAAGTTGGTCAGTTTTTCTGTTGGTCTTAGTTCTGTCCAGATAGTAGCGTAATTGTCTGTGCAAATCCAAGGTATGCAGCAGTCTTTCCCCCCTGTTCTGTGGGTTGGGTAGAATGTAAGTAAATGAATCGCTTGGTTCAATGATACCCTGGAGACCACTTTTGGCATAAAGGTAGGGTTGGTTCTCAGAGACACTCTATCCTGATGGAAGATAAGGAAGGGCTGTACTGCCATTAATGCCTGTAATTCAGACACCCTTCTTGCTGAAGTGATTGTTAGCAGGAAAGCAGTTTTCCAAGACAAAAACTGTAAATCTGCTGTTGCTGCTGGTTCAAAAGGGGGAAGTGTTAACTTTTCCAGCACAAAGTTGAGATCCCATGTAGGTAAAGGTGGTTTCCTTGGAGGCTTTACATTTTTGATTCCTCTCATGAACTGCCTGAGTAGAGGATGAGAGAAGACAGGAGGATCCATGTTGTATTCTGCTGAAATTGCTGATGCATGAATCTTAATGGAGGAGTAGGACAGGCCATTGTGGGACAGTTCTGCTAAGTATTCCAGGATGTGTGCTATGTTTGCCAATGAGACATTTTCTCCCTTTGCTGCACTCCAAATGAGGTATCTTTTCCATTTGGCTGAATAAGTTTTCCTTGTGGAGGGTCTGCGAGCCTCCATGATAATGTCCTTAACCCTCTGAGATAAATCTGGGTTATTTTGTTTTATGCAATATTCCAAGCAGCTAGCTGCAGTGTTTTCAAGTTTGGATGTAGGATCTTGTAGTTGTTCTGTGTTAGAAGTAAGGGACATAAAGGTAGAGGCCATGCGTGTGTAAGAGACATGCTTCTCAGTAGCGGGTACCAATGTTGCCTCGGCCAGTCTGGAGCTATCAGGATTACCCTTGGCTGATCCTCTTTGATCTTCAGTAGGACTTTGTACATCAAGGGAAGGGGTGGGAATGCATATGCTGTCAGGTTTTTCCAGCTGAAGGAGAGGGAGTCCACCCTCCAAGCAAGTGGGTGGTATGCTCTTGTGCAGAATTTCTTCAATTGGTGGTTGTGTGGGGAGGCGAACAGGTCTATCTCTGGTAGTCCCCTTTTCTTTGTTATGGTTTTGAAGATATCTGGATGCAGCATCCATTCGTGAGCATCCGTGGTAGTTCTGCTTAAGGTGTCTGCTAGTGAATTTTCTTTTCCTGGTACAAATCTGGCCTGAAGTTGAATGTTGAGATTCAGGGCCACATTCCACAGGTCCATTGCCATCCGGCATAGAGGATATGAGTGTGTACCTCCCTGTTTGTTGATGTACCACATGACTGTGGTATTGTCCGTCCTTATCAGCAGGTGACCTTGTTGAAGGAATGGTCGGAATGCCTGGATTGCATGTTTCACTGCCAGCATCTCCTTTAGATTTATGTGTAGATTCAGCTGGTCTTGGGTCCATAGGCCTTGTATGCACTTGTCCACCATGTGTGCCCCCCAGTCTAGGTCTGAGGCATCCGTGGTGATGGTCTGGCTTGGATGAGGTTTGTGGAAAGGCAGTCCTCTGTTCAACTGACAGGCCTGAGCCCACCACAGGAATTCTTGCTTCAGGCATGGAATTATTGGAATCTGGGCTTCTAGACTGTGCTTATGTTGAGACCATACATTCCTTAGGTACCATTGCAACTTTCTCATATGCAGCCTGGCATGCAGAATCAATATTATGCAGGATGCCATGTAACCCAGGGCTTGCAGGACTTTCCTTGCAGTAAGCTGAGTTTGTGTTGTTAATGTCATGAAATAGACTGGTAGTTGCTTTTGTTTTTCTTCTGTGAGAAAAGCCATCTGAGTTGATGTATCCAATTCTGCACCCAAGAATGTTATCCTTTGGGATGGTACTAGTCTTGACTTTTGCATGTTGACTGTATCCTAAGGCTTGCAACAGTTGCATGACCTTTTCCAAATCTTTTGTTAATTTTGCCTTGTTGTCCGCTTGTATTAGGCAGTCGTCCAGGTATGGGTAAATTTGAATTCCCTGAAGCCTGCAATGAGCAATTACTGATGCCAGGCATTTCGTGAATACTCTGGGCGCAGTAGATAAGCCAAAGGGCAATGCTGAGAATTGATAATGCTCTGATCCTGCAAGAAATCTGAGGTGTCTTCTGCAATCTGGTCGTATAGGGACGTGCAGGTATGCCTCCTTGAGATCTAGAGTCACCAGCCAAGACTCCTTGCCCAGCATGGGAAGAAGTTGCTGGAGGGTCAGCATTTTGAATTTTGGAACAATGAGGTATTGCCAGTTGTCTGAAAATAAGGCTAGTTTTCCGCCCAAGGGTGCTTCCAGTTGTTCCCTGGTACGCTGAATCAGAGCCAAGTCATTGTGTCTGTCCTGTGGAAGTGGTTGTAGTTGAATCTGTGGCAGTACTTCTCTGGTTGGTAGGTTGCCACTGACGTCCCCTGTAGGCACCCCTGGATTGACCTCTGCCTCTTGGGCGTCTATTTCTGCCTCTCTGTGCTCTGGAGGTGTCTGGAAAGGACCAATTCTTCGAAGGCCAATTTCTGCTAAACCTCGGAGGTTGGACCTGTAAGAAATCCTTGACTGTTTGGACAGATTTTGCTTTTTCTTCCACCTTCTTTAGAACCTCCTGTGCAGGGGAGCCAAACAAACTTTGTTTCTCCATAGGAGCATCTAGGGTTTTTGACTTAACATGGTCTGGTAAGGATTGTTCTTTTAACCAGGCATGCCTTCGAATCACTGTTCTAGTCATAGCTGATCTAAAGGAAGCCTCCAGTGCATCATAGCCACATTTTAAGAAATGGTTACTGACCTGCTGAGAGTTATGTACCAAATCCTGAAGGGACTTGCGGTCTATAGGTTCAGGAGAGGACAGTTTTTTATTTAGCTGGTCTAACAAAAATTCCTGGTACTGAATCTTGTGAAATTGACAGTTTAAGGCCCTGGCCGAAAGAGTAGCAGAAGTATAAACCTTTTTACCCCATCTCTCTAATGCTCTAGATTCCCTTTCAGAGGGGAGAGGGTTTTTGGCAGAGGCAGCTGCCACAGCTTTAGGGCCCTGTGAAATGGTTTCAGGATCTGCAACAGGAGCCTTATACAAATGGTAGTGTGTGTCCGGGACCCTGTAATATCCGTCAGGCTTGGCAGGGGCCGGAGGAAGAGAATCAGGGGCAGTACAGGCATCATTATATGCATCATCAACAACTGTTAGTACTGGAGGAATGGCTAAAGGCCTATGCTGTGGTAAGTGTAAAAAAGTCCTTAGCCTTTTCCTTGAATCTGAAAAATCCTGGCCCTGCCATTGAAAGTGTTCCCTCATAGCATGTAAGGTTTCCCCAAAAGAAAATTCTTCAGGAGGAGAAGCAGAAGGAATGGAATCTTCTGCATCAGAATCCTCATAAGGAGAATATGGGCCTTCCTGAGGGTCTGAAATATCGGAGTCATCCGAGGAATAGTCTGTAGAAACAGGTTCCGGGGGTTCAGTCCTAGGCCTCTTATCTGAAGGGGGTTGAGAGGCCCTGTCTGGGTGAGGTTGGGACCCCCTGATCAAAGAAATGAGATCCTCAGCCAGGCTGAGCATTTGGGAACTAGAGGTAGGCCTGTGTGAGGGAGTTTTAGCAGGTAAGGCCTTAGAAGATTTAGCTGCTTTAGCCCTGGAAAAGGCCTTGATAGACAAAGATGCAGGGGGTCTAGCAGCCCCACGTGCAGGGGTAGATATGTCTAAAGGAATAGTATCTGACAAATCCTGGGTGCCTGCTTCTGTAGGGGTAATTTCAGTAGCAGATTCAGCCATGCTCTGTGAGGCCTCGGCTATCGGAGACATGCTTTCGGCCGAAGGAAGAACCGAGGACTCGGTTTCAGCCGAAACCGAGACACTCGTGGTTGGCCTAACCGTGGTTTCAGCCGAAACCGCGGACCGCGAGTGTCGTCCTTTTCCTTGTGCTTTTTAGCTAATTGTGTAGTCGGAGTCTCCGACGGCATTTTGTATGCAAAAGCGGGACCAAAAAACTCCTCTGCAAACTCCGAACGACGTCTAAGCGTCCGTCGGTTGAAGGAAGCACAGGCTAGACAAGCTGATACGTCGTGGTCCGGGCCTAAACAAGGAAGGCAGTAAGAGTGGAAATCCTTATGAGGTATTTGTTTCCCACAAGTTAAACAATTATTTACTTTGTCTGACATCGGCTGAGGCAAGAAAGAGTCCCCAACGGGGTACTTAGCTTTTTAGAAGTCTTCGGTAGTAGAAATCTCTGGATCTGACCGACCGGCACTTGCGAACAGCTTCTGCTTCGGGCACCACGCGGCAAGAAAGACTGAGGAAAATGGCGTCGGCTGATGCCTTTATACCACAGCAGCTATGACGTCGGGTGAAGTGCGACATCAGCCGAGGCCAGACCCAGACTTTGGAATCCGGCCGACCGAAGGGCTACCTGAGGCAGGACAACCCATATGTCAGGACTGCAGATGCATCCTTGAAGGACATCGGAGGGAATGCATAAAGAATTCCCTGAGGCCAATCGTGGACTAGAGCATCTCTGGGGGAATGTCCGGGAAGTGGAATGAGAGAGAAGAAATTGCTGCACTTGCTGTTGAAGGGGGTGGCAAAACGGTCGCAGCAAGGCTGGCCCCATTTGCGGAATATTTGGTCCGTAGCTACTTGATTCAGAGACCACTCGTGAGGCATGAGAATTGCTCTGCTCAGCCTGTCTTCTATGACGTTGGACTTCCCAGGGATGTGCGTTGCGATCACAAACCGTTGGGAAGAGATCGCCCACTGCCAGAGACTGAGTGCTTCTCGACATAGGGGGTAGGACTTGGTTCCGCCCTGCTTGTTGATGTACCACACTACTGACATATTGTCAGTTTGAATTGCAATGGTCCCGGTAGGAAGAGAGTCCTGAAGAGCTTACAACGCTAAAAGCACGGCCCTCATCTCCAAGACGTTTATATGCAGGTGGTACTCGTGAGGTTGCCAGGTGCCTTGGACTATCCTGTCCTGATAATGCCCCCCCGACCCGATTAGGGAGGCGTCCGTGGTAACCGTAGCAACTGGAGGGGGACGTACAAATGGTCTGCCCCGGGGCACTGATGTGGAGACCATCCACCACTCAAGGTGATTTTTGCATGCTTCTGTGATCATAATCATGTGAGACATGGGAAGCTGCTGGGAAGGACCATTGGGTGAAAAGCAGCCACTGGAGAATCCTCATGTGAAAATGAGCTAGAGGAACAAGTATGACCACTGCTGCCATGAGACCCACAGTTTGGAGGACGAACCTGGCTTGAATTCTTTTGCATGCTAATAAGACCTGTACATGTTGGCGAATCACTAATACCCTGTCTGGTGGAAGACTCGCTGAAATGTCTTTTGTATTTAAATTTGCGCCTATAAAGGTGATAGACTGACATGGCAACAATGCAGACTTTTTGAAATTTATTGAGATACCAAGTCTGGAGCAAGTCTCAATAGTGTAGTCTCTGGCTCGCAGAAGGTGATGCCTGGTGGTAGCAGTAAGGAGCCAGTCGTCTAGATATGGAAACACCTGGAATCCTTGCCGTCTCAGGTGAGCGGTAACTACTGCCATACATTTGGTGAAAACCCTGGGGGCTGTGGTGAGACCAAAAGGCAGAGCTCTGAACTGATAATGGCTCCCAGCCGGAAGTGAAGGAATCTTCTGGAGCATCTGTCCATTTTGACGTGGTAGTAAGCATCCTGAAGATCTATAGAGCACATCCAATTGTCCTGACCCAGAAAGGGTAAAATGGACTGTAGCGTGACCATCCGAAACTTCGTTCTTTGTACAGACCTGTTCAGTCTGCTGAGATCCAGAATGGGTCTCAAGTCCCCTGTCTTTTTTGGTACCAAAAAGAACCTTGAGTAAATTCCGGATCCTTGCTGGTCTGCTAGGACTTGCTGGATGGCCCTTTTTCTTAGCAGTTCTGAAATTTCTTGAACCGCTCGATCCCTTAGATTGGGTGGAACATCTGGAAGGGACTTGTTTAACACTAAGGGAGTGTGAACAAAGGGAATTCTGTAGCCTCCGGATATAACCGACTGTACCCATTTGTCTTGTGTTATGTCTTGCCAGGCTCTTGGGTACAGCGATAATCTTCCTCCGACTGCCTCCAGAGGTGGGCAGTCGGGCAACCCTTCAGGGATGTTGGACGGGTTTCTCAGAGAAGGATTCTCTGCTGCCCTGGTTTTGCCGACCCCCTCTGCCACGAGGACGGCGTCTATTACTGTTCCCTCCTCTGCCCCTGGATGGGAACTCACCACGTGTGTCTGGCAAGGCTCCCTGGGATTTCCGGAACCACATCTTTCCAGTCTTCCAACCCTTGAATATGGTCTGGAAGGAGTGGAAAAAAGTACAGTTTTGTACCTACCATAAATGTAGATGTCCGATAGGAATGCATCTGCAGTCCTTACAAATGGGTTGTCCTGTCGTCAGGCAGCCCTTCGGTCGGCCGGATTCCAAAGTCTGGGTCTGGCCTCGGCTGGTGTCGCACTTCACCCGACGTCATAGCTGCAGTTATTCGGGTATAAAGGCATCAGCAGACGCCATTTTCCTCAGTGTTTCTTGCCCCAGATGCCAGGTGCCCTCTAGGAAGGCTAAATTTGGATAAATGCAAATGATTCCAAATAGTAGAGAGCAAACAAAAAATAGGCATGTATGCACATATATACAAACAAATACACCATAATAGATTCCCCCAGCTAGCTACAAGATGGGCAAATACCCTAGGAGTACCACAGAGGGGAAGGAGGGTGGGTAATCCTGACTGCAGATACATTCCTATCGGACATCTACATTTATGGTAGGTACAAAACTGTACTATGTCCTTCAAGGATGCATCTGCAGTCCTTACAAATGGGTAGAATACCATAGCAAAACTGGGGAGGAGGAGAAATAAAATTATGGTGTAGTTAAGATCCCTTGCAAAACAGCAGTGGCAAAACCTGCTCGGGATCTGGAGTATAAAGGTAAATTATAATGCTTGGCAAATGTATGCACGGAGCTCCAAGTAGCAGCCTCTAAAATGTCTTTGGTAGCCACTCCTGAGAAAAGCTGTGGTAGTGGCTGTAGCCCTTGTAGAGTGAGGCCTGATGTTTTCTGGAGTTTTCTTTCCATGGTAGGAGTAACAAAATCTAATGCAATTTCCTATCCACTTAGAGATTGTCTGTTTTGAAATTGCTTTTCCTTCCATTCCTGTTGCATATGCTACCAGTAGCTGGTCAGTTTTCCTATTGCCCTTGGTCCTGTCCAGGTAGTAGCGTAATTGTCTATGCACATCCAAGGTATGCAACAGCCTTTCTCCCTGTTCTGAGGGTTGGGGAAGAATGTAGGTAGGTGGATAGCCTGATTCAAAGATACTCTGGAGACCACCTTAGGCATAAAAGTAGGATTAGTTCTCATGGATACTCTATCTTGGTGGAAGATCAGGAAGGGCTGTACTACCATTAGTGCCTGTAGCTCAGATACCCTTCTTGCTGAAGTGATTGCCAACAGGAAAGCAGTTTTCCATGATAAGTATTGTAATTCTGCTGTTGCTGCTGGTTCGAAAGGAGGAAGTGTCAATTTTTCTAGCACAAAGTTCAAGTCCCATGCTGGCAATGGTGGCTTCCTAGGCGGTTTTACATTTTTAATTCCTCTCAGAAACTGTCTGAGCAGAGGATGTGAGAAGACTGGAGGATCCAAGTCGTATTCTGCTGAAATAGCTGATGCATGAATCTTGATGGAAGAATAGGACAGGCCTTTGTGGAAGAGCTCTGCCAAGTATTCCAGGATGTTGGCTATGTTTACCAGTGACACATTTTCTCCTTTTGCAGTACTCCAAATGAAATATCTTTTCCATTTTGCTGATAAATTTTTTCTTGTTGAGGGTCTGCGAGCCTCCAAGATAATGTCTTTTACCCTTTGGGATAAATTTGGGTTATTTGTTCTTATGCAATGTTCCAGGCAGTTAGCTGCAGTGTTTTCAGGTTTGGATGCAGGGTGTTGTAGTTGTTCTGTGTTAACAGCAAGGGAACAAGGGGTAGGTGCCATATTTGTTCCCGAGACATGCTCCTCAGTAATGGGTACCAATGTTGTCTTGGCCAGTCTGGAGCTATCAGGATGATCCTTGGACGGTCCTCCTTGATCTTCAATAGCACCTTGTGCATCAAAGGAAGTGGTGGGAATGCATATGCTGTCAGGTTTTTCCAACTGAAAGATAGGAGTCCACCTTCCAAGCAAGTGGGTGGTACGCCCTTGTGCAGAATTTCTTTAGTTGGTGATTATGGGGATGCAAATAAGTCTATTTGAGGGAGTCCCCATTTTCTTGTAATGGTTTTGAAGATGTCCGGATGCAGCATCCATTCGTGGGCATCCGTGGTAGTCCTGCTTAGTATGTCTGCTAGAATGTTTTCTTTTCCTGGTACAAAAATTGCTTGTAACTGAACATTGTAACTCAGGGCCACATTCCAGAGATCCATTGCCATCCGGCATAGAGGGTAATGTGCCTCCCTGTTTGTTGATGTACCACATAACTGTGGTGTTGTCTGTCCTTATCAACAGTTGACCTTGTCAAGAAATGGTCTGAATGTCTGAATTGCCAGTTTTACTGCCAGCATTTCCTTTTGATTTATGTGTAGGTGCAGCTGGTCTTGAGTCCATAAGCCTTGTATGCACTTGTCTAGCATGTGGGCCCCCCAACCGAGGTCTGAGGCATCCGTGGTAATGGTTTGGCTTGGTTGAGTGTTGTGGAAGGGCAATCCTTTGTTTGATTGACAGGCCTGAGCCCACCATTGGAATTCTTGCTTCAGGCATGGAATTATTGGAATTTGGGTTTCTAGGCTGTGCTTGTGCTGAGACCATAAATTCCTTAGGTACCACTGTAACTTTCTCATATGCAGTCTGGCATGTGGAACCAATATTATGCAGGATGCCATGAAACCCAAGGCTTGCAGGACTTTTCTTGCTGTTAGATGGTTCTGCTTTGTTAATGCCAAGAAGTATAGAGGAGTTGCTCCTGTTTTTCTACTGTTAGGAATGCCATTTGCTTGATGTGTCCAGCTCTGCACCCAAGAAGGTTATCCTTTGGGATGGTATCAGCCTTGACTTGTTTATATTGACTGCGTATCCCAGGGCTTGTAGTAGGTAAATGACCCTTTTCAAGTCTTCTGCTAACTTGATTTTGTTGTCCGCTTGTATCAGGCAGTCGCCCAGGTAAGGGTAGATTTGGATTCCCTGGAGCCTGCAATGAGCAATTACTGATGCCAGGCATTTCGTGAACACTCTGGGCAGTAGATAAGCCAAAGGGCAATGCTGAGAATTGATAATGCTCTGATCCTGCAAGAAATCTGAGGTATCTTCTGCAATTTGGTCGTATGGGGACGTGCAGGTATGCCTCCTTGAGATCTAGAGTTACCAGCCAAGACTCCTTGCCCAGCATGGGAAGGAGCTGCTGTAGGGTCAGCATTTTGAATTTTGGAACAATGAGGAATGTGTTTAAAGCGGACAGGTCGAGAATAGGTCTCCATTTGCTTTCTTTTCTTGGTACCAGGAAGAGTCTGGAGTAAAATCCCTGTCCTTGCTCCATAGATAGTACCTTTTCCACAGCTCTCATTTTTAATAATTGAGATATTTGTTTTAGAGCTTCTGCCTTTTGATTTGGAGGTAGGTTTGGCATTCCTCTCTTCCCTGGTAGAGTATGGAAGTGAAACCTGTAACCTTGGTCTATTGTCTGCAAAATCCACTTGTCTCTTGTGATGTAATGCCAGTTTACTGAAAATAAAGCTAGCTTCCCGCCCAAGGGTGCTTTTAGTTGTTCCCTGGTAGGCGGTGCTAGAACCAAGTCACTGTGATCGTCCTTGTAGTAGTGGTGGTGGCTGTGTCCGTGGCTGCACCTCGCTGGTTGTTACCTTGCCACTGGCGTCCCCTGTAGGCACCTCTGGATTGACTTCGGCCTCTTGAATGCCTATTCCTGCCTCTCTGGGCTCTGGAGGAGTCGGGAAAGGACCAATTCTTGGAGGGCCAATTCCTGCTAAACCTTGGAGGTTGGACCTGTAAGAAATCTTTCACTGTTTGGACAGATTTTGCCTTCTCTTCCATCTTCTTGAGCACCTGTTGTGCAGGAGAGCCAAACAAATTGATCTTGTCCATGGGAGCATCTAGTAATTTGATTTCACATGGTCTGGTAAGGCCTGCTCTTTTAACCATGCATGCCTTCTGATAACTGTGCCAGTCATGGCTGATCTGAAGGAAGCTTCCAGTGCATCATAGCCGCATTTTAAGGAATGGTTACTGACCTGCTGAATGTTATGTACCATTTCCTGAACAGATTTTTTGTCTAATGGTTCATCTGAGGACAACTTTTTGGTTAACTGGTCTAGCATAAATTCTTGATACTGGATCATGTGGAATTGACAGTTCAATGCTTTAGCTGAAAGAGTTGCAGAAGTGTAAACTTTTTTACCCCATCTCTCTAAGGACCTGGATTCCCTTTCAGAGGGGAGGGGGTTTTTGGCAGAGGTAGCCGCTACAGCCTTAGGACCCTGTGAGATAGTCTCGGGATCTGCAAAAGGAGCTTTATACAAATGGTGATGAGTATCCGGAAACCTGTAGTACCTATCGGGCTTAGCAGGGGCCGGTGGAAGTGAATCAGGAGCAGTACAAGCATCATTAAATGCATCATCTACAACAGAGAGGACTGGAGGAATGGCTAAAGGCCTATGTTGTGGTAAATGCAGAAAGGTTCTAAGCCTCTTCCTAGAGTCTGAGAAATCCTGGCCCTGCTACTGAAATTGTTCCCTCATAGCATGCAAGGTTTCCCCAAAGGAAAATTCCTCAGGCGGAGAGGCAGAAGGGATGGACTCTTCAGCATCAGAGTCTTCATAAGGGGAGAAAGAAGCCTCTGGAGGGTTAGTATTATCTGAATCATCAGAGGAATCATCTGTAGAAACTGGTTCAGGGGGCTCTGCTCTAGGCCTCTTCTCTGGAGGTGGGTGAGAGGCCCTGTGTGTGAGATTGGGATCCCCGGATTAAAGAAATGAGATCCTCTGCTAGACTAAGCATTTGTGAACTAGAGCTAGGCCTGTGAGAGGGGGTCTTAGCAGGCACAGATTTAGTAGTTTTAGCTGCTTTAGCCCTGGCAAAAGCCTTGATGGACATGGCTGCAGGTGGCCTAGCAGCTCCACGTGCAGGAGTGGAGATATCCAAGGGGATAGTGTCAGATAATTCCTGAGAAACTGCCTGAGCAGAAGGTAAATCAGAAGCTGATTCCACGAGGTTGAGAGAGGCCTCGGTAGGAGGTAAGTTTTCGGCTGAAGGGAGAACCGCTTGCTCGGTTTCAGCCGAAACCGAGACACTCGCGGTTGGCCTAACCGCGGTTTCGGCCGAAACCGCAGACCGCGAGTGTCGGTCCTTTTCCTTGCGCTTTTTTGATATTTGCGTAGTCGGAGGATCCGACGGCATAATGTAAGCAAAATCGGAGCCGAAAAACTCCTCAGCAAATTCCGACCGACGTCTAAGCGTCCGTCGGTTAAAAGAAGCACAGGCTAGACAAGCTGCTACGTCGTGGTCTGGGCCTAAACAAGGTAAGCAGTAAGAGTGGAAATCTTTATGAGGTATTTGTTTCCCACAAGTTAAACAGTTATTCACTTTTTCTGACATCGGCTGAGGCAAGAAAGAGTCCCCAACGGGGTACTTAGCTTTTAGAAGTCTTCGGTAGTAGAAGAATTCGGTAGTAGTAATCTCTGGTTCTGACCGACCGCACTTGCGAACAGCTTCTGCTTCGGGCGCCACGCGGCAAGAAAGACTGAGGAAAATGGCGTTGGCTGATGCCTTTATACCCGAATAACTGCAGCTATGACGTCGGGTGAAGTGCGACACCAGCTGAGGCCAGACCCAGACTTTGGAATCCGGCCGACCGAAGGGCTGCCTGACGACAGGACAACCCATTTGTAAGGACTGCAGATGCATCCTTGAAGGACATCGGACTCCCACGGCAGAGAGAGTCTTGCCTTCCTGCTCACACCTGGTAAGGGTGTCCACCTGTGATCCAAAGAGAGAGGAACCATCAAAAGGGGTGTTGGTGAAAGACGCTCTGAAAGGCTCCGCAAAGTTACACAGCCGCATCCAAGCATGTCTCCTTAGGGCAACACCTGTGCCCGTGGCTCTACTCGCACCATCGGCTGCATAAGAAATGAGCCTCATGGAGAAGTTCACCACTGAATTAAGAGTCGTCAGCTGGGAGGCTGCCTTAGCCTAGGCCCCCTCAGCTGATGGATCTTGGAGGGTATCTCCAAGCTCTTTAAGGAGATCCCTTTGAAGACGGGTAAAGTGGCACAAATAATTCAGAGACTTCATGGAAAAGGTCGCTGAAGAGAACATCTGCTTCCCATATTTGTCCATCGTCCTGGACTCCTTGTTAGGGGGATGGACAGATGAAGTTTCAGCCAACTCCTTCTTTGTGGCCGCTGCTACTACCATGGCATCAATGGGAACACCTTTGGTCAAAAACTGTTTATCCTGTGGTGCAGTTATGAATTTAGCGGGTCTTCTGGGGGTTGGTTCCACTGTGTCTGGAGCTGACCACGCTTTCCGAGCCACCACAGACATCAGTGGGTCGAAAGGCGGAGACACCTAGGAGGTGGAAGGTCGGGATCCAAATGCATCCAGGAATACCGACTCATCCTCAGAAGGGCTTAGGGTAGTCCAGTTCCCAGTCTGCCTAAGCATCTCAAGGATGTCTGAGAAGGAGACCTCTTCAGAGGGGGATCTCTGGGACCCTTCCGAATCCTCTAAGTCGGTATCTGATGTGACAGACTCGGGGAGTCAACATGCTTCCTCTTGCATTTCCTCTTATGAGGTGGCTCCTCTGAATGATCAGGGGAGGCCTCAGAAGAGGAAGATACACCCAAGGGGGTGCCCTGGAGCGTTGGTTCCCCACACTTGGGGTCTGGAGGAGGGGCAAAGGCAGATGCAGGCACCATAGTGGGAGGAGCCAATGGGGATGATCGTGGGCCTGACTCAGGGGCCAGCACACTCCTCATGACCTCGAAGGCATCCCTGCTCGAATGCCAAGAAGGCTCCGGTTCCGAAGAGATCGGAATACCTCTCCACACCGAGGGGGACGGCTCCGAAGCCGATGTAGGAGCCGAGCTCACCTGCGCCGAAGCTCCGAGGAGGAGAACAGGGTCGGACAAGGGTCCGATGCCACTCGCCCCCTCGGAGCTGACGAGGGAGTCTTGGCGCTTAGACCCTTCCAAGGACGGTACCAAGGAAGTGATCGGAGCAGACGACGGAACCGAAGGAGAAGGTATCGGTGCCAACGGTTACACGACTCGAACCCCAAAGAACTCTGGCTCCGAGCTCAAGGGAGGAGTCGGAGGAGGAATAACTGCAGACATGTATGGAGCCGACACCTGATGAGGGTGGCTGGACAACATTTTTGCTAGGGCCTGCAATTTCAACAGCCTACTGACCACTCTCTCCACTTCATGATCTGACAGCCTTGAGGACCGAGAAGAGTGGGACCAATGACTGTGCTCCGATTGGAGCAGAGGAGACCTCGGAGCCGAACGTATCGACTTCAGGGAGGGAGACCTAGATCTCTTTCGATTCCCCGATGGCTCCGAAGTGTGAGTCGGAACCGATTGGGAGGCAGGTAAATCGGTTCCCGCTGGAACAGAGGCCGAAGGAACAGCTTCACCCATCGACGGCTCCGAACTGGGAGCCGAAGATTTAGGTGGCTTAGAAGACTTCATGGGCTGAGCCTTAGATGGTGAATCCTGCTTAATTAAACCCCGTAGGATTAACTTATTTCTACGCTCCTGCAAGACTCTTGGGCTGAAAGCATGGCAAACCAAACAAGAGTCCTGCAGGTGCATGGCGGCCAACAATAGACACAAGAAGTGTGACCATCTGTCAGAGACATCTTCTGACAGCATGAGTCACACTTCTTGAATCTGGACACCTTGGTATCCTTGGACATCCCTGAAAAAAATGGAACACCAAGAACAATACACAAAAATTAGAATATAATAACTACCACACACATTAAAGTTACCACACCCAAAAAACAGTCAAAGAATACTAAATATTTTACCTACAAACTAAATAAAACTAAACTAGGTAAATGCTAAATAGAATTTTTTTTTTTTTTTTTTTTTTTTTGAGAAAAGGAAAGGGTTAGCCTCTAATTTAAACGGCAAACTACGAGAAGAAAGGGGGAGGGGAAAACTCTCTAACTAAAACGAGTTTTTTGAAGGGAAGGGGAAGGATTCAAGAAGGAATTATAGGTACAAGAAGAATACAATGAACAAGGTTGTAACTACGATTAACAAACTACACGTAATAAGAAGTTATGTCTTACCATAACATTCCATGTTAGTTGTCTTCTCACCTTCTTTCTTGCTGGATGGGTTCGGAGCCGATCCTCGGCTCCGACTCGGCCTATACTATAGCTCGAGAGCTATTTTTACTGGCTCGAGGCAGCCCTATATCCCACAATACCATGCGCTAACTCCCCAGATCTCGTTTGGAAGCCAAGACATAGTATAAAACGTAATATTATAATAATAATATTATAATCCTCTTTTACGAGTACAGGTCACCTGCTAGTAACACTAAGGATACCATGAAAGACGCAACATATTGTATCTCCAAAAATCGAAGGACTCAGAACCTCGAGTCTATCCAGGCTAGGGGGCAGGAGGGAGGGACGCAAGAAAGAAGGCGAGAAGAAGACAAATAACATGGAACGTTATGGTAAGACATAACTTCTTAATGTTAAGTTGTCATTCTCGCCTTCATTCTTGCTGGATGGGACAGCTTCCCTAGCATCTTAGTCCTGGGTGGCTCAATGGAACAGACTCCTGAGTACAGTGGAACCAAAATCATCTCTATTTCTGGAGGCTAGATCAAGCTTGTAATGGGCAATAAAGGTATGTTTGGACGCCCATGTAGCTGCTGCACAAATGGCATCTAGTGGTAACCTTGCTTGAAAAGCCGTTGAAGTTGATAGTGCCCTGGTTGAATGAGCTTTAGGCCTAGAGGGTAGCTGCCTGTGTCTCAACTCATAGATCAAGGTAATAATAGATGTCAGCCATCTGGAAAGAGTAACTTTCGATACTGGAAGCCCTTTCTTGCCTGCAGCATAAGAGAGGAAGAGCTGGTCTGACTTTCTGAATTGTTTTGTCCTGTCTAGGTAATACCGTAATTGGCGATGAACATCTAATGAATGTAATTTTTGTTCAGCTCTGTTGGTATAGTCTGGGAAAAAGACGAGCAAATCAATGGAGTGGTTTAGATTTGCTTCCGATAACACTTTTGGTAGGAAGGAAGGGTTTGTTCTGAGAGTTACCCTATCTTTATGAAAAACCAAATAGGGAGGACGGACAGACAAGGCTTGAAGTTCCGATACCCTTCTGGCAGATGTTATAGCTACTAAAAACAGCGTTTTCCAAGAAAGAAGTTTGAGGGAGCAAGAAGCTGCTGGTTCAAAAGGGGGTAGAATTTGTGAAGTTAGAACTAAATTCAAATCCCATTGTGGGGGTGGATCTTTGACTGGAGGTCTGAGCAACAAAATGCCCTTGAGAAAGGCTTTACAGAGTTTGTGGGACATATTTGCTTCTGAGAGTCCAGCATGAAAATTAGCAATGGCCGCTAATTGTGCCCTGATAGTGGCCGATGATGACCCCGAATGAAAAAGCTCCGCCAGAAAGTCTAGAACCTCATGAATGGGTGCATGGAAAGGATCTAGTTTGTGCCCAGTGTGAAAAACGCTTCCATTTACTCGCATAAGTCTTCCTAGTATTGGACTTATGGGAAGCCAGAATGATATCACGAACAGGAGGAGAAATAAGGGGAAGCCTGGCTATGGCTGGAAGTGGAGCAACCAAGCTGTGAGGTTGATGGAATGTAGAGACTGATGTAGCTTGCCCGTGAGGTGGGTCAACAGATCCGGAAGGGTTTCCAGATGCCAAGGCTGTTCCAGTAGGTATTTGTGCAAGAACGGGAACCAAACTTGTCGAGGCCAAAACGGGGCAATGAGGATCATTTTGGATCTCAATGCGGTTGCTTTCTGAATTAGTTGCGGGATCAATGGAAAGGGAGGAAAGGCATAAAGAAGACCCTGGGGCCAAACGTGAACAAGAGCGTCTCTGAGGGGCTGGCCTGGTAGAGGAAAAAGTGTGAAGAAGTCGAGGCACTTGCTGTTTTGCGGAGTTGCGAAAAGGTCGCAGCAAGGCTGGCCCCACTTCCGAAAAATTCCGTCTACTACCGCTTGATTTAGAGACCACTCGTGAGGCATGAGGATAGTTCTGCTCAATCTGTCTGCTATGACGCTGGACTTCCCGGGGATGTGCGTTGCTATCAGAAACCGTTGAGATGAAATCGCCCATTGCCAAAGTCTGAGTGCTTCTCGACAGAGGGGGTAGGACCTTGTACCGCCCTGCTTGTTTATGTACCACACCACAGACATACTGTCCGTTTGAATTGCTATAGTCCCCGTGGGAAGAGAGCTCTGAAGGGCCTGCAACGTCAAAAGCACCGCCCTCATCTCCAGGACATTTATGTGCAGGTGGCATTCTGACTGTTGCCAAGTGCCCTGGACCGTCCTGCCCTGATAATGCCCCCCCACCTGATCAGGGAGGCATCCGTTGTGACAGTGGCAACTGGAGGGGGGAGAACAAAGGGTCTGCCCTGAAAAAGCTGAGGGGAAACGATCCACCAGGAGAGATGTTTCTTGCAAGATGGTGTTATCAAAATGTTGTGGGTCATCGGCAGCTGCTGAAAGGACCACTGAGAAAACAGCATCCACTGAAGGAGTCTCATGTGGAAGCGGGCTAATGGAAGTAGAAGAATTGCCGCCGCCATGAGGCCCAACACTTTCAATACTAGCTTGACTTGGACTCTGCTGGGCTGAAACAGAAGCTGAACATTGCGCCTTATGTCTGTCACTCTCTGAGGTGGTAATGTTGCAGACATTTCTGTGGTGTTTAATACGGCGCCTATAAAGTTTATACATTGACAAGGCGACAAGGAGGACTTTGCAAAATTTATAGAAATACCCAGGCTGTTGCAAAGATGGATAGTATAATCTCTGGCCATTATGAGATCCTGTTTGGTGGTAGCGGAAATGAGCCAGTCGTCTAAGTATGGAAACACCTGGAATCCTTTTTGTCTCAGGTGAGCCGTGACCACTGCCAAACATTTGGTGAACACGCGGGGGGCTGTGGTGAGACCAAAGGGCAGGGCCCTGAATTGAAAATGACTGACTCCCAGCCGGAAGCGGAGAAACCTCCTGGAGCGCCTGTGTATTTTTATGTGGTAGTACGCGTCCTGGAGGTCTAACCAGCACATCCAGTTGTCTCTGCCCAAAAAGGGTAGAATGGACTGCAGTGTTACCATCCGAAATTTTGTCTTTAATACATAGTTGTTTAACCTGCTGAGGTCCAAAATGGGTCTCCAATCTCCTGTCTTTTTTGGTACCAAAAAGAATCTGCAGTAGATTCCGGATCCTAGCTGATCTGCTGGGACTGCCTGGATGACTCTTTTGTTTAACAGCTTTTTTATTTCTAGCTGAGCCTGACCCCTTTGTGTGGGTGGTACGTCTGGTAGGGGTTTTGGCGGTTGTACCGGAGGGAAAGTGAAAGGAATTTTGTAACCCTCGGATATGATCTTCTGTACTCATGTGTCTTGAGTGATGGATTGCCAGGCTTCCGGGTACAGAGATAATCTTCCCCCTACTGCCTCCGAAGGCGGACAGTCGGGCAGCTTCTCAGGGATGCTGAAAGGATTGGTCAGGGAAAGATTCCCTGGAACCCTGGTTTTGTGGACCCCCTCTGCCCCTGGGGCAGCGTCTGTTATTATTCCCCCCTCTGCCTCTAGGGGGGAATTCACCACGTGCGGCAGGCGCGACTCCCTGTGGTTTGCGGAACCACATCTTTCCACCCCTCTCTGTCCTTTAGGATAAGGTTTAGAAGGCGTGGAAAAACAGACTCCCATGGCAGAGAGAGTCTTACCATCTTGCTCGCATCTGGTGAGGGTATTCTTCACCTGAGGCCCGAACAATTCCGAACTGTCAAAGGGGGTGTTGGTGAAGGACGCCTTGAAGGGGTCGGCAAAGTTACAGAGTTGCATCCAAGCGTGGCGTCTCAACGCAACACCTGTGCCAGCGGCCCTACTCGCTCCATCGGCTGCATAAGAGATTAGCCGCATGGAGGAGTTAACAATGGAGTTCAGGGTAGCCAGCTGAGTGTTTATTTTGTCCTTAAACCCCACAGCAGAAGGATCCTGTACCGTTTCACCCAGCTCTGTGAACAAGTCTCTTTGAAGGCGGGTGAAATGACATAAATAGTTCAGCGATCGCATAGAAAATGTCGCTGAAGCAAAGGTCCGCTTGCCGTACCTGTCCATGGTCCTGGACTCTTTGTTAGGAGGATGAACAGGTACAGAAGGATCAGCTAATTCCTTCTTAGTGGCTGCTGCTACCACCATAGCATCAACTGAAACACCTTTGGTGAGAAAGGATTTGTCATCTGGTGCAGAAATAAATTTAGAAGGCCTCCTAGGGGTAGGTTCCATTGAATCAGGAGCTGCCCATGCCTTTCTAGCCACTACCTCCATTAGTGGGTCGAAAGGGGGAGACATCCAGGAGGTGGAAGGGAGAGATCCAAAGGTGTCAAGGTAAACCGACTCGTCCTCGGAAGGTTTGAGAGTGGACCAATTTCCCCTCTGTCTTAGGATCTCCAGGATGTCTGAAAAGGAGACATCCTCAGAGGGGGATCTGGGGGAACCCTCCGACTCATCCAAGTCGGTGTCCGACGTGACAGACTCGGGGGAGTCTATGTGCTTCCTCTTGCACTTTCTTTTCCTAGGGTGTTCCCCTGAAACTTTAGGGGAACCCTCGGAAGAGGAGGAGACACCCAAAGTGGGTACCTTACGCTCTGGATCTCTGCTGTTGGGTATAGGAGGGTGGCCAGAGACCGTAACAGGCACTACAGAGGGAGGAGCCGCAGAACTTAACCTTGGAGTGGACACTGGGTCCAGCACACTCCTCATCACATCAAAGGCTCCCCTATCAGACATCAAAGGTAGCTCCGGCTCCGAAGAGGCCGGAACCGCCCCCGGAACTGACAGAGAAGGCTCCGAGAATGATGTTGGGGCCGAACTAACCAGAGCCAAAGCTCCGAGCGAGAGAGCGGGGTCTGACAAGGGTCCGATGCCACTCGTCCCCTTGGAGCCGACAATGGAGTCCCGGCGCCCGGACCTCTCCATAGACGGAACCAATAAAGAGGTCGGAGCCGACGACACCGGAGCCGAAGGAGGGGGTATCAGCTCCGACATGGGCAAGGTCACGGTTCTGACGAACTCCGGCTCCGAACTCGAGAGATGAGTCGGAGGAGGAATGGATAACTGTATCGAAGGAGCCACATACATACAGCAGTATATTACTAAGTATGCACTTACCTTAATCCGCACCCTAACCCTAAGGTCCGTAACTATTGCACACTTTCCTTAAGGAGCTATACCGGAGAAGGGCCAACTATGACGAATTGACATTTCAAATTTCGCGCTTCAGGACATTGTGTTGTCGCGGTTCGCTGAATATGAGTTGACGTTTCCATATTCGCATAAGTGGAGTTTCGCAGTTGTAATAGGGAACCGAAAAAATTGATAAATATCTGGAAGGTTTTGATTAACGGTATTTTCAAAATGAGAAGTACCAATGTCCTGGAAGAAAGCTGTGGTAGCTGTAATATCTAAAGAGGGTAAAGTTACATCACATCCAGCTTCATTCAGGCCTATTTCAATACTAAACCATGACTATAAAGTGTTCATGTCTATAATAGCTAAAAGAATGGCAAAAGTAATGCCAAAAAGTACAGTTTTGTACCTACCATAAATTTAGATGTTCGAGGATCCCCATTGCTGCAGTCCTTACTATTGGGTGTAGTCCGCTGTCCAGTCGGCCCGAATACCAGAGTATATGGCTGACGTCGGTCAGGGCGCATTAGACTGACGTCAGTACGTCAGGGTACTAATGCGCATGACCGACGTCATATCCTCAGTCTTTTCTTGCCCCAGATGTCAGAAGACCCTAAAAAGACAAGGCCCAAAATACCTGCACCAAAAATATGTACAATATATACAAGAATATATATACAAAAAATATCAGCATGTAACCTCACCTACACAACCACCCCTAAACACAGAGGGGAAGGAGGGGACTGCAGCAATGGGGATCCTCGAACATCTACATTTATGGTAGGTACAAAACTGTACTATGTTCTTCGTTCCCCATTGCTGCAGTCCTTACTATTGGGTAGAATCCCAAAGCAGAGGTAAGGGAGGCTGGCAAATCATAAAGAAGCAGGAGCTGACAACATGCCTTGCAAAACAGCTGTGGCAAAACCAGCCCTAGACTTAGAGTAGATAGGAAGGTGATAATGCTTAGAGAAAGTATGCACTGAACTCCAAGTAGCTGCTTCCAAAATATCCTTAGTTGCCACCCCTTAGAAATGCTGTTGAAGTGGCAGTAGCCCTAGTGGAATGAGGCCTAATCCCAGCTGGAATCTCCTTGCCATGATGGGAATAACAAAATGCAATGCAAAAGCCAATCCACCTAGAAATAGTTTGTTTTGACACAGGCTTGCCCTGCCAACTCAAAGCAAAAGAAACAAACAACTGCTGAGACTGCCTAAAATCCTTAGTCCTGCTTAAATAATAACGCAATTGCCTGTGTACATCTAAAGTGTGCAAAATCTTTTCCCCTTTATTTTGGGGGTCTGCATAAAAGTAGGCAAATGAATAGTTTGGTTTAAAGCCACACTAGAAACCACCTTAGGCATAAAGGAAGGATTAGTACGTAATGATACCCTATCCTTATGGAAAATCAAAAAGGGCTCTACTGCCATAAGGGCCTGCAACTCAGACACCCTTCTTGCAGAAGTAATAGCCAACAGAAAAGCAGTCTTCCATGACAAGTATTTCAATTCAGCAGTAGCCGCTGGCTCAAAAGGTTGTAGAGTAAGTTTTTCCAACACAAAATTGAGATCCCAAGCTGGAGTAGGAGCTCTACGTGGGGGTCTTATATTCTTTGCCCCTCTAAGAAACTGCTTGAACAAAGGATGCGAAAACAATGGTGGGTCACAATCATAGTGAGCTGAAATTGCTGCAGCATGAATCTTAATGGAAGAGAAGGACAAACCTTTGTCCAATAGCTCAGTAAGATATTGAAGAGCCACACTCAAATTAGGCTCAGAAATCTCCAAATTCTTTGCCGTACTCCAAAATAAAAATCTCTTCCATTTTTCATGACACTTTCCTTGTACTAGGTCTTCTAGCTTCCATAATCACATTTAAAACTTGTTGAGGAAGTTGAGACCTGCTGTGTTTCAACACAGAATATGCCAGGCTGTTAGATGAAGAGAGTGAAGCTTGACATTGAGCAGATGACCGTCCTTCTGAGATAACAGATGAGGAATCAGAGGTAAAGGCCATGGAGGCTTCTTTACCAGACTCGTAGTAGTGGGTACCAGTGTTGCCGAGGCCAATCTGGAGCTATCAAAATCATCCTTGGCCTGTCTTGTCTGACCTTTAATAGAACCTTTGGAAGAAGAGGCAGAGGTGGAAAGGCATACACATGAAGGTTTTTCCAACTGAAAGACAGAGCATCCACTTTCCAAGCTGTGTGATGAAACCCCTTTGTGCAATACTTTGGCAGCTGGTGGTTTAGTGGAGAAGCGAACAGATCTATGTCTGGAGTTCCCCATGACACTGTCAATTTCTGAAATACATGAAGATCCAGTTTCCACTCGTGGGGATCCATGATTTGTCTGCTTAACACATCTGCTAAGGAGTTCTGTGCTCCTGGCAGAAACCTTGCCTGAAGAGTTAGTTGCAAGCTTAGCGCAGTCTCCCATAAAATCATTGCTTGCCTGCAGAGAGGATAAGAATGTGTTCCCCCTTGCTTGTTGATGTACCACATGACAGTTGTGTTGTCTGTTAGAATCAACACCTGCCCTGGAAGAAGTAACTCCTTGAAAGCCATTAATGCAAACTGGACTGCTAACATCTCCTTCATGTTGATATGTAGATGCTGTAGTCTGGCAGGCCACTTGTCTTGTATCCACTTTCCATTTAGATGAGCTCCCCAAGCAATGTCCGAGGCATCTGTCGTTAAAATCTGACTCGCCTCTGGCCGGGTCACAGAGAGTCCCTTGTTTAGGTGACATTCCTGAGCCCACCACAAAAATTCTTTTTGAAGGCAAGGTATTATTTGAATGACAGTGTCCAAATCCTGGCAGTGCTGTGTCCATACATTTTGAGATACCATTGTAGCTTCCTCATATGCAGTTTGGCATTGGGAAGCACCAGAATACAAGATGCCATGAACCCTAATGCTTGAAGGACTGTCCTTGCAGTCAGCACGGACTGATGAGATAGTTGATGGAAGTAAAGTGATAGACTCTTTTGTTTGTCCGGGGTTAAAAGGCCATCTGGGCTGCTGTATTCAGTCTCACACCCAGAAAGCACATGTCTTGAGAGGGTACTAGACTGGACTTTATTTCGCTCACAGAATACCCTAGGCATCTTAGCACTGCTATAACATATTCCAGATGCTGTAGAAGGTCTTCCTTTTCTTGAGCCAGAATCAGGCAGTCGTCCAAGTAAGGATAGATTTGAATTCCTTGTAGCCTGAAGTAAGCTATCACTGGAGCCAGAACCTTTGTGAATACTCTGGCAGTAGATAAGCCAAAGGGCAATGCAGAGAACTGATAATGAGAATTTCCAGCTCGAAACGCAAATACTTCCTGCAACTTAGCCTTATAGGCACATGAAGGTAAGCTTCCTTGAGATCTAAAGTTACCATCCAGTGATCTTTGCCCAGCAGAGGTAAAAGCTGTTGTAACGTCAACATCTTGAACTTGGGAATGTCCAGATAAGTGTTGAGGAGAGATAAATCCAAAATTGGTCTCCATGTGTTCCCCTTCTTTGGTACTAGGAACAGGCGAGAATAAAATCCTAGGCCCCTTTCTGTTACAGGGACTGGCTGAATGGCCCCGATCTGGAGTAACTGAGAAACTTGCTTGTGAGCCTCTTTTCTTTGTGGAGGAGGAACGTCTGGCATGCCTTTGAAAGGGGGCATTGTATGGAAATAAAACCTGTAACCGTGGTGAATGATATCCAACACCCATCTGTCTTGAGTAATTAAATCCCAATTTTCTTTGAAAAGAGACAGTCTTCCTCCCAAAGGAGCTGCCAGGCGAGAATCTACTGGCAGCTGAAAAGGCAGGTCATTGGGTCTGTTTACGAAAGGACTGACCCCTGCCCTCACCAGAAGTCTGAGCAGGAGAACTCCTGTTCTAGGCCTAAAAGAACCTTGAGCCCTGCCCCTACCACGCCTAGACCTACCCCTAGACTGGGAATCATAAGCAGGATATGTCCACCCCTTAGCAGGCCAATTTCTACTAAACTTGGTGGCTGCACCTGCAAAAATCTTTAACAGTTTGCATAGACTTAGCTTTGTCCTCCATTTTCTTTAAAACTGCTTCCACAGGCGAACCAAACAACACATCAGACTGTAAAGGAGCATCCAAAATCCTTGTCTTAACATGCTCAGCTAAATTCTGATCCCTCAACCAGGCATGCCTGCGAAGAACAGAACTAGTGGCAGCCACCCTCGAGGAGGCCTGTACAGCATCAAAACCACATTGCAAAGAATGCTTACCCACTTGTTCAGACACATGAACCAAATCCAGCAACTCTTTACACTCAATACCTTCCGCCAAAGCATCCACCTTAGATTTCAATTGTGAAAGGAGATAATTTTGATATTTTAGCATGTGAAACTGACAATTCAACGCCTCATGGCTAGAGTGGAAGAAGTATACACTTTCTTTCCCCACCTATCCAAAGCCCTTGCCTCTTTATCAGTGGGAACAGGATTTTAACCACAGAGGCCTTAACACCTTTAGGCCCCTGAGAAACAGTTTCTGGGTCCGCCCTAGGACTCTTAAACAAATACTTATGAGCTTCGGGCACCCTATAATACCTATCAGGTTTAACAGGAGCAGGAGGCAAAGAGTCAGGGTTCAGGAAGCCTCTGCAAAACATCTTCCACCACATTCAACACAGGAGGTATAGCTAAGGGCCTATGCTGGGGTAAAACAAGAATTCCCTAAGCCTTTTCCTGGAATCAGAGTAATCCTGGCCTTCCCATTTAAAGTGCTCCCTCATGGAATGCAGAGTCTCTGAAAATGAGAAATCCTCAGGAGGAGAAGCTGTAGGAGTGGAATCATCCACATCAGAATCAGAATAAGGAGGATACTCCTGCAAATCTTCCAGAAGACTCAGAAGCCTCTGAACACTGTTCAAAACTCTCAAACTCGGTTCCACCCTAGGCCTCTTATCAGGAGGGGCATAGAACCTCTAATCATAGTAATCAAATCTTCTGCCATTTTAAGCATATGTTTCTTAGGTACAGAACCGAAATGCTAGGAGAAGCCCCACTGAAGCTGAACTTGGCCTACCTCTCAAAGAAGTTCTGGCAACAGAAGGAGAGGCTCTAACTACCTTGGGAAGAGAGGGAAGAACAGTTACCTGAGAAGCCCCTCAGCCTGGCCTACCTCCTGAGAAGGCACATCCTGTAACAGTAAAGTTTCTGCCTGAGACTCCATGGAAACTCCTGGCAAAACCTCTGGCTCCACTGAAGAACCGACGTCCGGGACTGCCGGTTCATCAACCCTAGCTGTTTTGTCCTTGCGCTTCTTGGACGAAGCGCGCCGGAGCATCCGACGGCATTTTATAATTGCAACGCTTCCCAAACACTAACCTGGCACAGTCTAACCTCCTCTTAATAGTGCGTTTGTTAAACCTAGCACAAGAGCGGCAACCAACAACGACGTGCTCAGGCCCTAAACAAGGTATACACAATGTATGGTAATCCCTATGAGGTATCTGTTTCCCACAAGAAATACAGTTATTCACTTTTTCTGACATCCGGTAAAATACTGAGGCAAGAAAACCAAAATGTTCCCCAGCCAACTCTGCTTCGGTCTGAAACTCCGTTTGGAAATATTTCAGAACGCCAACCTGCACTCGCAAAACTGCTTCTGCATCGGACCATGCGGCAAAAGACTGAGGATATGGCGTCGGTCATGCGATTAGTACCCTGACGTACTGACGTCAGTCTAATGCGCCCTGACCCTCTGGTATTCGGGCCGACTGGACAGCGGACTACACCCAATAGTAAGGACTGCAGCAATGGGGAACGAAGAACATCTGACAGATATGGATCAATGTGGTTTTGTGGAGGGGAGGCAAACAATTGACATTAACAAAACATTGATCCAGAGGGAAGCAGAATGTAAGAAAATACCATTGCTGTTAGTGGGTCTTGATGCAGAGAAAGCGTTTGCCAGAATAAGCTCGGACTTTATAAACAGATTAATGGAAGCATTTGCATTTCCTGAAAAAATTATGAGGTTGATTAGGAGGATATAGGCGGGATCTGAGGTGAAAATTAAAGTGGGTGGGCTCCTCTCTGATAATTTCTGCTTGAGCAGAGGAACTAGACGGGTGTCCTCTTTCCCCTTTATTATTTGCATTATATTTAGAACCATATTTAAAACCACTGGCAAAAAATAAGGGACTCAGAAATTCAAGGATATAATTGGTATGATAGTCCAGAAAAGCTGGCTTTATTTGTAGATGATAGGGCAGATTGGGTTTACCCAATGTGAAGGCATATTTCAGAGCTGCACAGTTAAGATACCTATACCTAGCACAAGCATTAAACTTTATTTCAAAGGGGAAAGAGATGACAATGAAATGGGAGGAAGCTCAAGAAACAAGCAGAGACTGGAATTTTGGATGTAGGCCTTTAAGGAGAACAATAACCATAAAGAATAATATATCCATAAAGCAGCAGAAAGTATTCTAAGAACTATGCCAACACAGGATTGGAGAGATTCTGCCTATAGGGATGACTGCAATTAGGGATATAGACAATAGGTAAGAGTGAGCTGGAATTTATTGGAGAAAACTGGCAAAGGAACCAAGGTATTGCGAGCAATTAACTATAGAGGGAAAGATGACAGAATGGGAAGACGCCAAGAATTTATTTGGACTGCAGGTTAGAGATTGCCTTCCCAGTCAGGGATTGATATTAGATTATAGGCAAAGAGAAAAAAAACAGGGCTTCCTAAATGAAATACCAGCACTGATAGTTTTTAGTAGAATCTAGAACCGAACCTGCCATTAAAAGAGGAAAAAGCAGTGCAGCATAAAAAATATTACATGATAACGATAATAATCAATCAGAGGAGGTTAGAAAGGATTGGGAAGAGACATTGGATAAGCAATTCAGAAAGAAACAATGGGAGGATATATGTATGTCTCCCAAATATGCAACAAAATCTAGAAGATTTAGAATTTTTGCCTGGAAATGTTTGCATAGATATTGCTATACCAAAAGTAGACTCCAGGGAATTGTTCCTCAAGTAGACAGCAAATGTTGGAGGTGTGACTGAGAAGAAAGAGATAACTGGGAACATTTTCTGGGAGTGAGGTGAATTGGTGGACTTTAAGAATTGCCTGCGGGATGCACTGTCAGAGATGCTGGGTGGGCAGATTGGTCTGATGTGGGAGATGATTTTTCTGAGCTATGATACAGAATTGGAATTGCCTAGGCATGGTAAGCCCTTGCTGTGTCTAATAATGGTGGCTGCCAAAAAAGCAATTACTAGAAAATGGAAATCAAAATCTAAACCAGCTAAACTAGAAGTAGTGAATATAGTAACAGAGACAAAACAACTGGAATTGAGATCTTTAGAAAAGGGTAGAAGCAAACTACATAGGAAAAAAAATGGGAATTGTGGGAACAGTACATACAAAGGAAGAATGAGGTTTAAAAGGCAGCAGGACTTACACGAGCTATGTAATGTTTGACTGAAAATGATTGGGTAGATTATAAGTGATGTATAATGTTTACAACTGGGAGTGTGTTAGTATGGTTTGTGATGTAAACTGCTTGCAACTAGGACTGTGTCAGTGTGGTTTGTTTTCACTTATATAAATGTATGACTGCCTATGTAATAAATGATGGTTTAATAAAGACTTTTCTCGTTAAAAAAAGGCAGGAATTGAATAAATTATGTAATTTTGCTTAGGTTATATGATATATAGCAATCCATGTGAAGTAAAATGTTAGTTATGTTAACTACAGTGTGACTACTTTTATATGAATGCAAATTTGCCTATGTCACAAGTGATAATTCAATAAAGGTGTTTGAAAAAGAAAGTCTCTTGGGGCAGGGGGTTAGGAGTCTGGCTCCAATAACACTGTTGCAAAAACACCCAAGAAGGCATCTTGGATTGGAGAAATAGCAAATGGTTTAGGAGCATAACACCCACAATGTTCAAGCACCTCTTTTGGGACTGTCATTTGAAGTGTTCTTTCATAACCAAGACTGGTACTCTAAATGACATTCTGTCTGGTGGAAACCCAAAGTCCAAAGTGAACAGTGTCATAAGCTTAAGGGAAGTAAAGATGACCCATAGTTCAGTTCTTCCTCAGAAAAGGAAGAGTCCAAGTCTCTCACTGGAGAGGATCTCCCTTTCTCCTCCTACGTGGAGGAGTTCCAGGGGAAAGAAGGCTGTCCATAACCTGGCTGCAGGCTACACAAAAACTGAAAGAAAACCTGAACCAAATTAACCTCATCTTGCAAGGAAGTCTGGCTGAGGCAAGAGATGAATGTTCCATAGTGGCAGCTGTTTAGGCATGGTTGTGTGCTATATGCACTAAAATTTTGTGAGAATGGGTGACCCCTTCCAGATTTGTTCATCCAAGGAAGGAGATCCATGCAGTCGAACTTGCAGATGAGGACATCGTCTGTTACAATTACTGTGGAAATTCCAAACTTCCCTTTCTGAATAATTAAATGTTGTTCAGGGAACAGTGTTCAATGCAGTCTGGACCTGTGAAATATGCTGATGCTGAAGACATGGCAACCTCCAAACGGGCACCTTCAGTGACTTCAGTAGTAAGAGGCATCAAAACCGGTGGCTGCTCAAGTGCCTTAGAGAAGATAATACCGTCAGATCTTGAGGTCTCTAATGAACTAATTAGGTTCAGGAATCCCTCTTACCCTAAACCTTTAAGGACATGCTTCTCCTCGTTACTTTTCTGTGAGGGACATCCACGCTACCCTGCTGTTGTGGATCTGCAAACACGAGAGGCTGATCTAACAAAGTTTCGATTTTGTTTCATCTGTCTAGTATGACTAAAGTGATTTCTGTCTTCCTTTTACAGCCACAGAAGAAAAACCCTGGAAAATACTGCATTTAGTCACAAACTGTTCTGAGCCTAAGCAAAACAGCTACCGGATATAGTAATCTTTATGCAGAATATGACACTGGCGGGTGCATCTGCTTGCCTTTTCTGGTTAGACATGCACTACATCTCCATCTATGACAGTTTAGTTAATGGACATCTATATAAAAACATTAGCTACCATCTCTACGAAATAAAAGGTAAGAAACAGGTTTCCAAAGAGGGCAATTATCTGTTTGATGCTTTTTATCCACAGGCCTGGAGACTCTAGCAGCAAATGTAACGTAGCTTGAAAGAACTAAGGATGGTGTGGGTGGATGCCATCTATACACCAGGTATGTGAAGACTTCTGAAGTATGGCAACCTCAGTCCAGCCAAGGGGGATGGGGGAAGGATGCTCACCTCTGAAATTAAGACTGCAATAGTGGCTCACAAAGAAATTATTCAGCTAGGGCTTCCTTTAGGCTACAATACAATTTATGCCTGTCTGAAGGAGCTCTATATAGTCTCTTTATGGCTAAACTGGTAGCACACATGACACTAATTCTTCATACAAGCATTCCTAGTACACATGATATTTCTGGTCCTTTCAACCCAGATGGACTAAATATATTTAATAAAAAGCTGTCAGGCTTCTCCTGTTTTGATACGGAAGTGTTTTCAAAACCCCATAAGTAAACACTGGTCTTGCTCAAATATCTTAATTTTACAATATTCAGATTTTCTGTTAGTAAAGTCTAAAAACCCTCCATTCTTCTACGATTACAAATGTACTTCATGGTTCTGTCTAGAGTGAGGATAACATTATTTCCTCTCTGTAATAGTCTTACACTTCATTAATGATTTATCTGGTAGTTTACTATGAGTTAATCTGCAAAGAAAATCATATAATGGGGGTTCTATTCCTTATCCCTTTCAACCTCCTCAAAGGAAATTTCCACCAACACAAAAGAAATTCATCCTACGTAGACACAGGCTAGTATCTCTCAATTACACTACCACACAAATATTTTGTCTCCAATTTTAATTCCCATACCTCCTTCCAACACACAGTCTTCTTCCTCCTCTCTTTTCACATACAGCTTTTTTAAAATGAGTGTACTTAACTGATGGAATCTAACACTTAATGTAGCATCAGCTGAATCACATTAAACAACTGGAACTAAATTAAAAAAATAAAAACTACTTAAGTACATCCTACAAGGGCCACCCCTACTGTATACACAACCCCCCCCCCCCTTTTAACTTGTTTAAATTGAGTCTTCACACATTTACAGCACTATAGAGCTCAACCTTTATTTCTTCCAGAAAAAAAAAAAGTAAAAAATCTTAGCAGATAAACTTTGTGCAATGCATTTTTTTATTTGGTGACGCTGCTAGCCGTGGCACCATCTTTAAGTATTCCCCACTGCATCCCACGCAGATCGACCTTGTCGTAGGCTGCTGGCTTTGCTGCTGTACGTGTTGCATTCCACCCCTTCTCTACTTCCATTGAAACCTTCCTAATAAGGGATTCTACAGAGAGAGACTGCTAAAACCCTGAAGAACTCTGCTAAAACCCCACGAAGAACCTCAAACAGCCCCTCTCAAGATATCTAAAAGTGTATGTACTGACATCTGTAAACCTAATTTTCTACCTGTGCTCACTACTATAGTGACTGTACTTTTCCCCGCGCTAGCCAAGCAGCCTACAAAGCCTTTTCGGTTTATCCCTTAACTCTCTTACCCTCTAAGATATTTGACCCATTTATTTTGTACCACTAGGTGGCACTGTCCACCCATTTAGCTACTAGACTACTTTTTTTTTCTGCTGTCTCCTAACTAGCCCTACTTTTTCCATTTTCTTTCCCTTCTGGTCTTGCTGTACCCTGTGATGTACTCTACTAACTTTCTCCCCCCACACCCTCCTGCCTACTGTTCAGTATTTCTCCTATATCTTACATTTCTCCCATAGCTGGCTGATTGGTTTCTGCCAGCCACCCTCTCTCCAGTTCATCCCGCTCCGTTCGCCCTCCGGGCTCACTCCGCTCCTCCTGCCCCTAATTCTCACCAACCCCCAGTACTCCTACATTTATACTCTATAAAAGATCCCTCCCTCTCCCTACCATCCAATACTTCCATACATCTGCTCCTCCCCTTCCTCCCTCCTACCTGCCAATCACTATCACACCTCCCCACCCACCGAAGTCCCATTATCCTCCTCTCTACTACATCTAGACAAATTCCCTCTACCATGCTTTCTCTTCCACCTAATACCTTTATTTCCACATCTATCTATATCCTATTCATACTCCCTCTATACCAAGCCACCTCCAACTACACCTTTCCCCTCTTCCCCCTACCCCCCTGCAACACACTTCCATAACATTTCTACCTCTTTAGTTCAATCCTACTCTCTTCATCACTTCAAAGTAAATCTTTTCCCTATCTCAATTAAATACTAGAAACCGAAACCAATTCACTACCAGACACAACTTTCAAAGACCAAACTAAAAGTACTTCTTCCTTTTCTCACTTACCTCTGCTTAGACGGGGACATACACTCACACCCAGGACCAAATACTGCTCCTAGTCCCCACCACCCTATTACTAATAATAAATCCAACCTTAAATACCAATTCCTCACCATCAATCCCCAAAGTCTAAAAAATAAATTAGCCCTCTTTCATGCTTGGCTAAATCACAACTCACCTGACATTGTAGCCATCACAGAAACCTGGCTAAAATCACACATCAGTGACTCCGAATTCCTTCCCCCTGGATTTCAATCTCTTAGATTTGACCGCTTAAACAGAAGAGATGGTGGTGTAGCCTTAATCTACTCCAACCAGCTACCCATTACTCCATATCCTAATCCCACCCTTTCTTTCAACAATGCAGAACTAGTAACTGGCCTACTAAAAATAAATAACCATAAAAGCATCTACATTACATCCCCCTATATTCCCCCTGGTAACAACACCACTACTCTAGAAGAAATCCCCTCCTGGATCTCCTCTAATACTAAGCTAGAGACCTATATACTTGGAGATGTAAATAATGACTGGAACAAAATCAACAACCCTAATCCCACCATATCAATCAACCTATTTAACTACACCCAACTAACTAATTCCATTACCAGGCCTAACAAAACAAGCCCCACTGGCTCCACACTAGATTGGATCCTAGTATCCCATCCTAATAAAGTTATAAAATCCGGTGTTATACCTGATCCATTAGGAGACCACTTCCCAATCTTCACCCATCACACTACCCTCATTTCCCCACACTCCCACCAGTACATTCATACATGTAATCTCTCAAACTTTAATCCTACTACTTTTTTCCGACTCCCTTAAACAAACTAACTGGAGCCCCCTAAAAATCCTTCAATTAGACAAAGCCGTTGACTTTTTCAACTCAACTTTCTTAAATGTTCTCAACACTCTAGCTCCAATAAGAACAAAAAGAGTAAAAACTAAGACTGCCCTTGGCTAACCAGACACCAAAAAAATTTTGCTACAAAGATAAAACCTAAAAAACATACCTCCAACAAACAGCCTGAAATCTTACTTAAATACATGCAACTATGCCACCTCGTCAAAAAACAAGTCATTAGAGACAAAAAGACTTACTACATCAAACTACAAGTAAATCATCCAAAAACCCCCAAACAATTCTGGAACTCAATTAATTCCCTTCTTAACCCAAGTACTAAGATCAACCCCTGTCCTGACACCAGCAAATCTGACCATGAAATTGCCTCTCTATTCAATTCCTTTTTCACCACCTCTATTGCTGAACTGACCAAGACCTTTACCAACAATAACCCTTCTCCTCAACCCACTCAATCTTCCTCACCCCCAACTCCCCCTCCTCCTACTTTCGAACTTAAACCCGACTCAACCTACCATATAAAGAAATTATTCTCAAAACTAAAGTCATGCTCCAATGCCCCCGGCAACATCCCATCATCCTTCCTAAAAATAGCCACTGAAGGTACTGCCCTCCCAACCAGTATTCTAATCAATAGATCCTTGCTGGAATCTTATGTACCCAAATTATGGCGTGCTGCCTTTATTCTACTTCTTCATAAGGGTGGCAAAAACAATTGTGTCTCAAATTTCTCACCCATAGCTATCCTCTTCCCAATCTCTAAACTTCTTGAAAAATGCATCCACCTTCAGCTCATGCCTTTCCACTACCACCCAACACAGCTTCCGTCCAGGACACAGTACCAACAATGCCCCTCTCTCCTTCTTACACACTGTAAATCTCGCCTGTGACTCTGGTAAAATAGTATCTACAGTTCTACTGGATTTATCCAAAGCATTCGATACCATCTCCCATACCCACATCCTAAACCATCTTTCTAATCAATCTCTCCCACAAGACCCTTTCCTGGTTCTCCAGCTATCTTTCAGACAGGTCTCAAGCTGTAAAATGGGGACAAGGCACCTCCACCTTCTTTCCAACCCCTACTGGGGTACCCCAAGGATCCATACTTGGCCCAGTGCTATTCAACATCTTTATTAATGACTTTCACAAAGCCATACCCAACACCAGAATTGTGCAATATGCAGATGAGTCTACTTTAATTTGCTGCACTTCTAACCTAGCTGAGCTCCAATCAGTGATACAAACTGCTTTCTCAACCACCGAAAATTGGATCCTCCAAAATCACCTCTCACTAAATGCCAACAAATCCAAAATCCTTCTATTTTCACCCCCCAAAATTCCCCTATTGATAAAAACTCACTCCAAATTATCAGCCAAAACAACTCCACCATAGAGATTGTTCCCTCCGCCAAACTTCTTGGTGTTACCATTGACGAACATCTTTAATTCAATACTCACATTCATCAAAACATTAAGAAAACCCATATAAAACTTGGCTTACTTTACAGAAATAGCCACTTCCTCTCTCCTTCCACCAGACTAACTCTAGCCACTACCCTCTCTACTGTACGGTGCTCCTCTACTTACTAACGTATTCGTCAGTCTCTCCTCTAAACTGGAAGTCTGTTACGATAAAATCTCCAAATTTGCAACCAAAGCCAAATTCTCCTCCCAACATTGTTCTTCCCTTCATTCATTAAATTGGCTTGAACTCCCCAACCATCTAGATTATCTCCAACTTACCACAGCCCACATATTATTGTTCCAACCTACCAAGTGTTCTGCACTAACCAATATTCTACTACCATATACACCCCACAGAACCCTTAGATCTACCCACCAAAACCTAATCTCTGTCCACAAACCCAATCGTCCTGCTGGTCAGCTTCTGCTATCCTTCTTCTTAGCTAAAAATGGAATTCTCTCCCTTCTTCTCTAAGGACCTGTGACAACTTTGAAAACTTTAAAACTCAACTACATTCCTATCTTTATTCAAATACGAAATGCAACTGTACTCTTCCCCCCATCCCCCATAAGCTCGCCTCCACTTATACTCCTGGATAACTTTCACATCAAACTAACCTTACACTTAAGTGTGTATATTATAAATTACAAATCTGTAATATGTAGCCATGATGCTGTGTGCCTGCCTTTCTTGCCTAAATGAAATTGTAACAGTTTTCTTCTTCTGAATTCTACCTGTTTTTAAAGTTTGTAAAGCAATTATTCTTTGTAATAATTCTTGTAACTAAACTATTTATTGCAGAGCATAAATAAATAAATTATACAAGGCTTCGAAAATATTTTGATCACTTAAAGGTTTCCATCTATCTTTAGACTTGGGATACAGGAAGTGATTAATTTCCAACATTGCTATCTTCTGCCTAAAAAACACTTTCCCAGTCATTTACAACCCTGGATCCTTTACTCTTCTCTTTAAACTTTATTGAAGTTTCTACATTGTAACTATCAAAATTACATTTCCTGCATACTTCACTACAACTGGTAACAACATTTTCTTGGCTGCAAAATAACTGCATCCACTGCAAGACCAAGCAAAAGAAGGTTCAAAGTACAACTCTGCTAAATATCCAGCTCCATTCTTACTACCACATAACTCACCCTCAGTACAACCAGTGCTTCATAAGACTCTTGTCTAATAAATCACCAAAATATATCTTCATATTACCAGTCTCAAATGTCTATATTAACCACTGTGGGCCCATTAAACAGTTTGCTAACATCTCAACTTATCTGAAACTGCTGTCCCTTACTTGCAATCTTTATCAGTAAAAAATTCTTGATGGACTTACCTTTCCCTAAACCATATACAGTGCAGGTAAACCCATGACCATTCTTCATTTGTACATTTTTTCACAATAACCTGTAATCTGAGTTTAACACTGTCAAAGAACATTAACTGTTAAGTATCTTCCGCTCTTTTCCTTTCCATAGAATGTCATCATTCCCTCACAAAAATCTAAGTTTAACAAACCCTCCAAAAACATTAAACATATTCTCTAAACTCTCTGAATGACATTATCATTAACATCCCTTTTCCCATTTTCTACGTTTGGGGTGTCATGCCAACAGTCTCTCTCTCTCTCTACTCGGTGTCAGACTCCTACCTTCAACAGTCATACCTGACCATAGCAGGTATGACTGTCGAAGGTAGGAGTGTGGCAGAGCCCACTATTCCTCACACAATACATCTCTTTGTTGATGCCCTCATTTCCTCTTGCCTTCTTCCTGTCTCAAATCACCTTCCCCAGAATTACTTCGGGCATTCCTACACTTGTCTGCATCTCTGTAATTTGTTCTATTTGATCTTCACTGCAATTGGATCTACACGGGCTTCTGCTGTGCTGTCATTTCTTCATCTGTCCCACAATGTACATCCTACCACCTATCACTTCATCTCACCTCTAGCTTTCCCAACTACTTTGCTTTCACTGTCCAGGTTTCTGTTCATATAGTAGTACTGGTAGCACCATTGTTTTATACACCTTATGCTTTAGCTTCTTTGGCACTCTTCTGTCAAAGACTACACTGTGCCATCTGGCTGTAGTCCCTCTAATTCTAGCTTTGAGCTCCTTATTCAGACTTTCTTTCTCCTCAAAGACTCCTCCCACAGACTTGAAGATGTTCTGCTATTTTTCCTCCTACCTCAATTCTCATCTTATTTCCCTCATTTGCTATGATTACAACCATCTTATCTGCACTCAGTTTCATCACACGTGCCTTTAGTTTTGCATTCCATTCCCTTATCATTTGTAGAAGTGCTTGTTCAGAGTCTGCCTGTAATGCCACATCATCTGCATGCAACAGCTTTGTTAATCTGTCGCCTCTGATCTGCTTGCTAACGTAGCCCATCACCACTATGAACAGTTCTGTGCTCAGAACGGAACCCTGATGCACACCCACTTCCACCGGGAACCCCTCTGAGTCAAAAAAACTGTTCGTACTTGTGTCATTGGGTCCTTGCACATAACCTACGCCAGTTTTACCAAGGTTTCTGGGATTCTGAACCATCACAGGCCTATGCTTTCTCTAAGTCTAGGAATGTTTACTCTCTAAATGACAATACAGGAAAACAAACTATAAACCCAACACTTCAGTCTCTTCTCCCCAGGTGCATCATCTAAATATATACTGCTTAAAGCTTTGTTAATTTCCGCTATTTCAGTTTCCTTTCTATTAAATCTGTGTCCTTCTGAACTAATTTTATTTCTTTTCAAACCTTACTGTAGCCTGTTTCTTGCTTATGAAACAACTTTTTTTAAATATTCTTGCACTACTTACGGCCTACATTCTGAACCTAAAACTACTTCATCTTTAGAGTAAATAGACATTCAGTGTCTGCATTTTAAATGTTTACATTCCTCCCTAGAGGGGATGAAACCTCCTTACCCTTTAATAAAGACACCTGTTCTTTTACACTGCATTTCACCTTCACAATTTCATGAAGGTCTTCTTCCCTCAAGAACATAGCACTATTTGTATTTCCTCTCTCCTTAATACTTCTGATTTTTTTCCGATAATCCCCATTTCGGTCTTCTAAACATTCTCCTATGTACCATGGTTCCATTATATTTTTTTCTTTGAAGTTATTTACCACTTGCAAAAGTCATAAAATACAGTAATTTCTAAATGGTCTTTCCACTGATGGCCTAACACTACTATTATTTTATACTCGTATAATATTGCATCTCTCTTATTTTGTAACTTCCTCATTCACATGAAACTGACAGGCTCACTGCAAATTGCAAAACTCTAGGATAGCAAACAATACTTCCAAGGCAGTTATTAAAAAAAAAAAAAATGGGAACAGTCTTTTATAGTACAAATATCCCATACTGCTATAGGTATAAGTATTGTCCAACTCTGAAAACAGTTTTATCTAACATCTTTCAATATTCTTTGATCCAGTATGTCCTCCTTTCTATCTGTGTCATTCTAAATGGGTATAAACCTCCTAAAACACAGAGGATTGTTAACAAAATCACTTTCCTAAACTACTCATACCTCTCCTACATATAACTGGATATTAGTATCACCTATCCACAAATCATACGGCTCTATCTATCACTAATAAACCTAATCATTTATTCACAGAAAAAACAAACTGTCAACCAAGAACACTCCTGAGATCCAAAAGTGTATTATCCTGCATTTTCCTCCTCCTCCCACAGGTTCAAAAATTGTATACCCTGTAAGCAAGTAAGTATCAATCCCTACGTTCCATCTACTGAAAGAGAAGAGAGTTAGATACATACCAAAACTTGGAATCTGTGCTATCCAGTGTCATTAGTCATCAAGGATGGGTCTTGAATCCGACCTCGGATCTGAGCCAGCCACAGAAGGACAGATCCAGAGCTCAAGCTACTCCCCTTCCCATAATCCCATGCTGAACTACAACCTTCAGATCGAGTTTGCTGGACAGAGAAAAAGAAGTCTGGACTGCCTATAATACTAGAAAGTCCTTAAAAGAAGACATCACTCTACACCTATCAGATCTCCAGAAAGAAGGGGGTGGAGGGTAGGAATTTGATGAATAATGACACTGGAGAGCACAGACTCCAAGTTATGGTAAGTACATAACTTTTTATCTGATGCTATCCATGTTATTATTCATCATGGATGAGTCACAGTCCCCAGCTATGAACCCTGGGAGGCCTCAGGGAAGGATATGCCTGAGCACAGAAGAACCAAAGGAAGCCCTGTTCCTAGACGCCAAATCCAACTTATAATGCTTAAAAAAGGTGTGGAGATTAGACCAAGTAGCAGCAGCACAAATCTCATCCAAACAGATCTTATCCAAAAAGGAGGAAGAGGTAGCCACAGACCTAGTAGAGTGAGCTTTAACTGGTCTGGAAGCTCCATGTGTCTGCTGTCATAAATGAAAGAAATAAAGCTGGCAATCCAATGGGAAATGGATACCTTGGAAATGTCAGACCTTTTCTGGCCTGACAGAAGGTTACAAAGAGCTGATCCACTTTTAAAATTCCTCAGTCCTCTTAAGATAAAATTGCAATTGTCTATGGACGTCCAAACAATGCAACATATATTAGAGAAATTATGGAAGAATACAGGAAGCTGAAAAGATTGGTTAAGATTGGCCTCCGAAGCCATCTTAAGAATAAATGAAGGATTAGTCCTGACAGATACCCTAAATCCTTGTGGGTGACCATAAAGGCGGGCTTAATACTAAGAGCCTGCAACTCAAACTCTCTGGCAGAAGTAACAGTCATCAAGAAGGCAGCCTTCCAGGACAGGAAATTGAGATCACAAGATGCTGCAGGCTCAAAGGGCTTTTGTGTCAAAGACTGCAACAACAGAGTAAGATCCCATGGTGGGGAGGGATCTTTGCTAGGAGGTCAAAGGAGAAATACTCAGTCTGAAAGAAAAGATGGGGCCCTCATTCACATCGAAATTTGAGACGGCTGCCAACTGGAGTTTAATCGTGGAGAGGCTAGCCCCTTCCTGAAATAGAGAAGCCAAAAACAAAAGGATGTCAGGAATAGGGGCTGAAAAAGGATCTCAATTTCACTGTCTGGCCCAAATTGTGAATCATTTCCACTTACTAGAAATAGAAGTTATGTCCTTACCATAACGTTCCATGTGGAGTGTTCATCTCGCCTTTGTTCTTACACATGGGTTCGGAGCCGATCCTCGGCTCCGTGTCGGCCGCTTGCAAGCTCTGCATCGAGAAGAAGCTCGAGACAATCTAATACCCACAATCCCCCTCTGCCTTTACCTCAGATCTAGTTTGCAAGCAAACCAGTCTCTAGAGAGAGCACACTCATGCTTACATCACATATGCACAGAACTAAGAGTCTATATATATATATATATATATATATATATATATATATATATATATATATATATATATAGACACATACACATATATATACATGTCAACTATGTACACAACAACTGCAAAGCAGAAGCAGAATGCCCCAGGCCAGGCACCAAAATGAACGTTCTTCCTAAGGGGGAGGGTGGGAATGTAAGAACAAAGCGAGATGAACACTCCACATGGAGCGTTATGGTAAGGACATAACTTCTATATGTGATAGTGTTCAATCTCGCCGTTTGTTCTTACACATGGGTAGCGTCCCTAGCTCCTTGTTCCTGAGGAACTCACGGAAGGGCGTTCTTGAGCACAGTGGAACCAAAGGTTGCCCTATCCCTAGAAACCTTGTCTACCTTATAATGAGAAATGAATGTATGTGGCTTAGACCAAGTAGCAGCCGCACAAATAGCGTCTAGTGGTAGGCGGGCTGCATGAGCCAGGGATGTAGACACTGACCTTGTGGAATGTCCTTTGGGTTTGTGCAAAAGAGTTTGATTTGAAGAATCATAGACATAGATTATACAATCCGTTAACCACTTAGAAAGAGTTCTTTTGGTAACCGCTAATCCTTTCCTGTTATCAGCAAAGGCCACAAAAAGTTGATCGGTTTTCCTGTGATCTTTTGTTCTATCCAAGTAAAACCTTAGCTGTCTGTGAACATCTAATTTGTGCAACATATACTCCATTTTGTTGGAGTGATTTTTGAAGAAGGTGGGTAATTCAATGGACTGATTAATATTATTAATAGAACAAACTTTAGGAAGGAAGGATGAATTAGTTCGAAGAGAAACTCTGTCAGAGTGAAAGATCAAATAAGGGTGCTTAATGGAGAGAGCTTGAAGTTCAGATACTCGCCTAGCGGATGTAATGGCTACCAAAAGAGAGTCTTCCAAGACAAAAATTTCAATGGGCAAGAGGAGGCTGGTTCAAAGGGGGGCAATATTAATTTAGATAACAATAAGTTTAGACTCCAAGGTGACGTAGGAGATCTAATTGGTGGTCTAATATGAAAAACCCCTTTTAAAAAGGCTTTACAAAGTCTGTGGGCCATAACAGGAGCCCCACATTCTTCCACATGGAAATTAGAAATGGCAGCCAATTGAACTCTTAATGTGGCAGGAGAAGCACCCTGATGGAACAAGTCTGTTAAAAACTCTAATATTTTATGCAAAGGAGCTATAAAAGGATCCACTTGCTGTGTATTCGCCCAGAATACAAATCGCTTCCATTTACTAGAATATGTTTTAGTAGTGGAAGCTTTATGAGAAGCCACCAATATATTCTGAACTGCAGGCGAAAGAAGATCAGACCTGGCTAAGTTGGGAATTGGAGCAGCCAAGCTGCTAGATGGAGGGACAATAGCGCGGGATGAGGAGCCCCTGACGAGTGAGTCAATAGATCTGTCTCTGGGTCCAGGATCCAGGGTCCCCGAATGCAGTGTGTCTTCAGGAAGGGAAACCAAATTTGACGAGGCCAGAATGGGGCAATGAGGATTATTGTCCTGTGTAGGTTTCTGGCTTTCTGGAGAAACTTTGATATCAGGGGAAATGGAGGAAATGCGTACAGGAGTCCCGGGGGCCAATCGTGAATCAGTGCGTCCCTGGGGACTTCCCCTGGAGGGGGTAATAGGGCAAAGTAGCTCCTGCATTTGGCGTTCATTGGAGACGCAAACAGATCGCAGGAAGGCTGGCCCCACGTGCGAAAAATCTTTTCGCAACTGACTGTTTTAGGGACCACTCGTGCGGTAACAGAATCGCTCTGCTCAGCCTGTCGGCTATGACGTTGGATGACCCGGGATGTGCATTGCTATTAGAAAGCGACCCGTGGACTCCGCCCATTGCCAGAGTCTCATGGCCTCTCTGCATAGCTGATAGGACTTGGTTCCCCTTGCTTGTTTATGTACCAGACTACCGACATGTTGTCCGTCTGAACTGCAATAGTGCCCAGAGGAAGAAGGGGAGCAAAGTGTTGCAACGCTAGAAACACTGCCCTCAACTCCAGAACATTGATGTGCAGATTGTACTCCAAATTGGTCCATTCGCCTTGGACTGTCTGTCCCTGAAAGATGCCCCCCCACCCTATCAGGGAAGCATCCGTGGTCACCGTAACTGTAGTGGGTAGCACAAATGGTCTCCCCTTGGAAAGGTTGCACGTTTGAAGCCACCAGTTTAGGTGTGTTTTGCATGTGTTCGTTATAAGAATCTCGTGTGTTAGAGGTAGTTGTTGGAACGACCATTGTGCAAACAGTAGCCATTGTAGGACTCTCATGTGCAGCCTTCCCAAGGGTATTGCAATAAGAGAAGCTGACATGAGTCCCAAAACCTTCAGTACCAGTTTCGCTGGGGATTTCCTGGACAAGAGAAGAAGACGTATGTGGGTCTGAAGTGAAAGTATCCTTTCTGGAGGGAGTCTTAGAACTAACTGATGTGTGTTTAATTCTGCTCCTATGAACAAGATACTCTGTGATGGCTGAAGTAAGGATTTTCCGAAGTTTACGGAAATTCCTAGGTGAACACACAGTTGAAGAGTATAGTCTCTGGCCTGTACTAGTTGACGCTGGGTGGTGGCAGAAAGGAGCCAGTCGTCCAGATACGGAAACACCTGGAATCCTTGGCGTCTCAAGTGAGGCGCTACCACTGCCATGCATTTGGTGAAGACCCTGGGGGCTGAGGTCAGACCAAAGGGCAGGGCTCGAAATTGAAAGTGACTGGCCCCCAGCCGGAAGCGCAAATGATCTCTGGATGCCCTGGCCATTTTGATGTGGTAGTATGCATCCTTCAGATCTATTGAGCACATCCAGTCGTCCTTCTGTAAGAATGGAAGGATCGATTGAAGCGTGACCATTCGGAACTTTTCTTTCTTGACGAAGGTATTGAGGTCGCTTAGGTCCAGAATGGGCCTCCAGTCCCCTGTTTTCTTTGGAACTAAAAAGAACCTTGAGTAAGTCCCGAATCCTTGCTGGTCCGCTGGGACTGGTTGGATGACTCTTTTTTCTAGCAACTTTGAAATTCTATAGCTGCTGGCTCTCGCAGATGGGGCGGTACATCTGGGAGTCTTTTCTTTGGAATGGGATGGGATAGAAAGGGTATGTTGTAACCTCTGGTAACCACGCTTTTTACCCACTTGTCTGTAGTTATGTTTTGCCAGGCCTGAGGGTATAAAGCTAAGCGACCCCCGACTGCCTCCAGAGCAGGACAGTCGGGCCTCCTCTCAGGAGTGCTGGAAAGGTTTACCAGGGAGTGTATCCCTGTCACCTTGATTCTGCGGACCCCCTCTGCCGCCAGGGTAGCGTCTACCACCTCTGCCCCATCCTCTGCCTCTAGAAGGGCATCACCCTGTGTGCCTGGGAAAGATCCTTGGGGTTTTGAAACCACATTTTTCCACCACGTTGCCCTTTGGGGTACGGTCTGGTTGGGGTGGAAAAACGGACTCCGACAGCAGACAGAGTCTTTCCCTCCTGTTCACACCGGGTAAGGGTCTCCTTTACCTTGGGGCCAAAGAGAGTGGCACCGTCAAATGGGGCGTTAGTAAAGGAAGACTTGAAGGCTTCCGCAAATGAACATAAGCGCATCCAGGATTGTCTGCGAAGAGCAATCGCTGAAGCTGCTGCCCTACTCGAACCTTCGGCTGCGTAAGAGATCAGCCTCATGGACAAGTTCACAATGGATGTAAGGGTATTAAGTTGCGCTGTCACTTTCTCTGAGACAGCAGCATCTGTAGTACCCTGGAGGGTATCTCCCAACTCTTTGACTAGATCCCTCTGTAGTCGTGTAAAGTGGGTCAAATAGTTCAGGGATCGCATGGAAAAAGCCGCTGAACTAAAAATGCGCTTCCCATACCTGTCCATAGTCCTAGAATCTTTATTAGGGGGATGGACAGATGAGGAAGATTCCGACATCTCCTTTTCGTGGCCGCTGCCACCACCATAGCGTCCACTGGAACTCCTTTTGTTAAGTAAGTCTTGTCCTGGGGTGCAGTGATATACTTATTGGGTTTCCTTGGAACTGGTTCCACTGTGTCAGGAGCCTCCCACGCCCTTCGAGCAATAAGTTCCATTAATTCGTCGAAGGGCGGCGTGACCCAGGAGGAAGAAGGGCGAGCACCGAATGCCTTCAGCAAGACTGACTCATCCTCAGAAGGGGGGAGGGACTGCCAGTCACCTCTCTGTTTCAGGATCTCCAATATGTCCGAAAAAGAGACATCTTCTGAAGGTGACTTAGGGGACCCTTCTGACTCATCTAAGTCAGTATCGGATGTCAAGGATTCTTGTGGAGAATCCAAGTGTCTCCTCTTACACAATCTTTTCCTAGGGACTTCTTCTAAGAAGCCTCCGAGGAAGAGGGGGCACCCTCCAGGGGTGGCTGAGACACTGGTGCTCGACGCTTGGATGTGGCCGTGGGTGCAGGGGAGGATAACGGCCCTTTATGGGGAGGAGAGGTTGCTTCCACTGATGTGGTTGTCTGGGTAGACAACACCTTCCTCATTAGGTCGAAAGCCCCCGGGTCCCGAATCGAAGAATCTCCCGGTTCCGAAGAAATGGGAAGAATCCCCGAAACAGGCACCGAAGGCATCGACCCGAGGACGGAGCGAATCGATCTGCGCCGAGGCCCGAGGGAAGAGTCGGAACCGAAGCGTCGGTTCGACTCGGCCCGGAACCAAGGACAGACCGTCGGCTCCGAGACTCGGTACCGGGTCCGACGGAGTCGAGGTGAGAGGAACAGACCGAGAAAAGAACGGTTCTGGACCCGAGGGCTCCACAATCAGAAGATCAACCTCTTCCGGCTCCAAAGACTGGACAGGTCTCGGAGGAGGAATGGATGGAGACAATGGGAGGCCTTCAAGTTTCGACACCAACTGGGTGGAAACTGAAATAAGTTTGGACAGGGCCGAATGCTCCAATAACTTCTGCACCACACGATCCACATCGACATCGGAGAGCTTGGAAGAAGAACGGGTCGAAGGAACCGAAGACGGAGCCGACCTCAATAAAGTCGATGGAGGGAGCTCCATCACCGGTTCCAAGACTCGAGGCTCAGGAACCGACACCAGTTGAACACTCGGCCCCGAAGTCTGTGGAACCGGTGATCTAACTTTACCCGAAGAGCTCGGAGCCGAAGACTTGGGCTCCTACGTCTTCGATTCCTTCGAGGATTTTGATGCCTGGTCTGAAGCATCCAGAGCCTCCTGAAAGGAAGGTTTTAATAATCCTCTGTCCATGAGTTTCCTGCGCCTATCTGTCATGACCCTCCCACTAAAAGAGTGACAGATTGAACAGTCCTCTTGTAAGTGGAGAGGGCCAAGGCAGTAGACACAGGAACTATGGTTGTCAGTAACTGACATTTTTTGGCCACACTGACAACGCTTAAAACCTGATTTAACTTTATCAGACATTTTACAGGAAAGATAAAAGTCAAGTCCAGTATAAGAGTCAAATCCGGTGGAAAAAAGTCAAATCCGATTTAAATGTCAAGTCCGGTTGTCAAATTTAAGTAGGGTTGGTAGGCCCCGAAAAACTCTAACCAGTTAATAAACTTAACGGTACCGAGAAATTCTACCTACTCATACACACATACACTCAGTTATCAAAAGTTACTATTAGAACAAATTTTCTCTAAAATATAACAAAAATAAAGTTATATCTTATCTCAAGATGCTCGAGCTAGCTCCCAGCGATGCGAACGCAGCAGCGGCAAACTAGATCTGAGGTAAAGGCAGAGGGGGATTGTGGGTATTAGATTGTCTCAAGCTTCTTCTCGATGCAGAGCTTGCAAGCGTCCGACACGGAGCCGAGGATCGGCTCCGAACCCATGTGTAAGAACAAACGGCGAGACTGAACACTATCACATTATACCTTCTTGGTAGAATAGACGTTTTTTGAGACACTAAGATAATATTATTCACCAGAGAGGAAAGCCTGGACTGGGAAAGTATGAGTGGAATTGGAGCAACCATATGGTCAGAATAAGAGACAGAAAGTTGGGAAGAAGAAGCCTCCAAGGTTGGAAAATGAGACCTAGGGTAGGATCCAATATCCAGGGACGATACTTCAGATGAGGCCAAAGCAGGGAGAACCACGCCTGATGAGGCCCAAAAGGGGGTAATGAGGATGAGAGGGACCTTCAGGCAACGGGCTTTCTGCAAAAAACTTTGGGAATGAGGGGAGCTGGGGGACAGGCATATAGGAGCCCCGACGGCCAATCATGAACTAAAGTGTCCCTGGGAGACTCCCCCAAGGGGGATCAGGGCAAAGTAATTGCTGCATTTGTGGCTGACAGGGGAGGCAAACAGATCACAGCAAGGAAGACCCCAATGGTCGAAAATCCAATGCGCCACTGAAGGATTCAGCTACCACTCATGAGGAGTCAAGATAGACCTGTTGAGTTTGTTGGCTAACACAGTGAACTGTCAGGGATGTGTGCTGCAAGAAAAAAGCGCCTGGAGAACATTGCCCATTCCCACACTTTCATGGCCTCTCTGCATACAGGATAAAAATACGTTATGTACTCACCATAACGTTCCATCTGAGTAGGTAAACTTCATTTGCCAGCAACCTGTGGGTTTTGGATCAGACACGGCAGCATACCAAGCAAAAGATCCGAGCTCCAAGCTCCTCCCCCTACCCATACTACACTGCAACCTCCTTCCAATCCTCAGATCGAGTTTGCCACTCCACACGAGACACCAACAAACTAAAACCTGAGACCCCTGAACCAAGGACAAACCTCTAGCTTGTGAACTCCGAACAGCGAGCTCAGCCAAAAATAATCGCCAAGGGAAGGGGGGAGGGACGGTTGCTGACAAATGAAGTTTACCTACACAGGTGGAACGTTACGGTTTGTACATAACTTCTTTATCTGAAGTAGTTAACTTAATTTGATCAGCAACCTGTGGGACAGAGTCCGCAGCTACCCGAAATCTTGGGAGGCCCTTAAGGAAGGATATTCCGGAGCACTGCAGAGCCAAAGGAAGCCCTTCCTCTAGACACCAAATCCAGTTTATAATGATTAATAAAGGTGAGAGGATGCCCAAGTAGCCGCTGAGCAAAGGTCATCCAGGTAAACTCTAGATCAGAATGCGGCAGAAGTTGCCACAGAACGTGTAGAATGAGCATGAACTCCTACTGGTTCTAGTAAACCAAGCTCTCTATATGCCTGTAGGATACAAAGGGTAATCCACCTAGTGAGAGTCACCTTTGAAACTGGTTTCCCTAAAAAAGGCTTAGCAAAGGAAACAAAAAGTTGATCAGATTTACGAAAGATCGCAGTTCTGTGCAAATAAAAACGTAACTGCCTGTGAGCATCCAGCAAATGAAATTTGTATTCCCCTTTGTTCTGAATATTAGGGAAAAAAACAGGCAGATTAATAGATTGATTAATGTTCATCTCAGAAGCAACTTTAGGGAGAAAAGAGGGATTAGTCCTGAGAGACACCCTGACCTTATGAAACACCAGATATGGGGGTTTCATACAAAGAACCTGAAGCTCCAACACTCTACTGGCTGAGGTGATAGCTACCAGAAAAGCAGTCTTCCATGACAAGAATTTTAAGTCAACTGATGCCGAGGGCTCAAAAGGAGGCGCAACTAAGGCATGAAGAACCGCAGTCAGATCCCACGGCGGGGACGGATTCCTAATACGAGGTCTCAAAAGAAAAGTGCCTTTCAAAAAAGTCTTACAAATTCTGGCAGCAGCAAGAGAGCCTAAATTATTCCCTACATGGAAATGAGAAATAGCCGCTAGCTGGACCTTCACTGTGGAAGAGCTGGCTCCTTGCTGGAAGATACGAGACAAAAAGTCTAATACTACTGGGATCAGAGCGGTAAAAGGATCCAGATTTTTCTGTGAAGCCCAAATGGAGAAACGTCTCCATTTGCTACAGTAAATTTTCCTGGTAGAGGATTTATGTGCCGCAACCAAGATAGATTTAACAGGGGAAGAGATACCGGGAGTCCTAGCAACTAGTGGAACTGGAGCAGCCAAGCTGTGAGCTTCAGGCTGTCCAGATTCAGAGGAAGCATTCCCGAGGGATGACGAATCAGATCCGGAATGGGATCCAAGATCCAAGGTGGAGCTATGAGATGAGACCGTAGACAGGGGAAAGTACAGTTGTGTACACTTACCACAAATGTAGATGTTCGAGTGTATTCACTGTTGCAGTCATTACATTTGGGTAATCTGCTGGCAGGTTGCCCTCAGTCGGCCTGAATTCCAAAATCTTGGGTCCTGTGTCGGTTGCTGTCTCATCTTCCATGACGTCAGGTCGTCAGGGGGTATAAAACATGCAGCCAACTCCATTTTCTTTAGTTTTTCTTGCCACCGATGTCAGGTACCCCCAAAAAGGTAGCAATATTATATATATATATATATATATATATATATATATATATATATATATATATATATATATATATATATATACATACATATATATATATATACATATATATATGTACATGCATCAATATAAACTTCACCTTCATCTACAAGCAAATACACCACATAGGTTGTAAAAGATAGAGAAGGAAGATAAACTGTAGAATGACAGGGGGATGGCGGGAGGGTAACCTGGACTGCAACAGTGAATACACTCAAACATCTACATTTATGGTAAGTGTACACAACTGTACTATGTTCTTCGTGTTTTACTGTTGCAGTCATTACATTTGGGTAGATTCCCAAAGCTATGGTTGGGAGGCTGGAGCTAAACAGCATTAGGTGCGGCTATAAGGCCCTGCAGTACTGCAGTGGCAAAGCCTGCTCTGGACTTAGAGTAGAGAGGCAAATGGTAATGCTTTGTAAAGGTGTGAACAGAACTCCAAGTAGCAGCCTCTAGAATATCTTTGGTTGGTACTCCTCTGAGAAAGGCTGCTGAAGTAGCTGCAGCTCTGGTGGAATGAGACCTAATGCCCTTGGGCAGAGGTTTACCATGGTGTAAGTAGCAGAAACGGATGCAGTGGCTTATCCACTTTGAAATTGCCTGCTTTGAGATAGCCTTTCCTTCTGATCCTGCAGCATATGACACTAGTAATTGCTCAGTATTTCTTACAGCTTTTGTCCTGCTCAAGGAGAATCTTAGCTGCCTGTGTACGTCCAAGGAATGCAGAATTCCCTCCCCTTTGTTCTGCGGATTTGGATAAAAAGTTGGCAGATGAATTGTTTGGTTAAGAGCCACACTGGAAACCACCTTAGGCATAAAAGCAGGATTTGTCCTCAGAGACACCCTGTCTGGGTAAAATATAATAAAAGGCTCTACAGCCATGAGGGCCTGTAGCTCTGAAACTCTTCTTGCTGAAGTAATTGCTAGTAGCAGAGCTGTCTTCCATGATAAGAACTTTATATCAGCGGTAGCGGTTGGTTCAAACAGAGGCAGGGTGAGCTTTTCCAACACATAATTGAGGTCCCATGCAGGTAATGGTAATCTTCTAGGAGGTCTTAGGTTTTTAGCTCCTCTAAGACACTGCTTTAGTAAAGGATAAGAAAAAATTGGTGGCTCTGTATTGTTATGAGCCAAAATGGCAGAGGCATGGATTTTGACTGATGAGAAAGATAGGCCTTTGTCAAGCATCTCAGTTAAGTATTGTAGTATCTGAGGAATATGTGGTTCTGCTGTATCAGTCCCTTGTGTTTAATTCCAAGCACAGAATCTCTTCCATTTGTCAGCATAAGATTTTCTAGCACTAGGCCTTCTGGCTTCCAGAATGACATCCATCACAGCTTTACTGAGAGGTGTCGTTCGTATGATCACATGATTAGCCATGCTGCCAGGTTCAGAGTCTGTAGTTGATTGTGCAGGATCTGAGTGTTTTGCTGGGACAGTAGTTGTGGTCTTTGAGGCAAGGTCCAAGCTTGGTATTGAGACAAGTTCCTTAGGATTGGGTACCAGTATTGGCGGGGCCAGTCCGGGGGAATTAATATCATCTTTGGCTACTCTTGCCTGACTTTTAGGAGGACCTTGGGTAGAAGAGGCAGAGGAGGGAAGGCATAAACTGATAGGTTTTTCCAGCTGAAGGATAGGGCGTCCACTTTTCATGCTTGGCTGTGATAAGTCCTTGTGCAGAATCTTTTCAATTGATAATTTTGAGGAGAGGCAAATAGATCCATGTCTGGGCTTCCTCATTTCTCTGTTATGCTGAATACTTGTGGATTTAGTTTCCACTCGTGAGGATCCATAAGGTTTCTGCTTAAATTGTCTGCCAGACTGTTCTGTTTTCCTGGCAGGAATTGAGCTTGAAGATTTATTTGATAGGTCAAAGCTGTGTTCCACAGTGCCATGGCTAATCTGCAAAGGGGGTATGAGTGTGTGCCCCCTTGCTTGTTTATATACCACATGACTGTGGTGTTGTATGTCTTTATCAGTAGTTGCCCTGGATGAAGTAAGTCCTTGAAAGCTGTTAGGGCATTTTGAACAACTAGCATCTCTTTCTGGTTGATATGCAGATCGATTTGATTTGGTGCCCATATGCCCTGAATACATCTTCCTGTCATGTGGGCCCCCCAGGCATAATCTGATACGTCTGTTGTTAAGCTTTGGCTGGCAGGGGGTAGAGTGAAGGGCCTTCCCATGTTTTGGTGACAGGCCTTTGCCCACCATAGAAACTCCTGTTGCAGGCAGGGGATGACAGGAATCATTGTTTCCAGACTGTATGAATGTTGACTCCATAAACTTTTTAGGTACCATTGCAGTTTCCTCATATGCAGTCTTGCATATGGAATTAGCAGGATGCAGGATACCATGAAGCCCAGAGCCTGCAGAATTGGTCTTGCAGAAGATTGGGTTTTTGTTGCCATCAGTTTGAAGTAAGAAGTGAGTTGCCTTTGTTTGTCTGGCGTGAGGTAAGCCATCTGGGCAGTTGTATGCAAGCTTGCACCCAGGAATGTTATCTTTTGAGAGGGTACCAGTTGTGATTTCTTTTCGTTTATTGTGTACTCTAGGCATGCTAAAATCCTTTTCACAAATGCCAGGTGTCGTAGAAGAGTGTCTTTGTTCTCTGCTTGAATGAGGCAGTCGTCCAAGTAAGGATATATTTGAATACTTCTTTGTATGCAAAATGCAATTACTGGTGCCAGGCACTTTGTAAAGATCCTGGGCGCAGTAGACAAGCCAAAGGGCAGTGCAGAGAATTGGTAATGCATTAAGCCAACCTTGAATCTGAGGTATCTTCTGCACGACTGTCTTATTGGGACATGCAGGTATGCCTTTTTTAACTCTAAAGTCACCAGCCAAGCATTCTTGCCCAGCATGGGCAGAAGCTGTTGCAAGGTGAGCATTTTGAATTTTGGAATGTCCAGGTATGTGTTCAAAATCAATAAATCCAGTATTGGCCACCAGGCCATGTCCTTTCTGGGTATCAAGAACAGTCGAGTAAAAACCTTGTCCTTTTTCCTGTTCTGGTACTGTCTGAATGGCCCCCATATCCATGAGGGATGTTAACCTGTTTCTGTGCCTCTGTCCATTGTTTTTTTGGCGGGTCTGACCAACCATTTGTCACTGGCAGTGTGTGGAAATGGAATCTGTATCCCTGTGATACGATGTTCAGTACCCATTTGTCCTGGGTTATTAATTGCCAATTTTGAGCAAAAAGTGCTAATTTTCCCCCTATGGGTGCTGCCAACAGATAAGTGCTTGGTGTAGGCAGAGGGAAGTCATTGGGATTGCTTTCTGTAGGTTTGTGCTTTTTCTCCCCCAGATTTGGAGGTGGATGCGCCCCATTGTTTTGACCTGTATGAGTCTTGAGCCTGGTACCTGGAGCCCTTAGGGCGCCTGGATTTGCCCCTTTGAGCTCTGTCTGACACAGGAAAGGACCAATTTTTTGTAGGCCAGTGTTTGCTGAATCTAGGGGGCTGCACTTGCAAGAAATATTTAACAATTTGCATAGACTTAGCTTTGTCTTCCATTTTCTTTAAAACCTCTTCTGCCTTTATACCAAACAGAGAATCATGCTGTAAAGGTGCATCTAGCAATTTAGCTTTAACATGATCAGGCAAATTGTGTTCCTTTAACCAGGCATGCCTCCTAATCACAGATCCTGTAACTGCGGCCCTGCAGGAGGCCTCTAAAGAATCAAAACCACATTGCAAAGTATGCTTTCCAAGTTGTTCAGCCGCATGCAATAATTCCTGCAATTCCTTATTTTCTGCACATTCTGAAATCAATATCATTTTCTGTTTCAGCAATCCCATAACATGTTGTTGATACTTAAGCATATGAAATTGACAGTTTAAGGCCCTAATTGCCAAGGTTGCAGATGTATAAACCTTTTTTCCCCCATCTGTCCAGTGCCCTTGAATCTCTGTCGTAGAGGGGAGGGTTTTTTGCTGTTGAGGCCTTAACTCCCTTTGGTTACTGTGAAATAGTTTCAGGATCAGCAGCAGGGTTTCTAAATAAAAATTTATGAGAGTCAGGAACCCTGTAATACCGGTCAGGCTTACTGGGAGCCGGAGGTAAAGAATCAGGGGTCAGGCTTGACTCTGAAAAAACATCATCCACAATGTCTAACACGGGGAATGGCTAAAGGCTTGTGCTGAGGGAGAAGGAGGAAATCCCTGAGCCTCTTTTTTGATTCTGAGAAGTCTTGACTCTCCCAGTGAAAATGCTCTCTCAAAGTATGCAAGGTTTCTCCAAATGAATAATCCTCAGGAGGAGATGCAGGTGGAATAGACTCCTCAGCATCAGAATCCTCATAGGGAGGTAAAGATAATTCCTGATCAAAAGAGGAATCAGAAGAAATAGAAACCTGATCTGAAGATTCAGTCAGTGTCTTGCCTAGGCCTCTTATCTGGAGGGGGATGGGTACCCCTGATCAAGGTAATAAGGTCTTCAGCCATTTTGATCATCTGTTTTTTAGACATAGAGGTCTGTGCCCGTGGCTCAGGCATCGTTTTTTTAGTTTTTGAAGGTGTCTTTGGTTTTGCAGCTTTCATCGGTTTAATATAAAAATGTTGAGGTTTGAATACACCCTCAGAAGAGCCGGTGCCTGCTCAGCGGCTCTGGACCCATCCGAGGGGGATACATCCATCGGTCCAACACCCTAAGTATCTTGCGTCATGCCGGACTCCACATGGGTTGTCGGTAGAGGCCTGCGATTCGAAGGTAGTGGGTATCAGGGGCTGCGAAAGTGTCTCACTGAGTACCGGCGAACCGGCGACTGGCTTAGGAGAAGCTTCATCAGTTTTGGATCTCGACTGCCTTCTCTGTCCTTTTCTTTGTGTTTTTTATGTACTCCGGTAGTCAGATTGCTATCCGATGACATCTCTGGGTAGTTAAATCTGTTTCCAAAATACTTAGATGCAAAAATATACAGACGCTTAATAGTGCGTTGGTTAAATCTAGCACAAAACTGACAGCCAGACACATTGTGATCAGGGCCTAGGCAAGGAATACAGTATAAATGGAAATCCTTATGAGGTATTTGCTTCCCACAAGTAATACAATTATTAACTTTTTCTGACATCGGTAAAAAGCAAGAAAAAGTTTCTAACGGGTACTTAGCTTTATTGAAGACTTCGGTTCTGAAACTCAAACGTGAATATTTCAGTAATCGGCCGACCGGCACTTGCGAAATGCTTCTGCTTTGGGCACCGCGCGGCAAGAAAGACTAATGAAAATGGCATCTGCTGCATGTTTTATACCCTTGATGTCATGGAAGAGGACGCAGAAACTGACACAGGACCCAAGACTTTGGAATTCAGGCCGACTGAGGGCAAAGTACAGTTTTGTACCTACCATAAATGTAGATGTTCGAGGATCCCCATTGCTGCAGTCCTTACTATTGGGTATAGTCCGCATCCAGTCGGCCCGAATACCAGAGTATAAGGCTGGTCTGGGTCGGCGAGCTGCGTGGGCGTCAATGCGTCAGGGGTACTAATCCGCATGACCGACGTCATATCCTCAGTCTTTTCTTGCCCCAGATGTCAGAAGACCCTAAAAAGACAAGGCCCAAAATACCTGCACCAAAAATATGTACAATATATACAAGAATATATACAAAAATATAAGCATGTAGCCTCACCTACACAACCACCCCTAAACACAGAGGGGAAGGAGGGAGGTAAATTGGACTGCAGCAATGGGGATCCTCGAACATCTACATGTAGGGTAGGTAGAAAACTCTACTATGTGCTCCATTGCTGCAGACCTTACTATTGGGTAGAATCCCAAAGCAGAGGTAAGGGAGGCTGGCAAATCATAAAGAAGCAGGAGCTGACAACATGCCTTGCAAAACAGCTGTGGCAAAACCAGCCCTAGACTTAGAGTAGATAGGAAGGTGATAATGCTTAGAGAAAGTATGCACTGAACTCCAAGTAGCTGCTTCCAAAATATCCTAGTAGTTGCACCCCCTTAGAAATGCTGGTGAAGTGGCAGTAGCCCTAGTGGAATGAGGCCTAATCCCAGCTGGAACGTCCTTGCCATGATGGGAATAACAAAATGCAATGCAAAACCCAATCCACCTAGAAATAGTTTGTTTTGACACAGGCTTGCCCTGTGAACTCAAAGCAAAAGAAACAAACAACTGCTGAGACTGCCTAAAATCCTTAGTCCTGCTTAAATAATAACCCAATTGCCTGTGTACATCTAAAGTGTGCAAAATCTTTTCCCCTTTATTTGGGGGTCTGCATAAACGTAGGCAAATGAACAGTTTGGTTTAAAGCCACACTATAAACCACCTTAGGCATATAGGAAGGATTAGTACGTAATGATACCCTATCCTTATGGAAAATCAAAAATGGCTCTACTGCCATAAGGGCCTGCAACTCAGACACCCTTCTTGCAGAGGTAATAGCCAACAGAAAAGCAGTCTTCCATGACAAGTATTTCAATTCAGCAGTAGCCGCAGGCTCAAAAGGTTGTAGAGTAAGTTTTCCAACACAAAATTGAGATCCCAAGCAGGAGTAGGAGCTCTGGGGTCTTATATTCTTTGCCCCTCTAAGAAACTGCTTGAACAAAGGATGCGAAAACAATGGTGGGTCACAATCATAGTGAGCTGAAATTGCTGCAGCATGAATCTTAATAGAAGAGAAGGACAAACCTTTGTCCAATAACTCAGTAAGATATTGAAGAGCCACACTCAAATTAGGCTCAGAAACCTTAAAATTCTTTGCTGTACTCCAAAATAAAAATCTCTTCCATTTCTCTGCGTACACTTTCCTTGTACTAGGTCTTCTAGCTTCCATAATCACATTTAAAACTTGTTGAGGAAGTTGAGACCTGCTGTGTTTCAACACAGAATATGCCAGGCTGTTAGATGAAGAGAGTGAAGCTTGACATTGAGCAGATGACCATCCTTCTGAGATAACAGATGAGGAATCAGAGGTAAAGGCCATGGAGGCTTCCTTACCAGACTCCGTAGTAGTGGGTACCAGTGTTGCCGAGGCCAATCTGGAGCTATCAAAATCATCCTTGGCCTGTCTTGTCTTACCTTTAATAGTACCTTTGGAAGAAGAGGTAGAGGAAGAAAGGCATACACATGAAGGTTTTTCCAACTGAAAGACAGAGCATCCACTTTCCAAGCTGTGTGATGAAACCCCTTTGTGCAATACTGTGGCAGCTGGTGGTTTAGTGGAGAAGCGAACAGATCTATGTCTGGAGTTCCCCATGACACTGTCAATTTTTGAAATACATGAAGATCCAGTTTCCACTCGTGGGGATCCATGATTTGTCTGCTTAACACATCTGCTAAGGAGTTCTGTGCTCCCGGCAGAAACCTTGCCTGAAGAGTTAGTTGCAAGCTTAGCGCAGTCTCCCATAAAATCATTGCTTGCCTGCATAGAGGATAAGAATGTGTTTCCCCTTGCTTGTTGATGTACCACATGACAGTTGTGTTGTCTGTTAGAATCAACACCTGCCCTGGAAGAAGTAACTCCTTGAAAGCCATTAATGCAAACTGGACTGCTAACATCTCCTTCATGTTGATATGTAGATGCTGTAGTCTGGCAGGCCACTTGTCTTGTATCCACTTTCCATTTAGATGAGCTCCCCAAGCAATGTCCGAGGCATCTGTCGTTAAAATCTGACTCTCCCTGGCCGGTCACAGAGAGTCCCTTGTTTAGGTGACATTCCTGAGCCCACCACAAAAATTCTTTTTGAAGGCAAGGTATTATTTGAATGACAGTGTCCAAATCCTGGCAGTGCTGTGTCCATACATTTTGAGATACCATTGTAGCTTCCTCATATGCAGTTTGGCATTGGGAAGCACCAGAATACAAGATGCCATGAACCCTAATGCTTGAAGGACTGTCCTTGCAGTCAGCACGGACTGATGAGATAGTTGATGGAAGTAAAGTGATAGACTCTTTTGTTTGTCCGGGGTTAAAAGGCCATCTGGGCTGCTGTATTCAGTCTCACACCCAGAAAGCACATGTCTTGAGAGGGTACTAGACTGGACTTTATTTAAGTTCACAGAATACCCTAGGCATCTTAGCACTGCTATAACATATTCCAGATGCTGTAGAAGGTCTTCCTTTTCTTGAGCCAGAATCAGGCAGTCGTCCAAGTAAGGATAGATTTGAATTCCTTGAAGCCTGAAGTAAGCTATCACTGGAGCCAGAACCTTTGTGAATACTCTGTGTGCAGTAGATAATCCAAAGTGCAATGCAGAGAACTGATAATGAGAATTTCCAGCTCAAACCATAGATACTTCCTGCAACTTAGCCTTATAGGCACATGAAGGTAAGCTTCCTTGAGATCTAAAGTTACCATCCAGTGATCTTTGCCCAGCAGAGGTAAAAGCTGTTGTAACGTCAACATCTTGAACTTGGGAATGTCCAGAAAAGTGTTGAGGAGAGACAAATCAAATTGGTCTCACGTGTGTTCCCCTTCTTTGGTACTAGGAACAGGAGAGAATAAAATCTAGGCCCCTTTGTGATACAGGGACTGGCTGAATGGCCCGCATCTGGAGTAACTGAGAAACTTGCTTGTGAGCCTCTTTTCTTTGTGGAGGAGGAACGTCTGGCATGCCTTTGAAAGGGGCAGTGTATGGAAATAAAATCTGTAACCGTGGTGAATGATATCCAACACCCATTTGTCTTGAGTAATTAAATCCCAATTTTCTCTGAAAAGACACAGTCTTCCTCCCAAAGGAGCTGCCAGACGAGAATCTACTGGCAGCTGAAATCATTGGGTCTGTTCACCCCTGCCCTTGAAACTGACCCCTGCCCTCACCAGAAGTCTGAGCAGGTGAACTCCCTGTTCTAGGCCTAAAGAACCTTGAGCCCTGCCCTACCACGTCTAGACCTACCCCTAGACTGGGAATCATAAGCAGGATATGTCCACCCCTTAGCAGGCCAATTTCTACTAAACTTGGCTGTACCTGCAAAAATCTTTAACAGTTTGCATAGACTTAGCTTTGTCCTCCATTTTCTTTAAAACTGCTTCAAACAACACATCAGACTGTAAAGGAGCATCCAAAATCCTTGTCTTAACATGCTCAGCTAAATTCTGATCCTTCAACCAGGCATGTCTGCGAAGAACAGAACTAGTAGCAGCCACCCTCAAGAGGCCTGTACAACATCAAAACCACATTGCAAAGAATGCTTACCCACTTGTTCAGACACATGAACCAAATCCAGCAACCTTCCAAAGCATCCACCTTAGATTTTAATTCTGATAGGTGATAATTCTGATATTTTAGCATGTGATACTGACAATTCTCATGGCTAGAGTGGAAGAAGTATACACTTTCTTTCCCCACCTATCCAAAGCCCTTGCCTCTTTATCAGTGGGAACAGGATTTTTAACCACAGAAGCTTTAACACCTTTAGGCCCTTGAGAAATAGTTTCTGGGTCCGCCCTAGGACTCTTAAACAAATACTTATGAGCCGGGCACCCTATAATACCTATCAGGCTTAACAGGAGCAGGAGGCAAAGAGTCAGGGTTCAGGAAGCCTCTGCAAAACATCTTCCACCACATTCAACACAGGAGGAATAGCTAAGCCCCCTATGGGGTAAAAAAACAAGAATTCCCACTTTTTCCTGGAATCAAGTAATCCTGGCCTTCCCATTTAAAATGCTCCCTCATGGAATGCAGAGTCTCTGAAAATGAGAAATCCTCAGGAGGAGAAGCTGTAGGAGTGGAATCATCCACATCAGAATCAGAATAAGTCTGAACACTGTTCAAAACTATCAAACTGAACCTCTAATCATAGTAATCAAATCTTCTGCCATTTTAAGCATATGTTTCTTAGGTACAGAACCCGAAATGCTAGGAGAAGCCCCCACTGAAGCTGAACTAGGCCTACCTCTCAAAGAAGTTTTGGCAACAGAAGGAGAGCTCTAACTACCTTGGGAAGAGAAGGAAGAACAGTTACCTGAGAAGCCCCCTCTGGCTCCTGCCTTCTAAAAAAGAACCCGCGTCGGGACTGCGGTTCATCAACCTCTATTGTTGCTGTTTTGTCCTTGCTTGGGCCGGAAGCGGGCGGGAGATCCCCGGGCATTTTATTTACTGGCAGCTTCCCAAACACTAACCTGGCACAGTCTAACCTCTTAATAGATGTGTTGTTAAACCTAGCACAAAAGGCGCAAACCACAACGTCGTGCTCAGGCCCTAAACAAGGTATACACAAGGTATGGTAATCCAATACAGTTATTCACTTTTCTGACATCGGTTAAATACTGAGGCAAGAAAACCAAAATGTTCCCCGTAGCAGTGCCAGCCAACTTGTTTTCGGTCTGAAACTCGGTTTCGGAATTATTTCACGCGCCAACCTGCACTCGCAAAACTGCTTCTGCATCGGACCATGCGGCAAAAAGACTGATCGCGTCGGTCATGGCATTTAGTACCCTGACGACCTGACATCAGTCTAAGTCGCCCTGACCGGCGTCAACCTCTCTCTGGTATTCGGGCCGACTGGATGCGGACTATACCCAATAGTAAGGACTGCAGCAATGGGGAACGAAGAACATCCTGCCAGCAGATTACCCAAATGTAATGACTGCAACAGTGAAACACGAAGAACATCCAGACTTGATGAGGCCAGAATGGGGTTATGAGGATCATTCTGCTCCCCAACCGGCGAGCTTTCTGTAAGAATTTTGTCATGAGCGGGAGCAGGGGATAAGCATACAGAAGACCGGGTGGCCAAGCATGAACAAGAGCATCTCTGGGGGCTTCCCCCGTCAGGGGGATTAGAGCGAAAAACGTGCTGCACTTCGCACTGGATGGCGATGCGAAGAGATCGCAGCAAGGCTGACCCCATTTGAGGAAGATCTGTTCCGCTACACAAGGGTTCAGAGACCACTCATAGGGAGAAAGGATAGTTCTGCTCAATTTGTCTGCCAAGATGTTGGACCGACCCGGAATGTGCACTGCTTTCAGAAAGCGATTGGTGGAGATCGCCCATTCCCAGGCTCTCATGGCTTCTCGACAAAGGTGATAAGACTTGGTTCCCCCTGTTTGTTGATATACCAGATCACCGACATATTGTCTGACTGGATCACAATAGTTCCCAGAGGAAGATGAGCACGAAAGGCCTGCAATGCTAAAAGGACCGCTCTCATCTCTAGAACATTTATATGCAAAACGGTCTCGCTTTGAGTCCACGTGCCTTGAACAGTCCTGCCCGAACAGTGCCCCCCACCCTAGGCGGGAGGTGTCCGTGGTCACCGTGGCTTGGGGTTGAGGCGCAACAAAAGGACGTCCCTCCTGCAAATTCCGGGATTGGAGCCACGACGTGAGAGAATTTCTGCACACACTACTCAGAGGGATCAGAAAATCTAGAGGTTGATGAAGTATCGACCACTGAACTTGCAACGTCCACTGTAGAATTCTTATATGCAGACGAGCACAAGGGATCAGGTTGATAGCTGCTGCCATGGACCCTAAGGCTCTTAGGACTAATTCTGCTTGGGGTGCAGGGGACTGCAGAAGCGCTAACACATGAAGCGCCAGGCTGTGTAGTCTGTCTGGAGTCAAGAATGCCCTGGCCTGAAGAGAATCTATTCCTGCCCCTATGAAGTCTAACACTTGAAAAGGTTGAAGGGAAGACTTCCTGAGATTTATGGTAATCCCCAGCCGAGGTGATATCCGAGTGATATCCGGAGAAAAAAATCTCTGGCTAGTAAAAGTAGATGCCTGGTGGGGGCGGTGAGGAGCCAGTCGTTCAGGTACGGGAAGACCTGAATGCCCTGAAGTCTCAGGTGGGCCGCTACAATTGCCATGACCTTGGTGAACACCCTGGGGGCTGTGGTGAGACCGAAGGGTAGGACCCTGAATTGATAATGATTGGCCCCTAGCCGAATGCAGAGGAACCCCCTGGATCGCCTGTCCATCAGGATATGGTAGTACACATCCTTGAGTTCTATTGATCACAACCAGTCTTCTTCCTGCAGGAAAGGCAGGATGGATTGAAGCATGACCATCCGGAACTTTTCTTGGCAACGAACAGGTTCATTGTTGATAGGTCGAGAATTGGCCTTAGGTCCCCCCGTCTTTTTTGGCACCAAAAAGAACCTGGAATAGATGCCTGATCCAGACTGGTCTGGGGGCACCTGCTGGATGGCTCTTTTTTCCAGCAGCTTTTGTATTTCCAAAGCTGCGGCCTCCCTCAGAGCGGATGGGACGTCCGGGAGGCGCCTTATGTAAGCGGGCTTATTTGTGAAGTGAATAGAACAGCCTCTGGATATTATTCGAAGCACTCAGCGATCTGTCGTGATGGACTCCCATTGGGCTAGGTGCATTGAAAAATGCCCCCCCGACTGCCTCCAGAGAGGAGCAGTCAGGCAACCCCCTCAGGGTTGCTGCGCGGGTCGATGTGAAAAAGGTTCCCATGACCCCTCTGCCTCTGGGCTGGCGTCCACCTTGCCCCCCCTCTGCCTCTGGGGGAGAAGGAGTCCTGAGCATTCCGGGACTGCTGAGTTTTCCGGAACCACAGCTTCTTTTACCCTCGCTGGTTCCTGGAAAAAGACCTTTGAGGGTTAGAGAAGCTGATCCCGACGGCTGACAGCGTTTTCACGTCTTTCTCGCTCTGGACAAGCGTATCGTGGACAGTCTTCCCAAACAGGGTTGAACCGTCAAAGGGTGCGTTAGCAAAGGACGCCTTGAAGGGTTCCGAGAAATCGCAAAGACGGAGTCAGGCGTGACGTCTTAAGGTGATGCAGGACCCGCTAGCCCTAGCGGCTCCCTCGGTGGCGTGAGAGAGTAAACACATGGACGTATTTGACACAGACTTGAGAGTGGCCATAGGAGCTGAGGTGGTCAGTTTATCCTCAGCTGACATGGACTCCAGGGGAGACTCTACGTACTCTTTCACAAGGTCCCGCTGCAGTTGAATTATGTGGTCCAAGTAATTCAGTGCCCTTATAGTAAAGGTAGCTGAAGCAAAAGTCAGCTTTCCAAGATGGTCCATCGCCCTGGACTCCTTGTTTGGGGGGGTGGACCGAGGAACTTTCCTGGGCGAGTTCCTTTTTTGTGGCCGCCACCACCACCATGGCATCAACCGGGGAACTTTTGCTCCAAGAAGCTCCATCTGCCGGGAGGGGGGGGCTCAATATTTTGTCGGGCCTTTTGGGTATTGACTTCTACAGTGTCTGGCTCCTTCCAAGCTCTGGTGGTGATAAGGTCCACCAGAGGGTCTGCTGGTGGGGGACACCCAAGAGGTAGATGGGCCTACGCCGAACGTCTCCATGAATACAGACTCGTCAAAGGAAGGTTTTTGGGCGGACAACCCCCCCCCCCCCTCCCGGCAAAGGATTTCCATGATGTCGCCAAAGGAGACGTTTTGGGGGGGGGGATTTAGGGGAACCTTCCCCTTCCTCTAAGTCGGTATCCTCCGTGAGGGATTCGGGGGGGGGGGTCCAAGTGTGTCCTTTTACACTGGCGTTTGTGAGGAACCTCCTTGGGTGGACTCTCCGGGGAGGGCTCACAAATGGTTTTGTGTTCCTCCAGAGGAACTGGCTGGGGCACAATAGACACAGGCTATCCCTGGGGGGACTGGATGACAGAAGACAAACCCAACTGCAAGGGGGCAGGGATGGACCCCAAGGAAAGAGTGAGGGGTCTCGATCCCTCAGAAAGAACCTCTCCACAATGAACGCCGAAGGAGAACCGGCTTCCCTGAAACTGGTGGTGAGGGTAGCCATGACCCTCGGATCCGACGAAGGGATTGGAACCGAAGTTGGAATGGCCAGACCCAAAGGGAACGGTATGCCCCGACCACAATGGAGCCGATGACACACTCATCCCCTCGGATCTGACGCACAACTCTGAGCTCCAAGAGCTCAGGTCCGAAAGCGGATCTGACAGACTCGAGGGCATGGCTGGCATCGAGGCCGAAGGTACCATCGGCGCCGATCCCTTGACTCCGGGGCTCCTCAGATCCATAGACTCCAAAATCCGATGGTGGATTGGACAAGGAGCTATCAGAGCAAAAAACGGAGCCGAACTCCCTGCACCAGAAGGGGGGGGGGGAACAGCAACACCCCCATCTGCAGTTAAGTTTGTAGAAACCTTTGCATCACCCGATCCATGTCTGCTTCAGAGATGCTCCGAGTCGATCTTGAGGATGCCACCGACACCGGCCGTGAGAGCCGACGCAAAGACGACCTCGAGGGTGGTCTTGCCTCCTCCTTCGGCTCCGGAGAAAAACGTGGTGAATGGAGCCGAGGAGAGGATGGCCTGGTAACTTTAACAGGAGACAAAATCACCTTAGCGGAAGGGGCCGTTGTATCCAACTTGGCCTGCCGCTTACGGCCCTTCTCTCTATCTCTATCTTTTTCCTTTTCTGAATGTCTCTCTGTCTCCCTGTGTTTGTCTTTCATTCTCTCTTTCTTGGCCTCTCTCTCTCTCTCCCTGTGGCAAGGTGGGAGGGTGAGTCCCGGACAGCTGAGGAGGGCCAGAAGGCTGGACAGCCACAGCCGTGGCTGGTGAAGAAGCTGTGGAAGCAGAAGCAGAAGCAGCAGAGGTTGATTCCGCGGGTAGAAGACCCGCCAGAATTAACTTGTTCCTGCAATCCCGCAGGGCTCGGGGGTTGAAGGCCGCACAGATTTTGCAGCCAGATGACAAATGAGGCACCCCCAAGCAAACTACACACAGAGTGTGACCGTCGGCTGGTGACAGCTTGAGGCCACACTGTGCACTTAGAGAAAGTCGCTTTCTGACTTTCTGACATAGTAAATGGACACACACACACACTACGGGCAGGAAGGGGGACCTACACTGACAGAAAGTTAACAACTTTCTAACTACAAAATGCAAATATCTAGCGAGGAAGGAAACCAGTAGTGAGAGATAAACTAATAATCATCAATAGAAATATCAAAGGGGCACACACAGACCAAAAATTTTTTAAAAACCCTGACAGACTTGCCTGGAGCTCAAAAATCCCATGCTGGCAAAGCCGCGGCAAACGAGATCTGAGGATTGGAAGGAGGTTGCAGTGTAGTATGGGTAGGGGGGAGGAGCTTGGATCTTTTGTTTGGTATGCTGCCGGCTCAGATCTGTGTCAGATCCGAAACCCACAGGCTGCTGATCAAATGAAGTTAACTACTTCAGATGTCCGTGTTTTCCCCTGCTTGTTGATGTACCAGACCACTGCCATGTTGCCCATTTGAACTGCTATAGTCCCAAGAGGGAGACACTCCTGAAAAGCTTGAAAGGTTAGGAGGACTGCTCTCATCTCCAGGACATTTATGTGCAATTTGGTCTCTGCTGGGGACTATGTGCCTTGAACCGTACTTCCCAAAAATGCCCCACCCCAACAGGGATGCATCCGTGGTCATCGTGGCCTTGAGTTGGGGAAGATAAAAAGGGTCTGCCTAGGATTGGATCCTGAGTTTGAAGCCACCAAGCAAGGTTGTTTTTGCACACCTGAAAGATCCTGATGGTCTTGGACAAGGGTGAACCTGGGCAAACCACTGAACTGCCAGAGTACACTGCAGAACCCTCATATGATATCTGGCAAAAGGCACTAGCTGGATAACAGCCGCCATTACACCTAGCACCAGCAAGATTAAGTAGGCTGTGAGATGATCGAGCATCACCAAAAATTGTATCAAAATCAACAGACATTCCAAGAGATACCTATGCTTTCGGTTAGGAGACAATCGCAGCCCTGGTTCTGCGGACCCCCTCTGACCCTGGGGCAGGATCTGCCAATGAATCCCCTATCCTGGCCAGAAGAGGATTCCTGTGGAGCATCCTGGAAGGGGGACAGAGTCCTGCAGAAAGTGAGTGGTCCAGAATGATCTGAACTCTATGGGGAGAGAGTGCTGCAGTCTGACACCATGCCTAGAAGAATCCCGATAAACTCTAGGGTCTGACATAGGGAAAGGTTTGACTTAGGCTGACTGTGATGCCAAGATTGTGAAAGAGGTGGAGGGTACAGTCGGAGGTCAGAGAGAGTTGATGCCACGTGGGGGCAGTAAAGAGCCAATCATCCAGGTAAAGAAAGACATGGAAATCCTTGCAGTTGAAGATGAGCTGTTACCATTCCCATGCATTTGGTAAACACCCGGGGGGGCTGTTATGAGTCCAAAGGGCAGGGTTCTGAAGTGGTAGCGATAGTCTCCTAACCGAAAGCATAGGTATCTCTTGGAATGTCTGTTGATTTTGATACAAGAGTATGTGTCCTTGACATCCGATGAATGCATCCAACTGTCCTTATGCAGAAGAGGCAAAATAGACTGTACAGTGACCATCTGGAATTAGACTTCCTGACTAACCGGTTCAACTCTGAGGTCCAAAATGGGACGCAGGTACCTGTTTTTTTCGGCACCAAAAAGAAGTGAGAGTAAGTTCCAGACCCTCGTTGTCCTGTTGGGACCTCTTGGATGTTTCTTTTTAGAAGAAGGTCTTGGACTGAGAGATGGTCCAACTCCCTCTGGCAGGGTGGAACGTCTGGGAGAGATTTTGGAATTGGAGTGGGCTGAAAAAAGGGTATGAAATAACCCCTGGAAATTATCTTTACTACCCACTGATCTGAGGTGATTTTTGCCCAGGCTAGTGGGTGGAGTCGTCCCCCAACTGCTGCCAAGACACGACAACCGGGCAATGCATCAGGAGCACTGAGTGAGTGGGCTTCTCAGAGAAGGTTTCCCGGGAGCCCTGGTTCTGTGGACCCCCTCTGACCCTGGGGCAGGATCTGCCAATGAATCCCCTATCCTGGCCAGAAGAGGATTCCTGTGGAGCATCCTGGAAGGGGGACAGAGTCCTGCAGAAAGTACAGTTGTGTACACTTACCATAAATGTACATGCTCGAGTGTATTCACTGTTGCAGTCATCACTTGTGGGTTATCGCTACAGAGTAGCCCTCAACCGGCCCGAATACCAGAGTAAAGGATTTCCGTCCTGCATTGGCTGTCGGTTGCCTGAGACGAACGTCAGGGCTATAAAAGCAGGCAGCCGATGACACCATTATATCAGTCTTACTTGCTCCCAACATATAGGAGCCCCGCCAAGAAGGCCAACCTGGGGTAGCCCATTAACTATGCTGGAAATAAAGAGGGGGAAGGTGGGAGGGAAACAGGACTGCAACAGTGAATACACTTGGACATCTACATTTATGGTAAGTGTACACAACTTTACTATGTTCTTCGTGTTTCACTGTTGCAGACATCACTTGTGGGAAGATTCCCAAAGCTGAGAAGTAGGGTGGAAGGAAGGAAGGGAAGAAGCCGGAGTCTAGGCTTGCACTGCTTTAAGTGGAAGTACTTCCAAAGATCTGGACTGCTGAAGCAAAGCCTGCCTGGGATTTGGAGAAAATAGCCAGCTGGTTGTGTTTGGTGAAAGTGTAAACTGATGCCCAGGTGGCAGCTTTTAAAATATCCTTGGCAGGAATGCCTCTAAGAAAGTGGAAGTTGATGCTGCCCTAGTAGATCAGGTTCTAACTGATTTGGGAGGGATCTTTCCATGAAAGCAGTAGCAGAAATGGATGCAGTGTGACATCCATTTAGAAATGATTTGCTTGGATATGGGTTTTCTCTCTGCCCCCAGAGGAAAGTTAACTAGCAGCTGGTCAGTCTTTCTGAAAGACTTGGTCCTATCTAGGTAGTATCTAAGCTGTCTGTGCACATCCAACGTGTGCAGAATCCTTTCCCCCTTATTTTCTGGGCTTGGGAAAAAAGGTAGAGAGATGGATAGCCTGATTAAGGATCATGTCAGAGACCACCTTAGGCATAAAGGAGGAGTTGGTTCTAAGAGACACCCTGTCTGCATGGAAAATAATGAAGGGTTCTATGGCCATGAGGTCCTGCAGCTCAGAAACCCTCCTGGCTGAGGTTATGGCCAGCAGGAAGGCAGTCTTGCAAGAGATGTGCTTCAGTTCTGCTGAGGCAGCTGGTTCAAAAGGAGGTAAAGTCAGTTTTTCCATGACAAAGTTCAGGTCCCATGCTGGAGCAGGCGGCCTTCTAGGTGGTCTGATGTGTGACACCCTTCTAAGGAATTGTTTTAACAAAAGGATGTGAGAAGATAGGTTGCTCTGTTAGGGAATGAGCAGAGATAGCCGAGGCATGTACTTTGATAGAGGACTATGACAATCCCTTCTGCAAGAGCTCCGCCAGGTAGTCCAGAACCAATGCGAGAGTGGCATGGGTGCCACTTTCACCCTTATTGTCGCACCAGGCAGTAAATCTTTTCCATTTTCCTGAATAGGATTTCTGGGTGCTGGGCCTCCTTAATGATATCCAGAACCTGCTTGCGCAAAGGTGCCCTGATATCCACCTCTGGGGTATAAGCCATGCAGATCGGCTGAGAGAGTGAAGATCTGGATGCAATACTGACTTTTTCTTGGGTTAGCAGCTTTGCTGAGAGAGGCAGGCTCATGGGTAGCTCCTTGGTCAGGCTGAGGACTAAAGGGTACCCAGTGCTGCATAGGCCAGTTTGGGGCAGTGAGGATAGCCCTTGGCCCTTCCTCCCTGATCTTTAAAAGTACCCTGTGAATAAGTGGCAAGGGAGGGAATGCGTACACAAACAGGCCGCCCCAGTGAAAGGAGACAGTGTCCACCTTCCAAGCTCATGGATGGAATTCCCTGGAGCAGAACCTGGTCAGCTGTCTTCTATTGTTGCAAAGAGGTCTACCTCTGGCACACACCCCCCCTCGAGGTGCATGATGCTGAGGTGTCTCCCTGTGTAGCTGCCATTCATGGGGGTCCAGGGCACTCCTGCTGAGCTGGTCTGCCAGGGTGTTGTGTTCCCCTGGAATGTACTGGAATGGGCTATCAGATGCAGTTTCATCACTGAGGCTGTTTGTCAGATTACCATAACTTGTTGACAAAGGGGGTAGGAGTGTGTGCCCCCTTGTTTACTGTTGTACCACATGACTGTGATGTTGTCTGTTTTGATCAAGAGTACTCCTGGTCTGAGGTGGACTTTGAAAGCTCTTATTGCTCTGTGCACTGCCAGCATTTCCTTCAGGTTGACATGGAGGGCTAGATCTCCCTGATCCCAAATGTCTTGAGTGCACATATCTCCTAAGTGAGCCCCCAGGCTATGTCTGAGGCATCAGTGGCGACGGTCTGGCCTTGGGGAAGGGTGACAAAAGGTAGACCCCTGTTCAGGGTACATACTTCTGCCCACCATAAAAGTTCCTTCCTCAAGCAGGGAATCAGAGGCAGCTGGTGCTCCAGTGATTAAGTCTTCCTCCTAGCCTGTCTGGGGAGTGGGTGGGGAGTGGACTTAGAGCTCCTTTGCCTAGGTGTAGGAGAGATCCACTGTCTAGGCCTGTGCTGGCTTTGCTGCTGGTGCCTGGAAGGCCTATGTCTGCACCCTTTCCTTTGTATAGCTTTTGCCTGGGCAAGTCAGGACCAGTGCTTGGTAGGGAAGTTCTTGCTGAATCTGGGGGGTTGTACCTGTAAGAAGACGTTGACCATCTGCATTGACTTGGCCTTGTCTTCCATTTTCTTAATCACCTCCTCTGCCTTAGGGCCGAACAACTGTTCCTTATCCAAGGGGGCATCAGGCAATGGTTGCTCCCTCAACCATGCATGCCTTCTAATGACTGAACCAGAAACTGCAGCCCTGCTAGAGGCTTCCAAAGCATCAAAGCTGCAATGCAGGGAATGCTTGGCCAATTGAGAGCTGGAGTATAACAGATCTCCTAGTTCTCTGGTAGAAGTATTTTCTGGTAAGGTGAAAACTTTCTGCTTTAATAATTCCATCATGTTCTGTTGATATTTAAGCATATGGAATTGGCAATTAAGACTCTAATGGCTAGGGTAGTCGAAGTGTAGAGCTTCTTACCCCATCGGTCTAAGGCTTTGTTCTCCTTGTCAGAGGGTATGGGATTTTTGGAGGAGCTGGCCCTAGCTCCCTTAGGTCCATGAGTAATTACCTCTGGGTCAGCTGCAGGGTTCTTGAACAAATACTTATGGCTGTCTGGCACCCTATATCATCTGTCAGGCTTTCTGGGGGCTGGTCATCAGGGGTGAGCCCTGACTCCAGGAAGACATCCTCCACCACATCCAGAATGGGAGGAATGGCTAAAGGTTTATGTTGTGGCAATTCCAGGAAACTCTCTGTCTCTTCTTTGACTGGGGGTAGCCCTGAGCTTCCCAATGGAAATGCTCTCTGAAGGAATTTAAGGTCTCCCTGAACAAGAGATCCTCAGGAAAGGATGCAGAAGTAATGGATTCTTCAGCATCAGAATCTTCAAAGGCTGTCAGGGGCTGTTCTTCAGTGTCTGAGTCCAGAAATACAGAGTTCTCTGACTCTGGCTCTGACAGCAGATCTGGAGAAAGGTCCCTTTTTCTTTTGGCTGGGGTAGCTTGAGTAGACTGGTTACCCCTGATGAGACAGACTAAATCCTCAGCCATCCTAAGTAACTGCTGAGACTGAGCAGATTGGGTGGGAGGTAGTAGGTGAATGGGCTCCGAAGGAAGGTGTTTTCCTAGGGGTGGCCTTGGACTTGGGTCTAAGTGATTCAATGGGCTTATGTGTGGTTTTGACTGGTGGCATGGCCGTCGGTCTTTGTCTGGCATCAGTCTTTCGAAAGGCCTCCGTGGAATCTGGTGCCTGCAAAGTGGCTCTGGACCCAACTGTGGGGCTGGCGACTGACATTTCGGTTAAAGAAACCTGATCCGGCAGCGTAATTGACTCCAAAAGGATCTCGGGTAGAGGCCTGTGATGGCTCTTCATGTGTCGTCAGGGGCTGCATATGCACCTCACTGAGTTCCGTTGTACTAGTGGACAGTTGGCTGGCTGACTTCAGGTTTGAGCTGTCTGAGGGCCTAACCTTCTGTGGTCTCTTTCCTTTCTCTTTTTCAGAATTTCCACAGAAGACTGACCGACGGATGCCATTTTGCGTTGGTAACTACTCTCCCTGAAATGCCTAGCTACAAATTCAGCTCTTCTATGGAGGGTCCTAGCGTTAAATAAGGCACAGAACCGACATCCAGGGATGTCATAGTTTGGGACCTAAATAAGTTGCACACAGACTATGAAAGTCTTGGTGTGCTACTTGCTTTCCACAACGGAGACAGTTATTCACTTTCTTGGACATTGGTTTAAGTGCAAGAAAAGGCTCCCCAACGGGGCACTTAATTTTAGTAGGTTTCTCCCTCACTCTGGCAGCGGCCGACTGACGCACTCACAAACTGCTTCTGCTTCGGGCTCCACGGCAAGAAAGACTGATGTAATGGCATCGGCTGCCTCCTTTTATAGCCATGATGACTTGATGTCAGTCTCAGACGACTGACAACTGACGCAGAAGGGAAATCCTTTACTCTGGTATTCGGGCCAGCCGATGGTTACTCAGCAGGGATAACCCACAAGTGATGACTGCAACAGTGAACCACAAAGAATATCCAAAGTCGCTTACTGCCCCCCTGATTTTTGGAAAAGGATCGTTGGGGAGTAGAGAACTTTATCTCCACCGCGGACAGAGTCTTCCCCTCCTGCTCGCTGTGGGTCAATGTCTCTGACAGAGGGACCAAACAAGGTAGACCTGTCGAAGGGGGCATTAGTAAAATATGTCTTAAAGGGTTCCGCAAACCCACAAAGGCGAAACCATGCATGCCGTCTAATGGCAATGCCTGTGCCTGCCCTTCAAGAGGTGGCCTCCGCTACACTGGAGATCAAACTCATCGAAGCATTAGTCAAGGAAATTAGACCGGATAGGTTTGGAGAGACCAATTTAAGACTCTCTGGAGGCAGCATCTCTGAAAGGGAAGTGGTGCGTTCAGAGACCAAATCCCTTTGAAGCTAGGTAAAATGTGCCATGTAGCTGGTTGCCCTCAGTCTGAATATAGCTGAGGCAAACACGCCCTTCCCAAAACCGTCAATTGCCAGACACTCCCTGTTTGGGGGATGGACAGTGCAGCTGTGTTCTGTGAGGTCCTTTTTCATAGCTGTGGCCACAGTTACCATGATGACATCAACAGGAATGCCCTTGCTCCAAAAAGTTTTATCCTTTGGGGGGCTCAGAAATTTGTCTGTCTTTTTGGGAACTGGTTCCACTGAGTCTGGCTCCTTCCACACCCTGTCGGCAATGAGTTCTATGAGCTTGTTGGCGGGTGGGGGGGGGGGGGCACCCAGGTAGAAGATGGGCCCCTCCCAAGAGCCTTCAGGAACACGGATTCTTCTGAAGACAGGGTGGGGGAAGACCAAATGTCCCCAAAGGACGCTTCCTCAGACTTAAGTCTGGGGTACCCATCTCCCTCCTCGAAATCAGTATCCTCAGTGAGGGACTCTCTAGGGGAGTCCAGGTGTCTCCTATTGCACGTCCTATTCTGAGGGGGCTCCTCCACGGTGGGCTCTGGGGAGGACTTCGAAGAGGCGGGGACCCTGAGCGAGGTAACACCCATCTGAAGGCGCTCATGGGAGGGCTGACCCTGAAAGGATGATGACAGCTCCCTGCCCAAAGTCGGGAGTGGCTGGGGAGGGATTTAGAAACGAAAGAGAGATAACTGTCCAGCCGGAGAAGGTCCTCTCTACCGCTTAGAAGGTCAATGGACTGGACGAGGCCCCCCTCTCTTCTCCCATGGCCTCAACCGCCTGGGAAGTAAGGAGGGACCATGCTGTAGCACCATCTCCAGATATCAGCACTGAGATGCCCAGGGCAGAGGCTCCCAACCTCACCCCCTGAGAACCAGCATAAATCTCACAGGGCGGAGGAGAAGCCAGTTCCCGAGGGCGGTGGAACACAGCCTGCCAGGGATCCTGACGGTGTTGGAAAAGAAGGGATAACCGACACAGTCGGCCACTCACAGGGAATGCTCGGATCCTGGTGATCCAAACTTGGGTGGGTCGGATGAGGAGAGTGAAGTCCAGTGAATGGGGGACATCCTCTGGACAACTGAGCCAGGGATGGTAACAAGCCCAACTCGATTTGGGCCTTGAGAAAACTCATTATCATCCTATCCATATCTGTAAGGAGCAGACTTCTGGAAGACCTGGAGGATATCTAAGAATGTCCTGACCTAGCCAAAGACCCTGACACTGTCCTGCAGTTTCGGGAGGTAAACCAACTCCTATGCCTCGGATCCGAACTGCTGGATCTCGAGGGAGAACTGTCAATGATTATCGAATCCAAAGACTTGGACGTATCCGACCATTTAGTCGGCGCCAAAGGCCGATCCAACAGACGGGCCGGATCCAAAGGTGGTTTGTACAGAGTCGGATCCAAGGACCCCTGAGGCTCTAAGGCATCGGATCCGACAGATTGAGCTGAGGCTCCCAGATTGAAAGAGCTCGGATCTGGGGATCTGCGATCCCAGGGCCTCTGCTTTTTTGAAGGGAACTCCCTCATGGAAGAAGAGGTCGTCTTTCTTTTGGGATCTACTTGGGGCTTAGAGGGGGAGCCAGAGGCTAGAGGACCCCCCCTTAGCAAGTCCTTTTAACAGGAGTTTATTCCTGCGATCCATGCGAGCCCTGGGGTTGAATGCAGCACAAATGTAGCATTCAACCCCCAGGTGACTCTCTCTCCAAGCCAATAAACACACTCCTTGTACAAGTCGGAATGGGGCATTTAAAACTGCATGAGGAACATCTTTTAAAGCCCGAAGGCTTCACAGGCATTTTGGAAATAAAGCGCACACATACGAACACACATGTGAACAACCGCTCTCTCTACAGGGAGGGGGAGATAAAAAAAACTGCCTTATTGGGAGTTAAGAAAGGGATAGCTAAGGTGAAGAGAGACCCCTGAGGGAGAAACACTACCAAAGACCAGGGAACAAAATGAGGGAACCCACGGAAAAAGACTTAGAAAAACTACAGGGAGGGAAGGAAAAATTAACTGACTACACTGAAGGAAAGGGAGCACAAACTATGATAATAAGGGAAAGAAACCCCGAAAGAAACGGCAAATTACACTTACCTGAAGTGAAGTCGCTTGAGCTGCAGGATACACATCCAAGTGTTTCCATGGCAAACAAGATCTGGGGGTCATACGTCAGCGAGGGATTTAGCTCTGGATCTGTCCTTCAGTGGCTGTCTCGGATCTGAGGTCGCATCCAAGACCCATCTATGATGAATAATGACACGGATAACATCAGATCAGTACATTATTATTACTTAATTTCTAAAACTGTGCATATTTAGAGGCAGAACTTTTTTAAGACCTCTCATGAGTTTTAAGTTCTAAAAGCTTTTTTTTTTATTTTGCCTATTTTAGCTCATTTTCTTCCTTACCCTTTCCCAAAATGAACCTACCCCTTCCTCAGAGAAACCCCTCCCCACACTTTCCTCTGTCTGCAGTACACATTTTCAAGTAATCAGAGGCATCAACCCCCTTTCCTCAGAGAAACCCATCCCCACACTTTCTTCTGTCTGCAGTACACATTTTCAAGTAATCAGAGGCATCAACTATCTTTGCCACCCTTTGTGGGGCTATAAAATTCTAGAGACTCTTCATCTGAGGCTCTCTCTGAAAAAAACACATACAAAGAACTCATTTCTCTAGATGACACTGGTAGTACATCTCTTGATTTTCCTTACTCAGCTCAACGCCTTCAATAATTTTTTTTTTTTTTATATCACAGTTTACACTGAAATGCTCGGCAGTCTGGTATTTGTAGTACTTTAAAGTACAGTTATTCTTATTATGATCATACTCCCAAATTTCATACACCATCTCTTCATGCAATTTGCATCCAGATAACCAATATTCCCAGAGCAATAATCTTCCCTGGGTTGTGCTGTAAACTAGATTAAGTTGCTGCCATTAACCATTTAAAAAAATCCACCAAACCCCTAAAGAAATGTACTAAATTAACATCAATAATGCCTGCACAATATTTTCTTATTTCTAATCTCATGTCCACTTCATCTAGAATGTTTCTTCTAGATCAAGGAAAAATTCTTCTATACATTTAGTCACAAAGTCTTGCAAATCTCAGTTACACTACAGCTTAACTTTTCTATTACTAAAAAATTGTAAACAAAGCTGCTTCATTTAAAGCTTCAAAGGAAACAACAAACTCATCGCTTTTCTGTAACAACTCCCTTACATGTGGAGCCATCACTCAGAACGGTTCACACAGATACTTTTGCAAGCTTTTGCTGCGGCTGCCTCAACTACTGGATATTCCTTCTCTTGGTCAATCAGCACATTTGTTATTCTAATTGGGCAAGAGCAGACAAAGAGGGGCTGTCATCCAGGAAGTCGTCAAGACTGATTTGAAGATTTTTCAGTTTTCTCCCAAGCCATAACCTAACATGCACCAATCAAGGTGCTGGGGAGGGCATGAAATGTGCTGTCCACTGAAGGCATTCCCTCATTTTTGCAAAGGCTACCTTCCATGCAGCGTGTCAAGTCTAAGGTTTCAAGCAAGGCTCACAGGAACAATAAATAATCCTTGGGAAAACTGAGAAATCCTTTTTTCTGTTGAACAGGTAAGCGCTTTTGCGGTTCTAATCCGCTTCATCAGACCATATTCTCAGTTTTCCTAAGGATTATTTATTATTCCTGTGAGCCTTGCTTGAAACCTTAGTTTTTGTGACTATATTTTCATTTTTTGCTTTGTGGTTTCTTTATCAACAACGAGGTATATACATTCTTTCTACAGCATGTCAAGTCTCTTCAATCTCTGCCAGGAAGATAACACTACTTTGTGTGTCTCCTTACAGCATGCAAAACCTGCCCTCTCCCTGGAAGATGCAAGTGGGCCACACTCATTCACACCTCCTCTTCACCTGGCTCCTCCAGTGGCAGGGCAGCTAATCAAATTTGTCACCTGAGTTGTAATACCATCCTTCTCTACTTGAAAAAGCAAAATTTATGTTTGGTGCAGTTGCTGCACTAATCCAAAAATGCAAAAGATAAAGTCAAGCTAACTGTTCAGATTCTTAAAGTTCAGTAGCAGCCACTTCCACATACTGTTGCAGGCAATACATTCATGTAATTTCCCTTCTTGCTGTATTCCTCTACTTCCTAGCAAAGTACTTTCTTTTTTTCCTTGGGAGAAGACATTAATTAGATCAGCAGCTCAACAGTAGCATTCATTCTCTCTCTTCCTAAATGGGTACAGTATATCAGCTTTGCTTTGGAAACGTCACAAGCTCTCCAACCCACTCTCAACTAACTCTGCCCATGGGGTTTACTTTGCAGTACAGGTAAATTCCAGTTTATTACCTAAATTATACAGCACTTCAGTAGGAGGTATTGTTTATTTCAAGATCTTCTCCCTTGATCCTTGTGCTCTTAATGCTCAAGGTCTCATGATCACCCAATTTTTTTCCTAACCAATATGACTACCATTTCAGGTCTCTCCTAATAACAGGATATGCTCACTGGATTTATCCCAGTCTACAAAAAAAATGAATAAAAAAATACATTTTAGGAGTAGGAACCTGAGCATCTGGCTATTGGCAAGTATCTTATAAAATACTGAACAAGGGAGGAAAGACTATTTGGTCTGCCTCTTTCATTTCATTTCCAGGTAAAATAACTTGGGAGAACAGTCAGCAGATGGCCAACCAAAATATTCACCCACTGCACAACTATCTGTTTTACTTAAGGTATCATCTATGGTTAGCCAGATGAAAAGTAGATGTCTTCATGACCCAAATCAGAATCAAAGGAGAATCAGCCTAGGCGATACAGCAGTTCTCCCTCACCATAAGAGGACACAGGAAAAGGTGTTTTTTTTTCTTGCTTTGATGGTATTTGTGAAACTTCTCTTACTGGTACATTTGTAGAACAACTGCTGTGCTTCCCGTGTGTGCGTGAGATAACACAGGAGGATGCAGAGAGGTCACCCTTCATGGACACACTTAAAATACTCTATTGTAAACAGCTTGTCATAAAACACAGGGGAATGGCAGACTGTAATACTGAATGGAGTAGTGTAGTATCAATGCAGTGTTCCTTAGAGGAAGAACACCCACAAACCCTTGGGAATGTTAAAAGTGATACCACCTGCATCTTTCTGCTGTGCTGTAATTTTTTTTTTTTATTATTTTTTTTTTTAACAAGGACAGTTTTGAAAAGCTACAAAAGAAAAAAAAAAAAAAAAAGAAAAATAAATACTGATGTCAATACAAGCTGGTGTTTAAACATAACCAGAGCTGAAGAAAACAGTTTCCTCACATGTAGTACTGATATCCCTAATGGGCATCAAAGGACTAGTCACATATTTCAAGAAAATGGAAGATGGAGACGACTTTACGTTTCATTTGTCTGACTCCCTCTCTGTTTTTCACATGAAATCTCTTTCTTCCATAAGACTATGGACATTATTTCATGTTAGAAGAGCTGTTCCCCGTTTTTGACTGCTTGTCTATTTTCTTAAGCCTCCTCTTAGCCAAGAAAGAAGATAATACATTCAGATGTTAAAGTCTGTTAACTATGTTACATCTTACAAGACAATTCACAGTTAAGATTAAACACTAAACAAAACAAACAAAATGCAAATCGTCTTTAGGGATTATTTGTCTAGCACAAGCACATCTGTTGATGTGTGTGTCAGGGGAAGACACCTTTTAGAATGAAAAATCTTCAGATGGTAACAAATGTTGATCTCTCTAAATCAGGTAATAAGAATTGATGCCAACAAACAAACAGTATGGTCACAAGGAAAATGTAGCTTTGTGACTAACAGTTTCACAAAGTACAGTTGTGTACACTTACCATAAATGTAGATGTTAGAGTGTATTCGCTGTTGCAGTCATCACATTTGGGTTATCTGCCAGCAGGTAGCCCTCAGTCAGTCTGAATACCAGAGTCTTGGCATTTCTGCGTCGGGTGCTGTCACTTCTTCATGACGTCAGGTCGTCAGGAGTATAAAACATGCAGCCAACGCCATTAAATCAGTTTTTCTTGCCCCAGATGTCAGGTGGCCTCAAAATAGGAAGCAATTATACGGTGTGGAACACCCCCAGCAAAAAGCAAATACACATAGTATAAGATATGCCAAAACAAAAAGGATAGGTGAAAGCAAAGACACTCGAACATCTACATTTATGGTAAGTGTACACAACTGTACCATGTTCTTTGTGTTTCACTGCTGCAGTCATCACATTTGAGTTGACTCCCAAAGCTAAGGAAGGGCGGAGGCAGATTAAGAAGCATTAGGGCTGGCAATCAGGCCCTGTAAGACTGCTGTGGCAAATCCAGCTCTGGATTTAGAAAAGACAGGCAAGTGGCAATGCTTGGTGAAAGTGTGTACAGAGTTCCAGGCTGCAGCTTGCAGGATGTCCCTGGTAGAGACACCTCTGAGAAAAGCAGTAGAGGTAGATGTAGCCCTAGTGGAATGTGTTCTTATCCCTTGTGGGGTAGGTTTTCCATGGTACTTGTAGCAGAAATGGATGCAGTGTGCTATCCAAATGGAAATGGTTTGCTTTGAAATGGCCTTCCCCTCTGCCCCTGCAGCAAAGCTGACTAGCAGCTGGTGAGATTTTCTGAGAGGCTTAGTCCTGTCCAAATAGAATCTAAGCTGTCTGTGCATGTCCAGAGAATGCAGTATCCTTTCCTCTTTAATCTGGGGATTAGGGAAAAAAGTAGGAAAATGAATGGACTGGACACTAGACACCACCTTGGACACAAAGGATGGGTTAGTCCCAAGGGAAACCCTGTCCGCATGGAAGAAACTGAAGGGTTCCACTCCCATAAGGGCATGCAGTTCAGACATTCTTCTTGCTGAAGTGATGGCTAGAAGTAAAGCTGTTTTCCATGAGAGGAATTTTAACTTTGCTGTAGTAGCCGGTTCAAAGGGGGAAGTGTAAGTTTTTCCAAAACAAAGTTAAGGTCCCAGGCTGGGGTGGGAGCACTCCTGGAGGGGGGGTCTTAAACTTTTGGCCCATCTAAGGAACTGTTTTACCAGAGGATGAGAGAAGAAGGGTGGCTCAGTATTACAATGAGCTGAGATGGCAGATGCATGAATCTTAATTGAAGATAAGGACAGGCCCTTGTGGAGCATTTCTGTTAAGTAATCTACTATACGAGGTAAGCCGGGCACAGATGTACCCATCACCTGAGACTGGCTCCAGGAACAGTATCTTTTCCACTTTTCTGAATAGGATTTTCTAGTACTAGACCTTCTTGCCTCAAGCATGACATCCAGCACCTGCTTACTGAGGCTTGTTAGTGGTGAGTTCAGAGGATTAGCCATGCTGCAAGGTTCAGGGTCAGCAGCTGAGGGTGCAGAATCTGGAATGCAGGGAATGAGTCTGAGGTTGTAGCACTGTCAGATTGCGCAAAAGAGGATACCAGTGCTGGCATGGCCAGTCTAGTGCAATCAGTATTGTCCTTGGTTTGTCCTGTTTGATCTTTAGTAGGACCTTTGAGAGGAGAGGCAGACGGGGAAAGGCATAGACAGAGGCTTTCCCAGGTAAAGGGTAGGGCATCCACTTTCCAAGCTTGGCTGTGGGGAGTACTGGTGCAATATTTCTTCAATTGATAGTTCTGAGGGGAAGCAAACAGGTCCACCTCTGGTGTCACCCCATCTGTTCCTCAAAAGCTTGAATATTGTGGGTACCAGTTTCCATTCCTGTGGGTCCATGAGATTTCTGTTTAAGTTGTCTGCCAGTGAATTTAGTTTGCCTGGCAGGAATTGAGCTTGTAGGCGCACTTGGTTGCTCAAGGTTGTGTTCCACAGAGCCATGGCTAGTATGCATAGTGGGTAGGAATGTGTTCCCCCCTGCTTGTTTATGTACCACATAATTATCTTGTTGTCTGTCTTTAACAATAGTTGTCCTGGAAGAATAAGGCCTTTGAAGGCTGTCAGAGCATTCTGTACAGCTAACATTTCTTTTTGATTGATATGCAGGAGCATCTGCTTTGGGTTCCACTTGCCCTGAATGCACTGCCCTGCCATATGAGCTCCTCCATGCATAGTCTGATGCATCTGCTGTTAGGGTTTGGACAGCACGGTGAAAGAGTCCCTTGTTGTGGTTGCAGGCCTCTGCCCACCAAAGGAACTCTGCCCTTAGACAAGGAATGATAGGAATTATTGTTTCCAGGTCCTGAGAATGTTGACAGCATAGATTTTTTTTTAGATAACATTGAAGTTTCCTCATATGCAGCCATGCATATGGAATAAACAGAATGCAAGTGGCCATAAACCCTAGGGCTTGCAGTATTTTCCTTGCAGATAGCTGGCTTTTGGTGGCCAGTAGATTGAAGTAGTTTGTCAAATAAATTTGTTTCTCTGGAGTGAGGAATGCCATCTGGGAAGTTGTGTTCAAGCTTGTTCCCAGGAATACAATCTGTTGACAGGATACTAGGTGTGATTTCTTTTAGGTGATGGTGTACCCCAGTGAAGTTAGAAGTCTGTTTACAAATGCCAGGTGCTGAAATAGCAAGTCCTGACTTTCCGCCTGAATCAGGCAATCATCCAAGTAGGCATATATCTGAATACGTCTTTGCCTGCAAAATGCATTGGATGGAGCTAGGCACTTTGTGAATACCCTGGGCACAGCAGATAAGCCAAAGGGAAGTGCAGAGAATTGCCCTGAAGTGTAGATATTTCCTGCAATATTCCCTTATGGGGATGTGCAGGTAAGCTTCTCTCAAGTCTAGGGTTACCAGCCAAGCATCCTTGGCTAGCATAGGAAGCTAGCTGCTGGAGAGTTAGCATTTTAAACCATCAGAAAGGTGTTGAGAATAGACAGATACAGGATAGGAAGCCAGAAGTTTTTTTTTCTGGGAACCTGGAACACTCTTGAATAAAAGCCTTGTCCCCTTTGTTCTGCTGGGACAGGTTGAATAGCCTTGATGCCGAGGAGAGAAAGTACTTGCTTCTGGGCCTCCGCCTACTAGTTTGGGCAGAGGGCTGGCCATCCACAGGGTTGCAAGTGAGTGGAAGTGCAATTTGTATCCTAGGGAAACAATGTTTACAACCCATTTGTCTTGGGTAATGTATTCCCAGTTTTTTGCATGCAGGGCGAGTTTTCTTCCTAAAGGTGCAAGTACTTGTGCAAGGCTTGGCGGCATTAAGGATAAGGCATTGTGCAATTTTACCATATGGGGGTGGCTTACTATTCCCTGTTTTGGACGTGGAAGCACCCCACTGCTTAAATCTGTGCATAACCTGATACTGAAGTCTTGATGGTCTGCTGCCCCTAGGTTTGGACTGAAGGCCTGGAAGGGACTGGAAAGGACCAGTTCTTAGAAGGCCAATGCCTATTGAATCTAGGTGGCTGTACTTGTAATAAATCTTTAACAGTTTGCACAGATTTAGCTTACTCCTCCATCCTTTTGAGGACTTCTTCAGCTTTATTGCCAAATAGGCGCTCTTGGTTTAAGGGTGCATCCAGTAATTTTGCTTTGACATGATCTGGCAAGTTTTGTTCCTTAAGCCAGCATGCCTTCTAAGAACATACCCAGAGACAGCAGCCCTGCAAGATACTTCTAAAGCATCAAAACCACACTGCAAAGTATATTTACAACTTGATCAACAGAATGCATTAACTCTTGTAAATCTTTGTGTTCTGCACAGTCAGAATCAAGATAATTTTCTGTTTAATTAGCCCCATAATATGCTGCTGATATTTAACATATGAAACTGGCAATTTAAAGCCCTAATAGCCAGAGTAGCAGAAGTGTATACCTTCTTACCCCATCTGTCTAAAGAACTAGAATCCCTGTCACAAGGGGTGGGATTCTTGGCAGTAGTAGCCTTGATACTTTTCGGTCCTTGGGAAATGGTCTCTGGATCCGCAGTAGGATTCTTGAAAATGAATTTGTGAGAGTCAGGTACTCTATAGTATCTGTCAGGTTTCCTGGGAGCTGGAGGCAAAGTATCCGAGGTAAGGCTGGATTCCAAGAAAACATCATCTACAATCTCCAGAACAGGAGGGACAGCTAGAGCCCTGTGCTGAGGCAAGTTTAAAAATTCCCTGAGTCTCTTTTTGGACTGAGAGTAGTCCTGGCTTTCCCAGCGGCAATGCTCCCTAAGGGTGTGCAGGGTTTCACCAAAAGAAAAATCTTCTGGAGGGGAAGCAGAAGGAATTGAGTCCTCTGCATCAGAATCCACATAGGTAGATAAAGGTATGCCCTGATAATCAGAAGGAACAGAGATATCAGATTCCTGATCAGAAGAATCAGAAGGGGAAATCAGTTCTAGGTCTCTCGGAGGGGGAAGGCTGGCTTCCCCTGATTAAGGCAATAAAGTCTTCAGCCATTCTAATCATTTGTTTTTGAGGCATATGGGCCTGAGAATGCACTTTGGTCATCGGTTTCCTAAGCGTAGTGCGAAATCTAGGCCTGAGAAATTCGGTATTTTTGGCTTGAAACAAAGTTGTAGGTTCAATATGAAAATCGGTAGGCCTGAATACACCCTCAGAAGCCGGTGCCTGCACAGCAGCTCTGGACCCATCCAAGATAGAGACATCCGCAGGTTCCATGGTTGAAGAAACATCTCACGGCATACCAGACTCCAACTAGGTCTCAGTAGAGGCCTGTGAATCTGTAGAAGTGGGTATCGGGGGCTGCGAAAGCACCTCACTGAGTACCGGTGGACTGGTGACTAGTTTAACAGAAGCATCGTCGGCAGTTTTGGACCTCTGCGGTCTGTCTCTGTCTTTATCCTTACGTTTTTTCATAAGATCGGTAGTTGGATGGCTTAACAAAGCCATTTTGGAGTACAGAGATTGAGAGCAAAAGAATTTAGCTACAAAAATTGCCCGGCGACGAATAGTTCGGGTGTTGAACAAGACACAAAACCGACAGCGAGGGACGTCGTGGTCTGGGCTTAAACAGGTGATGCAGTAAGAATGAAAATCTCTAGGAGGTATTTGCTTTCCACAGGCAAGGGAATTATTAATTTTTTTCTGACATCAGACAGAGCAAGAAAAAAGGATCCCCAACAGGGTACTTATCTTTTAGAAGACTTCAGGTCTGAAACTCGAAAATGAAAATTTTAGGAGTCGGCCGACCGGTACTTGCGAACTGCTTCTGCTTTGGGCACCGCATGGCAAGAAAGACTGATGTAATTGCGTCGGCTGTATGTTTTATACCCCTGATGTCATGGAAGAAGCGATAGCATCCGACGCAGAAATCCCAAGACTCTGGTATTCAGGCCGGCTGAGGGCTACCTGCAGGCAGATAACCCAAATGTGATGACTACAACAGTGAAACACGAAGAACATCAGCAAAACGATCCAGAGGATATTAATGCAAATACTGTTTATATATGCAAATTCTTATGCCAACAGCGATCACTAATTGTTGGTAAGAGACAGTACAGTTGTGTACACTTACCATAAATGTAGATGTTAGAGTGTATTTACTGTTGCAGTCATCACATTTGGGTTATCTGCCTGCAGGTAGCCCTCAGCCGGCCTGAATACCAGAGCCTTCGGAATTCTGCGTCGGATGCTGTCTCTTCTTCCATGACAGGTCGTAAGGGTACAAAACATGCAGCCGATGCCATTACATCAGTTTTTCTTGCCCCAGATATCAGGTGCCCCCACAATGGGAAGGAATTATATGGTATGGTACACCCCCATCAAAAAGCAAATACACCAGAAAAAATAAATATACCAAACTATGTTCTTCGTGTTTCACTGTTGCAAACATCATATTTGGGTTGACTCCCAAAGCTAAGGAAGGGAGGAGGAAGTTAGAGAGCATTAGGGCCAGCTATTAAGCCCTGCAAGACTGCAATGGCAAATCCAGCTCTGGATTTAGAAAAGGTAGGCATGTGGTAATGCTTGGTGAAGGTATGTACAGAGCTCCAGGTAGCAGCTTCTAGGATGTCCCTGGTAGGGACTCCTCTGAGAAAAGCCGCAGAGCAAGATGCAGCCCTGGTGGAATGTGATCTTATCCTCGGTGGGATAGGTTTTCCATGGTGCTTGTAGCAGAAATTAATGCAATGGGCTATCCATTTGGAAATTGTTTGCTTTGAAATGGCCTTCCTCTCTGCCCCTGCAGCAAAGCCAACTAGCAGCTGTTCAGAATTTCTGAGAGGCTTAGTCCTATCCAAATAATATCGAAATTGTCTGTGCACGTCCAGAGAGGGCAGTATTCGTTCCCCTTTGTTTTGTGGATTAGGGAAAAAGTAGGCAAATGAATGGACTGACTTAGGGCCACACTAGACACCACCTTGGGCATAAAGGAAGGATTAGTCCTGAGGGAAACCCTGTCGCATGGAAGATAATGAAGGGTTCCACTGCCATGAGGGCCTGTAATTCAGACACTCTTCTTGCTGAAGTGATGGCAGAAGGAAGGCTGTTTTTCAAGAAAAGAATTTCAGCTCTGCTGTTGCAGCTGGCTCAAAGGGGGGAACAGTGAGTTTTTCCAGTACAAAGTTAAGGTCCCAGGCTGGAGTGGGAGCTCTCCTGGGGGGTCTTAAATTTTTGGCCCCTCTAAGGAATTTTTTAGCAGGGGGTGAGAGAAGAGGGGTGGCCCAGTATTATAATGTGCTGAAATGGCAGAGGCATGGATTTTAATTGACGAGAAAGATAGGCCCTTGTGGAGCATTTCTGTTAAGTACTGTAGAATATGAGGTAAGCTGGGCATCGTTGTGCCCATCCCCTGAGCCTGGCTCCAGAAACAGTATCTTTTCCACTTTTCAGCATAGGATTTTCTAGTACTAGACCTCCTTGCCTCCAGAATGACATCCAGCACCTGCTTACTGAGGGGTGCTAGAGGAGAGCTCAAGGAATTAGCCAGGCTGCAAGGTTCAGGGTTTGAAGCTGAGGGTGCAGAATCTGGCCCGCCTGCTGGGACAGCAGGGAAGGGGTCTGAGGCAGGTGCCATGGTTGCAGCAGTGTGATACTGCGCAAGGGGGGTACCAGTGCTGGTGTGGCCAGTCTGGTGCAATCAGTATTGTCCTTGGCTTGTCCTGTTTGATCTTCAGTAGAACCTTTGAGAGGACATGCATAAACCAAGAGGTTTTCCCAGGTAAAGGACAGGGCATCCACTTTCCAAGCTTGACTGTGGGGAGTTCTTGTGTAAAATTTGTCCAATTGGTAGATCTGAGGGGAGGCAAACAGGTCTACCTCTGGAGTCCCCAATTTGGTCCTCAATAGGTTGAATATTTTGGGTTCTAGTTTCCATTCGTGTGGGTCCATGAGATTTCTGCTTAAGTCGTCTGCCAGTGAATTTAGTTTGCCTGGCAGGAATTGAGCTTGTAGCTGTACTTAGTAGCTCAAGGCTGTGTTCCACAGAGCCATGGCTAATCTGCAGAGAGGGTACGAGTGAGTTCCCCCCTGCTTGTTTATGTATCACATAACTGTGGTGTTGTCTGTCTTTACCAATGGTTGTCCTGGAAGAATACGGTCTTTGAAGGCTGTCAGAGCATTCTGTACAGCTAACATTTCTTTTTGATTGATATGCAGGAGCATCTGTCTCGGGTTCCATTTGCCCTGAATGCACTGCCCTGCCATGTGAGGCTTTCAGGCATAGTCATGCATTTGTAAGGGTCTGGGAGGCAGGGGGTAGAGTGAAAGGGAGTCCCTTGTTCTGGTAGCAGGCCTCTGCTCACCAAAGGAACTCTGTCTTCAAACAAGGAATGATAGGAATCATGGTTTCCAGGTCCTGAGAATGTTGACACCATAGGCTTTCTAGATACCACTGGAGTGTCCTCATATGCAGTCTTGCATATGGAATTAGTAGAATGCAAGAGGCCATGAACCCCCAGGGCTTGCAGTACTTTCCTTGCAGTACTTTCCTTGCAGACAGCTGAGGTTTTGTGGCCAATAGTTTGAAGTAAGTTGTCAAATAAACTTTTTTATCTGGAGTGAGGAATGCCATCTGGGAAGTTGCGTTCAAGCTTGCTCCCAGGAATACAATCTGTTGGCAGGGTACTAGGTGAGACTTCTTTTCGTTGAACAGTGAGATTAGACGTTTCTTTACGAATGCCAGGTATTTTAATAGCAAGTCCTGGCGTTCTGCCTGAATCAGACAATCATCCAAGAAGCGGTAAATTTGAATATTTCTCTGCCTGCAAAATGCAATGGCTGGAGCTAGACACTTTGTGAATACCCTGGGCGCAGTAGACAAGCCAGAGAACTGATAGTGCATGGAGCCTACCCTGAAGCGTAGGTATTTCCTGCAAGATTCCCTTATTGGGATGTGCAGGTAAGCTTCCTTTAAGTCTAAGATTGCCAGCCAGGTATCCTTGGCTAGCATAGGAAGAAGCTGTTGAAGAGTTAGCATTTTGAATTTTGGAACTACCAGATAGGTGTTAAGAATAGACAGGTCCAGGATAGGATGCCAGGAGTTGTCTTTTCTGGGTACCAGAAAAAGTCTTGAATAAAAACCTTGTCCCCTTTGTTCTGCTGGGACAGGTTGAATAGCCCTGATACTGAGAAGAGAGAGAGAACCTGCTGTTGGGCCTCCGCCCATTGATTTGGAGGTAGGTCTGGCCAACCATTTGGGGTTGGCAGTGTGTGGAAGTGGAATCTGTATCCTTGGGAAACTATGTTCAAAACCCATTTGTCCTGGGTAATGAGTTCCCAGTTTTTTGCATGCAGGGCAAGCTTTCCTCCTAAGGAAGCAGGTAGTTGAGCAGGGCTTGGAAGGGTTAAGGTTAAGTCACTGTGCCATTTGTTTGTAGGGGGTGGCTTACTACTCCCTGCTTTGGAAGTGGAAGTTCCCCACTGCTTAGGTCTGTACGTAGCCTGAGATTGTAGCTTAGGTGGTCTGCTGTTCCTGGGTTTGGACTGAGAAGGCCTGGATGGGACTGGAAAGGACCAGTTCTTTGAAGGCCAATGCCTACTGAATCTGGGAGGCTGTACTTGTAGGAAATCTTTAACAGTTTGCATAGATTTAGCTTTTTCCTCTATCCTTTTGAGGACTTCTGCTTTGTTGCCAAAAAGGCAGTCTTGGTTTAAGGGAGCATCCAGTAATTAAGCTTTAACATGATCTGGCAAGTTTTGTTCCTTAAGACAAGCATGCCTTCAAAGTACACACCCAGTGACAGCAGACCTGCAAGATGCTACTAAAGTGTCAAAACCACATTGCAAAGTATGTTTACCAACTTGTTCTGAAGAATGCATTAAATCTTGCAAGTCTTTGTTTTCAGCACAGTCAAGAATCAACATCATTTTCTGTTTAAGTAGTCCCATAATATGCTGCTGATACTTTAACATATGAAACTGGCAATTTAAAGCCCTAATGGCCAAAGTAGCAGAAGTGTATACCTTCTTACCCCATCTGTCTAGAAATGGTTTGCTTTGAAATAGCCTTCCCCTCTGCCCCTGCAGCAAATGCCACCAGCAGTTGTTCATATTTCCTTTGAGGTTTAGTACTGTCCAAGTAGAATCTAAGTTGTCTGTGCACATCTAAGGAATGCAGTATCAGTTCCCCTTTGTTCTGTGGATTGGGAAAGAAGGTTGGCAAATGAACAGACTGATTAAGAGCCACACTGGATACCACCTTGGGCATGAAGAATGGATTGGTTCTGATGGACACCCTGTCCGCATGAAAGATGATGAAAGGCTCCACTGTCATATGGGCCTATAATTCAGATACCCTTCTAGCTGAAGGGATTGCTAAAAGGAAAGCTGTTTTCCAAGAAATAAATTTTAAGTCTGCAGTTGGCTCAAAAGGAGGTAGAGTGAGTTTCTCCAAAACAAAGTTAATGTCCCAGGCTGGGGTTGGAGCTCTCCTGGGTGGTCTCAAATTTTTGGCCCCTCTGAGGAACTGCTTGAGCAGTGGATGAGAGAAGAGGGGAGGTTCTGCGTTATAATGAGCTGAAATGGCTGAGGCGTGGATTTTAATGGAGGAAAATTACAGGCCCTTGTGAAGCATCTCAGTTAAGTATTGTGAAATCTGAGGTAAATTGGGTGCTGCTGTGCTCAACCCTTGAGATTGGTTCCAGGAACAGAATCTTTTTCATTTTTCAGCATAAAATTTTCTAGTACTAGGCCTCCTTGCCTCTAAAATTATATCCATCACAGGTTTACTGAGGGATGGCAAAGGAGAGATTATGCAATTAGCCAGGCTGCAAGGATCAGTGTTAGAAGCTGAGGGTGCAGAATCTGGTTCTCCTGCTGAGACTACAGGGAAGGAGTCTTGAGGCAGGTGCCATGGGGATAACCGTGACACACTGCGCAGGAGGGGGTACCAGTGTTGGCATGGCCAGTCTGGAGCAATCAAAATCATCCTTGGTTTGTCCTGTTTGATTTTTAGAAGTACTTTGGAGAGCAGAGGCAGAGGAGGGAAGGCATCGACTGATAGGTTTTTTCCAGCTGAAATACAAAGCATCCACTTTCCAGGCTTGTTTGTGGGGAGTCCTTGGGCAAAATTTGTCCAATTGGTAGTTCTGGGGGGAGGCAAACGGGTCTATATCTGGGCTCCCCCAGTTGCTTGTCAACATATTGAAAATCCTTGGTTCCAGTTTCCACTCGTGTGGGTCCATGAGGTTTCTGCTTAGTCCGTCTGCCAGTGTATTTTATTTTCCTGGCGGGAATTGAGCTTGTACGTGCACTTGGTAGCTCAAGGCGGTCTTCCACAATGCCATGACTAATCTGCAGAGGGGGTAAGAATGTGTAACCCCTGCTTGTTTATATACCACATAAAAGTGGCGTTGTCCGTCTTTATCATACGTTGTCCTGGAAGAATGTGGTCCTTGAAGGCTGTAAGAGCATTCTGTACAGCTAACATTTCTTTTTGATTGATATGCAGGTGCATTTGACTTTGGTTCCATTTGCCCTGAATGCACTTCCCTGACAGGTGAGCCCCCCATGCATAGTCTGATGCATCTGTTGTTAGTGTTTGGGCAGCAGAGGCTGGTGTGAAAGATAGTCCCTTGTTCTGGTGGCAGGCCTCTGCCCACCAAAGGAATTCTAGGCGTAGGCAAGGTATGATAGGAATCATTGCTTCTAGATCCTGAGAATGTTGACACCATAGGCTTTTTAAATACCACTGTAGTTTCCTCATATGCAGTCTTGCATATGGAATTAGAAGAATGCAGGAGGCCATGAACCCCAAGGCTTGCAGTATTTGTCTTGCAGATAGCAGGGTTTTTGTGGCCACTTGTTTGAAGAAGGTTGTCAAATGAATTTGTTTCTCTGGCATGAGGTAAGCCATCAGAGAAGTTGTATTCAAGCTTGCTCCTAGGAATATAATTTGTTGACAGGGTACCAGGTGTGATTTCTTTTCGTTTATGGTGTACCCCAGACAAGTTAGAACCCTTTGTACAAAGGCCAGATGATTCAAAAGTATGTCCTGGCTTTCTGCCTGAATTAGACAATCGTCCAGGTATGGGTATATTTGAATATTTCTTTGCCTGCAAAATGCAATAACTGGAGCTAGGCACTTTGTGAATACCCTGGGTGCAGTAGATAAGCCAAAGGGCAGTGCAGAGAACTGATAGTGCGTGTAGCCTGCTTTGAAGCGTAGGTATCTTCTGCAAGATTCCCTGATTGGGATGTGCAGGTATGCTTCTTTTAAATCTAGTGTTGCCAAACAGGCATCTTTGCCTAGCATAGGAAGTAATTGGTGAAGAGTCAGCATCTTGAATTTTGGAATCTCCAAAAAGGTGTTTAGAGTAGACAGGTCCAGGATAGGACGCCATGAATTGTCTTTTCTGGGTACTAGGAAGAGTCTAGAGTAAAATCCTTGTCCCTTTTCCTCTTCCAGTACCAGTTGAATAACTCCCATGCTTAAGAGAGAAAGTACTTGTTTTTGGGCCTCTGCCCACTGATTTGGGGGTAGGTCCAGCCACCCGCTTGGTGTTGGTAACGTGTGGAAGTGAAATCTGTATCCCTGGGACACTATATTTAAAACCCATTTGTCCTGGGTAATGAGTTCCCAGTTCTTTGCATGAAGAGCAATCTCCCCCCCCCCCAAAGGAGCAATCAATTGATAAGTGCTTGGAAATTTTAAACGGAAGTCACGGAGACAGTTTACCATAAGGGGAGTCTTATTACTCCCAGATTTGGAAGTTGAGGCCCCCCACTGCTTAGTACTGTGTGTCCCCTGGGACTGAAACCTGGGGTTTTTGCTGTGTCTGGGTTTGGCTTGAGAAGGGGCTGGAAAGGACCAATTCTTACAGGACCAGTGCCTACTAAATCTAGGAGGCTAAATTTGTAAGAAATCTTTAACAGTTTGCATAGATTTAGCTTTATCTTCCATCTTTTTAAGAAATTCCTCAGCCTTGTTGCCAAACAGGCGATCCTGATTTAAGGGAGCATCCAACAATTTAGCTTTAACATGATCAGGCAAAGATTGCTCCTTTAGCCAAGCATGCCTTCTGAGCACAGACCCAGTAATAGCAGCCCTGCAAGAGGCCTCTAATGAAATCAAAACCACATTGCAAAGTATGTTTTCCAACTTGCTCAGCAGAATGAATTAAATCCTGTAATTCTTTATTTTCCACACAGTCAGGAATCAAGATCATTTTCTGTTTAAGCAATCCAATAACATGTCACTGATACTTTAACATATGAAACTGGCAGTTTAAAGCCCTAATGGCCAATGTTACAGAAGTGTAAACCTTCTTACCCCATCTAACCAGTGCCCTGGAGTCTCTATCAGAAGGGGTAGGATTTTTAGAAGTAGAAGCCTTAATGCCCTTAGGCCCCTGTGAAATAGTCTCCGGATCCGCAGTAGGATTTTTTTAAAAAGGAAGTTGTGTGACTCAGGGACCCTGTAGTATCTGTCAGATTTTCTGGGAGCAGGAGGCAAGGAATCAAGGGCCTCTAGTACAGGAGGAATAGCTAAAGGCCTATGCTGAGGTAGAAGTTAGAAATCCCTAAGCCTTTTTTTTTTTTTTTTTTTGAATCAGAAAAATCCTGGCTTTCCCAGTGGAAATGCTCCCTTAGAGTTCATAGGTTCATACTAGGCTATCTGCCCTAGGGCATTTATAAGCCTAGCCAGAGTGTGTTTAGCTTTCGCCACCCATTTTAAATTAATTTTGCTATGCCCTTTTTCGAGGTTAGTATAGTGTGCCTCTGTCTAACAGTGACACAGAAGTGATACCCGGGGTAAACCTACGATCTCCCATCCACTCATCAAGATTCCTCTTGAAGAGAGTCAATGAGGGACTCTGCCTAACCTGGACTGGGATTTTATTCCAGAGTGAAGGGAGCCTATGGGTTATGAATCTGTCCCTCCAGCATGTCCTATTTATTTCAGTGCTGAGGTTCAAGTCTATCGAGCGCGTAGCTCGATGGGATTTGGATTTTCTGAGGTGCAGCATGTCCATTAATTCCGGGTTGGACATGGCTTTATATGTCAGGCACAGATCGCCTCTGAGCAGGCGGTATGCCACTGAGTAGAGCTGGAGTTTCTTTAACCGGGCAGCATATGGCATCTGTTTGAGCCCTTTGATTCTCTTGGTGAGGTACTTTTGGGGTCTTTCCAGTTGCTGCAGGTGTCTGGCAAGGTACATCCCAAAAGGGGCATTGTACTCAATTATGGGCCTGATGAGGGATGAGTAAAGAGGCACGATGACCTCCCCTGATCTAGATGTGAATCCCTTCATGATTAGGTGGGCTATATAAAATGTTTTTCTAACCACTTTGGCCACGTGGTTGTCAAATGAGAGATTGCTATCAACTTGGGTCCCCAAGTCCCTAATTACTTCTTCTGTACTTAATGGATTACCACCTATGTGGCAATTTGTGGGCACTTTGTTTTTGTCAAAGGGGATGACTATACACTTTTTGGCGTTTAGCTTGAGGCCATGGCTCTGGCACCAATTGTCTGTTTCTATGAGGCCCTTTTGGAGGATGCCTGTGTCGGCTGGAGAGTCGATTATGGCGCCCAGTTTGCAGTCATCTGCGAACTTGGTCAGCCACAGTCCTTCTGTGTTGGAATATATACCGAACAAGAGAGGTCCCAGGACTGAGCCTTGTGGGACGCCACTTGTAACTGGTTTGGAGTCTGACATGGCTCCAGCAATTCTAACCATGTGGGTTCTGTCCTTGAGCCAGTTTGCAACCCATCTAGTGACATAGGGGTTTATATTTAAGCTGGTGAGCTTATCTATAATGCCCGAGTGGGGTATTGTATCGAAGGCTTTTGCGAGGTCCAGGTAGGCTGTGTGGATGACCTTCCCCTCATCAATGGCATTGGTGACTGTTTCAAAGAAATCAACCAGGTTTAAGAGGCAGGATCTGCCCTTAACAAAGCCGAACTGGGTAGGATCCAGTGTCTGTAGGTCCCCAATATCTTTATTTATGAGGTCCATGACGATCCTTTCATAGCTTTGCAGACCAAGTTAGTAAGGCTTATGGGGCGATAGTTTCCAGGATCCGTTGAGGCACCACCTTTGTGGAGAGGGACCACTGTTGCTGTACGACACTCTTTAGGTACATATCCTGTAGTAAAGGCTGAGATTGAACAGTAGTTTTATGTTTGGGTTTAGCTCTTCTTGGAGTTCATGTAGGACGCAGCCCGGGACACCGTCTGGGTCCCATTGATGCTGTCTTTTTTGCTTTGGAGAGGGCAGCTCTTACCTGAGCATCTGAGATGTCAGGGGGGCAGCACTCTGCTGGGATAGATATTTTCCCTTTTGGTGGGGAGGGGGGAGGAGAAGTTTGCGCTGAACCTGTCAGCTAGGATGTTGGCAATGTCTGTGGGTTTGGTGTATTTGTTGTCATTTTGGACTAATTCTGAGCACATCTGGGAATTCCCACCCAGGTTCCTAACATAACTAAAGAAAGCCTTGTGATTATCCTTAGTGTCCTGTGAAATTTTTCTCTCAAAGCTAGCCTTAGACGATTTTATGAGTGTCCATAGTTTTTTTCTAATACTGATCAGAGATGCCTTCCCTTTTTGGGATTTTGCTCTATCATTTAGTAGCTTCCTCCTTCTATTGTATAGTTTGTTTATGGCTGGGGTCCACCAGACAGGACGTCTGCCTTTGGAGGATTGGGTCTTGGTTTTATTTGGGATTGCATGATCCATGCATTCCTGAAGGTGTTCATAGAATGCGTTTATAAAGGATTCTGTGGTCTGGGTCGTATTTTCCACAGGCCCGGGGGCTTTGAAAGATTCCACCTCGGTGTTGAGGAGTGTGAAATTTGCTTTAGAGAAGTTTTTCACTGCAGTTTTCAGGGCAGGGGGTGGAGTCGGGATGTGAATATTCAGTGAGATTAGTTTATGGTCTGATCTTACCAGTGAGGGATACACTTCTGATCTGGAGCATAGAGTCCCCATGTTGGTGATGATCAGGTCCAGTATGTTTTCCCCTCTTGTGGGAGTGGTAACAAGTTGTTCCATAGCATTTGAGTTTATAAATTCTAGGAACCTTTCGGCTAGGGTGTTGGAGCTAGAGTAATGCTCCCAGTCTATGTTTGGGTAGTTGAAGTCGCCCAATATAACGGTGTTTGGAGAGACCTTCATATTTTCCAGTGTTCTCAGGAAGGCCGAGTGGGGTTCCTGGGTTTGGGAGGGTGGTCTGTAGCAGGCTATAAACTGGAAGGCGGTTTTACCCACTGTTAGTTGCACATGGATAGTCTCTGATGCTTCGTGCTGTGCCACCAACCTGGAAGTGTGGGAATCTTTGACGAATATTGATACTCCCCCTCCTTTTGTGGTTCGGTCCAAGTTTTGGGACCGAAAAGCATGGTATGAGGTATAACCTGGTAGTGCTGGGGTGTTCTCAGGAGCCTTGAACCAGGTTTCTGTTACTGCACAGATATGGATGTTCTCCATGCTAAGGAGAGTTTCGAGTGTGTGCATCTTGAGGTTTAGACTTCTGGTGTTGAGTAGCATTACTCTTAGTTTCTTATCCCTTGTGATACCTATGGAGGTGGGTTTGTCTTTTAAGCCTTGCCTAAAAAAGGCACTATGGGGGTAGCAAGAGCCTTTGCCAATATCCGAAAGCCCAGGGGTGACAGGTGCAAGCCGTCCCTAGCGAAGCATCGTGGCTTGTCGAGCATGTCATCCCAGGCTGACAGGCATTGGATCCCCTTTGAATGACACCAATACTTAAGCCAATTGTTGAAATTGATCATCTTGTCTTCAGATTGTGGCATCATTCTTGGTGAGGGTAAGATGCTACTCAAGGTCAGGGTCATACCGGCCTGGGCTACATGCTCAGAGAGCTCCTCTATGTCTCTTTTCATGTAGCCCAGGGAGGTACGTCTCAGGTCATTTACACCAGCATGGACAATGACCGAGTCATATTTGTACTTGCCTTGGAGTGACCTGAGTGCTTGTGTTATGTGGTGGATCCTAGCACCCGACAGGCAGCTCACCGTGACCTTCTCCTTGTTCAGCCTGGTGAGCAGGACGTCAGTGTGCCTGACGATAGAGTCACCTACTGCAAGTGTATCAGGTGTGTTGTTTAGCCTTAAGGGCTGTGACTGTTCGGCACACTGGCTTTGTGAGCTATATGTTGCACGTGTTTTGTTTTGGGGTAGCGGTTGCTTGGGTGTCTGCTTTGGAGGTCTCTGCTGCTTAGGCAGATTTTTATTTAGAGCCTCCGAGTATGTTTTTGTGTGTTTATGTGTTTGGTCTGCTGTCGTGGTAGATCTATGTGAGACTGGAATTGTACTGAGTGTGGTTTCCTTCTCCTCCTGATTGGTTTCGCCAGTACTGAGTTGAGAGAGCTTAGCCTCCAGTATGGCTATATGGTTGCATCTCTCACGTGTGTTGGAATTCGTTGGGAGGAGGAGAGGGTTGTCTGTGTACATGAGGCAGTTGTAACATTGCCTCAAGATTCCCAGATTCAGCAACTGGACCGGAGAGGAGATTGACAACTGACCTTTGGACATGCTAGAATAGTATTGGGAATTTCTTTATAATTGAAAAAAAGGGCCAATGGGGAACAAGGTACTCAAGGGGAGTTTGTGAGGGTGTAGTGCTTTTAATTTTTTAGTGCTGACTTATATAATTGCTTTAGTGAGCAAGTGCCAAGTAACTTAAATGCAATGTGTTACAGGTAACTTAAATGCAAAAACAACAAACAGTAACTTTCAAGTGAAACAAGGAAATAAGTACAGTAAGCAATGCAGATATCACTAGGAATCCACAGAAACGCTGAAAAGCTGCGTTTTAGGTGGAATTAGCGTTTCAGGGAAAGAACAAGAAAACAAACAACAAGCATACAAACAAAGCTAGATTCAGCAGGCCTGGATCTAGTCTATGCTACAGCAAACAAGATGTACCAATTTCAGTAAGAAACAGTTCAAATATGCAGGCACTATAAGCCTTTAACCAGAAATTCCCAGCTCAGAAGGGCAGAGTCCAGCCTCTCCTCCCAAAGAGTGCAGACCACGAACCCTTTTAATGTAAAATAACTGGCCTGAAGCCCAAGTGCTTAAACCAGAATTAATACACTTTTAGAATAACAGACACTGATCCCTCAATCAGCAGTTCCCAACTTAGAAGGATGTAAGCTATCTGTCCTGCCACCACAGTGCAGGCCACAAACCTTCCTAATGTAAAACAACTGGTCTGAAGCCCAAGTGCTTAATCCAAAATACTTAGAATGATAGCTACACTTTAATCAAGTTACTACCAAGCAGTAATAAATACAATTTAATACTTTAAAGCAGGGGTGTCCAACCTTTTCAGTTGCAAGGGCCGCATTGAGTCAACAGAAATGGTCTGGGGGCAAATGGCAAGTGAGGACCAAAAAAAAAAAAAAAAGGCAACGCATCATAAACAGCAGACTAATACAAAGTCGGGCCACTGGCTGTATTGCAGGTGAATTTGAACAATAAATAAATTAATAAATGCATAATAATTCAATATCTCATTATAATTATTAAAAAAAACAGTTAAATCTAACACTTTCCCTGTACTAGCTTCATAGTGACTTGTCCACTTCTATTCATGTTTAGATTGTTTTCTACCAAGTCACTATTGCTTTACATACACTACCATCATCACCTTTCCAACAATCAAAATGGCACTCCTTCACACTGTTTTGCTACTTCTACCAACACTCATCGCTCACATCACATCTTATCTCAATCCACTCCACCACAGTGTAACACCCCCCTCAAGCACCACCTGCCAAACTACAAACTCCGTTCATTACGTCCATGTTACCACTCAATCTCTACCCCAATACCTGTAATACCTTCTTGCAGGTACAGATACATACACAATAAACCTAATTAAAAGTCCAAGTACAAAGAAAAATGGATCCTATTATATTTACACTTTTTACTAAATCCAATCCTGACAGTTTCACAATACGGGCTATAACAATTTTGTTTTATACGCAAAAGTACAAGCATAACAGGATACAACAATCTGCATTTAGTGTAGCAGTGTTTAATATACCGTATGTTGCACAAACTCAAAATAGTACATTGACATATATATCAAAATAACCAGTACACAACACAAATGTATATTGGCCTGAACTAGAAACACCATCGTGGACAATAGGTTTACCACATTTTCCAGTTCACTCGTTCAGAGGCAATCCACCTGTTCAAACCAACAAAAAATTAAAATGACGATTTTCAAAATCTAAGAGTATTTCCCCATCCCAAGGAAGACAACTTCTATATCGCACTACAACCAATAAAACTATCTTTTGTATACTTGACTTCTTAACGGAACAGTACAATTAAAGTACTACCGCTGCAAGTGAAACGGTTTTGGTTGAAAAAGTCAAATCACTGAAGTCACTTTGTCCTCTAAAGTTGATTACAAGATGTTCCCACCACAGTAGTAGGTGCAGTAGTAGTATAAAGGGAGCAGACACAGTGTCAAAATACTTAGCTTACCTTTTGCTATGTTGTAGTGTAGTCAGTGTGTACGAAATAAAATAAATCCTCTCTCCACGATCTCGCTCCTTCCTTCAGCTTTACCAGAAATATAAAAAACGACCGAAAGTACAGTTTTGTACCTACCATAAATGTAGATGTTCGAGAGGTATGCATCTACAGTCCTAACAAATGGGTTGTCCTGCCTCAGGCAGCCCTTCGGTCGGCCGGATTCCAAAGTCTGGGTCTGGCCTCGGCTGATGTCGCACTTCACCCGACGTCATAGCTGCTGTCAATTGGGTATAAAGGCATCAGCCGACGCCATTTTCCTCAGTGTTTCTTGCCCCAGATGCCAGGTGCCCTCTAGGAAGGCTAAATTTGGATAAATGCAAAGGATTCCAAACAGCAGACAGCAAACAAAAATAAACATATATGTACATATATACAAACAAATACACCATAATAGATTCCCCCAGCTAGCTACAAGATGGGCAAATACCCTAGGAGTACCTCAGAGGGGAAGGAGGGTGGGTAATCCTGACTGCAGATGCATACCTCTCAGACATCTACATTTATGGTAGGTACAAAACTGTACTATGTCCTTCAAGGATGCATCTGCAGTCCTAACAAATGGGTAGAATACCATAGCCAAACTGGGGGAGGAGGCACTAAAAAGATTATGGTGTAGTTAAGATTCCTTGCAAAACAGCAGTGGCAAAACCTGCTCGGGATCTGGAGTATAAAGGCAGATTATAATGCTTGGCAAATGTATGCACGGAGCTCCAAGTAGCAGCCTCTAAAATGTCTTTGGTAGCCACACCTCGTAAGAAAGCTGTAGTAGTGGCTGTAGCCCTTGTGGAGTGAGGTCTGATGTTTTCTGGAGTTGTCTTTCCATGAAAGGAGTAACAAAATCTAATGCAACTTCCTATACATTTTGAGATTGTCTGTTTTGAAATTGCTTTTCCTTCCATTCCTGCTGCGTATGCTACCAGAAGCTGGTCAGTTTTTCTATTGTTCTTGGTTCTGTCCAGGTAGTAGCGCAATTGCCTGTGTACATCCAAGGTATGCAGTAGTCTTTCCCCCCTGTTCTGTGGGCTGGGGAAGAATGTTGGTAGGTGGATTGCTTGGTTCAATGATACCCTGGAGACCACCTTTGGCATAAAAGTAGGGTTAGTTCTCAAGGACACTCTATCCTGATGGAAGATAAGGAAGGGCTGTACTGCCATTAATGCCTGTAATTCAGAAACCCTTCTTGCTGAAGTGATTGCAAGCAGGAAAGCAGTTTTCCAAGATAAGAACTGTAATTCTGCTGTTGCTGCTGGTTCAAAAGGGGGAAGTGTTAACTTTTCTAGCACAAAGTTCAGGTCCCATGTAGGCAAAGGTGGCTTCCTTGGAGGCTTTACATTTTTAATTCCTCTCAGAAACTGCCTGAGTAGAGGATGAGAGAAGACTGGAGGATCCATGTTATATTCTGCTGAAATTGCTGATGCATGAATCTTGATGGAGGAGTAAGACAGGCCATTGTGGAAAAGCTCTGCTAAATATTCCAGGATGTTAGCTATGTTTGCCAATGATACCTTTTCTCCTTTTGCTGCACTCCAAATGAGGTATCTTTTCCATTTTGCTGAATAAGTCCTCCTTGTGGAGGGTCTGCGAGCCTCCAGGATAATGTCTTTAACCCTCTGAGATAAATCTGGGTTATTTTGTTTTATGTAAGATTCCAAGCAGCTAGCTGCAGTGTTTTCAAGTTTGGATGCAGGATCTTGAAGTTGTTCTGTGTTAGCAGCAAAGGAACTAGAGGTAGAGGCCATGCGTGCGCCCGAGACATATTCCTCAGAAGCGGGTACCAATGCTGCCTCGGCCAGTCTGGAGCTATCAGTATGATCTTTGGGTGATCTTCTTTGATCTTCAGTAGCACTTTGTGCATCAAAGGAACAGGTGGGAATGCATATGCTGTTAGGTTTTCTCAACTGAAGGATAGAGAGTCCACCTTCCAAGCAAGTGGGTGGTATGTCCTTGTGCAGAATTTTCTCAATTGGTGGTTGTGTGGGGATGCGAACAGGTCTATTTCTGGAAGCCCCCATTTCTTTGTAATGGATTTGAAGATGTCCGGATGCAGCATCCATTCGTGGGCATCCGTGGTAGTTCTGCTTAAGGTGTCTGCTAGTATATTTTCTTTTCCTGGCACAAATATGGCCTGGAGCTGAATGCTGAGGTTCAGGGCCACATTCCACAGGTCCATTGCCATCCGGCATAGAGGATATGAATGTGTGCCTCCTTGCTTGTTGATATACCACATAACTGTGGTGTTGTCCGTCCTTATCAGCAAATGATCTTGTTGAAGAAACGGTCTGAATGTCTGAATTGCCTGTTTCACTGCCAGCATCTCTTTTTGATTTATGTGTAGGTTCAGCTGGTCCTGTGTCCATAGGCCTTGTATGCACTTGTCTGCCATGTGTGCCCCCCAACCGAGGTCTGAGGCGTCCGTTGTGATAGTCTGGCTTGGGTGAGGGCTGTGGAAAGGCAGTCCTTTGTTCAACTGACAGGCCTGAGCCCACCACAGGAATTCTTGCTTCAGGCATGGAATTATTGGAATTTGGGTTTCTAGGCTGTGCTTGTGCTGAGACCATAAATTCCTTAGGTACCATTGCAACTTCCTCATATGTAGTCTGGCATGTGGGATCAATATTATGCAGGATGCCATGTAACCCAGGGCTTGCAGGACTTTCCTTGCTGTAAGCTGGTTCTGCGTTGTTAATGCCATAAAATAGAGTGGTAGTTGTTTTTGCTTTTCTGCTGTGAGAAATGCCATTTGATTTGATGTGTCCAGTTCTGCACCCAAGAATGTAATCCTTTGGGATGGTACCAGTCTTGACTTTTTTATGTTGACTGTGTATCCCAAGGCCTGCAATAGGAGAATAACCTTTTCCAAATCTTTTGTTAATTTGTTCTTGTTGTCCGCTTGTATCAGGCAGTCGTCCAGGTATGGATAAATTTGAATTCCCTGAAGCCTGCAATGAGCAATTACTGATGCCAGGCATTTCGTGAATACTCTGGGCGCAGTAGATAAGCCAAAGGGCAATGCTGAGAATTGATAATGCTCTGATCCTGCAAGAAATCTGAGGTATCTTCTGCAATCTGGTCGAATAGGGACGTGCAGGTATGCCTCCTTGAGATCTAGAGTCACCAGCCAAGACTCCTTGCCCAGCATGGGAAGAAGTTGCTGTAGGGTCAGCATTTTGAATTTTGGAACAATGAGATATGTGTTCAGAGTGGACAGGTCGAGAATAGGTCTCCATTGGTTTTCTTTTCTTGGCACCAGGAAAAGTCTGGAATAAAATCCTTGTCCTTGTTCCATAGTCGGTACCTTTTCTATAGCTCTCATCTTTAGCAAGTGGTTGATTTGTCCTAGAGCGTTTGTTTTTTTGGTTTGGTGGTAGGTTTGGCATTCCTCTCTTCCTTGGTAGAGTATGGAAGTGAAACCTGTAACCTTTGTCTATTGTCTGTAAAATCCATTTGTCTCCTGTAATGTAATGCCAGTTTACTGAGAATAAGGCTAGCTTTCCGCCTAAGGGTGCTTCCAGTTGTTCCCTGGTAGGCGGTATCAGAGCCAAGTCACTGTGACTGCCCTGTGGAAGTGGCAGTAGCTGGATCTGTGGCAGTACTTCTCTGGTTGTTAGGCTGCCACTGACGTCCCCTGTAGGCACCTCTGGATTGACCTCTGCCTCTTGAGCCTATTTCTGCCTCTCTGTGCTCTGTTGGTGTCTGGAAAGGACCAATTCTTCGAAGGCCAATTTCTACTAAACCTAGGAGGCTGGACCTGTAAGAAATCCTTGACTGTTTGGACAGATTTTGCTTTTTCTTCCACCTTCTTTAACACTTGCTGTGCAGGGGAGCCAAACAAACTGAGTTTTTCCATGGGAGCATCCAGGAGCTTTGACTTTACATGGTCTGGTAAGGATTGCTCTTTTAACCATGCATGCCTTCTGATCACTGTACCAGTCATAGCTGATCTAAAAGAAGCCTCCAGTGTATCATAGCCGCATTTTAAGGAATGATTACTGACCTGCTGAGTGTTATTTACCAAATCCCGAAGGGACTTACGGTCTATAGGTTCAGGAGAGGATAGTTTTTTATTTAGCTGATCTAACAAAACTTCCTGATACTGAATCATGTGGAATTGACAGTTTAAGGCCCTAGCCGAAAGAGTAGCAGAAGTATAAACTTTTTTACCCCATCTCTCTAATGCTCTGGATTCTCTATCAGAGGGAGGGTTTTGGCAGTTGCTACAGCTTTGGGGCCCTGAGAAATAGTTTCAGGATCTGCAATAGGAGCCTTATACAAGTGATAATGTGTGTCCGGGACCCTGTAGTATCTGTCGGGCTTAGCAGGGGCCAGAGGAAGAGAGTCAGGGGCAGTACAAGCATCAGTGAATGCATCATCCACAACTGTTAGTACTGGAGGAATTGCTAAAGGCCTATGCTGTGGCAAATGTAAAAAGGTCCTTAGTCGTTTCCTAGAATCTGAAAAATCCTGGCCCTGCCATTGAAATTGCTCCCTCATAGCATGCAAGGTTTCCCCAAAAGAAAATTCCTCAGGAGGAGAGGCAGAAGGAATGGAGTCTTCTGCGTCAGAATCCTCATATGGAGAATAAGGGCCTTCAGGAGGATTTGAGTGTTCTGAATCATCAGAGGAATAATCCGTAGAAACTGGTTCAGGGGGCTCTGCTCTAGGCCTCTTCTCTGGAGGGGATGAGAGGCCCTGTCAGGGTGAGGTTGGGATCCCCTGATCAAAGAAATGAAATCCTCTGCCAGGCTGAGCATTTGGGAACTACAGCTAGGCCTGTGTGAGGGGGTTTTAGCAGGCAAGGCCTTAGAAGATTTAGCTGCTTTAGCCCTAGAGAAAGCCTTGATAGACATGGATGCAGGGGGCCTAGCAGCTCCACGTGCAGGAGTAGATATGTCTAAAGGAATAGTATCTGATAAATCCTGGGTGCCTGCTACAGCAGGAGAAATTTCAGTAGCAGATTCAGCCATGCTGTGTGAGGCCTCGGCTGTAGGAGGTATGCTTTCGGCCGAAGGAAGAACCGAGGACTCGGTTTCAGCTGAAACAGAGACACTCGCGGTTGGCTTAACCGTGGTTTCGGCCGAAACCGCGGACCGCGAGTGTCGGTCCTTTTCCTTACGCTTTTTAGCTAATTGCGAAGTCGGAGTGTCCGACGGCATTTTGTAAGCAAAAGCGGGACCAAAAAACTCCTCCGTAAACTCCAACCGACGTCTAAGTGTCCGTCGGTTGAAGGAAGCACAGGCTAGACAAGCTGCTACGTCGTGGTCTGGGCCTAAGCAAGGAAGGCAGTAAGAGTGGAAATCCTTATGAGGTATTTGTTTCCCACAAGTTAAACAATTATTTACTTTTTCTGACATCGGCTGAGGCAAGAAAGAGTCCCCAACGGGGTACTTAGCTTTTTAGAAGTCTTCGGTAGTAGAAATCTCTGGATCTGACCGACCGGCACTTGCGAACAGCTTCTGCTTCGGGCACCGCCCGGCAAGAAAGACTGAGGAAAATGGCGTCGGCTGATGCCTTTATACCCAATTGACAGCAGCTATGACGTCGGGTGAAGTGCGACATCAGCCGAGGCCAGACCCAGACTTTGGAATCCGGCCGACCGAAGGGCTGCCTGAGGCAGGACAACCCATTTGTTAGGACTGCAGATGCATCCTTGAAGGACATCTGTGTTTTCGCGCATGCGCATACCAGCGGAAAGACGCTGGTATGAAAAAAAGTGAAAAAAAAAGTTGGCGCATGCGCAGAACAGCAAAAGTACGCGGACGTGTAAACACACGGAAAAAAAATTAATTAAAATTAAATTTAAATTTAAGGGTCGCGGGCCGCATGGAAGAGCTCTGAGGGCCGCGGGTTGGACACTCCTGCTTTAAAGAATGCCTGGATTAGTGCTCAAGTTATACAAACAAAGCTAGATTCAGCAGGTCTGGATCTAGTCTATGCTACAGCAAACAAGGTGTACCAATTTCAGTAAGAAGCAGTTCAAATATGCAGGCACTATAAGCCTTTAACCAGAAATTCCCAGCTCAGAAGGGCAGAGTCCAGCCTCTCCTCCCACAAGAGTGCAGTCAACGGAACCCTTTTAATGTAAAATAACTGGCCTGAAGCCCAAGTGCTTACACCAGAATTAATACACTTTTAGAATAACAGACACTGAGCCCTCAATCAGCAGTTCCCAACTTAGAAGGATGTAAGCTACCTGTTCTACCACTACAGTGCAGACCACAAACCTTCTTAATGTAAAACAACTGGTCTGAAGCCCAAGTGCTTAAACTAAAAGGCTTAGAATGAGTTACACCAAGCAGTAATAAATACAATTGAGTACTTTTAAGATGACGCAAAAACAAAATAAAGTAGGAAGAAACACAAATACAGTAAAAGCAGATAACAAAAAAAAAAAAAAAATTGAGTGAGCAAATGGGATGGGCCCAGGAGTTACAGGACAGAAACAAGTGCAAATGCAGGCCCTCAAATCAGAAAGTTGAGAGAGACGGAAGACCGCCCAAATGGCCAACAACTACAAACCCCGGACCAGAACCACTCACCATGCAGCAGACAGGCCACCCAGTGCCCACCACTCCCACCGACAAGCCAGAAGGCCTCCCTCCAACACAGAAAGGCCCGGGGGGCCCAGAAGCCCACAAGCAGTCCCGGACACAGCAAATCTAATCACAGGAAAGGTAGGAAACAGGCCCACAATTTTTTTTTTCTTTTTTTTTTCTTTTCTTTTTTTCAGAAAAGTAGCAAAAACAGCAGTAAAAAAATTCACATGCAGTGCAAGCTGGCACACTTGAGTATTCAGCAACATCAGTCCACACACAGTTCGAAAAAATGCAACCAAACCAAAAAAGGACCAAAAGCAAGTGCAGAAAGGGTTCACCAGGCAGAATGCGGCAAAGAGATGGGACCGGGGGAGCGTCCCAGACCAAATCCACAGAGGCGGGCACCGCAAAAGCCACCAAATCTAAACTACAACCAAGAATGGGGGGGGGGGGGGGTTTCAACAGAGATGTGAGGAATCAGAGTGCAAATTATAAAATCAAAAAAATATATACTGATCTTTGTATATTTGCAGAACAGTAAGACAACAGATATCTAAGCAACAATTTTGCTCTATAATACAGAATAATACAGAAAAATATACTCAGCTCTATATATTTGCAGATAGTCTTGTAAGGCTGTCTCTCAACACACAGGTTCCACTTTAAATGCAGGCTGCTGCTATTAAGTCAAATTAAGGGAACCTTGAGTTAACAACACACAAGCTATAGAAACCAAAATGAGGGGTGGGGGTGGGGAAGACCGTTTCAACAGAGATGTGAGGAATCAGAGTGCAAATTATAAAACCAAAAAATATATACTGATCTCTGTATATTTGCAGAACAGTAAGACAACAGATATCTAAGCAACAATTTAGCTCTATAATACAGAATAATACAGAAAATATACTCAGCTCTATATATTTGCAGATAGTCTTGTAAGGCTGTCTCTCAACACACAGGTTCCACTTTAAATGCAGGCTGCTGCTATTAAGTCAAATTAAGGGAACCTTGAGTTAACAACACACAAGCTATAGAAACCAAAATGAGGGGGGTGGGGAAGACAGTTTCAACAGAGATGTGAGGAATCGGAGTGCAAATTATAAAACCAAAAAAATATATACTGATCTCTGTATATTTGCAGAACAGTAAGACAACAGATATGTAAGCAACAATTTAACTCTATAATACAGAATAATACAGAAAAATATACCCAGCTGTATATATTTGGAGATAGTCTTGTAAGGCTGTCTCTCAACACACAGGATCAAAGAGTATTGTAAGGTTTCCCCAAAAGAAAAATCCTCTGGAGGGGAAGCGGAGGGAATGGAGTCCTCTGCATCAGAATCCTCATAAGTAGTTAAGGGCAAATCCAGATCATCAGACGAATCAGAAAAAACAAAATCCTGGTCAAAAGATTCATAAACAACTTCAGCCCTAGGCCTCTTAGAAAGGGGGGGGGGGGTTGGCTACCCCTGATTAAAGTTTTTAAATATTCAGCCATTCTTATCATTTGTTTTTTTAGGCATAGAGGCCTGAGCATGTGGCATGGGAGTCATTTTTTTTAGGCATTGTTCGAGATTTAGGACTAAGTGAAGAAGGAGGTGTCAGTTTAATATGCAAGTCCATAGGCCTGAATACACCCTCAGAAGCCGGTGCCTGCACAGCGACTCCGGACCCATCCAAGGTAGAGACATCTGAGGGTTCCATAGTTGAAGCATCTTGCGGCATATCAGACTCTGAATGGGTCCCAGTAGAGGCCTGCGAATCAGAAGTAGCGGGTATCAGGGGCTGCGAAAGCGCCTCACTGAGTACCGGCGAACTGGCAACTGGCTTAGGAAAAGTGTCGCCGGCAGTTTTGGACCTTGGCGGCCTGTCTCAGTCTTTATCTTTGCATTTTTTTGGAATCCCGGTTATCGGATGGCTAACCGACGACATTTCTGGATAATTAAACCGAGAAAGTACAGTTTTGTACCTACCATAAATGTAGATGTTCGAGTGCTAATACAGCTGCAGTCATAACAGATGGGTTCTCCTGCCATCAGGCGGGTCCTTGGTCGGCCAAATTCCAAAGTCTAGGTCCGGCGTCGGTTGTCGTCGCTTCTTCCCTGGCGTCAGTGCGACAGGGGTATAAAGGAACCAGCCGACGCCATTTTCTTCAGTTTTTCTTGCCCCAGATGTCAGGTGCCCCCAGAAGGAGGGCAATACATAAATTTGTGTAATAATGCAGTGCAATATAATCAAAATACAGTAGTTGCAAGCAAATACATCATAAATGAATACCCCAATCAGGTTGTATGAGGATGTGTTAGCCTATAGGCCTGTCCCAAGAGGGGAAGGAGGGAGGCAAACCTGGACTGCAGCTGTATTAGCACTCGAACATCTACATTTATGGTAGGTACAAAACTGTACTATGTTCATCATGCATACAGCTGCAGTCATAACAGATGGGTAGAATCCCAAAGTTAAGAAAGGGGTGGTAGGCACTAGGTGGAACTAGGAGGAGCCAAAATGCCCTGCAAGACTGCAGTGGCAAAGCCTGCTCTAGATTTGGAGTATAATGGTAGGTTGTAGTGCTTGGAGAAGGTATGCACAGAACTCCAAGTGGCTGCTTCCAAAATATCATAGGTAGGAACTCCTCTGAGGAAAGCTGCAGAGGTGGCTGTGGCCCTGGTGGAATGAGTTCTAATGCCTGTAGGTACAGTTTTGCCATGAAAGAAATAGCAAAAGCGTATGCAGTGGGCTATCCATTTTGAGATTGTCTGTTTGGAAATTGGCTTTCCTTGAGCTCCTACAGCATAGGACACAAAGAGCTGTTCTGATTTTCTGAAAGGCTTTGTTCTGTCCAAATAATAACGCAGTTGTCTGTGGATGCCCAAGGAATGTAGTAATCTCTCCCCTTTGTTTTGAGGATTAGGATAAAAAGTAGGTAAATGTATGGCCTGATTTAAAGCTACCCTGGATGCCACTTTAGGCATAAAGGACGGGTTGGTTCGTAAGGAAACTCTGTCCTGATGGAAGATGATAAAAGGCTGGACAGCCATGAGGGCCTGTAGTTCTGAAACTCTACAAGCTGAGGTGATAGCCAGAAGGAAAGCTGTTTTCCAGGACAAATATTGCAAATCTGATGAGGCAGCTGGCTCAAAGGGAGGCAAGGTCAGTTTTTCCAGAATGAAATTAAGATCCCAAGCAGGTATTGGTTGTTTCCTTGGAGGTCTTAGATTCTTAGCCCCTCTGAGGAACTGTCTTAAGAGAGGGTGAGAGAATAAAGGTGGATCAGTGTTGTATTCTGCAGAAATGGCTGAGGCATGGATTTTGATGGAGGAGAATGAAAGTCCACTGCTTAGCAGCTCAGCCAAATATTGTAGTATTTGAGGTAAATTCAGTTTTCCAGGATCCTGGCCCTTTTCCTCATTCCAGACACAAAACCGTTTCCATTTTGCGGAGTAAGCTTTTCTAGTTGATGGCCTTCTGGCCTCCAAAATGACATCCTGCACCACCTTGGAGAGTCGGGCCTGTTGTGATGGTAAGGAATCTTCCATGCTGCTAGATTGAGTGTTTTTAGTTGGCTATGAAGAGTTTTGAAGCTGTGCTGAGTCAGAAGAAGAGGCATTAGAGGCAGGGTCCATGGTGGGGAATGCGTCAGGCTCCTCAGGAGTGGGTAACCAGTGTTGCCTTGGCCAGTCCGGAGCAATGAGAATCATCTTTGGTCTGTCTGCTCTGGTTTTCAATAGAACTTTGGGCAGCAGAGGAAGAGGTGGGAAGGCATAAACTGTCATTGATGTCCAACTGAAAGAGAGAGCGTCCACTCTCCAGGCCTTTGGATGGAAAATCCTTGAGCAGAATTTTGTCAATTGGTGATTTTTGTGGGAGGCAAAGAGATCTATGTCTGGCCTTCCCCATTCTTGGATTATTTCTGTAAAAACTTTTGGATGCAATTTCCATTCGTGTGGATCTGTCATATTCCTGCTTAGGATGTCTGCCAGCGTGTTTTCCTTGCCTGGCAAGTACTGTGCTTGTAGTTCCATTTGTAATTCCATGGCCATGTTCCAAAGTGACATGGCCAGTCTGCATAGGGGGTAAGAATGTGTTCCTCCCTGTTTATGTACCACATAACTGTGGTGTTGTCCGTTCTTATCAATAGTTGACCTGGTTGTAGAAGGTCCTTGAAAGCTATAATAGCATTTATTACTGCTAGCATTTCCTTTTGAATGATGTGAAGGTGCTTTTCTTTTTGGGACCATTTGCTCTGAATGCACCGATCTGTCATGTGCGCCCCCCAGGTGTAGTCCGAGGCATCTGTTGTGATGACTTGATTTGCTTGAGGCTTGCTGAATGGAAGACATGTGTTTGTTTGACATGCTTGAGCCCACCACAGAAATTCCTTTTGCAGACATGGAATTAGTGGTATTATTGTTTCCAAACTGTGGCTGTGTTGAGACCATATGTTTTTCAGGTACCACTGTAGTTTCCTCATATGCAGCTTTGCACATGGGATTTGTAAGATGCAAGATGCCATGAATCCCAGAGCCTGCAGGATTTTCCTTGCAGTCAGCCTGGTGCAATTTGCTAGTGCTCTGAAGTATTGAATTAGTTGCCCCTGCTTCTCTGGCGTGAGGAAGGCCATCTGGGTGTTTGTGTCCAAATTGGCACCCAGGAAAATTATCTTCCGAGAGGGTATTAGCCTTGATTTCTTTTTGTTGACTGTGTATCCCAGAGAGTTCAACAACATTATTACATAAGCCAGATGTTTCAGAAGAATGTGCTTGCTGTCCGCTTGGATCAGGCAGTCATCCAAATAGGGGTATATTTGTATCCCTTGAAGTCTGCAGTAGGCAATTACTGATGCCAGGCATTTCGTGAATACTCTGGGCGCAGTAGATAAGCCAAAGGGCAAGGCAGAGAATTGATAATGGGTTGAACCTGTAAGAAATCTGAGGTACCTTCTGCAATTTTGTCTGATTGGGACATGCAGGTATGTCTCCTTGAGGTCCAATGTTACCAGCCAAGACTCCTTACCCAGCATGGGAAGAAGTTGCTGTAGAGTGAGCATCTTGAATTTTGGTACGAGTAGAAATGTGTTTAGGATGGATAGGTCCAAAATAGGTCTCCAGTCTTTTCCCTTCCGTGGTACCAGAAATAGCCTGGAATAAAAACCTTGACCTTGTTCATGCATAGGTACCTCTTGAATAGCTTTCATGTTTATGAGATCTGTAATTTGCCTTTGTGCCTCTGCCCTTTGATTGTGTGGCAGGTTTGGCATGCCTCTCATTTTTGGAAGAGTGTGAAAATGGAATTTGTAGCCTCTGTTTATAATGTCCAGGATCCATTTGTCCTTCGTGACAATATGCCAATTTTTTGAAAATAATGCCAGCTTTCCTCCTAAGGGGGCTGCCATTTGAGACTTGCTTGGCATGCAAAGGGGAAAGTCATTGGGTTTGCTTTCTGAAAGATTGCGAGTTATCCTCACCACCTCTTTGTGTAGGGGCTTGCCATTGTCTGCCTCTAAACGATCCTTGGGATTGTCCACTGCCCCTCGGGCGCCTGTATCTGCCTCTCTGGGGTCTGTCCGTGGCAGGAAAGGACCAGTTTTTGGAAGGCCAATTTCTACTAAAACGTGGGGGTTGTACCTGTAGAAAATCTTTCACAGTTTGCATTGATTTAGCCTTTTCCTCCATTTTCCTTAATACCTCCTCAGCATTAGCACCAAATAGTACATCCTTTTGAAGAGGGGCGTCTAGTAATTTAGCTTTGACATGATCAGGCAAGGCTTGTTCCTTGAGCCAGGCATGCCTACGTATGACTGATCCTGTAACAGCAGCTCTACATGAGGCCTCTAGAGCATCAAAACCACATTGTAAGGTATGCTTACCCACTTGTTCTGCACTATGCATCAAATCCTGCAACTCCAAGTCTGGTTGTTCAGGTTGTGACATTTTACTTTTCAATTGTAATAACAAAAACTGTTGGTATTTTAGCATATGGAACTGACAGTTTAAGGCCCTCATGGTTAAGGTAGCCGAGGTATATACCTTTTCCCCCACCTTTCTAAGGATCTGGAATCTCTCTCGGAAGGTAATGGATTTTTAGCAGTGGAGGCTTTAACTCCCTTGGGGCCCTGTGAGATGGTTTCTGGGTCAACAGCATGGCTTTTGTATAGAAATTGGTGTGAGTCAGGAACCCTGTAGTACCTGTCAAGCTTAACTGGAGCTGGAGGTAGAGAATCCGGGTTAAGGCAGGCCTCCGTGTAAACATCATCTAGGATGTCCAAGACAGGAGGTATAGCCAGAGGCCTGTGCTGAGGTAGCAAGAGAAATTCCCTAAGCCTTTTCTTGGAATCTGAATAATCTTGGCCTTCCCAGTGGAAGTGTTCCCTTAAGGTATGCAAAGTTTCCCCAAATGAGTAATCCTCAGGGGGGGATACAGAAGGGATGGACTCCTCCGCATCAGAGTCTTCAAAAGGGGAGTAAGAATGTTCCTGATCATCAGAGTGCTCTGAAATAATGGTGCCCTGATCAGAGGAGGGGGAATCTTCCTCCACTCTGGGCCTTTTGTCCGGTGGGGGCGGAGAACCTCTGATAAGAGTAATTAAATCCTCAGCCATTTTAAGCATCTGTTTCTTAGGCATGGGGCCTGGAGATGGGCCCTGTGTAGCTTGTCTCTTAGAGTGCATGGTTGCTTTAGACTTAGTGAAAGCCTTGATGGAGAAAGAAGAGGAAGGTCTGAAGACACCTTGAGTGGAGGTGGACCTGTCCACATTCTGAGTTTCAACGCCAAGAGTGGCTTCAGTATCTGTAGTCGGGGTGTGGGCCGAGGAGCCTGCGACCTCGGGCACAGGAGACACCGCCAAAGAAGTGTCGTCGGTAGTCAGGGGCTGTGTAGGCGCCTCGCTGAGAACCGGACCACGTGTAGTCAGCTTTGGCGTGGTGTTGGTAGAGGCCACGGACCTCGTGTGTCGGTCCTTATCTTTGCGTTTTTTAGACAAAACTGGAGTCGGAGTATCCGATGACATAATATAGTTAAATGCTTTCCCAAAATAATGCTGGGCGAACTCCGCCCGACGCTTAATGGTGCGTTTGTTGAATGTAGCATAAAAGTGACAGACCGAGACATCGTGGTCTGGGCCTAAACAAGGTATACAGAGGGAATGGAAATCCTTATGCGGTATTTGCTTCCCACAAGAAATACAATTATTAACTTTGTCTGACATCGGTCTGAGGCAAGAAAAGTTTCCAACGGGTACTTAGCTTTCAAGAAGACTTCGGTTTCCAAATTTTCGTAATCTCAGGAGCTGGCCGACCGGCACTTGCGAACTGCTTCTGCTTCGGGCACCGTGTGGCAAGAAAGACTGAAGAAAATGGCGTTGGCTGGTTCCTTTATACCCCTGTCACACTGACGTCAGGGAAGAAGCGACGACAACCGATGCCGGACCTAGACTTTGGAATTCGGCCGACCGAGGACCCGCCTGACGGCAGGAGAACCCATCTGTTATGACTGCAGCTGTATGCACGATGAACATCAGAAATATTTAGAGGCGAAAATATACCGACGACGGATGGTGCACTGATTAAATAACGCACAAAACCGACAGCAAGGTACGTCGTGGTCAGGGCCTAGGCAAGGAATACAGTACAAATGAAAATCTTAATGAGGTATTTGCTTTCCACAAGTAATGCAATTATTAACTTTTACTGACATCGGTAAGGAGCAAGAAAAAGTTTCTCCAACGGGGTACTTGGCTTTAGTTGAAGACTTCGGTTCTGAAACTCGAAAATGAAAATTTCAGGAGTCAGCCAACCGGCACTTGCAAACTGCTTCTGCTTCGGGCACCACACGGCAAGAAAGACAGATGTAATAGCATCGGCTGCATGTTTTATACCCCTGACGTCATGGAAGAAGGGACAGCAACCGACGCAGGAACCACGACTTTGTTAATCACGCCAACTGAGGGTTACCTGCAAGCAGATAACCCAAATGTAATGAGTGCAACAGTGAAACACGAAGAACATCCCAAATGTGATGACTGCAACAGTGAAACATGAAGAACATCAGTACTGACATTTGAAGGAAAGGAAAACATCTACAAAAGAAGTGGTCAGTACACTGCCTAGCTAGTGGGTAAAAATGCAATGGTCAATGCTACACTACTATTAGACATGCAGTCACTTTAACAGCTAACCTGTGAGGAAGCCTTATGCAGTGGGGAAACTGATGGGGATTTATTTCTTCTACTATTCCCAGCTTGGGAAAATGTCTCTCTTTTTCCTATGTACATGCATCGTTGCTGGCACACAATATTGTGTCATGCGTCAAGTTATAAAGCTTCACCTAATCTGTGTTCTACTCCATTAAAGCCATAATCAAATCTGCAGGAAACCCTCTACTCTCAAGTAAACCAACATGTTTACCTAGGCTTGGTTCTAGTTCAAAACCCATACCACACACTGTGCCAGTAACAAAGTACACTCTCTAAAGCTGGTCCACAAATTAAGTAAACTTCTAACCATAGAAGCCAAAAAGAACTAATAGAATTGGTATGCTAATACCTCAGTTAGAATATGGTCTACCTTTTGCAGCCCTAAATTCCTTCTAAAATACTAATATGATACCACTTTGAATAAAAATTGTCGCTTCACGGGTCCATACATAATTATTAGGCTAATGACCTCAGGGGCCTTTTTAATCCTAGTCATGCTACCCAAGGTGAGAATTAAACCCTGTACTTTATGTCTGTAAGGTAAACACCTTAACTATTATGCCAACTTCCAACCCCCTCATTTTATTATTCTTTCACACTCCAGACAGCAAGCTGCACTACCCTTAACAAAATAAAATGACTCCCTATAATGGCCCATGTAATACAGATACTAAACTCATCTATAAAATAAACTCAAACTACTGCCCACCATCCGAAGTCCATAAACTTTTCCAATGTTCAGGGAAAACTAAAACTCGCCAAACTACCCCATCCTTAGGCAAAGCCAATACAATGGTCAGTGTTAATACTGACACTGGCTAATGACTAAATCAGTACAAAAACAAAGATATGTACTTACCACAATGCAGTATCATTTTCATCCTAGTCTACCACTTTTGGGACTGGAGCTGCTAGTTGGATCCAATCTGGTCATCTAACAGTGCTCCCATCCTCAGACTCCTTTAATTTTTTATTTCCCATAATGCCCTGCATCCCTCCTAGCTTCAGACTGAGTATTCAGACTACGAACAAAACAAAATATCCTCCATACTACATGCCCATATAAATAAGGGGAAACACCAGTAGATTCCAGTGAGGTACAACTCCAGATGACAAAATGTGAGAAATGGTGACAATATGGAAGGGGAAGGAGGATGGGATGTCATACTGGATAGACTAGGATGAAAAGCATTATGGCAAGTACATAACTTTAATATCCTATTCCATCTGCCCATCTGACTAGACGAGAATCTCAAGCTACCTTTTCCTTGGGTGGCATCATGGCAGGATACCCTTTTCATAACAGAAGCTCCGACCCAATATACTAGAAGTTCACATTTTAAAAACTGTTTATATATTTATTTTGAGTGTGCGCTGTTTATGACCTGGGTTATAGTTGAGAATCCTTAGAAGAAAACAACTTATCCACGAAAAAATATAAACAAGTACAACCTAAGAAACAAAAGTAACTAATAAAATAACTTATAATAAATTACACACTTGGCTGACTTAAAGGAAAATTCATAACCATAGGCTGAAAAAGCCCCCACTACAGAGGGCTACCTCAGAGATCAACTAAAACAGTGAGTTCATATATGTTGCATCTGATTTCGGAAGCTCCTGCAGTGGTTAACTTAAGAATCCAAGTAGCATAAGAATTAAATATGCAGGATACTGGAGGCAAAGAGAAGCATGGGTGGATTTGGCATAATAGAGGGCGGCCACGGTGGTGCAGCGGTTAGCGTTGCTGCCTCACAGCAAGAGGTTCTCCAGTTCGATCCTCGGCTGGGGTGCCTTCTGTGCAGAGTCTGCATGTCCTCCCTGTGGTCGCATGGGTTTCCTCCGGGTGCTCCAGTTTCCTCCCACATCCCAAAGACATGCTGTAGGTGGATTGGACACTCTAAATTGGCCCTAGGTGCGAGTGTGAGCATGTGTGTGCCTTCTGTGGAAGGTTGGGCGCCGGGCTGGCAACTCAACACCGTAAAACTCCACTGCCAATCATGAGCGGACAGGTGATCCGCTGTGGCGACCCCTGACCGGGAAAAGCCGGAAGAAGAGTTAAGGTTTGCACTTCACAGACACAAAAGTACAGATTTAATTTTGACCTCAGGTTACTGGCTAGACTTACTGTCCTTCATGGCAGTTAGCCTAATATTCACTTATGGACCTATAAAAGCAATAGCTCAGAAACTCATTACAAAGGGTCTTCATTTGTTACTTCAAAAACTGGATTACTTGAAAATGCTGCGACTTTGCTAAATAGTACAAGACCTTATTAATAGCAGTATAGTGTGAGATTTTTAGAGTGAAAAGAAATTACTTTAAAAAAGACTGTTCAGTTTGACTAGCTGTCCAAGTACTGCATCAGCCAACCACAATGTTCAAAACTATGGGAGTTTTACTGAAGTCAGTGTCATATTAGTAAACTGACCCGCGTTGGTGGTGCTGCGGTAGCCTTGTCGCCTCACAGTAAGATGCTGTCCGGTTCGATTCTCAGCTAGAGCGTCTTCTGTGTGGAGACATGAGTGAATGGGCGTACCTTCGTTGAAGGTTGTGCGTCAGGCCTGGCAAGCCGGTACGTAAAAATCAACTGCCAATCATTAGCGGACCGGAGTTCTGCTGTGGCGACCCCTAACCGGGAAAAGCCGAAAGACACAACATGTGTCATATTAGTAAACTCCATGAACGTTTCCTTGAAACTCACCATCTCACCATTTTTTTTCGTCACAGCCTTTCAAGACAGCACATAACTGTGGCATGAGTAAGAATATACCACCCACATTAAAACAAATGAGTTTCAAATGTAAACAAATGCTTAAGGTTAAAGATGGCACATGAGAGATTTATAAGGAACAAAATAAAGTACTTGCACCACTTTTAAGTTGTAACAGTTTTATAAGCAAATACTGGGCTAGATTCACTAACACCAACACTAACTGTACACAATCTGTATTCAAGAACATCTCTACCTCATTTTTTGTGTTTTCTAGTCATTCAGAAAAAGTGTACATGTAGTCTACACTTTGTGGTGACCTTTATGAATCCCCTTTGATATCTAAAGCTGCAAGAAAATCAGTAGGAAAACTAAAATTAGGAGGAAAAAGGTGCGAGTTATGCTTATTTTGTCCGTTCACTAAAAACGGTGTATAATTAGTGTAGGCATTAATGAATCTTGGGGACTATCTTTACTAGCCTGTCAAATACAAATAGCTGTAAGAACAATTTTTTTTAAAATTTAAAATCTTATTCATTTCGGTGACAACGTCCCCTGGACTCAAAATAGTGACACGTCATTATATGCTTGAATGCAGGAGTGCTGTAAGTGAAGTTTAGCAAAGAAAACCTGAACACACAATTTCAAATAAGTTATGGAGTTGTCAAGTGTTAAGTTAAATTAAATTTAAGAACAGTTGTAAGATTATGCCTGCTGAAGGCAACTGCAAGTGTTATCTGCTTTTCTGCAGTAAATGAGGAGTCATTTATTTTAATAATCAAACTATTTAACTGCCAAACATTTTCTAGCCTTTATTATGACAAGCAAAATGAAAACTAGGTATACTTACCCTTTGTCCCAGCTGGCAGGAACTACCAAAATCAACTATTTTGATAGCACTACGTTTTGGGTTACAAAGTAGAATGTTCTCTGGTTTTAGGTCACAGTGAATAATGCTCAGTTCTGGTGTGGCAAGGAACAGTAATGCAGTGCACATTTGCTGGGCAAATTTCCGCGTTAGATTCAAAGAAACACCACGGAAGTTGGTATTACGCAGCAGGTCATAAAGGTTGTAGGATAACATCTCAAAAACCAGACAGAGGTGGTTTCGGAACATGAAATGGCGCTTCAGATGAACTAAAAGTAAAAGGATTACAAAAATGTTACGTTAAAAACTAACTTTGCGTATATGGCACTGAAAGTAAAAAAGTCCTGCCTAATAATTATTTTAACATTCAAACGTTTTGTGACAACAGCAGCAAACAGTAAACGTTCAAAACTACTTCCCACTACCATTAGTAAAGATGCCCTCATTTGTCCCTAGATAACACTAAACCGTCTTTAAATAAAAAAAAAAAAAAACAGACTCAGAAATGAACAGAAAACATTTTCTCAACAATTACTTCCACTTAAGATGCCTGCAAATGATCAAAAGAGGTCAAACTTACAGTAAGAGGGGAATATGCCTGAAATTCAAGCTGAACTTAACACTGTTAGAATAGTACAGTCAAGTAAGGCACTACTCACTGTAATGATCTTTGAAAAGAAGAGTCTGAAGTAAGTCTTTACTTACTAGTGATGCAGTGTTGGCCCATCCATTTTTTTTGCCGCTTCCCTCACAGCAAAGGTTAAGGCTGGTCTTGTGTTACTATAAGCCCAGACAATACATGAAGCAGAGATCCTACATATGACCAGCACACCCTGCTATTCATTGAGGTTAGGAAACTATTAAAGGGACTGTATGCTTGTGGTGGATAAACACTACTACTATAAATCCACATATAACATACATAGTAATATAACTGTAAAGTTGTTGTTCTTCTTTCGACTTTTCCCGGTTAGGGGTCGCCACAGCGGAACTTCGGCCCGCTAATGACTGGCAGTAGATTTTTTACGGTGCCGAGGTGCTAGCTCGACACCTACAATGAAGGCACGCCCATACTACGCATGTCTTTCGAAACGCCACTCGACCGTGGGGAGGACATGCAGACTCCACACAGAAGGCGCTCCAGCAGGGAATCGAACAGGAGAAGCTCTTGCTGTGAGGCGACAACGTTACCGCTGCACCACCGCGACTTCAGTAATATAATATAACTGTAAAGTACATATAAAAAATGTTCCCCTACAAACTTGCAAAACATATGAAGCTGTGAGACAGCAATATAGATAGCTAATACAATCTTGTATCAGATCCATATGAACAAGAGGAAAGTCAGAGTAGCTTTACTGCTACAGTGACATCTTCTCAACTTGTCTGAACAACTCAATAACTGCATACATTTGAGTAGGGGATACTACTGCGGCAATATTCCTAACTTGGGGAATTTGTTGAAAGTGAAATGTCACAATATCTAAACCAACTTAAAGTGTTTTTTTGGGGAATGCCCATTGGCATGGCTGCCCTGGCTGATGTTAGGCCAATGTACAGCACACACAGAGTAGACACTCGGAACATTTTTCAGTTCTTTTTGCAGAAAAATGCACATAATACACAAAATGAATGGGGCAATGAGAACTCCTTTGGGTCCACAGTGTTTAAAACCAACGAAACTCATACTGCAGCATACATTCCTAACAGATGGTGTATGTTCAGCATAACAATGACATGACCTCCAAACACAAAGAGAAATAGAGAGAAGAAACAGAATTCCAGGAGAATTCCATTGGGTCCCAAGTCCCCACTGATCTGGATGAACAAAGTGCGACTAAGCCAGGGGGGCAGTCTGGTGGGAGGTTTTTACTGCATCTCTGATTACCTAACTCTACTGTTCTGCCAAGTTCTTCAAACAACCACTATGTTTATTGCAGGGATCACTTCTGCATTACTTTTCCTTACCCACTGGAAGGTGATACAACTACAGAAGGAATACTTTCACAGGGAGGAATTGGAGCCTGTCTTGCAGGACTGCAGTGGCAATTAACACTCTGATCTTGGATTATATGCCCTGAAAACACAGAGAGAGTTCCAACTGGTGGGTCCAAATGGAGAGATGACAAGTCAGTAAGTTAAGGAGAGCATTACTGCTGAAATTGAATTTATCCTCAAGTCTTGGTGAGTACCTTTGCAAGGTGGACCCAATTTTTCACAAAATCTCACCAAGACGACACTGATATATAGACTGTATTTATATAGTATATATCATGGACAGAACTAGGTTAAAAATTAAAAAAAGATAGTTAGGTGCACAAGACCCAGGATAAAAAAGTGCCCAATCCTGGTAGGTACACTGGTGCCAGGACTGGAAAAGATGACAATGTAGACTCCTCAAAATACAGAAACATTCCTACAATGGCAGGGGGAGGATGGTCCCCCTGTTTTAGAAAGAAGTAGCAGTCCACAAGAATCACAAAATCTGAAAGGACAGGATATATTACTGTGCAGATAAATTAATAACGGATAAAGCTCTACCACATGAACACATGGTAGTGAGGGAAAGGAAGGGGAGAAATCGAATACCATCATGGAAGTATCGAACAGAGAAAACTATAAAGCAATTAAGACAATAAGTGTCACTGTTAGAAGACTATAAAAGATGGAACAGATCAACAAAAATACTCAAAGACAGACATGATAAAAGCAGTGCGCAATATTAGAACAGACCAGGATCTATCATGCACTATCGCAAATAAACTAAAAATCTCAGCACAGGTGGAAAAACTTAGAAGATATGCAGATAAATATAAAGGAAAAGTACAAAATAAGCAATTTATTGATGACTCAAAAAAGTTTTATAGAGACTTGGGAAACAAGGTAAGAGGAACTGAAAGACCACCAAAAAAGAAGAAATATAAACATTTTGGAGAAGTATCTATGAAGATCCTGTGGGAACATAACAAAGATGCTAAAGGGATAGAAGAAGTAAAAGAAAGAATAAGAAGTTTACAGGTACAGGATATGAAATGGGATGAACAGCCAGAGAGACTGAAACAAAGTTAAGAAAAGCCTCTAATTGGAAAACCCCAAGCCCAGATGCAGTACCCAACTTTTGATTGAAAATATTAACATCTTTGCATGAAGATTTAGCCATGAGTAAAAAGTATTTATATGCATACCCCAGAACAGACACCAACCTGGCTAACAGGAAGAACAATGCTCCTACTTAAGAATGAACCCGCAAGCTACCCTAAAAATTACAGTCCAATAACTTGCCTTCTGACTACATATATACTATGCATGGGAATTGATGCTGACAGAGCTTACAGTCATTTAGAAGAAAACTCAATTAAGGCAGTAAAACAAAAGGGCAATAAAAGGAAGTCATATGGAATGAAGGATCCTTTGTTGTTATATAAAGTCATAGCAGAGAACTGTAAGAAGGGGAAGAATCCAAGTATGGCATGGAGTTACTACAAAAAAGCATTTGATAGTATCCCACATTCATGGATAAAAAGAGTGCTTAAAAATGTATAAAATACACCCTACACTGATCGACTACATTACAGTGACAGACCACTTTGCAATTAAGCCATGATAAAGGACAAATTATTATCCCAGGGATAAAAATCCAAAGGGAGATATTCCAGAGTGACTCTGTCACCACTGCCATTCTGCCTTGCCCTTAACCCATCAACCTGTCTACTTAACAGCTTAGGCCACGGCTACAATTTGGCTCTTAGAAAACAACAAAGTGTAAAGATTTCTCATATTCAATTTGGTGAAGATTTAAAACTGTATAGCTCATCAGATGAGGAACTGACAGTACAACTGCAAGTTGTCAAAACTTTTTCAGATGATATAAGAATGTCATTTGGTCTTGATAAATGTGCAAAAGCAGCCTTTAAAGCAGAAAAACTGCAGCACCAGTAAAACATCAGTTTGGGACAAGAAAGTGATATAAAAGAACTTGAGCAAAAGGGAGTGTGTAAATATTTGGAAATTGAAGGATCAACAATAAAAATTAACAAATGAGAATAAAACTTAGTAATACTTTAGAAGACTTAAATTAATCCTGAAAACAGTGTTGACATCTAGGAACAAAATCCAAGCTATAAACCAATTTACTCATAATGTCCTAACTTACAGTTCTGGAGTGACTGACTGGCCCCAGAACGTGTTGGACAGATTAGATAGGAAAACAAGAAGGATGCTTCATGCCCACCAAATGATTTATAAAAATCAGTGCATACCAACATTATATATTCCCCATTCCGAAGGAGGGATGGGCCTCCTGGAAAACTGATTACATATCGAGATCTGCAATCGTGGGACTCCATACATATCTGCTGACCTCACAAGACCCAAACGTAGTGAAAATTTTGAAACATGAGGAGAATAAATCTAAGATGACTTCTCTGCTTAATGTAGCAGAAGCATTACAGCACAAAGCAGGAATGTAAATCAAATCAGAAGTAGATAAAACTCAGGCAACTGAATGTGCCAAATAAACAAAAGAAAGAATATAAGGTGAAGGACCAGAAGAAAGGCAAGAAAAGTGGAAAATGCATAAATATAGTTGCAAGTATAGAAAACTTCTGGAAGAACCTCATGTTGATCAGGAACGAATGCAGGAATGGTTAAGGAGAGGCGAATTCTAACCAAGAGATGAAAAGTTAACATGGGTGGCCCAAGACAGTGGGCTACATACACGCTGGTTTACAAAGTCCATTGAACATGTGGGAGAAACTGACAAATGTAGGTTTTGTAAAACCAAACTGGAAACTGTCACACACCTCGTTGCTGGTTGTGATATACTTGTTGTTGTGTCTTTCGGCTTTTCCCGGCTATGGGTCTCCACAGCGGAGCTCTGGTCCCCTAATGATTGGCAGTAGATTTTTACATGCCGAGTTGCCGGCCCTGACGCACAACCTAAATGGCAGAAAGACTGTACACTGAAAGGCATAATAATGTGGTAAGACTGTTGCACTGGGGATTCCGCAAACATTATGGTACTGAAGTGGCTAAAACACTGGAACCATGAGCCACAAAGCATCACAGAAAATGCTGAAGTTTGCATCACATGGGACCACCCTTTACCAACAGTTCAAAAGATAGATGCTAGAAAAACGGACATAGTGGTCCATGAAAAGAAGGCAAAAGTAGCACTGATCATTGAAATTGCTACACCCAGTGACTAAAATGTCTCGCATAGAGAGATACAAAGTCATAAAATATCAGGATCTGCAGGCAGAAATGAGCAATGTGGAAGAAAGATACCTAGACAGTTCCAATAGTTGTAGGAGCAACGGTTCTTATAAAAAAGAATCTCCAATCTTATTTAGATTGGTCACAAATACATGTAAACCCATACGAAGTGCAGGAGGAATCATTACTGGGCACATTGCGGGTGCTGCAAACAGCACTTTTGGCTGACATCAAATATTGAAACAATACTAATTTCATGAACTTTAATCATACATTGACTTAGGAATGGGGTTCATTCTAGTCAAAGCATTAGAAACCCAAAAGATTTGAAGAAATTAAAAAAGAGGACATTTCTGAAACATCACCCTTATGTTCACTTTTCATGATTATAATCTGCAAAAATAAATAAATGATTACAAAAAGGCAGCAAGCAAATCCAATCCAGAGTGCCACAGAGCAACTTTAAAAAACACTGCTAAAGGAATCCATCGACACAGCACTTTTTATTAACTAAAATTAAAAGACAAATTTCAAGTCAAAACAAAAAACACTTCCTTGGGTAATCAAACACAATGCAACACAGCAGATTAACTTAAAATAGAGGGAAGTCATTTCACCTGATGAAATCAATAAATAATGTAAAGTTTAATTACTCAGACATCAATATAAAATATGTTAAAATTCTGTAATACTTGTCAAATATCAAAATGCAAACACTAACAGGTAATATGCAGGTGGAGTAAAACCTTCAGTGTTACATACCTTTAGATTTTAAAACAGGTTCAATATGATGTTCAGACCAGGTGCAGTACCTGCTCTGAATAATGTAATCAACCTGTATTTGTATAATTCTGTCAGCTAATCTCCACACTTCTCTTACTAACCTCCACAATTTATACAACTTGAAGAACAACTGAATTAGATCATTTTCCAAAATATGACTATGTATGGCATTTACTTCATTTTAACATCTAATTTTGAATAAGGAATTTGTTCAATTTTCTGAAATCCAAGACAGGTCTCAAGTGCTTTCCTGTATACAATGAACAGCCTTAAATAAAATCCTGTTTTTTTTTTTTTTCTAATTAATACTCTCTAAGGCTCCCTGTTTCTGGAATTCTTTTACAAGGGGTGGAACCAAGGTAACTTGATCTCTTGATATTGACAGGTCTGCTTAGAAATGACAGCTTGTAGTCTCTATTAGGACTTTTAGGACCCACTGGTCCCAAATAACAACTTTCGACATTTTTTGCAAATAATGCCAGAAGTCTTCCTATCCTTACAGGAAAAACAGACTGTAATAAAGATCAGGATAGGAGTGTTGTTTTTTTAGTGGGTAAGGGAGGGGGCAGCCCGGCTGAGTCATGGCTGTTTTCTCAGACAGTCCCAGATTAGGTTGCCTTCAAACTTCTGCTTTGCTTTAACTAGGCAGTCTTTTTTAAATCTAATCTTTTCCTTATCAGTTTTATTTTTGTCTTAGAGTTACAAAGAACAGGGTACTTTCTGCTTCATTTCAGTGCCTGTGATTGAGAAAGCTGCTCATCTGACTGCATAGTCTTGCCTTTTTCCTTCAGTCTTTTGAAGGCACCTTAAGCAAGGGGTTTGGAGAGGAAGGAGGTAGGGTACAATAAGACACTTTGCCTTCAAACGGTCTGGTGGGGGGGGGGGGCTAAGTCTTCAGTCAGGCATGTCTCCAAACTACTGACCCTGTTGATGCTGCCCTGCAAAGATGTTCATTCAGCATGATGGGCAGTTCAAGCATCTAATGCTTCAGATCCTTGTCTAAAATTCCAAATGCTTTGACCCACATCTTCTCCAGCATTGATTTTTGATAAGCAAGCTTGTGGATCTGGCACTTTAAGGTTCTGAAAGTCACAGTATCATGTGTGTAAATTTTCTCCACAAACCCATTGAGCATTATGCTTCCCTGTCACTAGGAGCACAACTTCTGGATGGAGCTGTAGAGAATCACTTGCTGGAAACCATAGATGGAGCAACCAAGGGGGGGTTCTTGCATATAAGAACTTATGGGAATCCTTAACACAATAGAAACTGACAAGTTTCCAAAGAACAGAGAGGAAGGAATCTGACTCCAAAACATCATTAACAAGCTTCCAGGACATACATGACTGGAGGAACAGCTATGTACTCTAGGCTCAGGCAAGCTCATGATAGCGCTACATCCGAGATAGCCCTGTCAATACTCCTTGGACTCCCACTGGAATTCCTCCATTTTATGAAGGGTGACCCCAAATGAGAAATCCTCTGGGGGGGATAAGGTGTCCTCAGTGTCAACATAAACATGGACAGAAGGGAAATGGCCCACATAAGCCAATTTATCCACCTCAGAGTCTGAGGTGTCTGAATTGTCCAAGACCGTTTTTTTTTTTTTTTTTTTTAAAGCTGGACGTTTGGACATGAGGAAAGAAAATCCTGAGACAGCAAGAAAAGTTTTTGAGAAAATGATTGGGAAGTGGACGAAGCTGAAGCTCCATTGGACCAAGGCAGAAACACTGGTTTTGACTTTGGTGCTTTAAGCCTCTGAAGTTCAGTGGATAACACCTTGGAGGTTTCAGTTCATGGGTAGGCAATACCTCATTCTACACAGTTCTTCTGAAGAACAAAACTAAAGACCTTTGGTTACTACCCCTACTGGGTACTGCATAATAAGTGGTTTTGGACACGGCTTGGCAAAAAATCCCCTGAAACTGTTCAACACTGAATCTCATCAACTTAGCCAACTAAGATTTCCTAGTGTTGTATCATTTGGCTTAGTGCAATATACGAACAATATCTGATAACCTGTCCATGAATGGTGTCAGACTGAGAAGATCCATGTTGCTAACCTTAGGATCCTCAGATCTAGATGCATAAGGCTTGATTCACTTTTTTTTTTTTTTTGAACAAGAAATATCTTTTATTGAAGTATCACCTATGACACAGGCAATCATACATTACTATAAATGAAAACAAGCCATATTGACAAATTTTCAGTTGCAAACATTATACATCACTTACAATCGTTTGTACAGTCACTGTCAGTCAAACTTGAGACAAAAGTATAATGTGCTGGGGAAGAAAAAAGAAGTTATGTCCTTACCATAACGTTCCATGTGGAGTGTTCATCTCGCCTTGGTTATTACACATGGGTTCGGAGCCGATCCTCGGCTCCGTGCCGGCCGACTGCAAGCTCTGCATCGAGAAGAAGCTCGAGGACATCTAACACCCACAATCCCCCTCTGCCTCTACCTCAGATCTAGTTTGCAAGCAAACCAGACATACGCACGCACACATGCCACTATATACATAATATACATATATACAAACATACCCTGAGTATGAAAGTAACAGTACTACTGCAACAGCAGAAGGAGAATACTCCAGACCAGGCACCAAATCGAACGTTCTTCCTAAGGGTGGGAAGGGTGGGAGTGTAATAACCAAGGCGAGATGAACATTCCACATGGAACGTTATGGTAAGGACATAACTTCTTTATGTCAGAGTGTTCAATCTCGCCTTTGTTCTTACACATGGGTAGCGTCCCTAGCTCCATGATCCTGAGGAAGTCAAGGGAGAACGTTCTTGAGCACAGTGGAACCAAAGGTTGCCCTATCCCTAGAAACCCTGTCCACTTTGTAATGAGAGATAAATGTATGTGGTTTAGCCCAAGTAGCAGCCGCACAAATAGTGTCTAAAGGTAAGCGAGCTGCGTGAGCCAAAGATGTAGACACTGATCTGGTAGAATGTCCTTTGGGTTTCACAGATAAAGTTTGGTCAGAGGCTTCGTAAACATATGTGATACAGTCAGTTAGCCATTTAGAAAGAGTTCGTTTTGTAACTGCAAGACCCTTTCTGCTGTCAGCAAAAGCTACAAATAGTTGATCAGATTTCCTGTGATCTTTTGTTCTATCCATATAAAATCTGAGTTGTCTATGGACGTCTAGTTTGTGCAACATATACTCCAATTTATTAGAGTGGTTTTTAAAGAAGGTGGGTAATTCAATGGACTGATTGATATTACTAGAGGAACAAACTTTGGGAAGAAAGGATGGATTAGTGCGTAGGGATACTCTGTCAGAATGAAATATTAAATAAGGATGTTTGACCGAAAGGGCCTGAAGCTCAGACACTCGTCTAGCAGATGTGATGGCCACTAGAAATAATGTTTTCCATGACAAAAATTTCAACGTGCAACTTGAAGCTGGTTCAAAGGGTGGCAACATTAATTTAGAAAGCAACAAATTTAAATTCCACGGTGATGTCGGACTTCTGACTGGTGGTCTGATATGAAAGGAACCTTTTAAAAAGGCTTTACAAAGTCTGTGAGCCATAATAGGCGCACCACATTCTTCTATATGATAGTTAGAAATGGCAGCTAACTGTACTCTTAAAGTAGCCGGGGAAGCTCCTTCATGAAATAATTCAGTCAAGAATTCTAAAACCTTGTTTAACGGAGATGTAACAGGGTCCAACTGATGTGACTCCGCCCAGAAGACAAAACGTTTCCATTTACTGGTGTAAGTCTTTGTAGTGGAAACTTTATGAGAAGCCACCAAAATATCCTGAACCGCCGATGTAAGGGGAATTGACCTGGCTAAAAAGGGAAGCGGAGCAGCCAAGCTGCTAGATGGAGAGATTCCAGGGATGGGTGAGGAACTCCTGACGAGTGAGTCAGTAGATCTGGCTCTGGGACCAGCATCCAAGGTCCTCGAATGCGGTGATGCAAGAGAAAGGGGAACCAAATCTGACGAGGCCAGAACGGAGCAATGAGAATTATAGTCCTCTGAAGGTTGTTTGCTTTCTGTAGAAACTTTGCAATCAGGGGAAATGGAGGAAAAGCATATAGGAGACCCGGGGGCCAATCGTGCACCAGCGCGTCCCTGGGGACTTCCCCTGGAGGGGGTAATAGGGCAAAGTAGCTCCTGCATTTGGCGTTCATTGGAGACGCAAACAGGTCGCAGGTAGGCTGGCCCCATTTGCGAAAAATCTTTTCCGCAACTGACTGTTTGAGGGACCACTCGTGAGGCAACAGTATTGCCCTGCTCAGCCTGTCGGCTATGACGTTGGATGACCCCGGGATGTGCGTTGCAATCAGAAAGCGACCGGTGGACTCTGCCCATTGCCAAATTCTCATGGCCTCTCTGCATAGTTGGTAAGACCTGGTTCCCCCTTGCTTGTTTATGTACCAGACTACGGACATGTTGTCCGTCTGAACTGCAATGGTCCCTGGAGGAAGAAGGGGAGCAAAGTGTTGCAACGCCAAAAACACTGCCCTCAACTCCAGAACATTGATGTGCAGATTGTACTCCAGATTGTTCCATTCGCCTTGGACTGTCTGTCCCTGAAAGATGCCCCCCCACCCTATCAGGGAAGCGTCCGTGGTTATCGTCGCTGACGGTGTGGGTAGCACAAATGGTCTTCCGCCGGATAGGTTGCAAGTCTGTAGCCACCACATTAGGTGTGATTTGCATGTTCTTGTTATCAATATTTCGTGAGTCAGTGGAAGTTGTTGGAATGACCATTGTGCAAATAGAAGCCATTGTAGCACTCTCATGTGCAGTCTTCCCAATGGTATTGCTATGAGAGAAGCTGCCATGAGACCCAAAACTTTCAGAACAATTTTTGCTGGGGATTTTCTGGACGACAGCAGAAGGGAAATGTTGAATTGAAGTGCTACTATTCTTTCTATCGGAAGTTTTAGAACTAACTGACGCGTATCTAATTCCGCTCCTATAAATAAGATATGCTGTGATGGCTGTAGCAAAGATTTTTCGAAATTTACTGAAATGCCAAGGTGTGTACAAAGTTGTAGGGAGTAATCCCTGGCTTGTATCAGTTGACGCCTGGTGGTGGCAGACAGGAGCCAGTCGTCCAGATCACGGAAACACCTGGAATCCTAGGCGCCTCAGATGAGACGCTACCACTGCCATGCATTTGGTGAAGACCCTGGGGGCTGTGGTCAGGCCAAAGGGCAGGGCTCGAAACTGATAGTGACTGGCTCCCAGCCGGAAGCGCAAGTGATCTCTGGACGCCCTGGCCATTTTGATGTGGTAGTATCGTCCTTCAGATCTATTGAGCACATCCAGTCGTCCTTCCGTAAGAATGGAAGGATCGATTGAAGCGTGACCATTCGGAACTTTTCCTTCTTGACAAAGGTGTTGAGATGACTTAGGTCTAGAATTGGCCTCCAGTCCCCTGTTTTCTTTGGAACTAAAAAGAACCTTGAGTAAGTTCCGAATCCTATTTGGTCCGCTGGGACTGGTTGGATGACTCTTTTTTCTAGCAGCTTTGAAATTTCTGCAGCTGCTGGGTCTCGCAGATGGGGTGGTACATCTGGGAGTTTTCTCTTTGGAATGGGGGTGGATAGAAATGGGACTTTGTAACCTCTGGTAATAATGCTTTTTACCCAATTGTCTGAAGAAAGGTTTTGCCAGGCCTGAGGGTATAAAGCTAAGCGACCCCCGACTGCCTCCAGAGCAGGACAGTCGGGCCTCCTCTCAGGAGTGCTGAAAAGGTTTGCCAGGGAGGTTATCCCTGTCACCTTGGTTTTATGGACCCCTCTGCCGCCAGGGCGGCGTCTTCCACCTCTGCCCCCTCTGCCTCTAGAGGGGCATCACCCTGTGTGTTTGGAAAAGATCCTTGGGGTTTTCGAAACCACATTTTCCCACCACGTTGCCCTTTGGGGTACGGTCTGGAAGGGTGGAAAACGGACTCCGACAGCAGACAGAGTCTTTCCCTCCTGTTCACACCGGGTAAGGGTCTCCTTTACTTTAGGGACAAAAAGTGTGGCTCCATCAAATGGGGCGTTAGTAAAGGAAGACTTGAAGGCTTCCGCTGACGAACATAAGCGCATCCAGGATTGCCTACGAAGAGCAATCGCTGAAGCCGCTGCCCTACTCGATCCTTCGGCTGCATAGGATATCAGCCTCATGGACGAGTTCACAATGGACGTAAGGGTATTGAGATGCGCTGTAACTTTCTCTGAGACAGCGGCATCTGTAGCACCCTGGAGGGTATCTCCCAACTCTTTGACTAGATCCCTCTGTAAACGTGTAAAATGGGTCAAATAGTTCAGGGAACGCATAGAAAAAGCCGCTGAACTGAAAATGCGCTTCCCGTATCTGTCCATGGTCCTAGAATCTTTGTTAGGCGGATGGACAGAAGAGGAAGACTCCGACATCTCCTTTTTCGTGGCTGCTGCCACCACCATGGCGTCTACTGGAACTCCTTTGGTAAGGTAAGCTTTGTCCTGTGGTGCCGTGATGTACTTATTTGGCTTCCTAGGGACAGGTTCCACCGTGTCAGGAGTCTCCCACGCCCTTCGAGCAATTAATTCCATTAACTCATCAAAGGGCGGAGTGACCCAGGAGGAGGAAGGACGGGCACCAAATGCCTTCAGCAAAACTGACTCATCCTCAGAAGGGGGGAGGGCTTGCCAGTCACCTCTCTGTTTAAGGATCTCCAAGATGTCAGCAAAAGAGACATCCTCTGAAGGTGACTTAGGGGACCCTTCTGACTCCTCTAAGTCAGTATCAGATGTCAAGGATTCTTGTGGAGAATCCAAGTGTCTCCTCTTACACAGTCTTTTCCTAGGAACTTCGTGGGGAGCATCCGAAGAAGCCTCCGAGGAAGAGGGGGCACCCTCCAGGGGTGGCTGAGAGACTGGTGCCCGACGCTTGGACGTGGCCGTGGGTGCAGAGGAGGATAACGGTCCTTTGCGGGGAGGAGAAGCTGTACCTGCTGATGTGGTTGTCTGGGTAGACAACACCTTCCTCATGAGGTCGAAGGCCCCCGGGTCCCGAGTCGAGGTATCTCCCGGTTCCGAAGAAATGGGAAGAATCCCCGAAACAGGAGCCGAAGGCACCGACCCCGAGGACGGAACCGAATCGATCCGTGCAGAGGCCCGAGAGGAGAGTCGGAACCGAAACATCGGTCCGACTCTCGGTCCCGGAACCAAGGACAGACCTTCGGGCCCGAGACTCCGGTACCGGATCGGATGGAGTCGAGGTAAACGGTGCCGACCGAGAAAAAGACGGTTCTGGCACCGAGGGCTCCACAATCATCAGGTCAGCTTCTTCCGGCTCCGAAGACTGAACAGGTCTCGGAGGAGGAACAGATGGAGATAGTGGCAGGCCTTCAAGTCTCGACATCAACTGAGAGGAGACCGAAATAAGTTTGGAGAGGGCCGTATGCTCCATAAGTTTCTGCACCACACGGTCCACGTCGGTGTCGGAAAGGGCTCTAGAAGACCGAGTCGAAGGGATCGAAGACGGAGCCGACCTCAGCAGAGTCGGTGGAGGGAGCTCCGTCACCGGTTCCAAGACTCGAGGCTCGGGAACTGCCAACAGTTGAACACTCGGCCCCGAAGTCTGTGGAACCGGTGATCTAACTAGACTCGAAGAGCTCGGAGCCGATGACTTTGGCTCCGACGCCTTCGATCCCTTCGAAGACTTGGATGCCTGGTCTGAAGCATCCAGAGCCTCCTGGAAAGAGGGTTTAAGCAATCCTCTATCCATCAGTTTCCTGCGCCTATCTGTCATGACCCTCCCACTAAAAGAGTGACAAATAGAGCAATCCTCTTGTAAGTGGAGAGGGCCAAGACAGTAGACACAGGAACTGTGGTTGTCTGTGACCGACATTTTTTGGCCACACTGACAACGTTTAAAGCCAGATTTCATCTTTTCAGACATATTGAGAAATGAAAAGACAGTCCAGTCCAGTAAAAGGTCCAATCCAGTAAAAATGTCAAATCCGGTAATAAGAGTCTGTTTGATACTAACTAAAACAAACTTTTAGTCAAATTGTCAAATCCGTGAACTGCCTAAAGGCAAGACTATAACAAGTATCTAGTCACAAGTCCAAGAAGGGGTAGGCCCCGAAAAACTCTAAACTCGAAAGTTAACAAAGTTAACTATTCTAATTATCGAGAATTCCTAATGACTCACACACCTACTCTTATACTTTAAGTAACTAGATAAAATACTCTGAAAATTAAACAGAATAGATAAAAATCTTATCTGAACAGCCTCGAGCTAGTCTCCAACGATGCGTATGCAGCAGCGGCAAACTAGATCTGAGGTAGAGGCAGAGGGGGATTGTGGGTGTTAGATGTCCTCGAGCTTCTTCTCGATGCAGAGCTTGCAGTCGGCCGGCACGGAGCCGAGGATCGGCTCCGAACCCATGTGTAAGAACAAAGGCGAGATTGAACACTCTCACATCAGGTACTTTCTGAGCCAAATGGATTAGAGTAGAGAAAGTACAACTGAGCAATTAGTTTAGCGTAGAAGTAGATGTTCGAGTGGCATCAGTGTTGTAGTCATCATGTAAGGGATCTCTGCTGCAGGCTAGGTTCAGTATTTGGTCTTACTTTCACAGCTAAGCAGCCTCCTCTGGTTGGGCTGATGCTGCCCTCCCTTGGTTGACAGCATGCTCCTGGTATTAACTGCCATTTTTAGGTCTTTCTTCTTCTATGAAAGGCATGAAAGTACGTCTGTGTAAGTTGTATTTACCCATAACAGCACATGTTCAAATTATTCACTGCTGCAGTGGCCTTAGGCTATATAGGGTGTTTCCCTGCCAAGGAAACAACTTGCCTGTTTCACAACACTCTGGCTACCTCCCACACCTCCTTACACACACCTTCACTCTGCCTCCCCCCCCCCAAAAAAAGAAGGAAATCAGCAGTCAAAGTGAACATTTCTTCAGGATGCTCTTGCAACTTTGAGGAGAAGCATCTCAGGAGCAGGGACTAACCAAGAGCTTCATTTCTGACAGGTAAGTGCCTGCTGGGGAATCACTCCATACAGAATTTGTTGCCCTCTTAAGAAAATACTATTTAATTTTATTCTGTGTTTAAATGCAGTATTTCCCCTTTAAGAAGCTTGGCATTTTTTATCAGTATCAGACATCCTAGCCATGAAAACAACCCATACAACATAAAGGCTACTTCAGCAGCGGGAATGATGAACATCTAAGGTAATGTATAAAAGGAATTCTCCCTACGACTCACTCCCACATGGGGTAGCCCAGATGAAAACTCCAGAATGTCATAGTAAGCCTGGAAAAAAGAAAAGGAAGTAGAGGTCAGAATTTTAAGGAGAGAGGAACAGGTTGGGGGACAGAAGAAAGATACTCAGCCCAAACTAAGTTGTCCAAACAGAAAGGGGTGGAGGGGAGGGAACTAGTATTGCAAAAGTGATTACTTTCAAACATCTACTGCTATGGCAAGTTACCTACAAAACAGTACTATGTTCTTCATGTGCATCACTGGGACAATCATCACACAAAGTAAACATCCCAAAGCTAGCCCCCAAAAAGAAGGAAGACTGGCTAAGATCCAGAGGAGAACTGGTGGAGCCCCTTAAGAACAGCAGTGGCAAATCCAGTCCTGTCCTGCCCCCACATAACACATTTAACCTAGAGTGCATTAAGAATGTGCGAGGGAAGACCATATCACTTGTTTCTAGAGGTTCCAGATAATCAACTCTTTAGGAAAGCTGTATTAACAGCTGTGCCCCCAGAAGTATGAGATTTTGCATACCCAGACTAAGGTTTGCTACAACTCTTATATAAAATGATGCAATGCAGTGAGCTAGCCATTTGGGAAAACTGCTTGAACACTGGAAACTCCTTACTTTCCTAGTGCAAAGAATACAAATAATTGATCCGATTTCCATGGTCCTAACTAAGCAGCACCCTAAATGAAACATGTAAAGACATGAAATAAAATACTGCATCCACGTTCTTTTTCAGCCTTTTGCACATCACCACTGGCTTGTTGTTAGTACTGTGATCTTTTGTCCCAAAATAAAAATTAAATTTTAAGTGGGGGAAAAAAAAAGATTAAAAAAAAAATCTCACCATGTTATCTGTGACATTTCCACCCTTCCTTGCTTGCATAAGGGAAAGGGACATTCATTGTCAAAGGCATGACATGTTAGAGGGGGTATGTCTCATTTAGCAGCTCCTTAACATTTTTTTTTCTGTAAAGTTTGGAAACCTTTTAATAAATATCAATAAAGTAATGCATTTTACTGGTGCTCCTGTTACTACATGTTGCTACTGCTACAGCTACTGTGCAGTATTTGGACAATTTCAGCTTGCCTATTAATAACAAGGTGTTCGGCTACAAAATGCAGTTAGGGCTATAACTATACCCTTGAGAGTTTCTGTGTGGCACAACGCTGAAGGTGACTGCATGATTTTTATACTTTAAAAATGTTGATGCTGCAGATCAAAATAAGTACAGAGAATGTTGCTTATGCTGCATGAGAACAAGGGCATTTCAGGAGTCAGAAAAGAAGACCTCTGACCCCCTGTAAGCCGTCATTGCATTACTGTCAAAGTGCCTACTACTCCTAAACCATTATGTGCAAAAGGCATTAACAGAATGCTTTCTGTTTAGTGTCTTGTCACATGATCTTTAAACTCAGCATATCCTACATGTTGGACTGATGACACTTTATACTGCATATGAATACAGACAGATAAAAGCTGAAGATGACAGCTGATGTCCCTCTTATACCATGACATCCCAGTAGGAAGGAGTTGCCTGAAGGCAAAAGTGGAAATGTACAATTCTGGAAGTCGGACTGGCTATTGGTCTACAACAGGCAGGAATCTCAGAAGTAATAACTGCAACAGTGAATACTGCAAAGAACAGCACAGACTCTCAGCTATGGTGCCACTTATTCTTCAGCAATCTGTTTGTAGTCCAACCGGATGGTGCAAGCATCAGCAGAAATTATGCTGTAGGCATTAGGCCTACCATACGTAGCATGGGAGGCTAATCCTGATAAGAATTTCTGTCCACAAAAGGATAAGGCAATTTTTTGCCCAATGACCTACAGGATCATGTATGTATAGCTGCAATGTCAGAACAGGGGAAGTCTTTTTGTTGTATAACAAACTTCATGGTCAACAGTTGGCACCTAAAAATGGGTATCCAACTATTACATATAACACTGAATTTCTTTACAGGTCTGCAGAGATAAAGCCTCCAGTAACTGTATCTACAGACAGTGATACACAGAGGAAACACCAGTGCCGGGAGCTGGTAAACTTGTGCCTCTACAGAACTGACATAGCAATATCATCACAGAACTAATGAGGCTGCAAAGGCCTGAAGCTCTCTGCCTGATGAAGCTTTCATTGCCATTCTCTTGTCAATCTTTTTTGAAGGTGTTTAGCTTCCCTAGATACTTGTGCTAAAGATATCTCTCTGTTTCAGCAGCAGATACCCCTTGTCTCAAACTTAAAAAGCTTTTTATGCTCAAAAACACACTTGAAAGTTTGCACCATTCATAAAAGACTTCCTGCTAAAGGAAGCAACCTGGTTACAATCAAGACACTTTATGCTCTAATCAGAAAAGACATTAAAAGTGAAAAATTCTTCGGCAGAATCTTTCAGCCATAAACATACTTGTCAGTGGCCTTTTCTGAGGAAAGCACTGTCCTCCTAAAGATCTAGAAGTCATTCATTTAATCAAAATAAAATACATTAGTATTACAAGGAGAAATGAAAAATCCAGAATGGGAGTATTTTCTCCTAGGAAGGAATCAATGGAAATGGAAAGACTTGTGAAAACACTGTCCAATAAAAAAAGAACTTAATGCGACACAGGTCTTTCTCTTCCTTTTATACCATAAGCCCTATTAGTATCTGTGATGTGGGGAGAATGGCTTTACATGGGGATGTCTAAAAAAAGCTCTGCAAGTTGGGACGAATGGTCACATTTCTGCCTGCACTGTAATACCATATGTGACTAATCATCCTGCAACAGTGACCTTATGATCAGCACCATTACTGGTTTTAACTGTACGAAATAAAAGAAAGCAATTCAATAGGATTCCTGTGATATGTGACAATTTGATCTTCTGGAAAAGAAGACATCCAATGTGATAAAATACACATGCATCAAATGTACCCTTCCCCACCCACATAGATTAGGTGGTATGGGATTACTGTGGTTGGTGGTATGAAGAAAAACTTCAAGGTAAACCATGATTCTGTACTTGACCTCACCTTTAACTTTCTCTAAAGTTTGATGAAAGCACAACTAGAGGTAGTCTACCACAAATTAGGGAATTAAAGACTGATAGAGTAAAAAAGGTTACACTCTCACCTTAACGCAAGATCTGTAAAAAGTGTGATTAGCCTCAACAATCTCTAGGACTTGTATGCAGCAGATATTAGGACTACTAAAAATCTAGACGTTCTCCAGGCAGATGCTCATCCCCTCACATTCGCGCAGGGCTAGCTTTATGTAAGATGAGGACTATGAGAAGGGCTCCATGGCTCTCCTCCACTGCCCACTAGTCTTCCCATACCAATTTCCTTCCCCATCATGGCTCTCCTCCACTGCCCACTAGTCTTCCCATACCAATTTCCTTCCCCATCATGGCCTCTCCATACTATCCAGACAAATTAATCTTTTCTTGTTTTTCTGCACTTTCATATTCTTCAGCTTTTTTTTTTTAAAGAAAACTTATCTGATTCTGAAACGTCAAAAAATTCAGAGAATTCAAAATAAAACAAATATTTACAAAAGTCCATAACAAGGGATTCTTTTATATACTAAACCATGAATACTTTTCACTCTTCAGCTTTTTTTTCATCCTTTTAACATACCACAAATGGACAAGACTGCACTGTAATAATTGTAGGAAAATTAATTAAGCTGGGGGTCTGAAGGCACAGGATTTTACAGGCTCTGAGGTGCATTTCAGATCTTTTTTTCAAACATCTGATCCAATGACGGTCTAAAAACATCATGGCTACAAAGAAAATCTTTTTTCTTTTTTTTAATTTTCTTTCAGTGAAGAAATAAACTACTTATGCATTTTAATATTCAAATCGCTGGGGGTGGGGAGTCTCCAACAAAATAAAATAAATCCTTATAAGGATACATTAACCATATATGAGAACACTACCTGTTCTCCCTACCATCTAAAAAAAGTTTTCTGTAAAATCCTTTGGTATTGAACAGATTAAAGTGAAATAACAAATGCCCATAGTCATATTTCAAGATGCTACTGTAATATATTACACAGCTTGCTTCCTCACTCCCAACTCCAAATGGCAGTTACCGTCTGTGTATCCCAGACGAAATACTGGGATGAAAGTGAAATGGCTATATTAACATATTTCACACAGGTGCAGTCAATTATATATACACAGCATGCCTTTTTAATGTTACCCCCCAAAAGACAGCCACTTGTATACCTGTCTGATGTTTGACTGTGAGGAAAGATATAATATATTCCAATTTGTTGGATCTAGACAGCAAACCATCCCTAGAAATATTTTAATTCATTCTACACACATCTCTGAAGTTAGATTGGAATTAAAGTTAAATAAATAATGACCACACAGACTAGCCTCCACACAAGCTATGCAGATCTTCCGTACACCGCTGAGCAGGGCTAATATTAGAGTAAGTGAGGTCCAGGCCAATAGATGAGAACAGGGCTTCAATACTAAGCCTCTCAAAAATATGATTATACAGCAAGGGTGGACTCAGAAGCTCTGAGGGTCTAGATATTTTGTGATGCACTTTATGCCTTACTTTAAAAAGATAATTACTTCTAATTTTTATGTGGCCCCAAATATAACACGTCACCTACATTATACCCTTTGGTGTGTTGAAGTAAGTATAGCATCTGAATAAAACCCACAGACACAGGGAGAACATGCAAATTACACACAGAAGTAAATGCAGAAAAGCATACCCAGAGAACCACACACTAAGATGGCAATGGTACACCATTGCATATGTGCAACAATGATCATTTGCACTCTCATATGGAAAAATGAGTACTCCCGTTTAAAAGTACAGTTAAGTCCCGTGTCAGTCCATTAAAACATACACTCCTATCTTAAAAATAACTTTCTTAAACAGGAAAAGAAGTGCTGTCCAATCTTCACTTATCCTTGACTATGGGTTTGGTTCCGTATCTTGGAACTGACTCGGCCATTATTCCAGCTTGCCCCTTCCAAAAACTCTCAAGCTCAGCTTTACACAAAATGCTCCCTTCAGGATTACCTCAGATCGAGTTTGCACAAGATAGTGACACTCAGGAATTAACAGATCAGAGACCATATCTGTATTAAAAAAATAGGAAATCCAATCTATTGGGATACACCCGTTCCTCCAAGAAACCTGAAAGGCAGGGGGGAAGGAGGGTGGGAATGTCAAGAATAAGTGAAGATGGACAACACAGATGGAACATTATGGTAAGACATAACTTTTTATCTGATGTTGTCAATCTTCATGTAATCCTTGATTGTGGCATAGAGTCCCTAACTACCTAACTCTTGGGAGGTCTCAAGAAAGAATATTCCTGAGTACCATCGAACCAAAAGATACTTGTCCCCACGAGACCAGATAGAGCTTGTAATGAGTAATAAAGGTATGCGGGGATGCCCAATTAACCACTGCACAGACATCATCTACAATAGCTCTAGAATGAAAAACTGCAGAAGCTGCTATTGCTCTTGTAGAATGTGCCTTAAGACCTGGTAGTTGCACTTTCTTTTTGTTATATTTTATTTTATTTTACATTTGTATATTTATAGACAAACGTTATACAATCCTTACACCATTTAGCCAGAGTAACTTTAGAGACTGGTTTGCCCAGGGTAGTTGGAGAAAATGAGTAACAACTGGTCAGATTTTCTGAATTCCTTTGTTCTATGAAGGGAAAATGTAATTGTTATGAACATACAGCAAATGTAGACAACATTCACCTCTGTTTGAAAAATTGGGAAAAAATATGGGAAGTTGTATCGTCTGGTTGATATTTGTCTCAAACTATTTTTGGTAGAAAGGATGGATTAGTTTGCAAGGACACCCTGTCTTTATGGAAGACATGGTAAGGAGACTTGCAAGATAAGGCCTGTAGTTCTGAAATTCTCCTAGCAGAAGTGACGGCAATAAAAAAAAAAATACTTCAGGTTGCAATTTGCAGCTGATTCGAATGGAGACTATATTATGGAGTGTAGCAACAGATTCAAGTCCCAAGGTGTGGAAGGATCCTTGTATGGAGGTTTGAGCATTAAAGTTCCTTTCAGAAAAGCTTTACAAAGTTTGTGAGACATCAGAGCTGTATCATTTAAACCATTGTGAAAGTTGGAAATAGTAGCTAGATGTACTCAAACTGATGAGGAAGAAGCTCCTATATCAAAAAGCGATGCTAAAAATTCTAAGACCTTATCAACAGGCATAGCATATGGGTCAATATTATTCTCTGATAGCCATTTTGAAAATTTTTGCCACTTACTGCTGTATAATCTTCTATCGAAGGCTTATGGGAGTCTAGAAAAATTTGTTGAACTGGGGCAGAGAGATTAGTATGCCTGGTAACCACTGGAACTGGAGGAGCCATGCAGTGAGCTTCAGATTCTGAAGATTCGGATGAACAAGCCCCTCTGGGTGGGACAAGAGGTCTGGAAGGACTCCAAATTAGATGAGGTCAAAGAAAGGGGAACCATATCTGTTGAGGCCAGAATGGAACAATGAGAATTATTCTATTCTTCGACTTGCTGGCTTTCTTCAGAAACTGAGAAATGAAAGGTACTGGGGGAAAGGCATACTGTAGACTGGAGGGCCAATCGTGAAGGAGAGCATCTCTCGGTGACTCCCCCAGTAGGGGAAGCAAGGCAAAGTAGCTGCTGCACTTGTTCAGGGGGAATGCAAAAAGATCACAGTAAGACTGGTCCCACTGGCGGAATATCCTTTCCGTCACCAAAGGATTGAGAGACCACTCATGAGGCATCAGAATGTGCACCTGTTCAATTCGTTCACAATCACACTGGAGCTCCCCAGAACGTGCACTGCAATATAAAAGCAGTCAGATGAAAAGTACAGTTTTGTACCTACCATAAATGTAGATGTCCGATAGATATGCAACTGCAGTCCTGACATATGGGTTGTCCTGCCTCAGGCAGCCCTTCGGTCGGCCGGATTCCAAAGTCTGGGTCCGGCGTCGGCTGATGTCGCCTCCTCCCCGACGTCAGAGCGGCTGGGGTATAAAAGCATCAGCCGACGCCATCTTCTTCAGTGTTTCTTGCCCCAGATGCCAGGTGCCCTCCAAGGAAGGCTAATTTTAGTGAATGGATAAAAAATTCCAGACATGCAAAACAGTAATAAACAGATACACCATAACAGATATCCCCAGCTAATTTGAAAAGGGGGAAGAGGACCCTAAAAAAGAGAAATACAGAGGGGTAGGAGGGAGGGAGGGAAAACCTGACTGCAGTTGCATATCTATCGGACATCTACATTTATGGTAGGTACAAAACTGCACTATGTCCTTCAAGAATGCAACTGCAGTCCTGACATATGGGTTGAATACCATAGCCAAGCTGGGGGTGGTAGGATCTAAGAAAGGCTAAAATGCCCTGCAGGACTGCCGAAGCAAAGCCTGCTTGGGATCTGGAGTATAAAGGCAGGTTGTAGTGTTTGGTAAATGTATGCACGGAGCTCCATGTAGCAGCCTCTAAAATGTCCTTTGTAGCCACTCCTCTTAGAAATGCTGTGGATGTGGCTGTAGCTCTGGTGGAGTGTGGCCTAATATTGGCTGGCACACCTTTTCCATGGAAAGAGTAACAGAATCTGATGCAGTGTCCAATCCATTTTGAAATTGTTTGTTTGGAGATTGCCTTTCCTTGCACTCCAGCAGCATAGGCTACAAAAAGTTGATCAGACGTTCTGGTGGTCTTTGTTCTGTCCAAGTAGTAGCGTAATTGTCTGTGTATGTCCAAAGTGTGCAGCAGCTTTCCCCCCCTATTTTGAGGGTTGGGAAAGAAAGTAGGCAGGTGAATTGCTTGATTTAGAGACACCCTGGATATCACTTTTGGCATGAATGAAGGATTGGTCCTTAGGGAAACTCTACCTTGATGAAAAATGAGAAAAGGGGGTACTGCCATAAGGGTCTGTATCTCCGAGACTCTTCTTGCTGAGGTAACTGCCAACAGGAAAACCGTTTTCCAGGAGAGAAATTGCATTTCTGCAGATGCTGCTGGTTCAAAAGGAGGAAGAGTTAATTTTTCCAAGATGAAATTGAGGTCCCATGCAGGTACTGGTGGTTTTCTGGGAGGTTTGATATTCTTTATCCCTCTTAGAAACTGTCTTAGCAAGGGATGCGAAAACACAGGTGGGTCACAGTTGTATTTTGCTGAGATTGCTGAAGCGTGAATTTTTATGGAAGAATATGAGAGGCCACTATGAAACATTTCTGCCAAGTATTTATCTGTGGTATGCTCATTACTGACGCATCCTGACCCTTGTTGGCATACCAGATGATGAATCTCTTCCACTTGGCTGAATAGGTCTTTCTGGTGGAAGGTCTGCGCGCTTCCAGTAAGATTTCTTGTACTTTTTCGGAAAGAGAGATATGGGTGAAAGTCATGGAACCCTCCAAGCTGTCAGCTGCAATGTTTGCAGGTTTTGATGAACAGTCCTGTAATTGTGCTGAGTTAGAAGCAGAGGCCATTGAGGCAAGGGCCACGGTTTGGTGTGAGTTATGCTCAGTAGCAATGGATACCAGTGCTGCCTTGGCCAGTCTGGAGCTATCAAAATTCCTTTTGATTGTTCTGCTTTGATCTTCAGTAACACCTTGGTCAGTAATGGTAGAGGAGGGAATGCATAAATTGTTAGGGAATTCCAGCTGAAGGAGAGAGCATCCGTTCTCCAGGCTAGAGGATGGTGCGTCCTTGAACAGAACTTCTCCAGGTGATGATTGAGGTGAGAAGCAAAGAGATCTATGTCCGGTCTTCCCCATGCACTCGTTATTTGTGAGAAAATGTGTGGATGCAGCATCCATTCGTGGAGATCCAAGAAATTTCTGCTCAGCCTGTCCGCCAGAACATTGTCCTTGCCTGGAACAAACTGGGATTGCAAGTGGATGTTCAGTTTCAGGAACTTTTCCCAAAGAGTCATTATTAGTCTGCAGAGGGGGTAAGAGCGAGTGCCTCCCTGCTTGTTTATATACCACATGACAGTGGTGTTGTCTGTCCTTATTAGCAGATGACCTTGTTGAAGGGATTTCCCGAAGGCCTCGATTGCATGTATCACTGCCAACATCTCTTTTTGATTTATGTGCAGATGCATTTCCCTGGGAGTCCATTGCCCTTGAATGCATCTGCCCTCCATGTGCGCCCCCCATCCATGATCTGAGGCGTCCGTTGTAATGGTTTGACTTGCTAGAGGTTTGTTGAAAGACATGCCTTTGTTTAAATGACTTGCTTGAGCCCACCACAAAAATTCCCTTTGCAGGCATGGAATGAGTGGTATTACGTCTTCTAGATTGTGGCTGTGTTGAGACCATAAACATTTCAGGTACCATTGTAGCTTTCTCATGTGTAATCTTGCCAGAGGTACCAGAAGAATGCAAGATGCCATGAACCCTAGGGCCTGCTGGATTTTCCTTGCGGTCAGCTGGGTGAGCTTTGCTAGGCTTTTGAAGTAATCTGGTAAATGCTCTTGTTTCTCCTCTGTGAGGAAAGCCATTTGTGATTGTGTGTCCAATTTGGCTCCTAGAAAAATAATCTGTTGGGATGGCAGTAGTCTTGATTTTTGAATGTTGACACTGTATCCCAAAGCCTGTAGTAGTTGAATGACATAGTCCAAGTTTCTTATCAAGGTTTGTTTGCTGTCTGCTTGTATAAGGCAGTCGTCCAGGTAAGGGTATATTTGAATCCCCTGGAGTCTGCAATGTGCAACTACTGATGCCAGGCATTTCGTGAATACTCTGGGCGCAGTAGATAAGCCAAACGGCAATGCTGAGAATTGATAATGCTCTGACCCTGCAAGAAATCTGAGGTATCTTCTGCAACTGTGTCTGATTGGGACATGCAGGTATGCCTCCTTGAGGTACAGAGTAACCAGCCAAGACCCCTTGCCCAGCATGGGAAGGAGTTGCTGTAAAGTCAGCATTTTGAATTTTGGCACAATGAGAAAAGTGTTTAGAGCGGACAAGTCCAGTATAGGTCTCCATTGCTTTTCTTTTCTTGGAACAAGGAACAGTCTTGAATAGAATCCCTGGCCTTGTTCCTGAGGAGGAACCTTTTCTATTGCTTTTATTTGTAACAGCTTTGAAACTTGTATGAGTGCCTCTGCCCTTTGATTTTGTGGCAGATTTGGCATGCCTTGTCTCGTTGGTAAGGTATGGAAGTGGAACCTGTAACCTTTGTCTACTATGTCCAGAATCCATTTGTCCTTCGTTAAAATGTGCCAGTTCTTTGAGAATAAGGACAATTTTCCGCCTAGAGGTGCTTCTCTTTGAGCCTTGGTCGGTGGAGTGAAAGTCAAGTAATTGTGATTGTTCCTGTGGTGCAGCTGAACTTTCTGCACCACTTCTCTGATTTGGTGGTTGCCATTGGCGGCCCCTGTAGGAGCCTCGGTATTGCCCTCTACCTCGAGCACGCCTGTTTTTTCCCCTTTGAAACTTGTCAGTGTCTGGAAAGGACCAATTCTTTGAAGGCCAATTCCTGCTGAATCTGGGTGGCTGAACCTGGAGGAAATCCTTGACTGTCTGTACTGATTTAGCCTTTTCCTCAATAGACTTCAACACATCCTGTGCATTAGCACCAAAAAGCTTCTGTTTTTCCAGAGGTGCATCTAGGAGCTTTACTTTAACATGGTCTGGCAGTGGCTGTTCTTTCAGCCAAGCATGTCTACGTATAACAGCACCTGTCATAGCTGCCCTACATGAAGCTTCCAATGCATCATAACCACACTGTAGAAAATGATTGCTAACCTGCTGAGTGTTATGAACCAAATCCTGCAATGCCTTTCTATCTATAGGCTCAGGAGAGGCTAATTTTTTCTGCAAATCATCCATTAAGTAATCCTGGTACTGAAACATATGAAAAAGACAGTTAAGTGACCTCATGGCAAGGGTGGAAGAGGTATAAACTTTTTTGCCCCATCCCTCCAGGGACCTAGATTCCCTGTCTGCGGGCAAAGGGTTTTTGGCCGAGGAAGTAGCCACTCCTTTGTGCCCCTGAAAAATAGTTTCTAGATCCACAGAGTGGGCCTTAAAGAGATGCTTATGCGTTTCAGGAACCCTGTAATATCTGTCTGGCTTGACAGGAGCAGGAGGGAGAGAATCAGGGGAAGCACTGGAGTCTGAGTATACATCATCCAAGACATCCAACACTGGAGGGATAGCTAATGGTCTGTGCTGGGGTAACTTAAGGAAGGTACGTAGCCTTTTCCTGGAGTCAGAAAATTCCTGACCCTGCCACTGAAAATGTTCTCTCATAGAGAGGAGAACTTCTCCGAAAGAAATATCCTCTGGAGGAGAGGCAGAAGGAATTGATTCCTCAGCATCAGAGTCCTCGTAGGCCTGGAAGGATTCTTCCTGGGTATCTGAATGCTCTGAATCCCTAGAAGCTTCATCCGAAGAGAGGGTATCTGTCTGCTCAGTCCTAGGCCTTTTATCTGCAGGAGGCTGAGAACCTCTGTCTGGATGCGACTGAGAACCTCTGATTAGAGAGATTAGATCTGCAGCTAGGGTCATGATCTGTTTATCAGAAGAGGGGCCCTGGGACAAAGCTTTAGGAGGATGGGCCTTAGCCTGGCTGGCGGCCTTAGTACGTGTGAAGGCCTTGATTGACATGGAGACCGGAGGCCTAGCTGCCCCATGTGCAGGAGTAACTTTATCCACTGGGATGGTGTCAGGTAAATCCTGAGCTTCGGTTTTGGGAGGAAAATCAACAACCGGCACCGGGGAAACCTCCGGGACCGAAGTACACGGTAAAGCGGTGTCGTCGGGCTGGAGCGGTGGAATTACCGCCTCCGAAGAGACCGATGCACTCGTGGAAGGCTTAGGCGTGGTATCGGTGGACGACGCGGGCCGAGGATGTCGGTCCCGGTCCTTGCGTTTTTTGGAAATGTGCTGTCGGTTGTTCCGACGGCATGATATAAGCGAAATTTTCGCCAAAAAAGTCTTCGGCAAATTCTGCCTGGCGCCTGAGTGTGCGCTTATTAAAGCAAGCACAGGCAGCACAGGCCGAGACGTCGTGGTCTGGGCCCAGGCAGAGGAGGCAGTAAGAATGGAAGTCCTTATGAGGTATTTGTTTACCACAAGACAAACAATTATTAACTTTTTCAATTTTTTCTGACATCGGCTGAGGCAAGAAAAATGTTCCCCAACGGGGTACTTAGCTTTTTGATGACTTCGGTAACTGGAAACACAGGAGCTGAACGACCGGCACTTGCGAACTTGCTTTTGCTTCGGGCACCGCACGGCAAGAAAGACTGAAGAAGATGGCGTCGGCTGATGCTTTTATACCCCAGCCGCTCTGACGTCAGGGAGGAGGCGACATCAGCCGACGCCGGACCCAGACTTTGGAATCCGGCCGACCGAAGGGCTGCCTGAGGCAGGACAACCCATATGTCAGGACTGCAATTGCATTCTTGAAGGACATCTGCCCATTGCCATACCCTGAGTGGCTTTTGGCAAAGGGTGGGGGTAAGACCTGGTTCCTCCCTGTTTGTTGATGTATCACACAACTGTCATGTTGTCTGTTTGAATCTCAATCAATGCCAAGGGGAGGGTGTGTTGGAATGCTTGCAATACCAAAAGCACTGCCCTCATCTCTAGAACACTGATGTACAAATTGGCTTCTGACTGGGACCAAGTGACTTTGACTGTCTTTTCCAGATAATGCTCCCCTCCACACCATCTGGGACATGTCCATGGTGATCATTATGACTTGAGGTTGTGGAGGGACAAAGGGTCAGCCCGACAAAATGTCACTGGAGTGAAGCTACCAATTAAGGTCTTTCTTGTATAAACTGGTGATCAATACCTGATGGGACACTGGCTGATTCAGTAAGGGCCACTGTGACTCCAAGACGCATTGTAGAATTCGCATGTGAAACCTTGCAAGGGGAACTAAAGTGTTTGCAGCTGCCATTGATCCTAGAGTTCACAACAATCCTGTAGTCACTTTTTTTGCTGCAAATAATCTGGTTGACTTGTGATTTTATTCTTTGAAATCTCTCTGAGGAAGAGACGTGACCACAAGTGTTCGTGTTTAACATCACTCCTATAAATTCCAACTACTGTGTTGGCTCTGGATGGGATTTTTTCATAGTTTACAGTGATCCCTAGCCAGGAGCAAGCTTGAAGAATGTAATTCCTTACCTGCAACAGTAGATGCCTGATGGGTGAAGTGATGATCCAGTCGTCTAACTATGGAAACATGCAGAATCCTTGCAGTCTGAAGTGAGCTGCTACCACTGCCATGCATTTGGTGAACACCCTAAGGGTTGTGGTGAGATCAAAGGGCAGTGCTCTGAACTGATAATGACCGTCTCCCAGCGGGAAGCGCAAGAATCTTCTGGAGTGCTTGTTCGTTTTTATATACCAATACGCATCCTGAAGATCTACTGAGCACATTCAATCATCTTTTCCTAAGAATGGAAGTACAGACTGAACTGTAACCATTCAGAATCTGATTTGTTGGGCTGACTTGTTCAACACACTGAAATCCAAAATCTGTCTCCAGTCTCCTGTTTTTCTTTGGCACTAAAAAGAATCTTGAGTAAACTCTGGATCCTATTTGGTCTGATAGGACTGTTTGGATGACTTTTGTCAAGCAGTTTTTGAATTTCTAAGACTGTTGCATCCCTGAGACTGGGTGGGACATCTGGGATTGTTTTTGGCTGCCTGGGTTTTTTGAAAAGGGGATACTGTACCCTCTGGTTATAATCCTCTGCACCCAATTGTCCGTTGTTATATTCAGCCAGGAAGATAAGTGCAGGGATAATCGTCCCTTAACTGCCTACACAGGATGGCAATCGGGCCTCCAATTAGGACAGCTGATAGAAGTTACCAGGGAATGAATCCCTAGAACCCTGATTTTGTGGGCCACCTCTGCCTCGTGCACAGCATCTTTCATTATACCTCCACCCCACCCCAGGGGGAGTCGTTGCCACGAGTCCTGGAAATATCCTTGGAACTTTTTGAACCATAGCTTTCCACTCCTTTAGGTCCTGGAGTAAGACCACTGAGGGGTGGAAAAGCGTGTGCCTATGGCAGAAAGGGTCTTTCCATCCTCCTCACATCTGGTGAGGGTCTCTCACTTTGAGGCCAAGAAGGGATGTTCCGTCAAAATGAGCACTGACGAAAGAAGACTTGAATGTCTCCACAAATTCACATAAGCGCATCCAGGCATATCTCCTCATGGCTATGCCAGAACCCACTGCCCTAGACGTCTCTTTGGCTACATGTGCAATGAGCCTCATAGGTGAATTACATATTGATTCAAGGGCTGCCAGCTGGGAAGCTACTTTATCCTACACTCTCTCAGCTACAGCTCCTGCCGGAGTATCCTTTATCAGATCCCGATGTAGTCCTGGAAAATGTACCATAAAGTTCAAGGACCTGAGCGCAAAGGTTGATGATGCATAAACATGCTTCCCAAATCTATCGTCCTATACTCTGTTAGGAGGCTGGATAGTAGGACTTTCATGAGCAAGTTCCTTTTTGGTGGCTACTGCAATCACCATGGCATCTACTGGTATCCCTTTAGCCCAATGTTGGTGATCCTCAGGAGCTGACAAAATGTGGTCTGGTTTCTTTGGAATTGGCTCAATGGAATCAAGTATCTTCCAAGCCTGCTGCGTAATCTAATTTAATTAGATTGTCAGCAGACAGAGAGATCCAAGAGGTATATGGTTAGGCACAGAAAGCCTGCAGGTATACAGATTCCTCCAAGGAAGGCTGATGGGAAGTGTAGCCACCCCTCTATTTCAGGATTTCTAAAATGTCTCCAAATGAGACATCTTCTGGGGCTGACCTTGTGGAACCATCCTTTTCACTGAAATCAGTATCTTCTTTGTAAGACTCTTCAGGGAAGTCCAAGTGCTTCCTCTTGCACTTTCTCTTCAGGGGCACCTCCTTGGTGGGATGGGCCGGAAAGGTGTCTGAAGAGGACATAACCACCGTGGTTGAATCCTGAGGTTTCTGTGCCCTCTGTCCCAGGGCAGAAGATGGAAGCAGCTCTGGGTGAGGGGATGTTGACCTGACAGTGGTATCAACTCTGAACCCACAATGGACAAGACCCTCTCCATGGCCTGGAAAGCAGACCCCCTGTAGAAGAATGGGAGCCTGGAACCAAGACAGACTCCCTCGGAACAATGGTCCCACCCTGCACAGAGAAAACAACCTCCAAATCTGAAGTCGGAGTTGAGCTCACATGTGCCAATAGCCTGAGGAGCATGGACGGCAACAACACTGGATTGGATCCACACTCCCCGGAACTGACAGCGAAGCTTAGACTCCAAGAGGTCTCTGGATCTGACAGAACTGAAGAGCTCAGGGTAGTTACTGGTGCCAGATATGAAGATCTAACTGGCAATGGCACAGTCAAAACTGGGACTGTCAGAGCCAGGAACTCCAAAGGCTTAGCTGAAGTCAGAGGAGAAACAAAAAAATACAGTTGTGTACTTACCATAAATGTAGATGTTCGAGTGTATTCACTGTTGCAGTCATTACACTTGGGCTATCCTGCTGGCAGGCGACCCGTAGTCGGCCCGAGTTCCAAAGTCTTGGTCCGGCGTCGGTTGCTGTTGCCTCTTCCCTGACATCAGTGCGCCAGGGGTATAAAAGCTGCAACCGACGCCATTTTCTTCAGTTTTTCTTGCCCCAGATGTCAGGCGCCCCCAGATATGAAGGCTGTAAAGATAAAAATATGCCAAACAACCATGCATATATCACTAAAAACATTTCCTTCTTCTAAACGCAAATACACCACATAGGTTGTATAGAGTCGAGAAGTACAGAATAGTCCCAGCAAGGAGGGGGACGGTGGGTGGGTAACCAGGACTGCAACAGTGAATACCACTCGAACATCTACATTTATGGTAGGTACACAACTGTACTATGTTCATCGTGTTTCACTGTTGCAGTCATTACACTTGGGTAGAATCCCAAAGCTTAGGCAGGGTGGCTGTGTCTAGATTGGATTTGGCGAGGCTAACAAGCCCTGCAGAACTGCGGTGGCAAAGCCTGCTCTGGATTTGGAGTAGAGAGGTAGGTGGTAGTGCTTGGTAAAAGTGTGCACTGAGCTCCAGGTTGCAGCTTCTAATATGTCTTTGGTTGGTACCCCTCTGAGGAAAGCTGCTGAAGTGGCTGCTGCTCTGGTAGAATGAGGCCTAATGCCCTTAGGCACAGATTTGCCATGTTGTGCATAACAGAAGCGGATGCAGTGTCCTATCCATTTGGAGATTGTCTGCTTTGTAATAGGTTTTCCTTGTGATCCTGCAGCATATGCTACAAACAGTTGCTCAGTTTTTCTGAAAGCTTTTGTTTTGTCCAAGTAAAAACGTAGCTGCTTGTGAATATCCAAAGAGTGCAGAAGTCTTTCCCTTTTATTCTGGGGATTTGGGTAGAAATTAATAGTTTGGTTTAAGGCCACATTGGAGACCACTTTTGGCATGAATGTTGGGTTCGTCCTTAGAGAAACCCTGCCCTGGTGAAAAATGAGGAAAGGTTCCACAGCCATCAATGCATGTAACTCTTCTTGCTGAAGGTACTGCTAGGAGCAGAGCAGTTTTCCATGACAAGAATTTTAGATCAGCTGTGCTGGCTGGTTCAAAAGGAGGCAGTGTTAGTTTTTCTAAAACGAAATTGAGGTCCCAAGTAGGTACTGGTGCTCTCCTAGGGGGTCTTATATTCTTTGCCCCTCTGAGGTACTGTCGTAGTAGAGGATGTGAAAAAATAGGAGGATCCTTATTGTAATGAGCTGAAATGGCAGAGGCATGGATTTTAATAGAAGAAAAAGATAGGCCTTTGTCCAACATCTCAGTCAGGTATTGTAAAATCTGAGGCATATTAGGGACCAGTGGGTCGAGCCCTTGTGCCTGGTTCCAAGCACAGAATCTCTCCCATTTTTCCGCATAAGATTTCTTAGTGCTGGGTCTCCAGGCTTCCAAAATTACATCCATAACAGCTTTAGAAAGAGGTGCAGTCTGAGTGGCTACATTATCTTGCCATGCTGCCAGGTTTAAGGTTCTGAGTTCACTGTGCAGAATCTGATTGTTTTGCTGTGTCAGAAGATGAGGGATTTGAGGTAGAATCCAAGGCGGGCCTTGGGACAAAACCTTTAGGATTGGGTACCAGTGCTGGTGTGGCCAGTCTGGTGCAATCAGGATCATTTTTGGCCTCTCTTGTCTGACTTTTAGAAGCACCTTGGTGAAAAGAGGCATCGGAGGGAAGGCATAGACTGTCAGATTTTTCCAGTTGAAAGATAGAGCGTCCACTTTCCATGCTTGAGAGTGATAAGTCCTTGTGCAAAATTCCTGTAATTGGCAATTGTGAGGGGAGGCAAATAGATCTATGCCTGGGCGTCCCCATTCCTTTGTTATCATGTTGAACACTTGTGGATTTAGCTTCCATTCGTGAGGATCCATGAGATTTCTGCTTAGTTCGTCTGCCAGTGTATTTTTTGTTCCTGGCAGGAATTGAGCTTGCAGATGTACCTGGTAAGTCAGTGCTGTGTTCCACAAAGTCATGGCTTGTCTGCATAGGGGGTAGGAATGTGTGTCCCCATTGCATGTTTATATACCACATAACTGTGGTATTGTCCGTCTTTATTAATAATTGTCCTGGATGTATTAGGTCCTTGAAGGCTGTCAGGGCATTTTGTACAGCTAGCATCTCTTTTTGATTGATGTGAAGATGCAGTTGTTCCTTGGGCCACGTGCCTTGAATACATTTTCCTACCATATGTGCTCCTCAGGCGTAATCCGATGCATCCGTTGTTATTGTCTGCCTGGCTGTAGGTAAGGTGAAAGGCTGTCCCTTGTTGTGGTGACAGGCCTGTGACCACCATCGAAACTCCTGTTGTAGGCAGGGAATCAAGGTTATGATTCTCTCTAGGCTGTGACAATGCTGAGTCCAACCACTTATTAGATACTATTGTAGTTTCGTCATATGCAGTTTGGCATATGGAATTAGTAGAATGCAAGATGCCATGAAACCCAGGGCCTGCAGAATTTTTCTTGCAGGGAGCTGGGTCTTTGTTGCCATCATTTGAAAGTACTGAGTCAGTTGCCTTTGTTTGTCTGGTGTGAGATAAGCCATCTGGGTAGTTGTATTCAAGCTTGCACCCAGGAAAATTATCTATTGACAGGGCACTAGTTTTGATTTCTTTTCGTTTACTGTGTACCCTAGGCAAATTAATAATATTTTTACAAACTCCAGGTGCTTTAGAAGAATGTCCTTGCTCTCTGCTTGAATAAGGCAGTCATCCAAGTAGGGATATATTTGAATTCCTTTTTGCCTGCAAAATGCAATTACTGGTGCCAGGCATTTTGTGAAGACCCTGGGCTCAGTAGATAAGCCAAAGGGCAGTGCAGAGAGTTGGTAATGCATTGAGCTTGCTATAAATCTGAGGTATCTTCTGCACGATTGTCTGATTGGGATGTGCAGGTATGCCTCCTTGAGATCCAAAGTAACTAGCCAAGCCTCTTTGCCTGGCATGGGCAAGAGTTGTTGTAGTGTTAACATTTTGAATTTTGGAACATCCAGGAAAGTACTTGGGGTTGACAGGTCCAGTATGTCTCCATGCTTTGTCCTTTATGGGTACTAGGAAAAGTTGTGAGTAAAATCCTTGGCACTGTTCTTCTTGTGGAACATTTTGAATAGCTCCCATATCCATAAGAGCTGTAATCTGTTTTTGTGCCCATTGGTTTTGAGGCAGGTTTGGCATAACTTTTGGTTTTGGAAGCGTGTGGAAGTGGAACCTGTACCCTTGAGAAACTATATTCAACACCCATTGGTCTTGGGTGATCATGTCCCAATTTTTTGAGAAAAGTGCTAGCTTTCCCCCTAGGGGTGCTGTCAACTGGTAAGTGCTTGGCATTTGTAGAGGGAAGTCATTGTGACTGTTTTCTATAAGGTTGTGATTTGTCTTCTCCCCCTTTGGGGGCTGAAGAACCCCATTGTTTAGGTCTGTAGGAGCCTTGGGGCTGAGATATGCCTCTTGGGCATCTGTATCTGCCTCTTTGTGGCCTGTCTGACACTGTAAAGGACCAATTTTTTGAAGGCCAGTTCCTGCTAAATCTAGGTGGCTGAACCTGTAAGAAATCTTTCACAGTTTGCATTGACTTTGCTTTATCCTCCATTTTCTTTAAAACCTCTTCTGCCTTAACACCAAACAAAGTATCATGCTGTAGTGGAGCATCCAATAATTTCATTTTAACATGGTCAGGTAAATTTTGTTCTTTCAACCAAGCATGTCTTCGAATAACTGAGCCTGTAACTGCGGCTCTACAAGAAGCCTCTAATGAATCAAAACCACACTGCAGAGTATGCTTTCCCACTTGTTCAACTGCATGCAATAAATCCTGCATTTCTTTACAATCGGGACCGTCTGTATTTGTAACCATTTTCTGCTTTAACAATGACATGAGATACTGCTGATATTTAAGCATGTGAAACTGACAGTTTAAAGCTCTTACAGCTAAAGTAGCAGAAGTGTAAACTTTTTCCCCCATCTGTCCAGAGCTCTGGAATCCCTATCTGAGGGGACAGGATTTTTGGCAGTGGAAGCATTAACCCCTTTTGGACCCTGAGAAATAGTTTCTGGGTCCGCAGTGGGGTTTTTGTAAAGAAATTTATGAGAGTCAGGGACCCTGTAGTACCGGTCTGGCTTTACTGGTGCAGGGGGTAAAGAATCTGGAGACAGACTGGATTCAGAAAAAACATCATCAACAATATCAAGCATGGGGGGATGGCCAAGGGCCTGTGCTGAGGCAACAGAAGGAAATCTCTGAGCCTTTTCTTGGATTCTGAGTAATCCTGACTCTCCTAATGGAAATGTTCCCTCATGGTGTGCAGGGTTTCCCCAAAAGAGTAATCCTCAGGCGGTGAGGCTGAAGGAATGGACTCTTCAGCATCAGAGTCCTCATAGGGAGGGAGATAATAGGCCTGGTCAGAGGAAGAATCAGAAGAAATAGAAACCTGATCAGAGGAATCATAATCAGTGTCTTGCCTAGGCCTTTTGTCAGGAGGGGGATGGGAGCCCCTGATTAAAGTAATAAGGTCTTCGGCCATTTTAAGCATCTGTTTCTTAGGCATAGATGACTGTTCTGGAGAAAGTTGCACTTGTTTCTTTGTCTTTAATGGTGTTTTTGACTTTGCCTTTGCTGCTGTAGTAGCTTTAATTGTAAGCTGTGAAGGTCTGAAAACACCCTCAGAAGCCGGTGCCTGCTTTGCGGCTCCGGACCCATCTGAGGGTATATTTTCCGTAGGCCCAATACCTTGAGTTTCCACAGGCCTCGGTGTCTCCACGTGGCTGTCGATTGCGGCCTGTGGCTCTGAGGTAGCATGTGTCAGGGGCTGTGAAAGCGCCTCACCGAGAACTGGCGAACCGGCGACTGGCCTAGATGAGGTTTCGTCGGTTTTGGACCTCGGATGCCTGTCTTTTTCTTTGTCTTTGCATTTTTTATACATTCCGGTCGTCGGTTGTTCCGATGGCATTATGTAATTAAATCTTTGTCCAAAATAATGTAAAGCAAAATCAAACCGACGTTTAATAGTGCGTTTATTAAATCTAGCACAAAACCGACAACTAGTGACGTCGTGGTCAGGGCCTAGGCAAGGAATGCAGTAAGAGTGGAAGTCCGTATGAGGTATTTGCTTCCCACAAGAAATACAATTATTAACTTTTACTGACATCGGTCTGGAGCAAGAAAAAGTTTCCCCAACGGGGTACTTAGCTTTATTGAAGACTTCGGTTCTGAAATTCAATTTTGAAAATCTCAGGAGTCGGCCGACCGGCACTTGCGAACTGCTTATGCTTCGGGCACCGTGCGGCAAGAAAGGCTGAAGAAAATGGTGTCGGTTGCAGCTTTTATACCCCTGGCGCACTGACATCAGGGAAGTGGTGACAGCAACCAACGCCGGACCAAGACTTTGGAACTCGGGCCGACTACGGGTCGCCTGCCAGCAGGATAGCCCAAGTGTAATGACTGCAACAGTGAAACACGATGAACATCAGGTGAAGAGACTGGTAAAGTTCCATAGCCAGGGAGTCTAGGAACTGACAAAGTAGTTAAACCCCTCACCACCAGGAGCTGGTTCATCAGTCTCAAATCATCAGACTCCATGAGGCTCTTGGTGGAACGGAACAAAGATACCGATGGGGATCTAGGTTTTTCCAAGAAAGGTCTTGAAGGTTGGTCTAGAAAAGGGTCTACAAATGGGGAGCATCTTGTTCGGGGCCTGTCTGTACAAGACAATTTCTTCAGTTTCAACAGAGATGGAGCAGAGTAGTGAAGAGTCACTGAAGTCATAGTGTCAGTAGCAATGGTTGGTGCCGAAATAGTTAGTGCAGAGACTGGCACAGAAGGTTTAAGCACTCTCCCATCAGGTTCCGCAGGAACTATGGGAACCAGTGAAGTTTTGGTCATCTTAGTTGGTGGTGTCGACAGGACTGTCGGAATAGACCGGTTCCTCTTCTTTGATCCATTATGTTTGCTGGAAAAGGAAGAAGAAGGTGAGTTATTTGTTTTACATGAAGATATGGACTAATCGAAATCAGATTTAACAAGGCCCTTCAAAATCAACTTATTTTTTCTTTCCACAAGGGCCCGGTGACTGAAACTGTGGCAAATAACTCAATCTTCTTGAAGGTGGCCCAAGCAGTAGACACAGAGAGTGCCCGTCTGAATTAGGCAATTGTCTGTCACACTTCTGGCATCTTTTGAAGCCAAAAATACCCTTTGCCTTCTCTGCCATAACAAAATATGCACAGAGACAGACGGAAGGAAAAGGAAGATAAGTTGAAATTTTTTTGTTGTTGTTGTTGGAAGGTTAGGCAGAAAAAATGTACCAACAATGGTATGGAAAGACTAATGTAGTGGCAAAAAGAAAAGTTAGACAGAAAAATTAAAGTACCAACAATGGCACGGAAGGTTTACCGTAAGGTAAATAGAGGAGACAGCGATTACTATCAATGGTAGTGGGACAGCAACACAAAGTGTTAAGGAAGGAGCCTAAAAAGGAGCTGGGTAAGCGAAATAAGGATAGAGGCTACCTAACAAACATTTCAAAGACAAAACCACTTACAGTTTTAAAGGAAAAACGTTCACTCAAGAGTTGACAGGAAAAGCTCATCTGACAGTAAAAGCGGCAAATGAGATCTGTGGTAATCCTGAGAGCAGCACTGTGGGTAAAGCTGAGCTCAAGAGTTTTGGAAGGCACGTGCTGGGATAATGGCAAAGTCTGTTCCGAGATAAGGAACCGAACCCAGAGTCATGGATTAAGTAAAGACTGACATCATCAGCTTAATTTTTATGATGTGGAACATTTTTCCCCAAGGGAACTTAATCTGCCTGGCAAAGAAACAGCACAAACCAACCATCGATCCTTGAAAAACTGTACAGGAGCATTCTCTTTAATGGCAGGAAAGCTCTGAAACGCTTGGTACCCCAACCTGTCTTTTTAGTCAGCTTAGCTCAAGATGACTAATAGTTTGGGTACAAGGAAGTGCCCTGAAGCTTTGGAAGCTGGCCGGCTGTTATATAATCCATACAGCTAAAGCTACTGCAGTACAGATCAATATAATGAACATCACAACCTATAAAGTGATGCCAGACAGTGAAACTGAATGACTGACAAAATACATTTTTTCAAGCAAATTCCTAAAAATGCAATCCATTTCTAAATCTAAGGCATATTAATGAATAATTTGGAGATTTGTAACAATGAATGATTGAGAAAGTTGCAAGTCAAGTGGCATCATGGAAGTGAGGTGATGGAGCTACTACATAAAGTGTCTTCACATTCCTGTGGCATACAGTCCTATGAATCTGTCCATTTTAGACGACTTCTATCACATAATGAAAGTTAAATACTTACCATAATGACAGATCTGGATGAGAATGGTTATCCTATGTAAGTGCAGGACAAAAACTGGCAGGTACCAGGACTGCCTGTTAGAAAAACCTTCCCAGGTTAACAGATTTCCTGCCCTATCATGTAATGCATGACTGTGTGTAAAGCTCTTCCATATATGACGTGAGGCAACCTAATGCACTGCAAGATGGAAGACTAAGAAATAAAGAAAATGGAAGTTATTCCAAGTACATAAAGCCAGATCTTTTTCATCCCTGTCCATTCAATATGACTTATAGGAAATGAACCACTTACTGGATTTGATGCAACCATTCTGCTAGTGCTTTTTGCCTTGAGCTCCTTGAATAAACTCCCATAACTCCCTTGTGCTGACTGCCTTCAGATCAAGTTGCAATGTACGTATAGATAAGGACCTCATAGACAGTATCACAAAGTTTGAACAGTCAGATAAGGATAGACAACAGGGCTTCATATATGTCTGCAAAATCCTTTTGGATAGCTGATAATTTGGATGGAGGAAGGAGAGAGGGACATCATATCAGACAGACTATGATGAAAAGGAACCAGCACTATGGTAAGCACACAACGTCTGCATTCCACTTCATATAGTCTGTCCAGACTGATGAGACAGAATCCGAAGCCTGAATTCCCGGGTGTCATCAGGACAGGATAACTCCAAATGAAGCTTTGGTTCTAGAGATGATGTCTAGTTTGCAATGTTTGGCAAAGGTACGCCATGTAGACCATGCCAATGCAGCACAAATTTTCTCTATAGAAGAATTTCTGAAGAAAGCTGTAGAAGTTGATAATGATGTAAAGGAATGAACTTTTGGTTTGATAACAATGCTTTATTTCTTGAGAAGTATGCAAAGGACATACAGTCTGAAAGCCATCAAGAGTTATCTTGGCGAACTTTCAATGTAGCTTGTTGGGGACATATACTAACAGAAGCTGAGAATCTTTTCTAACAGTTTTGTTTCTCCAAAGCTAAAATCACAGTTGTATATGCACATCAGGTGTGTTACTCTCCCTTGTTGATATGACTAAAGAAGAAGAGAGGCAGATGAAGATGATGACATATTTATCACTGTTGCTACTGGGAACACAGGAAGGATTAGTTCTTAGTGAAGTGCTATCCATGTCGAAAACCAAACATAGCAGGGAAGACAGAGCTTGTAATTCTGAAATTCGCTTGGCTACGGTCAAAGCCACTAGAAACGGTCTTCCATGAAAGGAATTTTATGTGCAAGAAGATGCTAGCTCAAAGGGGGCTCTCGATGATTCTAGTACAAAGCTCAGATCCCTAAGGGGGGGGGGTAGGATGTAGGAGGACATAAAAGGAAAACCCCTTTTAAAAATGTCTTGCAGAGGTTGTGGGTTGCCAGAGATTTGCTGGAAACCTCTGTGGAAGTTAGAAATGGATGCTAATTGCACTTTAACAGTGGAATAACTAGAGATGGAAAACAGATGGAATACAAGCAGAGAAAGGATCTATGCCTTGTTGATTAGACCACAGAGCTATGGCTTCACTAACTTCTGAATAACTTACCAACTATTTTTGAGATAATGACAAACCACACTCTGGGAGAAAACATGGTCTTTGGCAATCAATGGAAATGGAGAAACCATGCAGTTAATTTGAGCATCTGTAAATCTGGGTGAGGCTGTCTGGGTGGGTGAGAAAGAAGATCCATTTGGGGCTCTAGAAACCATGGATGCTTTCATTAAACAAGGCATGAGCAGGGGAAAGAATATTTGCTTAGCCCAGCATGGGGCAATGAGGATGACTACAGCTTTGCATGTTGAGGCTTTCTGTAGAAGTCTGGTGATTAGGAAAACTGGAAAAAAAGGCATGAAGGAGCCTGGAGGGCATGACTGCCTGTAACTGTTCTTGGGGGCATCAGGGCAAACTAGCTGTTGTATTTGGTGTTAGATGGAGAAGAAAAGACATCGCAGCAAGGCTGGCCCTGGCTGTGTTATTGTAGGACAGAGAGACCACTTGTATGACATTAGAATGGGCCTATTCAGCCTGTCCGACAAAGAGTTGACTTTCTCCACGATATGTGCTGTGGTTAAATAGTGTTGTGAAGCCATTTCCCATTACTACACCCTCATGGCCTTTCTGCATAGTGAGTAAGATTGGTCTCTTCCTTGTTTATGTACCATACTACTGGCATGTTTGTCTGACTGTATGAATCTCACTCCTGGAAGGAAGTTCCAAAATTTCTGCAAGGTCAGAACTCCCCTCACCTCCAAGAAACTGAAATGAAGACTGGCGTCTGTTTCTATCTATGTCTCTTTTACTGTAATCCCCTTGTAGTGCCCCCTCATCCCAGAGAGGAAGCATCCATGGTAACTGTTGCTGATGGGGAAAGAAGGATGAAAGATCTCCCCAGAGTTACTGCTGGAAGGGTCAACCATCAATTCAAGAGGTGTCTGCAATGTTCAGTCATATGAATGGGACTGCTGAGGAGATCTGACAGCTGGTACCAGTGGATGTTCAGTATCCACACTAAAGGATTCTCATAAACAGTGTGTACAGGGAATCTTTACAATGGTTGATGCCATTAAGCCAAGAACTTTTAGGACCAAGGAGGATGGGGTGGGGGATGATGACCTGATAGGCACTGGAGAGTAGCAGTGACACACAATGAATCCCATCGGAAAGGAAGAGAGCACAAAATACAATTTGTTTTGATCAGATGGCATCCTATGAACACAATAGATAGAGTATGCTGAATTTTCATAGTTGATGAAAATGCATACAGTACATAATCTCTGCCTTTTATGAGGTGCTCCTTGGTTGTAGCAGCTAGGAGTCAGTATTACAAGTATGGGAATACTCTAATCCCTTTTAGATGCAGATAGGCCAGTACTACTGCCATGCATTTGGAAAACACCTGGAGGCTATGGTGCAGCCAAACTGCATAGCTCTAAGCTGAAAGTATCTAGCTTCCAGCCAAACAGCAAAATTCTATGGGATGCCTTGGCACATTTAATGTAGACATGGACATTCTGGAGGTCTAGTGAGTACATCCAATCATTTGCCTTTAGGCAGGGCAAAATCATTTGCACAATTACCATTCTGTAATGAATCTTCTTTATATAATGATCTAGGCTACTGAGATCCAAAAATCTGGCCTGAAGTCCACAGTTTTCTTTTGAACCCAAAAGAATTTTGAATAAGTTCTTGATCCTGTCTGGTCTGATGGACTTTTTGGATGGCTTTTTTTTTTCAAGAGCTTAGATATTTTTGTCTGTTTGCACTGCTGGGATGGAATATCTCGAAGTGGCAATATTTGACAGGGAAAAAAGTACAGCTGTAGACGACCCGTAACAGTAGCTGTACAAGTGATTACTGCTGCATTACTCTAAGCTATATGGGTTTATTACCACAGCTTAAAAGAAAGTACAGGTATGTCCCTCTTACCATAAATGTAGATGCTGAAGAATATAACTGGCCGGATTTCTGGAATCTTTGCATTATCTGTAGCAAACCGACATCTGAAGACCAACATATGGACAAAAAGATCATCTGTCTGCAACATCTTCAGGTCTTTCTAAGCTGTGAACATGCAGTCTGATGCCTGAAGACAGCATGACCTGCCCAGTTGTTGGAATATGAGTGAGAAGATGGAAAAATCACAAGAGGCAGAGAAGGGATGATCGAGATAAGAGGACTGTCTGCAGAGAGCACTTCTACCCCTTGAATCTAGCAAGTGGTCAACAGATAAAGGGGTTGGAAGGTGGGAGTATTTACTGCAACACTGATCTACCTAAACAAACAATTATGTTAATACACAACTGCATTATGTTCTTTGCAGTCAATGTTGCAGTACTGATTCTTGGCCAGAATCCCAAAGCTAAACATCGGGTGGTGTGTCATCTGCATGACTATAGGAAATAAGATTGCATAGAATCCGGAGACACTGCCTATGTTACAGTGTATTGCTAAAATGTGCACCGAGTTCTGTGTGGCTGCATCTTGGATCGCCTGGTTAGGGACTACACTGAGAAGAACAGTGGCAGTTGCCCCATGCTTGGTGGAGTGCGCTTTAACATGTCCGGCTAGAATTTTTCCATGGTAGGAGTAACAGAACATAGTTGGCTATCCATTTTGAAATGGTTTGGAAACAGAACTGCCCTGTTTGACCTCTGTGAAAGCCACCAGTAATTACTCTGCTCTATTAAGGGTTTTTAGTCCTGTCTAGATAGTACCTGATCTGCATGGGCACATCCAAGGAATGAAAAATTAGCTTTGACCTGTTCTGTGGATTTTGGGAGAACACTGGCACGTAGATAGCCTAGTTTAGGGTAAGTTCTAACATCACCTTAGGCATAAAAGATGGGGTTATTCTAAGTATTACCCCATCTCTGTGAAAGTGAAAGGTTCATTACATATGAGGGTTTGTAACAGAGACTCTCCTTGCTGATGTGGCAGCTACAAGGAAAGTGATCTTCCAAGTGAGCATCTTTAGAAAGACAGTGGCAGTAGGTTCAAAAGGGAAAGGCGAGTTTCTCTAACACAATTTAGATCCCAGGAAGGAACAGGATTCTTTCTGGGTAAACTCAAGTGAATTACCCCTTTTCGGAAAAGCTTCATGTGGGGGTGTGAGAAAACAGGTGGAGCACCGTGCATGCAAGTGATATGGCAATCTATGGGGTTCTGCAAACAGTCTAGTGTCTTTGCTGAGCATTTTCCCTGAATGAGACCGTTGTTTAATTAGGGATAAATATGAACTTCCAGAGTTCTGCAATGTGCCATCAGAGGAGCTAAGCATTTTGTGAAAACTCTGGGAGCAGTGGACAGCCTCAATGGTAAACCACAAAACTGGAAGTGAACCTGTTGCTACAAATCTTAGGTATTTTCTGTGACTGTCCGCAATGGAACATGGAGATAAGCATATTTTAAGTCTTGTGTGACCATAAAGGCATCTTGGAAGATCATGGGAAATAATTTTTGCAAAGCAAGCATTTTGAACTTTGGGATACTGCGAAATTTGTTTAGATTTAAGAGGTCTAAGATGGGCCTCCAGGTGCCCTCCTTTTTTAGAACTACAAAGATCCTTGAGTAGAAGCCTTTTCCCTCTTGACCTAGAAGAACAGGCTGAATAGATCCTTGTGGAAGTAGTTCCCCAAGGACAGGTGGTAAACAGCTTTCCTGGTCTTTTGGTGGTTTTAGAATGCTCAAGAAAGGTGTGATTTCTCTGAACTGGATGCAGTACATCCTTCCTATGACTCTGAGGACCCGCTGGTCTCTGGTGATGGTTTTCCATTAATTCAGGAAAAAGAAAACAGCCAGAGGTTTGGAGGGAAGGGTGGGTATGGGTATGGAAGGCTGGGGTTCAACAAAGTCACAGCTGTTTTTTTATGCTGGCTGGGCCCTTGGCGCTCTCTGTTCTGTGGGATTGTTCAGGTTGCCACCTCCTGGACTGTCTGGGTCTCTTGCCTCAGGAGGGCCTCCCCTCATCTTGTCTAGAGGGAAAATGACCAGGTTTTGACGGGTAATTCCTAGCACACATTGATGTCGGAGGCAACACATTCCTTCACAGTTTTTATCTGCTTTCCTTTCTTAACCAAACTGTTCACCTGAAGATCTGAAAAGGAATTCTTTGTCTAGTGGAATATCCAGTAGTTCAGCCTTGACTTGATCTGACAGGGGCTGTGTCCTGAGCCATGCATATCTGCAGATAAAAAAACTCGTGGCAGCTGCTCTGCATGATGGATCAAAGGTGTCGCAGTAATAATTTAGGGAGCATCTGGAGACTTATAAAGCCTCTCTTGCTGTCTCCTGAATTTCCTTTGATAAGGTTCTATCTGCAGTAGAGTCCACCTTAGCTAGAATTTTGTTCTGCAAGAGTTGCAAAGGTATAAGCTTTTTTTTCCAAATATGTATAATAGTCTACTTTCCCCATTATTAGCTAAGGGAGGACTAGTTGGTCCCTTAGGTACACCTTTTGTGGATTCAATAGATAGTACTGAGGGGTCAACCTTTGGATTTTTGTAAAGGTGCTTGTGAGATTCAAGGACTCTGTAAAATCTGTCTGGTTTCCTAAAAGCAAATGATAAAGAACTAGGATGTAAAGTAATGGCTGCAAATACATCACTCAGTACTAAGTGAACAGGAGGGATAGCCAGTGGACTGAAAGAAGGCAGACTTAGTTTCTTGTAATGGGTCTGAGCTTGCGAGAATTGCTTGCTTTCTCAGTTGAAAGCCTCCTTCAATTTTATGAAAGATATCCCCAAAAGAAAGGTCCTCGTGGGGAGGGCGGAGGGAGAAGAAAGGGTGTCATCAGAGTCTGAATCTGGATAAGTTTGTTGTGGTGGATGCCACAGTAGGACAACTCCTCATCTTTTGAGCTTGAGGAATCCGAGTCTTCCTAACAGGCCACCTCCTTGCATTTTTTTGGATGGGGAGGCTTCAGTAGTAGAAATGTGGGAGAGCTCTTTGGAAATCAAAAATCACAAATTCCTGTGCTATTTTTAGGATGCACTGGGCCTTGGCTTGAGAATAAGTGGTGCAGGGGAGGGCTAATAAAGGAAAGTGGTTTGCTTTGGTTTAGGTGTACATTTAGAGGGGATGATGCGAGGTTGTGGTTGGCTGACTGCTACTTCTGTTAAGTTTTTGGTAGTCAAAGTTATTAGGATGTTTCCCTTGAGACCCACAACATGAATGTCAGACGCTGAGAACTGCTGAGCGACCATAGTTCTGATTGATGTTTGTATCATGGATGCACTGGTAGATAGGCCGGAGAATGCGGTGGCTTCCCGAGGGGTTGTGCCAGAGGGTTAGGGCTTAGGAGTTACCAGACAAGGAGTCTGCAAAGTGTTAGTCAACTTAGGGACTAAAGATGGAGCTTTCCTGGAGACATCAGATTTCTTTGTCTTTTTGTCTTTCCATTTCTTCGGAATGACGTTAGCAGAACCTGGAGTTTGTGAAGGCCCTGAAGTAGCAGTGGGTTGTGACACCACCAAAGAAATGGAAAATGAGGACTCCATATGGGGGTGCTAATACTTCGGCCCTACATTTGAGGGTTTACACATGGAATTCTGCACAGTCAGGACAATTAACACTGCGTGATGCCCCAAGCAGAACAAACAAAATGAGTGAAAATCTTTACTTGGGATTTGCTTCCCTACACTTCAAGAAACTGCTGTTTTTAAACATTAAATTAATACAGGAAAATCCCCAACTGGGTGATTATCAGACTGGAAGAAACAGATACACTGGAAAAACAAGCCGACTGAGCCTGCAAGAATTTTGACCACACCTGAAGCACATCAGACTGCACAGTTAGAAAGAACTGAAGATGGTGCCGATATTGGTCTTTGGACATCTGATGGCTAGAGATGATGCAAAGACTCTGGAAGTCAGGCTGGTAGCAGGCTTCTGCATGGCAGGAAGACCCAAGAATCAGTACTGCAACATAACTAGGAAGAAAATCTGGGAGGTGGTATAAGGGTCCAAAAACCCATAGAGAATGGTCTTAGAAAGCCCTTCCTAGATGTAGAAAAGAAATCTAGTTTATAGTGTTTTGCAGAAGTATGCATAGAGGACCAAGTTGCTACTCCTACAATGTAACCCCTTTCAAAGAACCCACAGATGAAGCCAATTCCCTAGCAGAATGAGCTTCAGCCCTGCCTGAAATACTTTACTTGTGGTGGGGGTAGCAAAAGGTAATAGCCTGAGACAACAATTTAGAAATAGTCTGATTTGACACAGGTTGCCCCTTCTTACCTTCAAAGAAATGAACAACTGATCAGAAGTTTTGAAATATTTTATTCTAAGATAAAACCCAAGCTGTCGATGGGTATCCAATGTATGAAGTATCCCTTCTCCCTCATTTTTTAAGTTCTGGAAGAACAGCTTGGCCCAAAGTAAACGTGGATACCACTTTGGGCATAAAAGGATTAGTTTTCAAAGAAAGCCTATCTTTAGGGAAAAAGAGATATGGTTGACTCGTCATTAGAAACTCAGATATTCTTCTTGTAGAGGTCAGCACAATGAGTTAAACTTGTTTTCCATGTTAAGAACCTCAACTCAGCCAGATAAGCTGGTTTAAATGGAGCAAGTGTTAGCTTCTCTAATACAAAATTATGATCCCAAGGTGGAGCCACTGGTTTTCTGAATGCTTGTTATATAGGTCCCTTTCAAAAACATTTTAACATGAGATTACACCAAAAGAGGGGGATACATAGACAATCATGCTGAAATGACCAACAAATAAACCTTGAAAGATTAAGACAGGCCATAGGATAGTAACTCACACAAATACTGTAAAACCAAAGAAACACTAGCCCTGAATGGGTACCAATTCTTTTGTTGGCACTAGCTAAAAAACCCTTTCCATTTACCAATATACGACTTTCTAGCACTAGGTTTCTTGCCTCCATTAACACCGGATGCATGTCCATAGAAAAACAAGTGCATAAAAGGTATTAAGACCTTATCACCCAGGCAGTCATCTGCAGTTGTTTACAGATGCATGTATTAAACATCCCTCAGCCTGTGTGAGTAAATTCAGTCTGAGGGGAAGCTTGCGCTACCTTTGCCTCTGGCCAATTCCAAATGAAAGGAGAAAGTTGTACAAGAACTTACCATAACAGCGGATGTCTTACTGATCAGTGATATAGGATGCCTAATACATGGGTTATCAATGCTGTTGTGGTTATCTTTGTTGTCCAGCCAGGGTACCATAGTTTTACCTTCCCAGCATTGCATGTCCAACGTGTAGCCTCAGCTTGCTACTATTCACCTGATGAAGCAATCTGTGAAAAAATGTTCGCTGTCATGCTGACTTATTTGACTACCCTTTGTTCTGGGAGGGTTCCTACTTTCTTTTTGGGACATCCCTGACATTTTTTTTTAATGTCTGCTTACTAGCATTCTGCTGTGATGTTTTTTTTCCTTTTTTGCTAAAATTAGCCAAGACAGCAGAGAATCCCTTGGAAGATGTAGAGAAGGGATGAAAAATCTGGGAGATTGCCTGAACCAGCTTGACCCTCTCATCACACTTCCTGACAACTTCAGCAGCAGAGGATCCAAAAACAAAACACACTATCCAATGGAGAATTCAAAATTTTACTTTTCACATATTCTAAGACGTTTTGAAAATGCAGCCAAGCAAAATCCTTGAAACAGTTCCAACAGTCTGCAGCCCTGGAGGTAGTACCCAGAGTCAAAAAGATACACTAATAAATTCTGACTAGTGAAACAAAAACTAAACTACACAATGCAGATTTCTCCTCAAAAGGGGAAACCCCAATGCTAAAACATTCCTCATACTTTCACAATTAGCCCGGATAAACTAACTTGCAAGCTTGACAGTTCAGAATTCTAAAAATGTAAGTTGCAGAAGCATACACATTTTCCCTAAGCTTATCAAAAGCTTTCCCATCTTTATCAGAAGGAGAGGGATATATGTTTAGCGGTAGCTGGATTCACTAAAGCTACAGCTGCTGAGTCAGGTCCAGGATTGGTGTATACAGACTTGAAAGACTTTGATGCTTTATACAAACTTTTTTTTTTTTTTTTTTAGGGGCAGCAAGCTGAATGTTAGGGAAACTGCAGGCTGTGACAAAAACATTCTTCAAAGCAAAACTGAAAGGCCAGTTGAAGGTTCTGGAAATACCAGTTGTAACATCTTCAGAGGGACACAGACACCTCAGTATTCTCCGACTGTAAACATTGATTCATCCTGGAAATAGTCTTAAAGAAAGACAGTCCCTCACAAGGAGAATCAGATAACTCACACTCTTTGGAATTGTAATCAGAAAACTGAGGAGAAAAACTGCATCGGTCCCTTCACAATCCCCTATATGTTCAATTTCTTGAACCTCTTCAGGCAAATAGGAATCCTTTTTCTTTAAACAGAAAGAGCCACATAAGGGTCAAGAGCCTGCACAAGACTTCTGTCCAGAGTAACTGACACAGGATATGTTAATTGTTTAGTTTTTTTGTCTTTTGGACAGGAATTACAGAAGAAACAGACCCAGTACTGCCAGTCACAACTCCTCTAGGGATGAACATAACATTCTGGCTAAGCAGTGGCACACTCCCTGTCCTTTCTCCCAGGGGACCCATACAGCCAGAGAGAACGTATCTAACCTCCTGTCAACAGTGGTTGTACAGACTACATAACAGGGATCCAAAGAAAAAGATGAGTGGTCTGAGGAACCAGCTTTGGGCACAGCACAATCACCCACCTGTGGCTTAGATAAATACCAGCATGTGGTGTTGGCAAAGACTGCTTGACAATCTTCTTTTTGTGGCTAGAAAAAGTTCAACCAAGAAAGTGGTATGTTGTTCCACGGTCAAGCCAAAAATGGCAGTGGTTTCCTGATGAAGCTTAGCAGCAGAAGTCATTAAAAAATACAGTTGTGTACACTTACCATAAATGTAGATATTCGAGTGTATTCACTGTTGCAGTCATTACATTTGGGTAATCCTGCTGGCAGATTGCCCTCAATCGGCCTGAATTCCAAAGTCTTGGGTCCTGCGTCAGTTGCTGTCGCCTCTTCCCTGACGTCAGGTCGTCAGGGGTATAAAACATGCAGCCGACGCCATATTCTTTAGTTTTTCTTGCCCCAGATGTCAGGTGCCCCCTAAAGGGTAGCCAAAATTTACATATATATATAAAAATACATCTATCAGTATAAACTTTACCTTCATCTACAAGCAAATACACCACATAGGTTGTATAAATCAGAGAAGGAAAGATAAGTTCTAGCAGAAAGAAGGGGGATGGCGGGTGGGTAACCTGGACTGCAACAATGAATACACTCGAACATCTACATTCATGGTAAGTGTACATAACTGTACTATGTTCTTCGTGCTTTACTGTTGCAGGCATTACATTTGGGTAGAGTCCCAAAGCTATGGTTGGGAGGATGGAGCTAAACAGCATTAGCAGCGGCTATGAGGCCCTGCAGAACTGCAGTGGCAAAGCCTGACCTGGATTTAGAGTAGAATGGCAGATGATAGTGCTTTGTAAAGGTGTGCACTGAACTCCAGGTAGCAGCTTCTAAAATGTCCTTGGTAGGTACTCCCCTGAGAAAGGCTGCTGAAGTGGCTGCAGCTCTGGTTGAATGTGGCCTAATGCCCTTAGGCACTGTCTTGCCATGGTGTACACAGCAGAAATGAATTCAGTGGCCTATCCACTTTGAAATAGTCTGCTTTGAGATAGCCTTTCCTTGTGATCCTGCAGCTTATGTCACTAGTAATTGCTCTGTCTTTCTGAATACTTTGGTTCTGTCCAGGAAGAATCTAAGCTGTCTGTGTACGCCCAAAGAATGCAGAATTCTCTCCCCCTTGTTCTGTGGATTTGGATAAAAAGTTGGCAGGTGAATAGTTTGGTTAAGAGCCACACTGGACACCACCTTAGGCAAAAATGTTGGGTTTGTCCTGAGAGAGACCCTGTCTGGATTAAAAAAAACGATAAAAGGTTCCACAGCCATGAGTGCCTGTAGCTCTGAAACTCATCTTGCAAAAGTTATTGCTAGGAGCAGAGCTGTTTTCCAAGATAAAAACTTTATATCAGCAGTAGCAGCTGGCTCAACAGGAGGCAGGGTGAGTTTTTCCAAGACATAGTGGAGGACCCATGCAGGCATTGGTGATCTCCTAGGAGGCCTTAAACTTTTGGCTCCTCTGAGGTACTGCTTTAACAAGGGATGAGAAAAGATTGGTGCATCTGCGTTGTAATGAGCTGAAATGGCAGAGGCATGAATTTTAATAGATGAAAAAGATAGGCCTTTGTCCAGCATCTCAGTTAAGTATTGCAAAATCTGAGGAATATTTGGCACAGCTGTATCCATTTCTTGTGCCTGGTTCCAAGCACAGAATGTCTTCCATTTTCCAGCATAAGATTTTCTAGTACTAGGCCTTCTGGCTTCCAAAATGACATCCATAACAGCTTTACTGAGAGGTATGTTTTGTATGACTACATTATCCGCCATGCTGCCAGGTTTAAAGTCCTGAGTTGGCTGTGCAGGATCTGATTGCTTTGCTGGGACAGTAGATGAGCTATTTGAGGTAAGGTCCAAGCTGGGCATTGAGACAAGTTCCTTAGTATTGGATACCAGTACTGGCGGGACCAGTCTGGGGCAATCATCTTTGGCTTCTCCCGTCTGACCTTTAGGAGTACCTTGGGGAGGAGAGGAAGTGGGGGAAAGGCATATATGGGTAGGTTTTTCCAGCTGAAAGACAGGGCGTCCACTTTCCATGCTTGTCTGTGATAAATCCTTGTGCAGAATCTTTTTAGTTGGTAGTTGTGAGGGGAGGCAAATAGATCCATGTCTGGGCATGCCCATTTCCTTATCATGCTGAAGACTTGTGGATCCAGCTTCCACTCGTGGGGATCTATGAGGTTTCTGCTTAGTTCGTCTGCCAGAGTATTTTTCCTTCCTGGCAGGAATTGTGCCTGCAGATGTACTTGGTAAGTCAAAGCTGTGTCCCACAAAGTCATGGCTAATCTGCAAAGGGGGTAAGAATGTGTGCCCCCCTGCTTGTTTATATACCACATTACCGTGGTGTTGTCTGTCTTTATCAGTAGTTGTCCTGGATGAAGTAGGTCCTTGAAGGCTGTCAGGACATTTTGGACAGCTAGCATCTCTTTTTGATTGATATGCAGATACATTTGGTTTGAGGTCCATGCGCCCTGAATGCCTCTTCCTGCCATGTGGGCCCCCAGGCATAATCTGATGCATCCGTTGTTAGTGTCTACCCGGCTGGGGGTAATGTGAATGGCTGTCCCTTGTTTTGGTGACAAGTCTTTGCTCACCATCGAAACTCCTGTTGCAGGCAGGGAATGAGAGTAATCATAGTTTCCAGGCTGTGGCAATGTTGAGTCCAAACACTTTTTAGGTACCATTGAAGTTTTCTCATATGCAGTCTTGCATGTGGAATTAATAGGATGCAGGATGCCATGAACCCCAAAGCCTGCAGAATTTCTCTTGCAGATAACTGGGCCTTTGTTGCCAACACTTTGAAATAGGTAGTCAGTTGCCTTTGTTTGCCTGGTGTGAGATAAGCCATCTGGGCAGTTGTATTTAAGCTTGCACCCAGGAATATTATCTCTTGAGAGGGTACTAGTTTTGATTTCTTTTCGTTGACTGTGTACCCCAGGCATGTTAGAAGTCTTTTCACAAATGCCAGATGCTGTAGAGGAATGTCCTTGTTCTCTGCTTGTATTAGACAGTCGTCCAAGTAAGGATATATTTGTATTCCTCTTTGTCTGCAGAATGCAATTACTGGTGCCAGGCACTTTGTAAAGACCCTGGGTGCAGTAGATAAGCCAAACGGCAGTGCAGGGAATTGGCAATGCATTGAGCCAGCCTTGAAACTGAGGTATCTTCTGCATATTTGTCTGATTGGGACATGCAGGTATGCCTCTTTTAGGTCTAAAGTCACAAGCCAAGCGTTCTTGCCCAACATGGGCAGAAGCTGCTGCAAAGTCAACATCTTGAATTTTGGTATATACAGGAATGTGTTCAGAATAGATAGGTCCAGTATTGGCCTCCACGCCTTGTCCTTTCTGGGTACCAAGAACAGTCTTGAGTAAAATCCTTGTCCCTGCTCTTGCTCTGGTGCTTGATGAATTGCCCCCATGTCCATGAGGGATGAGACTTGTTTTTGTGCCTCTGCTCATTGATTTTTTGGCAGATCTGGCCAGCCGTTTGCCTTTGGCAGGGTATGGAAATGGAACATGTAGCCTTGTGACACGATATTTAGAACCCACTTGTCCTGGGTTATAATGTGCCAATTTTGAGAAAAAAGTGCTAATTTTCCCCCTAAGGGTGCTGCCAGGAGATAAGTGCTTGGTGCAGGCAGGGAGAAATCATTGGGACTGTTTCCTGTATGGTTGTGATTTTGTCTTCTCCAACTTTGGAGGTAGAAGCACCCCATTGCTTTGACCTGTATGAACCTTGCAGCTGGGATCTGCCTCTAGGGCATCTAGATCTGCCTCTTTGAGGTCTGTCTGACACAGGAAAGGACCAGTTCTTTGTTGGCCAGTGTCTACTAAACCTAGGTGGCTGTACTTGTAAAAAATCTTTGACCGTTTGCATAGATTTAGCTTTGTCCTCCATTTTCTTTAACACCTCTTTTGCCTTAACACCAAACACAGTATCATGCTGTAAAGGTGCATCTAATAATTTAACTTTGACATGATCATGCAGATTTTGTTCCTTTTACCAAGCATGCCTCCTAAGTATCAAAACCACATTGCAAAGTATGCTTTACAACTTGTTCAGCTGCATGCAATAAATCCTGCATTTCCTTGTTTTCTACACATTCAGAATTTAACAACATTTTCTGTTTAAGCAACGCCATAACATGTTGCTATTTGAGCATATGAGACTGACAGTTTAAGGCCCTTATAGCCAAGGTAGCAGATGTGTAAACCTTTTTTCCCCATCTATCCAGTGCCCTAGAATCTCTGTCAGAGGAGGTAGGGTTTTTTGCAGCTGAAATCTTAACTCCTTTGGGACCCTGGGCAATAGTTTCTGGGTCTGCAGCAGGGTTTTTTAAAAAAAAAAATTTGTGAGAGTCAGGAACCCTGTAATATCTGTCAGGCTTAACAGGAGCTGGAGGTAAGGAGTCAGGGGTAAGACTAGACTCCGAAAACACATCATCTGCAATGTCTAACACAGGTGGGATGGCTAGTGACCTGTGTTGAGGTAGTAAAAGGAAATCCATGAGCCTCTTTTTAGATTCTGAAAAATCTTGGCTCTCCCACTGGAAATGCTCCCTCATTGTATTGCAAGGTTTCCCCAAAAGAATAGTCCTCTGGAGGAGAAGCTGAAGGTATACATTCTTCAGCATCAGAATCCTCATGGGGGGAAGGGAATATTCCTGATCAGAAGAGGAATCAGAAGAAATGGAAACCTGATCTGAAGATTCATAGTCAGTCTCTTGCCTAGGCCTCTTATCAGGAGGGGAACCCATGATCAAGGTAATCAAGTCTTCGGCCATTTTGATCATCTGTTTTTTGGGCATAGAGGCCTGACCACATGGCTCTTGAGTTTGTTTCTTTGCTTTAGAAGGTGTTTTAGTCTTTGCCTTTGAAGCTGAAGTCAGTTTAATGTAAAGATGTTTAGGTCTGAATACACCCTCAGAAGCTGGTGCCTACTCAGCAGCTCCGGACCCATCTGAAGGAATAGTATCTGAGGCTCCAATACCCTGAGTTTCTAGCGGCATGGCCGACTCCACGTGGGAGTCGGTAGCGGCCTGCGACTCTAAAGTAGCGGGCGTCAGGGGCTGTGAAAGCGCCTCACTGAGAACCGGCGACTGGCTTAGGAGAAGCTTCGTCAGTTTTGGGCCTCGGTTGTCTATCTCTCTCCTTTTCTTTGCGTTTTTTGTGAACTCCGATAGTTGGATGGCTATCCGACATTTCTGGATAATTAAAACGGCGTCCAAAATAGTTTAAAGCAAAATCATACTGACGCTTAATAGTGCATTGGTTAAATCTAGCACAAATCCGACAACCAGAAACGTTGTGATCAGGGCCTAGGCAAGGAATACAGTAAGAATGAAAATCCTTATGAGGTATTTGCTTTCCACAAGAAATACAATTATTTACTTTTTCTGACATCGGTCTGGAGCAAGAAAAAAGTTTCCTCAATGGGGTACTTAGCTTTATTGAAGACTTCGGATCTGAAACTTGAACACGAAAATCTCAGGAGTCGGCCTATTGACGCTTGCGAACTGCTTCTGCTTCGGGCACCGCGCGGCAAGAAAGACTAAAGAAAATGGCATCGGCTGCATGTTTTTTTACCCCTGACAACCTGATGTCAGGGAAGGGGCGACAGCAACCGACGCAGGACCCAAGACTTTGGAATTCAGGCAGACTGAGGGCAACCTGCCAGCAGGATTACCCAAATGTAATGACTGCAACAGTGAAACACGAAAAACATCAAGAAAGCAGCAACAACCAACTTTTTCCAGAAAAAAACATGGTAAAAAGCACTTTAAACATTTTACCAAGCCTCCCACCCCAAAAAAAGTTTCTCCATGGAAAAGAGGTTTTAAACAACTTTTGCCACAAAAGTACATAAAAATCAGAAAATAGTCAACCAAAATGCTTTTTTTTTTTAGCTTACATGTACTTATTTTTAAGAAAAAGATTTTTTTTTCTAACAAAAAGAAAATTACAAGGTTTTTCTGCCTAAAGGAACTTGTCTGCCATGAAATGGGACAGCGTTAACTGACCAATGACTCTTGAAAGCCAGCAGAGACACCCAAATCCTATAGTCTGAGCATGTGGAAGGCTTCCCCGGAGTTTTGGAAGCTGGCCAGCTATTGCATCCTGTTTGGGATACAACCCATATAGCTTAAGCTATTGCAGCAGTCATCATAATGATGAACATGGATATGATTTCTCTCACTCAGTTGACCTGTGTGATGGCCATCCACCCAGCTGCATGGAGAGAAAAGTATCCCCCAACTGCCTCCAGATGAGAGCAGGTAGGCAAGTCTTCAGGGACTTTGGGACTGCTTGCCTGAAAAGACACTACAAAATCCTTGATTCTGTGACCCTCCTCTACGTTTGAATTGGTGTCCACTGAAGGGGCTACCTCTGCTGCAGTCTCCCCTGTCAGATTAAATGTTGCTGCTGTTTTTTTTCAAAATCATAGAGGCTTGAAATCTTTCTGATTTCTGTTGTAGGATCTTTGAAGTTTCTCAAATCTAACGCCTGTGGCAGACATTCTCCCTTTATGCTCACATCTCTGCAGTTTGTCATTTACCATAGACTCAAATGAGGATGATCCATTGTAAGGAAAACTGATGAACAATGCCTTAAAATTAGCCACAAAATCAAAAATGTGGATCCAAGTATGACCCCTCACAGTAACACCCATCTGCTCTACGTTGGCAACCCAATTAGCTGTATTGTGTAGACACTAAGGCCACAGAGTCTCAACCCATTTCTTGGAGCAGAGAGTGGGTGGCTTTCACAGAGTTTAAAGTCTGTTCTGCTAAATCTCTTTTCAAAAGAGTCGCATGTGTAGCATAATTCAACACACTCACGACAATGGTACCCGAGGCACACGCACTCTTACCCATCCTGTCCAGTGCTCTAGACTCTTTGTTCAGTAGGTGGACAGCAGCTGCATCATCTGACCACTCTTTCCTGGTGGCCTCTACAATCATGCAGTCCACCTGTGGACCTTTTGTCCAGTGCTACCTATTCTTAGATGCATGAAGTATCTTGTGTACTTTCTGGGGATAGCTTCAGTGAAGTCAGTTCCTGCTATGCTCTCCTGATGGCCAAGTCTATATGACAGTGGGATAGGAGGTAGAAGGGCACAACAGTAAGCCTCAAACTACACCCCCACATTCTGATAGAGTCAGTGGCTCAAGATTTCGCTCTGGCACATTAATTCAAGGATTTCACAAAAACTGGCATGTTCTAGAAGGGACTGGCGGGATCATTCAAGTTGGTGTCAAGACATTAACGACTGTGTGGAGAGTCCACATGCCTTCTTTTGCATGCCCTTTTTCTAGAAAAATCTGGAGAGGTTTTGGCTGAATCACCAGAGGACTTCATCTGAGCCTGTGCAGGCTCTGAGGTTTTCCATCCTATGTCCAAGGGATAACTGATGAGAAGGCTGAAGGACCAATTGTTGGGTGCCAGAGACTGGAGTCGATATCACTAGAAGTTCTGCATGCCTTCTCAAAGACGGCACAATCATCCTTTCAAAAACACCAAAGGCCAACCCAGATTCTGCCAGTATTGGAGACCTCTGATCCAGTGCCACATCACTCCTCAATGAAATGGACACAAGTGGGACAGAGGAAGGAAGCGCTAACATCAAAGATCCAGATGGCTCTTCAACAGAGATTGGAGGTGCCACATCAAACTCCAAGGACTGAGAAAAAGAGTGGTGCCAAATGAGTTGGTGTTGAGGCTAATGCCAAAGACCAGACATTTTGCTGTCGTCTCCAAGACCACACTGAAAGTCTCCAAGTGAGATGGACGAAGAGTGGGTGGTGTCAAGGTGGAAACACTGATGGTCAATGAGCACTCAAGCTCCAGCTGATCTCTCAGCACCAAAACCACCAAAAACTGAAACAGGGACTGAGCTAAGTATCTAGAATCGAGAGCTGTGCATGAACATGATCTTCTGTAGAGAATGAGGGGGTTGGCATGACACCCATCTCAATCCGATCTTCCAGAAAATCCCTCATCATCTGATCCTAGTCCATGTCTGTTGAACTCAAAATGACCTGGTAGACCAAAAGGAGAAAGCAGATGGAAGGCGGTAGACTATGAAGCAAGAGAGCTCTTCTAACGAGAGTCTGATGAGGGTTTTCCTTAGTAGCTTGTCTTGGATTACTATTGACTCCAAATGAGTAGGGTCCTAACAGGCAGCTGAATGCATCAAGGTTGATGTAGTTCGTGGATGCACAGTCTTTTTGCCTTAGGAACTTCAGTGTCACAGAAGGGCCAACATCTTTGGATTTTCACTTTTCTGCCTTTTTTTCTCTCCCTTTCTCTCTGTCATTTTTCTTGCACTTCTCTGACTTTTCCCTCATTACCAGACTGGGGTTCAGGGAACAGAAGACCCTTAAAAATATGCTTATTTTGGTGTAAGGTAAGAGTGTAAAGCCCGAAGGCCTTGGATATGGCACAGTCCACACACAAATGTTAAGGGCCCAAGCACACTACACCAAGATCATGGGTGTCCTGGGGCACAATTCTTGAAGCCCTTTTCCATGTAGGAAGCCTAAAATTAACAAAACAGTAAAAGGCAAATACAGTTTGTGTCAAACTGCCAAGTATAAATATTTCTACAGTCATCCAAAATTTAGACAAATATACAAACCAGACAAATATTCTCCTAAGTATAACAGTAAGTAAAAAGTCTGAGGGAGGGACATTGACCTGAAGATGTTAGGTCTCCTTACCAATCGTCTATGAAAAAATGAGAAAAAAATCTATATAGAAAGATAGAAAAGGCTATAACCGAGAAAGAAATGTCAAGCTTGCATTCAGACACAGATCCATCAGACAGCTTAGGTGTCAAATGAGAAGTGAAGGCAGAGTCTGCACAAAGGAGTTGTGTGATTTTTTTGTCAAGGAGTTCAAGGCAAGCAGCACTATCAGAACAACAAACAGCTCAATTTCCGTCAGTCAGATTGGGCATAGTGCATGAAAAAGGAACCAACTATGCCAACGGCAAGGAAACTAGGATGGGTATGTTGCAGAAGATAAAATCTGTCCTCCAGATCCACAGGTATGCTAAGTACACAACCTTCATCTCATCCAACCAGAGGTTCATTTTGTGTAAATGAAGCACTTTCCTTGTCAGTCCCCCCCTTATGGAACCAAGCTCCATCATTGCAGCTCCAAAAGAACTAAAAATCAAGTCCAACTTGCACTGCTTTGTAAAAGTGTTAAAATTGGACAAAGTACACGCTGTACAAATATCAACCAGAGCTGTATACCTTAAAAGGCTGTGGAAGTAGCTGCAGCTCTAGTGAAGTGACCTTTGTGAAATGACAGATGTGTACTGTGCCTGAAGTAAAACATACTGAATACAGTCAGACAGCCATCTAGTGAAGTTAACTTTGGCAACCTTTTCGACAGTCTATCTACTCAATAAAGCCATGTTTCATTTATCCCTGTGAAAAGACATCCAACATCAAAACTTAAATGTAAATATGCATCCAAACAATGCAAAAGATCAACCAGAAGTAGTTTAGGCAAAATACTGGAATATATTGGTTGAGACTTTTAGTAGCCAGCTTCAGCATAAATGAGATTAGTGTGAAGTAACCCTGTCTGCGAAATACACAATACGACGGCTGAGCCAATAAGGCATGCATTTCAGAATTCTACAAGCAGAAGTGAAAGCCACCCAGGAAAGTGTTTTCCAGGATGGACTTTTAAGTTTCAAAAGCACCTGTCTGAAAAGGAAACAGAATAAGCATTTCCAACATGAACTGCAATTTCCAAGAAGACACTAGATCCTGTAAAGTAGGTCTGATCAAAGCAAACCTAGTCTCTGTAATGTTTCACCACAGCCAAGGATGATGAGCAGAAACCTCAGTGGAAATTAGACATCATGGTAAAGAGTACCATAACTGAAGTAGCTCAGTCCTGAATTGAAAATCAGTTAAATAGAACAGAAGACAGACAGACAAGACAGACAAAGAAGTAGTGCAGTCCCTTTGCTGCAGCCAAAATAGAAAAATAGGTCCCTTTGTCCTTACAGGTTCTAGAAGTGTAAGTTTTTTTAGGAGAAGGAAATTATATGAATGGTTTGTAATGAAAAGAATGAATCACTGGCTACAAGGGGAAGAGGAAAAGCCACATGGTTGACCTGAGCACACCTGGATGAAAGTTACCAGATGAGTGGATTACAAGCATCCTACAAGGTTACAGCCATTGTGGCTTCTCCAGAACATGAAGCAAAAATAGCAGGAATCATACTTGCCAAGGCCAATCAGGGGTGAACAGCATGACCAGGACTTTGTTTGAACTTCATCATCAGAGAGAGAGAATGGGAGAAATGCACAAAAGACTGCACAATGCTTTTTCAGAAGGCATGCTCTACACAAAACTGTGTCCAATCGGGAGCTGATGAACGTGAAATAATGCAGTATGTGGGATTCAGCTGAGACACTGCAGGATTCTCTGCCATACTCATAGGAAATAAAGCTTGAGATCACAGACTTCCTTGATGCAATATGAGCCTGAACACTAGGTGCAGCTAACAGCAAGTCATCCAAGCATGGGAATACTTGAGCTCACTGCTGCCCCGATGGGCTACAATTATAGGTTTATATTTGGTAAAAAGTCAAGGGACCAAAAGGAGTCTGAATGGAAATGTTCAGAACTGACAATAACTACCTCAGGTGAAGACACGGACATAACTCTTGTACTCTTTGGTTATTTTGATGTGGAGATAGGAAATTTAAACAGCGCACACACTGCCCTTCTGATAAGCAGAGAAGAAAGTACATCCTGCTATTTGAAAGTTATCCTTTGCAAAGTAAGATATTTAGGCCACTTAAGTCTAAACCTAGCCTGAGGTCCCTGATCTTTTTGGGCACTAAAAGAAATCTAAGAATGGCCAGGCCCTTTTAGGTCCAGTGGAACCTCTTGGCTGGCTATTCCATGAGGAAAGCAGACAGCCTTCATTCATGCAAGTTTTAACTGAGTGGGTGGTATGTCAAACAAGGGGGAGAGACTGTGGGACTGGATGCATCAGAAAGGAAAGTTTGCATCTTCTGTATAAAAAAAAAGTAGTCCTGATCCATGTCTCTTTGGTGACAGACAGCCATGTGTAGCAGAAAAGAGTCCCTGACTACCTCCAGAGAATACTAAAATGAGCAATACTTTCAGGTTTGCCCAAGAGGTGGCCCACAGTTGCTGAAGGTTGTTGAGGACCCCTGCTTTTTGGTCCATGGAAGTTATTTTGGCTGTTGAGCTTGGGATATGTTCTAGAATATTCATTTTTTTTGTACTGCAAGCCTTTGCTGGACCCTATCTGGCACTGGCCAGCCTATGTCCTAATGCCCTAGACCAGCTATGAACATTTTATCTTTTTTTTCAATAATTTCTAAGCATGTCTTAACCTGTAGCCTGAACAGCCATGGGCCATTACAGGGAAATCCATAAAAGTTGCCACAAAGATCTTGATGAACTCAGACGGAGCTATGTATGCTTGCAAAGAGCAACATCAAATCCTGCAGCACTGGTTGAACCTTCTGTAGTGATGTAAAGGACCTTGCATAATAAGAAGCTGGTGATAAATAAAACAAAACATTAGGACAACTGTTTTGCTTTCATCTGACATACCCCTCTAGAATTCCACCATATGTCAGAGACAGTCAAGTTCTGTAATACAAAAAAGCAGAACACATGTAAATCTCCTTTTGTTAATCTGTCCACCAATCTGGTTTCTACTATCTAGTGGCAGGAAAGGGGATTGATCAAGCTTTTTTTTTTTTGGGGGGGGGGGGTAAGGATTACAAATATACTTAAGCTTCCCGACCACAGGATCACCCTCTTTGACCAAAGGATGAAGTTAGCCTTTGTGGGAATAACAGCTGCCTAATGGAACTTTCTCAAGCAGCTATGCTGGTATCCCATATGATGCCCATCAGTTGAGGGACTACAGAAGATGGTTGCAAATTGTGGGATGCCTAGGGGAGAAGCAGATGAATCAGTGTCCTCCTTATCTACAGTATGGGACCCTGACAGTCTACATGCTTTCACTTGAATGCAAATTTCTTCAGTACCTTTCTTGGAAGAATCCAGATAGGAGGAAATGCTCCTTTTTTGGCCAGATATAACAGGTGATGGCTATTGCAAAAGGTCCATGGCCTTTTACAGTCTGCTCAGTAACAGATAGCAAAGCAGGGGAGCCCAATTAGAGGCTGCTGTAGTCTGACTTACCGTATCAACATTAAGGGACAGAATAGCACCAATTTAAACTTTTAGTTATGTACTTACCATAACTTCGGATGTATGGGATCCATCTCACCTACATTCATAACTGATGGGTTCGGAGCCGATGGATCGGCTCCGACTCGGCCACTATATAGTAGAACGAAGTCTCTAATTGGCTGGGCTAGGCCTTATCCCAGAATGCACCACGTCTGCTTACCCAGATCTTGTTTGTTCGCTTTTTATACCTACATCCAGGCACAGAAACATACCAACAACTGTAACAAACTAAAGTCCTTCAAGAGAAAAAGTCAGTAAGTAGCAACATTTCCTCTAAATCCAATGGGAAGGGGGAAGGAGGGCGGGTACTATGAATGTAGGCGAGATGGATCCCATACATCCGAAGTTATGGTAAGTACATAACTAAAAGATGTAATGGGATCCTATCTCGTCTACATTCATAACTGATGGGACAGCATCCCTAGCACCTAAATCCCAGGTGGCTCATTGGAAAACACTCCTGAGAACTGTGGAACAAAAGGAAGCTCTACCTCGAGAAGCCACATCTATCTTGTAATGAGAAATAAAGGTGTGCGGAGAAGTCCGGGTAGAGGCCGCACTGATATCATCTATCGATAATCTGGAGTGAAATGCTACAGAAGTAGCCATTGCCCTGGTAGAATGAGCCTTGACTGGGAATGGTATCTCTTTGCCGGACTGTGAATAAATGAAGGAGATGCAATCTTTAATCCATTTGGCTATGGTGGTTTTAGCCACCGGTTGACCCAACCTATTTTCCGCAAAGGACACAAACAGCTGATCTGACTTTCGTGTCTGATTGGTCCTACTTAAATAAAAACGCAGTTGTCTGTGAACATCCAACTGATGGAAAATATATTCTGCGGTATTAGAGAATTTGGGAAAAAACACAGGGAGCTCCAAGGATTGTTGAATGCATAAGGGGGATGCTACCTTGGGCAAGAAAGAGGGATTTAACTTGAGAGACACTCTGTCTTTGTGAAAAGTCAAATAAGGGGGATTAGAACAGAGAGCCTGAAGCTCTGAGACCCGCTTGGCAGAGGTTATTGCCACCAAAAAGGCGGTTTTCCAAGATAGAAATTTTATATCACAAGTAGCTGCTGGTTCAAAGGGACGGGCAGTTAAAGAAGCTAGAACCATATTAAGATCCCAAGGGGGCACAGGATGGGCTATTGGGGGCCGAAGGAGCCACGCTCCTTTAAGGAAAGATTTGCAAAGCCTGTTTGCCATTAAGGAAGGCTCAAAGGAGACATGAAAATTAGAGATAGCCGCCAGTTGGACTTTAATTGTGGAAACTGAAGAGCCCAAATAAAACAAAGAAGCCAGGAATTCTAAAACCTGAGGTACAGGGGCGGTAAGGGGATCTATACCTCGTTGCTGGGCCCAAAGAGCAAACCTCTTCCACTTGCTGGAATACAGTTTAATAGTGGAAGGTTTGTGAGAAGAGGACAAAATGTGGATGACGTCTGGAGAAAGAGAGTTATCTCTGACTAAGGTTGGAAGTGGAGTAACCAGGCGGCCAACCTCAAGGACCTGAGGGATGGATGAGACTGTCCCAACTGATGAGTTAACAGGTCGGGCACCAGGTCCAGAAACCATGGGCCCTCCACCGCATACCTCAGAAGGAAGGGGAACCAAACCTGACGAGGCCAGTGTGGAGCGATCAAAATCATGTCGCTTCCTAGATAAATCACCTTCTGTATCACCTTTGGGAGAAGGGGAACCGGAGGGAAGGCGTAAAGTAGACCGGGGGTCCAACTGTGAGCTACAGCGTCCCTGGGAATCTGCCCCTGAGAGGGAGTCAGAGTGAAGAACTCCCTGCATTTCGCATTGTGAGGGCTGGTGAACAAGTCGCAACAAGGGAGGCCCCACTTGGCGAAAATGTTTGCAGCCACCTTGTCATTGAGGGACCACTAGTGGGGCAACAGGAGAGTCCTGCTCAGCCTGTCTGCAATCACATTGGATTTCCCCGGAATGTGCGTTGCCACTAGGAAACGCTGGGTAGAAATTGCCCAATGCCACACTCTCATGGCCTCTCGGCAAAGAGGGTAGGACCTGGTTCCGCCTTGCTTGTTTATGTACCAGACTACCGACATGTTGTCGGATAGGATCGCAATAGTACCCCGGGGAAGAGCATGATGAAGTGCTTGCAACACCAGTAGCACCGCTATCATTTCCAGGATATTGATATGTAAGTGCGTTTCGTGAGCCTGCCACGTACCTTGGACAGACCTGTCCAGATAATGTCCCCCCCACCCTATCTGGGAGGCGTCCGTGGTCACCGTGGCGACGGGAGGCTGAAGGGCAAAGGGTCGCCCCTGATCCAGGTTGGATCGAAGCAGCCACCAATGTAGGTCCCGACGGCAAATTTCCATAATCTGGACCAAATGGTTCAAGGGGAGATCCTGAAAAGACCATTGAACCGACAGTAGCCATTGCAGCACCCGCATGTGCAGCCTGGCTAAGGGGACTAGGAGAATAGTCGAGGCCATTATGACCAATAACTGCAGAATCAGTCTGGCCTGAACTCGCGATCTGGGTAACAAGGTTTGAACCTGAGACTGCAGGACCTGAATCCTTTCTACCGGCAAGAATGCCCACATTCTTCTTGTGTCTAACTCTGCGCCTATAAAGGTAATACACTGAGACGGCTGCAGCGCAGATTTTCCCCAATTGAACGTGATTCCTAGTGAATGACCCAAACTGACTGTGGTCATAAGCGCCCGAACTAATAGATGCTTGGAGGTGGCAGTAAGGAGCCAGTCATCTAGATAGGGAAACACTTGGAATCCTAGACTTCTCAAGTGAGCTGTCACTACTGCCAGACACTTGGTGAACACCCTGGGGGCTGTGGTGAGACCAAAGGGCAGTGCTTGGAACTGAAAATGACTGGTTCCCAGGCGGAAGCATAAGTGACTCCTGGACTCTTTGACTTATCAGGATGTGATAGTAAGCGTCCTTGAGATCTATGGAGCACATCCAGACATCCTTCTCCAATAACGGGAGAATGGACTGAAGGGTGACCATTCGGAATTTGGATTTTTTTACAAAGCTATTCAATGATCTGAGGTCCAAAATGGGCCTTAAGTCCCCTGTCTTTTTGGCACCAAAAATAGTCCTGAGTAAGTTCCTGATCCGATCTGGTCGGCGGGGACAGGCTGGATGACTCCTTTTCTTAGCAGCTTTGAGACCTCGACCGCTGCTTGATCCCGTTGACTGGGTGGCACATCCGGGATTTTCCTGATAGGATGAGGGGGCTTGATGAAAGGGATGAGATAGCCTCCGGTTATGGTTCGGAGCACCCACTGATCCTTGGTGATAGATTCCCAAGCCTGTGGGTGTTCCGCAAAGCAACTCCCCGACTGGCTCCGGAGATGCGCAGTCGGGCCACGTCTCAGGGACGGTGAGCGTAGGATGGACCACGAAAGGAATCGCGGTCTCCAGAGTTACGGGGGCCTCTGCCACCTCTGGGGTGGCGTCTTCCTGAATCCCCCCCCCTGCCTCTAGAGGGGGGATCACTCGGTGGAGTTGGGAAAGACCTTTGAGATTTTCTGAACCACATTTTCCCTCTTCTCTGGGCCTTGGGGTAAGATCTAGAGGGAGCGGAAAAACGGGCCCCCACGGCAGTCAAGGTCTTGCCCTCCTGCTCGCATCGAGTCAGTGTCCTTCACCTTGGGTCCAAACAGGGAGGAACCATCAAAGGGGGCGTCGGTGAAGGAAGACTTAAAGACCTCCGCAAAGGGACACAAGCGTAACCAAGCGTGTCTTCTAAGAGCCACGCCTGTTCCCGCTGCTCTACCCGCCCCTTCGGCCGCATATGAGATGAGCCTCATGGACGAGTTGACTATCGAAGATAGGGTAGTCATCTGGGCGCAAACAGTTTGGGCTAACGCCTCAGGAAGATTACCCGTAAGAGACTCACCTAACTCTTTGAAGAGGTCTCTTTGGAGCCTGGTAAAATGACAAAGATAATTCAGCGACCGCAGGGTAAAGGCCGCTGAAGAAAGGGTACGCTTCCTGTACCTATCCATGCTCCTGGAATCCTTATTAGGAGGGTGAATAGACGTTGAAGCCTCTGCCACGTCCTGCTGAGTGGCAGATTCCATCACCATCGCATCTACTGCAACTCCTTTGGTCAAAAATTCCTTTTGAGGAGGGGATGAGAGGAACTTGTTAGGCCTGGCAGGCACCGGTTCCACAGAATCAGAGTGTTCCCACACCCTTCGAGAAACTAAATCTAGCAATTCATCGAAGGGTGGAGACACCCAGGAGACGGAGGGCTGGGCCCCAAAAGCCTTGAGGAAGACTGACTCCTCTATGGAAGGGGTTTTGGACTGTCAATCGCCTCTCTGTCTCAGGATCTCGAGGATATCTGAGAATGAGACGTCATCCGAGGACGATTTTGGGGACCCCTCCGCATCATCGAGGTCAGTATCTGATGTGATAGACTCATCCTGGGAGTCAATGTGCTTCCTCTTGCACAATTTTTTCCTTGGAGGTTCATCTGAAGCGGATTCAGAAGGACCTCCCGGGAGAAGGGAACCCCCCAAGGCGGTATCCTCAGGCCCTGGGGCCCCGCTGTCGTGGGAATGAAGCACACCAGAAGCACCAGTTCCCAAGTCTAGGGACGGTGAGGTAGAGACTTGCTGAGCCGGCAAGGACATGGCCAGCGCACTCCTCATGGCCTCAAAAGCAGGACCTCCAGACTCTATGGAGGATACCGGCTAAAAGACCAGGACGGTACTGAGAATCCCTGCGGCCGACGCTCCGAGGGGGAGACTAGGCATCGAAGCTACCAGTTCCAAAGTGTTCCCCTCGGCCCCGACCGAGGAAGTCCCGGTACTGAACCCTGATGCCGAGGACAGGGTAGGAATGATGGTCGGAACAGAGAGGCTCCGAGGGAGTCTCGGTTCGAACTGGACGACTCTGCTCCGCTCTACCATCACCGACTCCAACGGCTCCGAGGAGGTTGGAGGAGGAATCGGGTGTGTCGAAATGGGGGCCGGCTCCGGAGCCGAGTGGGCTGGAGCCGAGACCATTTTTGCAAAAAAACGGGGACTGGAAAAGCCTCTGGATAACTCTGTCCAAATCTGAGTCCGACAACCTGGAGGATTTAGAGGAAATAGATGGGGGCCGAGACGACTTCTCTCTCAGCTCCGATAGACCAGGGGACCGACTCCGAAACGGCTCCAACACCATCGGCACCGGATCCGGAACCGTATGAACAAGCATCGGCGCCGAAGGGGACTTCGGGGCCGAGGGAGGAGTCTGAGCTGCACACCTCCAACGGCTCAGAGACCAAAGGAGCCGAAGCAGGTGATTCGCCTCTCGATCCCTCAACCTGCGGCTCCGACACCAATGGAGCCGAGGAAAGAGGTATCGAGGCAGACCCTTCCACCCGAGGCTTCGAAGCCATTGGAGCCGAGGAAGAAAAGGTCGACCTATGCTTCTTGGAAGTCGGTTCAGACGGATTGGTCGGAGCCGACGACCTTTTCTTTTTAGAAGCTGGAGAGGAAGGAGAAGCCAAAGCTTCCTCAAAGGAGGGCTTAATAAGGCCCTTAAGGATCAATTTATTTTTACGTTCTTGAAGGACCCTAGAGGAAAAAGCATGACAAACACTACATGTTTCCTGCAAATGTTTCGGTCCTAAACAATATACACAAACAGCATGGCTATCGGTAATGGACATTTTGTAATTACACTTGGTGCACTTTTTAAAACCAGACTTCTGCTCTTTCGACATCCTATCACACCACTGTTTTACCACAATGAAAAACAACCTTAAGTAGGGCACGAGCCCTTAGACTCAAACGGGACTGGCCCGAGATACAGCACACAAAACGGGCAGAAGCCCTCTAATTTAAACGAGCTTAGCCCGATAAACAGAAAACGTACAGTAAGACAAATTCAGCACCCACACACAAATAAGGGCAAGGGCCCTCTAACTTAAACGGGCCTTGCCCGGTAAATAGAGAAAATACCAATCACGCCAAAAAATGTTTACACACACACGTAAAGCTGTTAAAACAGCTGTTTGTTAAATTTGTGAAGAAACCCCTAGGTCAAAAGACCAAAAAGTAACTAAAACACTACTTAGCTCCAGCCAAGTCGAAACCACGTCTAGCTTGAAAAGTGGCAAACGAGATCTGGGGAAGCAGGCGTGGTGCATTCTGGGATAAGTGGTAGCCCAGCCAATTAGAGACTTCGTTCTACTATATAGTGGCCGAGTCGGAGCCGATGGATCGGCTCCGAACCCATCAGTTATGAATGTAGGCGAGATACGATCCCATTACATCTAATGTTATTGTGATTACGGATTCAGCACTAATGTAAATACAAAAGCATGATTTAGCATTGATACAGCTGACAGCAAAGATCCAGGACCAGAATGGCTATGCCCAGCATTGGCAACAGTGCAAAACATCTGGACATCAGCATGGACATCCTTATTAGCACTGACAGCACAGGTGTCAAAAGCATCGGTGTCAAAGGTATAAACACAGGTAAAGATGCTGCTGATTCATTTGATGCCCAGAATGGCATCTCAGTGGTCAGCATCAACAATGACTCTGATGCCAGGATCAATGCTAGCATCTTTGAGAACACCAAAACCTGTAGTGCCAGGGAGAACTACAGAGATATCCTTGAAGCAGGGGAAAAAATATAAACCATGACTCCCCAGCTCCCACTGATGGAGGACACTGCACCCTCTGAGCCTTCAATCTGGGCCTCTGCAACCCTGGCACAGTCAATTTCAGGTAAAGTGGTACAGAAGGCAGCTCTTAGCATAAAATATCTTGAAATTTGGAAGACTAGGGCTTCTCTATTAGATCTAGAGGAAGAGAATCCTTAATTTTTTTAAGCAAATCAGAAGACAGACTCCTGTACACTGTCAACTGCTTAAACTACTTCAGTTCTTCTGTACAGGCTCCTCCATGACTTGAAATTATCAAAAGATAAATGGAGTCCTGGGCTTTGGATTTAGGCCTGTGAAGTTTACTGGTTCTGATTCTGCTCAACTGAGATAAAGACCCATTATGAAAGGATTTATTTAATGTGGAATCCAATAGGTCATAGTCAAAAGAAAGAAGAGATAATAGGAAGGGAAAAGCCTTCCCTGAACAGATAAATCCAAAGTTTCTGTACTGAATACATAGGAAGAGCCAATATGCTGGAAGAAGGAATGAGAGTGAGCCTGGGTCAAGAAAAGAAAGTCTCTGATGTAAATTTCTCAGAAGTCTTCAAAAGAGGAGAACAATTAAAACTAAGTAAACATCATCATCAAGAAAAAAAAAATAGTTGAAGTACCAATTCTAACAAGAAATTCTTTCAATCAATCATAAAAGGCAGACTAGGTGGGCCAGTACTGGAAATCATTCAAATGCTCATTAAAGCAAGAAAGTACAGTTGTGTAAGAACTTATCATACAAGTAGTTGTCCTACTGATCAATGTTGATAGGTTGTAGCCTGCTGACGTCTGGCCGGGAAACCAAAGCTTTACTTTCATATGTCCAGATGATGGCCTCAGCTTGTAGTCATCAGGTATAAAAGTGGAAGCACATACAAGAACCTGAGACTATCTCCAAGCCAGCATCGGCCTGAAGTAGGCTAAGGAAGGAGAAAGGTTAGCTAGGAGGGGCCTTGGTTGAACATGGCAAGCAAGTTCCCTCTTGGAAAGTAGGATCCTATGATACAGAATGTGTTTGTGTGTGTACAAAAGGCAAAGTGTTAGTCACATGAGAGGAAAAGTAAAGAAAAAAGGGGACAGGTGGGAGGTAAGGAATACTGAAACAGTGATCAGTAGGACATCTACTGCTATGGTAAGTTCTTGCACAACTGTGTTCTTGTGTTGCTAATCACTGTTGCAGTATTCCTTCCCTCCCAACTATCCCCCTTCTTTACTTTTCCTCTCATTGGCAGTAACATTTTGCCTTTTGTACACACACAGGGTTGGGAGGATGGTATAATGGTTAAGGTGTTTACCTTGCAGACACAAAATGCAGTATTTGTACTCACATGGGGTAATTGGCTAAGCTTAAAATGTCTCACAAGGGCAGTGAGCCAAGTACTAATCTATGAACAGTACACATTTCCTATTTCCTATGACCTGTGCTATGTCTATATTGAGTCATTGTTTGGAAACTGGTTGTCCTAACTTGGATTCCATGAAGGAAGCAAACAGCTGATCTGTTTCTCTGATCGCCTTAGTTTTATCCAGGTAAGACCTCAGCTGTATGCGAATGTATAGAGTGCGCAGTTATTTTTTCACCCTTATTCTGGGGATTACGGAAAAATGTAGGCAGACTGCTTGAAAATGAGATCACTAATCACTTTTGGCATGAAGGATGGACTGGCCCTGAGACTAACCCTATCTTTGTGGAAGATGAGGAAGGGGGGAATGCCCATGAGAGACTCTACTTCTGAGACTCTGCAGGTTGAAGTCAAGGCCAAGAGGAGCACTGTTATCCAAGTGCAGAATTTTAAAGTAGCTGAAGCAGCTGGCTGAAAGGGAGGTAAAGTTAGCTTTGCCAAAACAAAATTAATGTCCCAAGGAGGAGCAACAGTTTTCTTGCGGGGGTTTAAGATGTAACACACACCTTAGGAAAAGTTTAACCTCTGTCCTGGACATAAGAGGGGGCTCTCCAAAGGTGGGCAAGCATTAATGGTTGATAAGTGAGTCTTAATGGAACAGCAGGCCAATCCTAAGTGCAACAGGTCACAAAAATACTGAAGTACTGTACTGTGAGGGTGTCCGTTAGAAGGGGTTGAGAATTACGTTTAAAGCACCAGATGGAAAATCTCTTTCAATTGGCCATGCAAGACTTTCTGCTGTTAGGTTTTCTGGCTTCTTGTAGAATCTGAACCACCTATTCAGAAAAATTGCATCATGTAGGGATTAAAATTATATCATCCAGAAGGTCAGGCTGACAAAGTTGAGATTGGGATAAAGGAGTTATCCTTTCTGTTGGATGACTGGATCTAGTTTTGGAAGAATTCTACAGAAATGTCCCTTTGACAGGTGAAACAGGAGTGGGAACTAGTGCATTCTTGGCTAAAATGGTGCCAGAAGTAAGAGTTTTGGGTATTCCTTCTGGGCCTTGAGGAGAAGCCTGGGGAACAGAGGTAGTGGTGGATAAGCATAAAGGAACTTTCCCTTCCAGGTGAAAGGGAAGGCATCCGTCCTCCAAGCTGGAGGTGACGGAGTCCTTGTGCAGAAAAGAGGAAGTAAACGTTTTATGGAGGAGACAAGGAGATCTACCTGAGGGGTCCCCCATCTGAGAGTAAGAATATTGAACACCTCTGTGTTTAATGACCATTTGTGAGGGTTTTCCACATCACTGCTTAGACAGACTGCCAACATTCTGTTTAATGTCCTCTTACTTTCCCCAATATAAAACTTACTGCAGGGGCATTTCAAATCATAAACTACTCCCTCTGATTTACAACTAAAACTACCCTTTACACTATAGGAGTAATACACAGAAGTATAGTGAGGGAGGGCTTCAGGCCACTGTTTTACATCAAGATTGTTGTGGACAATATGATAATGTGGATATTAAATCTAAACAGTTGTATAAAGAATCAATTGTTTTATTAAAATATGATATGCTGGTTCCTAAAGGTCTTAATTTGGAATGTAATTGGAAAGTTTTTATTTAACTGATGTTTGTTATATTCTTTACAATGTAATATTTTTAGCTAATTGTAGTGAGCTTACTTGTGTTATTACTGGAGCTTTTCTCCTCGGACCTCTACTGAAAAAGGACATGTATCCAGCTAGACTAGCCCGGTCAACAAATGTAAAATAAATAAATAAATAAATAAAATAAAATAATTGAAATTATTTGATTACTTAATTGTGTAATTGTTTAATGATTTTTTAATTGATGTTAGTATATTAGGGATTGTTATTTCTCATATTCTTATACTCTGAAAAGGCTGTAAAGCTGAGGGGCTGAAGTTTAATAACATTTTTTTGGTTTATCTGGCCTGGAGCTTCATTGTTTGTAAAGTTGATAGGTCAGTCTAAGTTGTTCCTCATCAACCAGAGGGCATTTCCAAAGGAGGGGTTTCTTCCAGGGGGAATGAAGATAGAGGGATGGAGGGAGGAAAAGGACTCATTATCCTAGTCTGTCCCAAGTGTTCTCAGGAACCTATGAATTCTAAGAGATTTCAAAGGGTAAAAAAATCACACATTTCTGGGCATCACCTCATACAGATGCATGTGAAACACCATTACTGGACATCCCTCTTCTTCAGTTGCCCTGATCTATCATGTAATACAAAGGACTAATCTCAGAGATCAGGCTGTCATCCATGAGCTCCAGCTGATCATACAAAGAAAAGGAGAAGCAAAATCATCTGGATGTATCCCAACAGTAGTAACAGGGTTAGCCTCCCCTGAACCAAAGCTTTCCTATTAAGAAAGAGGGCTAGTTTAGGCTTGAATACTCACTAGGCAAGGGCAAGCTCATAATGTGAAAGGTTTGGAGAGCCACTGGACACTAGACATACACTAAAGATGTCCTGACAAGCACTTTGCCTCCAAGTACTTGCCATAATGATACTTTATGACCTATATTTGGGGGTGTGAGGAGGAACATCCTAAGAGTCTCCACATTAATACTTAATACTCACAACTACTTGTGAGAAGTGGGCTGTCAATTCCTTCCACCTTCAGCGTTGCTCAGTAAGGCATAACTGCCAGCATGTGTACCAGTTCTAACACTGCACTCTTCCTGAGACTGTAGAGGCAATGCCAATGCAACTAATGGCAGGAAATACAAAAGCCATATGGACATATATTATGATATTAAGACAAACAACAACAGTGTTCCACCAGTAACAGAAGTGCTTGAGGCCTGAACTAAAGTGTTAAAATAAATAAATAAAAAGAACTGGAAGTCTTAGGGCAAAATGTGCTCATGCAGCTGTTTGGTTACTTCAAGATATGTAGCAGCTGAATGTGTTCCTTACTGTAGGATATTTCCGGAAAAAAAAATCTAATTGGTAGAAAAGTAATACGCAACCTAAAAAAAACACCATGGTAAGTCCTTCATATTAGATATGTTGTGCCAGTTAAAACACCCAGGATTAAGATAAACTCAGCAACGCCTCATTACCTATGTAGTATTTCATCTCAGTATCATGTTTGTTCATGAGCTCAAGGAGTCGAACTTCAATCTGGGCTTGATTGAGGAATGCTTTCTTGTTCTTTATGATCTTGATTGCGACCCATTCCTGCTCCACCCGGTCATAAGCTTTTACAACCTGCCAAACAGAACAGAATATGAAATAAAATAACCCCCAGTAATACACTACTACTTTTAGACATTTTCATAACACAGTACGGTAAGAAGCTGGAACAAATTAATCTACAAGTTTAGGCCAATTCTATGATTACCTAACTTGCTGCAATATATTTTTGTTACTTTTGACAAGTGTCCTGTGGTAGAATTTAAAATCGCCAGACTTTGAAAGTCCAAATTAACTGTAGACAAACAACTTTCTTTTCCCTTTCAATTTATACTTCTTAACATAACACAGTATACTCAGATCACCACTAATCAGTTGAAAATTTCTAATTTGACATCAACAGACCTTGTAAGAAAACAAATTAAGGGTTACGCTGCTAAAGCAATACCTGAAAAAAGTCGGGTGGCAAACTAAAATATGAAAGCTAATTCAAATCTAGCCAGCCTGATTAAGTAATGCTGCCTAAGGTGGGTTTATCAAGCAATTAAAAACATTTTTCCGTAAGTCCTTTTGCATCATTAGGTTTGTTATGACCATCTACTATATTCCTAATGGTGCTTCTTTTATTCTATTTCCAAGTTAACATCTGGATTTTGTTGTTTCTAAAGTTCCCTATTCTACTCTGAAGTGTTTTTTTCTGCACAGTCCCTCAGCATATCCTCTGGAAATGAGACGCATTAGGTGTGTTCTTCCTTGTATGTATGAAAAAATACAAGAAAATCACAGTTTTATGGCACACTACTAGAGGAAGATAGAAAACACAAGCTATGTCAGTCTATGACACTACTATTGTATTCAAGTACAATATTAATATATGTCAAAGCAAGGATATAAACGATGAAGATGGTCCAAAAGGGCAATAAAACGACTGCAGGATATAAAGTAAGCAAACAAGAAAGGAGAGACCCAAAATAAACAATTTTTGAAGGATGACGTGGACAGCATACCCATCTGAGAACTTCAAACATTTAAGAATAAAGAATGGATAAGGGCAGCTATTGGTAACCTACAGGAACAGGAAGACATTGTTCCACTTACTGTTGTCATGTAAGTTTATATCTCTAACAAAGCCTTCATCATTCATAATGTGAAGACAAGGATAAGAAAAGATGTATGAGGATTTACAATATGGTACTAAGCCAGGACGCTTGTAAGAGTGCTCCCCCCTGCACTATTTGATTATGTTAAAAGTAATGACAGGAGACTAGAGGAGGTGGAGACTGCTCTCGTTATGCATTGCGATGCACTCCAAACATTGAGCCAGGTGCAGTCTAATCATACAAATAAAATGGGCTGGAAGCTAGCTAGCTGTGAGGCTGTTTAAGAAAAGTTGATGGAAAAAATAAGACAGGGAGGGAAGTGAGAACTTCCAATTTGCTAATACAAGCAGTCCCCAAGTTACAGACACCCGACATACAGACAACCCATAGATAAGAACGGGTTGCCGCAATGGTGGAAATAAAGTGAAAATAAAAATCCTTAAAGTTGCCCAAATCTTACCTTGTAAATGAAGAATTATGTTGTACTTTCCTTGTCCCCTGTTCATGAAGCTGCTCACACGTCTTGTTAGAGCAGTTACTTTCCACCATCACAGAGATCACTATGTTGGCAATCTGATTGGTCAAGAATGCTGTCTTGTACAGTACAGTATTGAAGCAGTTACTGTACTGTATAGTAGAATGGGAAATTGACATTGTAGCTCACAAGGGTCTAGGTGACATTAGGTCTGGCAGAGGTCCGAAAGTTCAGGAAAGAGTGGGTGATGCGTGTAGTAAAGAAACGTGAACTGAAGCTTAAAAAGAGGTAAGTTTAACTATTTGTATGGAACGTTCTACTGCACTGTACCATATTGCATTTTTATGTGCAGGCAGTCCTGGGTTAAGGACGATATCGTTTTTTTTAGCCTGTCAAGTCAAATTTGTATGCAAGTCGAAAAAATTACATATGGTTCTTCATAAATGTCAGTTAGTCAAACGTTTGCCACAGTCTAGCATTTATTTTACTTTTCTTTGCATATAAAACACTTTAGAAACATTTCCAAAAAAAAAATCTTAAACATTACACTGTATACTGTAGTAATAGTGTAAGTACAGTGTAGTAACTATGTTCATACACTACAGTAGAACGTTCCAAACAAAAAATATGTTAAATTACCTCTTTTTTAGCTTCACTTCACATTTCTGTACTACAGGCATAACCACAAATATTTTCCACTCTTTCATCAGACCTCTGCCAGACTTCCTACTGTCACCTACACCCTAGTGAGCTGCAATGCTAGTTGCCCACTCTGCTGTACAGTACAGTAACTGCTTCAGTACTGTACAAGACAGCGGTCTTGTCCAATCAAATTACCAACACAGAGATCTCTTAACCAGTCAGATCGCAAGGTCTCCATGAAGGTGGAAGTTAGTGGGCTAACAAGACATGTGAGCAGCTTCACAAATGGGGAAAAGGAAATTACAATATAATTCTTCATTTTCAAGTTAAGATTTGGGCATCTTTAAGGATTTTTATTTATTTTCACGTTATTTCTGACATTGTAGCAGCCCGTTCTTATCTATCGGTTGTCCTTATGTCAGATGTCTGTAACCAGGGAACTGCCTGTACTATTATGTAGTATCAGTACACTGTACTTATAGTATTATTGTTATTAGTATAGTATACAGTATTATGTTTAAGATTTTTTTTATTTGGAAGTGTTTCTGAAGTGTTTACTTTTCTTTGCATATAAAATACTAGACTGAGGCAAACATTTGACTAAGTGACATTTAATAACAACTACATGTGTGTGTTTCGACTTGCATACAAATTTGACTTTAAGGACAGACTAAAAAACAGATCTCATCCTTAACCCAGGGACTGCCTGTATATTAAAGAGAGTGAAGGGCACACACTATATAACCTTTATGACTGAGAAACTAAGTGAATGGATAGGACTGACAAAAAAGAAAATGCCTTTAGACCCCCAGATGGTGGTTCTGTCCTTCAGACTTGGGCAGAGATTCCCAAGACCAATACTAATCAAAGTCCAGAGCCATCAGCTGATGGAGCAACTCCTGAATTTGCTGTGGAAGAAGGGGAAGACCTGTTACTTGGTAAGGCAAGAGATTTTGTAAACCACAATAATTCTGTGGGGACAAACAAGGGCCAAGAGAAATGAGTTTGGTCCACCACCACCTCGGGAGATGCAAGGAAGCAGGGGTGAGGTTCAAACTGTTGTACTCAGCTAGTCTTACAATATTCTTTCCTGACTGAAGTGAAGGTGTTATCTTGATCCAAAGACAGAATGGAAAGGCAATCAGACTTGTGCATAAAACCAGTCTTGAGAGAACCCCTAGTTAGCTTGCTACTGAGAGTGAACGGCCACTGAAGAAATAACCGACTAAGCCATTCCTGTTACTTAAAGAGTGCATCAGTCACTGGCCAATATTCAAAGTATAGGGGAAGAAGTGCTGCAGAAGTAACGGGGTCTTTCACACTATTACCCAGTGATGTGGGCACCAAGGAGCTGTGAAAGAAGTTGGAGGGAAGCAGTATGGTGTGAAGCACCAGTGTTAAGAGAAGTATTTTACCCAGGCACATCTATACAAATTCCTGCCTGACACTAGGGTTTGGTTTTTAGTTATTTTACATTACTGCTGTATGACTGTGGATCATGTGACTTGCCATGGTGTCACCTAAGTGAGGAGAGAAGAGGCACAGCTGTGATGAGGTCAGCTCAGAGGGCAGACATTTGAGACCTTGGAAAAGAGGGGCGATGGTACACATTAGAGCTGACCAGAATACTATTTTTATTAAGTAAGCTTTGTTGAGAAGTGATGTATGTACTAAGCAGATACTTAGTCGGAACATTTACTTGTGTTTTTTTCTTTCGTTTTTAAATCAAAAACTGACTGAATGACTGAAATTAGACATGTGGAGTGAAGAAATCTGGTGTCTTGGAGAAGGGGGGTTTTGTTACAATCCTATTGCTTGTGCGTCAGCAGTGAACAGCAACTCATAAGTTGAAGAGGAAGACTGTTGGACATATTGTGTATATAACAAAGTTTACACTGCTGAAATTCTTTAATTTCGCTTGTAATTTTATTTCATTAAAGTTTTAAGTAAAGCTAATGCTTACGAGGGTCAAAGAGACATATAGGCAGATATACCTGTGCAAGATAGGAAATCTGTTTACTTTATATGACTAAATAATTTATAAAGAAAAGTTGTGTAAAATCTTATCATAACCACAGATGTCCTTCTCTTCCATGTTGCAGTATTCTGCATATGGGTTTATCCTTCAGGCTCGCATATGTACGGCCAGTATCCAAAAGCTTTCAGTCCCTCTGCGGTGCGCGAGATGTCTGATGTGAACGAGAGTTTGTGGGCCAAAAAGGTGACGCCGGCACACACCAGCCCTCAGAACAGAAGCCCCAGTCAGAGCCAGTCCTGTAAGGGCAATGCTATATCAATGCCATCCAGAAAGGGAAGTAATTAGCTGAGAAGAGAGGAAGGAGGGTGGGAAGGAATACTGCAACATGGAAGAAAAGGACATCTATGGTCATGGTAAGAGTTTACACAACTTTTCTGTGTTCTTCTATTCCCATGTTGCAGTACTCTGCATATGGGTGAGTGCCAAAGCCCACTGAGGTTGGGGTGATGGTCAAGAGGCACACTCCAGGAATCCATGAAGGACAGTCCTGGCGAACCCTGGCCTGGATCTGGAGATGAGATCATGTTTGCAGTGCTTTGTGAAGGTGGACCCAGGACCAACTAGCAGCTTCCAGGATAGAAGAGGTACCAAGACCCTTGAAGAAGGCTCCTGAAGATGCCATTGCTCTTGTGGAATGAGCTTTAACTGTACCCTGTAGGGACTTGCCATGGAATTGGTAGCAGAAGGTAATGGCCTCGGAGATCCAAGTAGAAATACTCTGCTTGGTCACTGCCTTCCCCAGAGCTCTGGGGTGAAAGGATACAAAAAGTTGGTCAGCCTGTCTGACAGACTGTGTTGTGCAGATAGAATCTGATTTGCCTGTGAACATTCAGAGAATGCAGCACTCTCTCACTGTCTCCTTGTGGGTTTGGGAAAAAAAACGATAAATATATGGCCTGATTGAGGGACAGGTCATTGACTACCTTGGGCATAAAGGACAGGTTTGTCCTGAGGGTAACCCTGCCTTTGTGAAAAACGAGGAAGGGAGAAGTAGCCATAAGGACCTGGAGTGTGGACATTCTCCTGGCTGAGGTTAGGGACACTAATAGAATTTTTTTTCCAAGTACAGTGCTTTAATGAGGCTTTGTCTGCTGGCTCAAAGGGAGGTAGTGTAAGCTTTTTGAGCATATAGTTGAGGTCCCAAGGTGGGGGGTGTGTGGTTTCCCTGGGGGGCCTTAGGTGCAGTACCCCTTTGAGGAAGAGTTTGCAAGGGAGTCTGGATGCTAATGGAGGACCCAGAGGCAGGCAAGCAGAAATAGCAGACAAATGGGCTTTGATGGATGACTAAGCCAGTCCAGTCTGTAGCAGCTCACACAAATAAGACAGCACTAGAGGAGGGTTGCTGAGAAGCGGATCTAACTGTCTTATGACACCAAATAGTGACCCCCCTTGTGCTATGTGAGAAGGTCCACTCTGGGGGGGGGGTAACTTGTGGTGATTGCCCGTGGACAAGTGTAGGAGTAAGGGGAACCAGTGCTGTCTGGGCCAGCAGGGAGTCACCAGCAAGATTTTCAGATTGTCCTGCTGAATTTTCAGCAGAACCTTCTGAATGAGTGGGAATGGGAGAAATGCATATACATATTTCCCATTCCATGAAACTGAGAATGCATCTGTTGCCAGTACCTGTGGTTCTGGTGTCCTGGTGCAAAAGCCAGGAAGTTGCCTGTTGATGGTGGAGGCAAACAGGTCTATTTGAGGTATACCCCACCTGTGGACCAGATCCAGGAAGACATCCCTGTGCAGCATTCATTTGTGGTTGTTTGTGCTGGTTCTGCTCAAATTATCTGCCTATTTCCTGTGGAGAGAGGGAATGTAGGTCATCTGCAGGGGGATTCCATGTGAGGTGGCCAGTTCTCAGACCAAAAGGGCTTGCCTGCAGAGCAGGTAGGACTTGATCCCTCCCTGCTTGTTGATATTCCACAGTACAGTGGTGTTGTCTGTGTATATCAGAAGTGTCCCCTGTTGTAAGAAAGGCAGAAATGCTTGGAGGGCTAGAAGGATTGCCCTCATCCCTCTGGCATTGATTGTTCTGATCTGAGGTGATTTGGCCACAGGCCCTTCCCCTGTCAGTGTCCGAAGTTGGCTCCCCATCCCAGGTCTGAGGTGCCTGTGTGCACTACCTGAGTGGGTTGTGGTGGTTGGAGAGGGAGACTTGGGCGTGCATTTTATCTGAGCCAAACACCATAGTATTTCCTTTCCTAGGCAGGGTAGAGGGGGCACAATGTGCTCCAGTGGCTGATTGTGCTGCTTCCAGACTGAGCGAAGGTATCACTGTAGCTTCCTCATGTGTAGTCTTGCAAAAAGGAAGCATGGGTATGGTGGCTACCATGTAGCCCAGAAGCTTCAGGTACTATCTTGCAGTCAACTCTGTAGAGTGAAGTACCAGGAGAAGATGTTCTGTCAAGGAGCTCACTTTTGGAGGGGGTAGGTATGCCTCCATGAGATCTGAGATGATCCTGCACCCAAGGAACACAATTGTCCTGTGTTGGTTGAAGATGTGATTTTGGCAGGTTTATCTGAAATCCCAGTGACTATAGCAGGATCACCACAAACTGGATGTGCCCTTGGGAGTATTTCTTGGCTGGCAGCCTGAATCAGCATGTTGTCCAGGTAGGGAAATATCTGTATTCCCTTTGTCCTGCATTAAGTCACCACAGGTGCCCAGCATTTGGTAAAGACTCTGGGTGCGGTGAGGGGAGATCCAGGACATGAAGTAACCATTTTGAAGAATGGACAGGACCCACTCATTTGAGGTGAGAAGGGTCCAAAGAGGGAGACAGTGAGAGAGACGGGCAGACAGAGGTACAGGAGGAAAGGTGGGGGAGGCAAGACTGGCAGGTAATCAGATGCTACCTGCCCAGTCTTGAAAAGGAGTCCTGTGGCTAGAGGGAGGGGTTGCTCTAGGCGGAGGAGGTTGTTTCCTTGTGGGCTTACGAGGCCTTGAAGGAGGAGCAGATCGGGAGTGCTTCCTAATAAATTGTGTTTTGGAAGGAGAGTTTCTATGAAACTTGGGAATTGGTGACAGCAGTAAATGTTTAAGATCCTGCATTTATTTTCCTTTCTGTTGCTGAGATTTAGGGAGGTCTGCCACCTTACAGCCAAAAAGTGCAGCATTGTCCAGAGGGGCATCAGCGAGCTTTGCCCTGAAGTCATCTGGCAGGGGTTGCTGGCGAAGCCAGCAGTATCTGCTTAAGGCAGATGCTGATGCTGCTGACCTGGCAGAGGATTCAGCAGCATCGTAACTACACTTGATAGAATGTCTAGTGACCTGCGATGAGAAAGCCAGGAGAAAGGACAGTGAAGCTTTGGCAGGGGAGTCCGGAATATCTGCCAGATGTTTTTTAGCAGATTGTAAGAGAGACAAAGTATACTTGGCCATGTGGGTTTGACAGTTTGTGGCTCTAAAGGCAAAGGCAGCAAAAGTATAAATCTTTTTGTCCAACCTTTCCACTGTCTTCCTGTCTTTGTCAGCTGGGAGAATGGTGGTAGTGGGCAGAAGTTTGGTTGCTTTGTCAGTGGCAACAGATATAGTAGCAGGATCAGCTGGTGGGCACTTGATCAGATGTTTAGCAGTGTCAGGTACTTTGTAAAGCCTGTCAGGTCTGCGTGGGGCAGGAGGTTGCGAGTCAGGGTTCAAAGATGCAGAAGAAAAAGCATCTAGAAAGGCTGGCAGGATGGGGGGAACAGCAGATGGGCTAGGGATTTCCATTTGAATGAGGTCATAGTACCTCTTTTGTACATTAGACATTTCTGAGGATTCCCATTGAAAATGTTCCTTCATCCTGCTGACTGTTTCAGTGAAGGTCAAGTCTTCAACTGGGGAGTCAGAGTCCAGTGACTCTTCCTCTGGGGATCCATACCCCAAGGGGGAGGAGAGTTGAGAGTTGTAGGAAAGAGATTCCTCAGAGGAATCTGAAAGGACCTCCTCTTCCCTAGAAGCTGGACCAGTAGGCATAGGCCTAAGGCTCAGAAGAGGAGGAGAAGTGGAGGCAGTAACAGCTGTAGTAGACCTCAGTGCCATGAAGGCACTGAAGAGGCTTTGGCTGAAAGCCTGCCAATCAGGCATGCTTACTGTAGAGGGGGAGATAGGTTTCCTCTTTTCCCTTCTTTTAAGACAGCCTGTGGATATCTGTCTAGACATCGGCGACTGCAAGGGATCAGAAGGATCAGATGGGCTCCTCGGTAAATGCAGGTCCCACCCCCCAGCATTGGTTAGCGGCACCAAAATACCCTCTGCAGATGTGCTCTCACCCAAAGATGGTGCGGCATCTTTAGAGGTACCCACGACCTACGAAGTGGCAGATCCAGAACCTGATCCTGGAACCAGGCCTATGTCGACAACAAGTTGGGGATTGGCTATAAGAGGCTCAGCAGTAGACGAAGGCTGTAAGGTCCTAGCCTTCTTTTTAGGCGGTTCTGTGCAGATGTCTGAAGAGCCCTCCATCCAAAGCGTTAGCTGTTTCAGATGGTTTTCAAGGTAAAGATTTAGTGCATGCAAGCGACTACGCAAAGTTTTTGGTATGAAAATCTGACAAATCGGGCAGGCCTTATGGTCATACGACCATCCCAAACAAAAAAGGCACTTGTTTTGGGCATCTTTATGAGGGATCTGGCAACCACACTGACACATATCCTTTCTGGATGGCATGAACAAACAATATTAAAATTATGAAGGACTGAAAAGGTCCCCAACGGGCTATTTATCTGAAAAACGAATCCGACATCAGCGGTAACAGAACACTTGGTGTATGACCGGCGACTGAAAAATTCTAAGTGTTGGTGCGTGCTGACGTCACCTTTATGGCTCACAAATTCTCATCCACGTCAGACATCTCACGCACCGCAGAGGGACTGAAAGCTTTTGGATACTGGCCATACATATGTGAGACTGAAGGGTAAACCCATATGCAGAATACTGCAACATGGGAATAGAGGGACATCTGGAATTGAAAATAGGTTTGTTGTACTCCAACTAAGCAGATGAGATTGAGTGCTGCTGTGGAATGTTACTGGCCTCACAGATGTGACACCACTCCTTGAAACGTACAGTTTTGTACCTACCATAAATGTAGATGTCCGAACAGGATAGCATCTGCAGTCATAACAAATGGGTTGTCCTGTCGTCAGGCAGCCCTTCGGTCGGCCGGATTCCAAAGTCTGGGTCCGGCTTCGGCTGATGTCGCACTTCACCCGACGTCATCTCTGCTGGTCTTCGGGTATAAAGGCATCAGCCGACGCCATTTTCCTCAGTGTTTCTTGCCCCAGATGCCAGTTGCCCTCTAGGAAAGCTAAATTTTGGATAAATGCCAATGTTTCCAAAATAGTAGAAGGCAAACACAAAAATAAGCATGTATGTACATATATACAAACAAATACACCATAAGAGACTCCCCCCCCAGCTAGCTATTAGGAGGGTAAATACCCTAGGAGTACCACAGAGGGGAAGGAGGGTGGGTAATCCTGACTGCAGATGCTATCCTGTTCGGACATCTACATTTATGGTAGGTACAAAACTGTACTATGTCCTTCAAGGATGCATCTGCAGTCATAACAAATGGGTAGAATACCATAGCCAAACTAGGGGAGGAGGAAGAAGAATCATGGTGTAGTTAGGATCCCTTGCAATACAGCAGTGGCAAACCCTGCTCGGGATCTAGAGTATAGAGGTAAATTATAATGCTTGGCAAATGTATGCACGGAGGTCCAAGTAGCCGCCTCAATAATGTCCTTGGTTGCCACTCCTCGTAAGAAAGCTGTGGTAGTGGCTGTAGCCCTTGTAGAATGAGGTCTTATGTTCTGTGGAACTGGTTTTCCATGGTAGGAGTAACAGAATCTTATGCAATTTCCTATCCATTTGGAGATTGTCTGTTTGGAAATTGCTTTTCCTTCCCTTCCTGTTGCATAGGCTACTAAAAGCTGGTCAGCTTTTCTGTTACTTTTGGTTCTGTCCAGGTAGTAGCGTAACTGTCTATGTACATCCAAGGTATGCAGCAGCCTTTCCCCCCTGTTCTGTGGATTGGGAAAGAAGGTAGGTAGGTGGATTGCCTGGTTTAAAGACACTCTGAATACCACCTTAGGCATAAATGTAGGATTAGTTCTCATGGACACTCTATCTTGATGGAAGATTAGGAAGGGTTGTACTGCCATTAAGGCCTGTAGTTCAAACCCTCCTTGCTGAAGTAATTGCCAGTAGGAAAGCAGTTTTCCATGATAGGTGTTGAAGATCTGCTGTTGCTGCTGGTTCAAATGGAGGGAGTGTCAATTTTTCTAGCACAAAGTTCAAGTCCCATGCTGGTAATGGTGGTTTTCTAGGAGGTTTTACATTCTTGATCCCTCTGAGGAATTGCCTGAGTAGAGGATGCGAAAAGACAGGTGGATCGAAGCTGTATTCTGCGGAAATAGCTGATGCATGTATCTTGATGGAGGAATAGGACAGGCCTGTATGTAGAAGCTCTGCCAAGTACTCCAGGATGTTAGCAATATCTATGTTCGAGACATCTTTTCCTCTTTCAGAACTCCAAATGACAAACCTTTTCCATTTTCCTGCATAGTTCCTTCTTGTTGAAGGTCTGCGGGCTTCAAGGATAATGTCTTTAACCCTTTGGGATAAGTCTGGGTTAGTTGCTGTTATGTGATGTTCCAGGCAGTCAGTTGCAAGGTTTTTAGGTTTGGGTGCACGATGTTGTAGTTGTTCTGAGTTAACATCAAAGGCATCAGGGGTATTGGCCACATTCTCCCCTGAGACATGCTCCTCAGCAAAGGATACCAGTGTTGTCTTGGCCAATTGAGCTATCAGAATTATCCTTGGACGTTCCTCTTTGATTTTCAGTAGTACCTTGTGCATCAAAGGAAGAGGTGGAAATGCATATGCTGTCAGGCCTTTCCAACTGAAGGATAGAGAGTCCACCTTCCATGCTAGTGGGTGGCATGTCCTTGTGCAGAATTTTTGAGCTGGTGATTGAGTGGGGATGCGAATAGGTCTATTTGTGGCATTCCCCATTTCTTTGTGATGGCCTTGAAGATGTCCGGGTGTAACATCCATTCGTGAGCATCCGAGGTGGTTCTGCTTAACATGTCTGCTAGGGTGTTTTCTTTTCCGGCACAAATATTGCCTGTAACTGGATGTTGTAGCTCAGAGCCATATTCCAAAGGTCCAGAGTCATTCTGCATAGGGGGTATGAATGAGTGCCTCCCTGTTTGTTGATGTACCACATGACTGTGGTGTTGTCTGTCCTTATCATTAAATGGCCTTCTTTGAGGAATGGTTTGAATTTCTGGATTGCTAGTTTTACTGCCAGCATTTCTTTTTGGTTTATGTGCAGGTGCAGCTGATCTGGAGTCCACAATCCTTGTATGCACTTATCCAACATGTGCGCCCCCCAGCCTAGGTCTGAGGCGTCCGTTGTGATGGTTTGGTTTGCTTGAAAGTTGTGGAAGGGCAAGCCTGGGTTTGACTGGCATGCTTGAGCCCACCATAGGAACTCTTGTTTCAGGCATGGGATTAGTGGGATTTCGGTTTCTAAGCTGTGCCTGTGTTGAGACCATAAATTCTTTAGGTACCACTGTAGTTTTCTCATATGCAGTCTGGAATGGGGGACCAGGATTATGCATGATGCCATGAAGCCCAAGGCCTGCAGTACTTTTCTTGCTGTTAGTTTGTGCTGCTTTGTTAATGCCAAGAAGTAAAGAGGGAGTTGTGCTTGTTTTTCTGCAGTTAGGAATGCCATTTGTTTTACTGTGTCCAATTCCACCCAAGAATGTTCTTGTCTGGGATGGTATCAGTCTTGACTTTTTAAATTGACTGTGTATCCCAGGGCTTGTAGTAAGCAAATGACTCTTTGTAAATCTGTTGTCAGCTTGCTTTTGTTGTCCGCTTGTAACAGGCAGTCGTCCAGGTATGGATAAATTTGGATTCCCTGTAGCCTGCAATGAGCAATTACTGATGCCAGGCATTTTGTGAATACTCTGGGCGCAGTAGATAAGCCAAAGGGCAATGCTGAGAATTGATAATGCTCTGATCCTGCAAGAAATCTGAGGTATCTTCTGCAATTTGGTCGTATGGGGACGTGCAGGTATGCCTCCTTGAGATCTAGAGTTACCAGCCAACACTCCTTGCCCAGCATGGGAAGAAGTTGCTGTAGGGTCAGCATTTTGAATTTTGGTACAATGATGTATGTGTTTAAGACGGACAGGTCGAGAATAGGTCTCCAACTTTTCTCTTTTCTTGGTACTAGGAAGAGTCTGGAGTAGAATCCTTTGCCATGTTGTGTTATTGGTACTCTTTCGACAGCTCTCATCTTTTTTAATTGAGCTATCTGCTTTAGAGCTTCTGTTTTTTGATTTGAAGGTAGGTTTGGCATTCCTCTTTTTACTGGTAAGGTGTGGAAGTGGAACCTGTAGCCTTGGTCTATGGTTTGCAAAATCCACTTGTCTTTTGTGATATAGTGCCAATTTTTCGAAAATAAGGCTAACTTTCCGCCTAAAGGTGCTGCTATTTGCTCCCTGGTAGGCGGTGTCAGAGTCAAGTCACTGTGATTGTCCTGTTGCAGTGGCAGTGGTTGTGTCTGTGCCTCTCTGGTTATTGCCTTGCCACTGGCGTCCTCTATAGGCACCTCCTCTGGATTGATTTCTGCCTCTAGAGCGTCTATTCCTGCCTCTTTGAGATTTTGAGGAGTCTGGAAAGGACCAATTTTGGCAGGCCAGTTCCTGCTAAACCTTGGGGCTGAACCTGTAAGAAATCCTTAACTGTTTGTACAGATTTTGCCTTCTCTTCCATTTTCTTCATTACTTGCTGAGCAGGTGTACCAAATAGACTGGCCTTATCCATAGGAGCATCTAACAGCTTTGCTTTAACATGATCCGGCAAAACCTGTTCCTTCAACCATGCATGCCTTCTTATCACTGTGCCAGTCATGGCTGATCTAAATGAAGCCTCCAGTGCATCATAGCCACATTTTAAAGAATGGTTACTAACCTGCTGAATGTTATTCACCATTTCTAAAACATATTTCTTATCTAAGGAGTCATCAGAGGACAGCTTCTTAGTTAACTGATCAAGCATAAACTCTTGGTATTGGATCATGTGAAACTGACAGTTTAAAGCTCTAGCTGAGAGAGTAGCAGAGGTGTAAACTTTTTACCCCATCTCTCTAAGGACCTGGATTCCCTTTCAGAAGGGAGAGGGTTTTTTGCTGAGGTCGAAGCTACTGCCTTAGGCCCCTGGGATATAGTCTCAGGATCTGCAAGTGGGGCCTTGTATAGGTGGTGATGAGTGTCTGGCACCCTGTAAAATCTATCTGGTTTGGCAGGGGCTGGAGGTAAAGTATCAGGAGCAGTGCAAACATCATGAAATGCATCATCCACAACAGGCAGAACTGGAGGTATAGCGAAGGGCCTATGTTGTGGTAAGTGCAGAAAGGTCCTAAGCCTTTTTCTTGAATCTGAGAAATCTTGTCCCTGCCATTGGAATTGTTCTCTCATGGCATGTAAGGTTTCCCCAAAGGAAAATTCCTCTGGTGGAGAGGCAGATGGAATGGATTCTTCAGCATCGGAATCTTCATAAGTAGAAAAAGGAGACTCTGGCTGATCTGTAATGTCTGAGTCATCCGAAGAATCATCAGAGGACACTGGCTCGGGGGGCTCTGCTCTAGGTCTCTTTTCTGGAGGCTGAGAGGCCCTGTCTGGGTGAGATTGGGATCCCCTAATTAAGGAGATTAAATCCTCTGCCAGAGTAAGCATTTGTGAACTAGAAGTGGGCCTATGTGAGGGGGTCTTAACAGGCACTGATTTAACAGTTTTGGCTGCTTTAGCCCTGGCAAAGTCCTTTATAGACATGGCTGCAGGAGGCCTAGCAGCACCACGTGCTGGGGTAGAGACATCCAAAGGGATGGTGTCTGATAATTCACTAGGAACCACAGTAGTAGGCAAAACTTCAGAGGCCGATTCAACTAAGGTAGCAGGAGCCTCAGTAGTAGTCATGGATTCGGCTGAAGATTGACCCGTTTTCTCGGTTTCGGCCGTAACCGAGACACTCGCTTGCTTAACCGTGGTTTCGGCCGAAACCGCGGACCGCGAGTGTCGGTCTTTTTCTTTGCGTTTTTTAACAATTTGGGTAGTCGGAGGATCCGACGGCATAATGTACGCAAAATCTGAGCCGAAAAACTGTTCAGCAAACTCCGACTGACGCCTAAGTGTTCGTCGGTTGAAGGAAGCACAGGCTAAACAGGCTGCTACGTCGTGGTCTGGGCCTAAACAAGGTAGGCAGTAAGAGTGGAAATCTTTATGAGGTATTTGTTTCCCACAAGTTAAACAGTTATTTACTTTTTCTGACATCGGCTGAGGCAAGAAAGAGTCCCCAACGGGGTACTTAGCTTTAGAAGTCTTGAAGTAGTATTTGGTAGTAGTAATCTGTGGATCTGACCGACGGGCACTTGCGAACAGCTTCTGCTTGGCCACGCGCAAGAAAGACTGAGGAAAATGGCGTCGGCTGATGCCTTTATACCCGAAGACCAGCAGAGATGACGTCGGGTGAAGTGCGACATCAGCCGAAGCCGGACCCAGACTTTGGAATCCGGCCGACCGAAGGGCTGCCTGACGACAGGACAACCCATTTGTTATGACTGCAGATGCATCCTTGAAGGACATCTACAACCGGTCACATGGTTGACCCGAAATCCTGAATTCGGAACAGTGAAATTGTGGCCAGGTTAAAATTGAATACACTGACACCCACAGTTCGAGATATTCGACATAGCAAGAGGTGATATCGGTCACCCATGCTATGCAGCTTACCAAACGAGGATATTCCATAGTCAATGGTACATGTATTTTGCTATTCTGCAGGCGGGCAAGCCGCCCTGCTCACTCCGCACCCCCTGCAAATTATATATACCAACTTCGAAATCGCACTACAGTAAGGAAATGGGTTAATTCCCTGTTCTTCACTGAACAGCGATCTCCACTGAAAATTCCAAACTCAAATACTCAAACTACACTACCCATTCAATGTAGTATAGTCGATGTATTTGGGTTCACAAATCTATCTATTGGAAAACTGCACTGATACAGTATCACTCTCGATCAAATGCAGTTCACAATAGTGATTGTAAACCAAAGTTTTGATGCATGTAAAACAATTAAATGACCAGGTTCTGCTATTTCAGGAAATGCACCTCCACTGAGAAGAGCAAAAGAATTTGATACAGAGGTTTTACAGAAGGACATCATGCCCAAAACAGAGAAAGAAATACAAGTAGAGGAGTGACTACATTAATATGGATAAGGGTGCCCTGGATGACTAAATACTATCAGTAAGATGTGCAGGGCAGATTTATTATAAGGGGTTACTAGTCAGGCCACAGAGTTACTTTAGCCTGCATATATTTTCCTCCTAAAAGAAGACAGAACTAAAAGAAATATTATTGCAGGTAATGAGCTTCCATCAGAGAAGTGGCAGGTGACTGGAACTTAGAAACAGATTGGAGCAATGGGTCAGAAAGACCAAGGACAACATCAGTCACACTAGACGGCAAGTTCCTAAAGAGTTACTTTAAACTGCACAGCCTCACGTATAAGATGGGCAGGAAGGTCCTTGGAGGGGTTGGACCTTTTACTCAGTAAAATATGATTTGCTCTCTAGGATAGGTAGAATTTACATAACAAAAAGAATGAATTCTTGATAGAATGTGTGCAAATTCTATCAGATCATGCAGCGGGTTGCAGGGCACCTGTAATCCATGAGGGTTAATGACCAACCCTAGGCAGTGGCATTTTCCAATACACTGGTTAGAACAACTGATGGACTAGGCATAGATGAAAGAGCTAATAGCCCAACTAAGGGACCTGAAAGGTACTGAAGTGGACCCTTGAGCAAAACTGTAGGCATGCAATCAATGAGGAGACAAAACCAAAATTCAATAATAAGACGGGTAGGGAGCATTAGCTGATAATGAAAAAGAAGAGCTAAAAACCTACTGAACAGAATAAATCAATAGTAAAATATTAGACACAGTACTGGCCCCTTCAAAGGCACTCAAACTATGCAGAAACACTAGAACACTATCTTTGACACAGACTTTTTGCGCAGCAGTTAATGATGCACTGAATTTGTCTAAACTATACGTACAACTCAGAACAAACTTCCACATAAAACACCTTATAAGATACCATGTTGGACAGCACCAGCTTCTTTGCCAGAGATTCTAGCCACATACCTAGCTCATCTGAAGGGACTGGGTTTGATTTTTATTGGAAGAGATCACTGGGGACACAGAAGCAGGGTCCACATACAAAGGGGCTTGGCCATAAGGCATGGTTGAGCACACCCTGAACTTCTTAAGCACTTTTTTTAGGCAATGACTCATTCAGCAGAGGACAACTGCAAGCTTTTTTTAAAGCATCCAAAGCTGGGATCAATGGAGGGAAGGTTGCCGTGTCCAGGTCCTCATCCTACAAAACAGTATATACCCTGCTGATCTCAGGGGTGTTTGAAGATTACTTCCAATCAAATTCATGCTAAAATCTGGGCGGACGCAGTGGTGCAGCGGTTAGCACTGCTGCCTCATGGCAAGAGGTTCTCTGGTTCGATCCTTGGCTGGGGTGCCTTCTGTGCGAAGTCTGGATGTCCTCCCTGTGGTCGTGTGGGTTTCCTCCGGATACTCCGGTTTCCTCCCACATCCCAAAGACACGCTGTAGGTGGATTGGATACTCTAAATTGGCCCTAAGCGTGAGTGCATGCATGTGTGCCTTCCGTAGAAGGTTGGGCGCCGGGCTGGCAACTCGACACAGTAAAACTCCACTGCCAATCATGAGCGGACAGGTGATCCGCTGTGGCGACCCCTAACCGGGAAAAAGCCAAAAGAAGAAAAAGAAATACATCCTAAAAATCTAGCCAGCATTCGGAAAAAGAAAATATCTTTTTGGGTTTCTGAATCTGTTCATTCTCAGAGGAAAATGATCAGACTAACACTTCTGAAACCTCAGATTCTGGCTCCTCTTCAAAATCAGGATCCCTGGGTGGTTAAAGCAGGATACGTGTGCTGGCATTATTCATAACCTACAGCCTGTAATCAACTCCATGAACAATGGATCTAATCATAGACAGTCTCCAGTGGATACACGGTCAAAGACTGCTGCCCTGCAAAGTGGTGGGTCTTCAGTCTGTTTTTTTACATGCACTGCACCGGGGGGGGGGGGGGGTGTATCAACAACAGATTCTGCACTGAAAAGGATTTGGTTCTCCCGTATCGGAGACCTGACAAAGGTACAGCCCTTGAGGATGTGTCTGACCCTCGTGCCATATACATTTGTGGTACCAACACCACACTAGGGGACATGGAAGCAAAAAAGGTGAGTAGTACAATAGCCTACCAAAGGATATTGCAGTCGCATGCTGTATGCAGAGGCATATTTCTTGATTTATTTCTATATTTTTGAAGTGCAGAAAGGGTAGATGTTAAGGGAGGTATCTGAGTCCATCAAGTAAGGGGACAAAAAACTAGCCAGATCAATACCAAATACTGGCTGCACAGTCAGCCCAGTAAAAATGGACAAATCCTACTATTCTCCCTCTAAATAGCTATCTGAAGATTATTTCTGTGGGAATACTATTCTGAAGATTGCACTGAATAAAATAACAGTTTCACTAAAACAGTTCCAGGAATAAAACGCATGTAAGAAATTATCCCAATTTTGTAAAAGAAAAAAAAAAAAAGGAAACATCAAAATGAATGGATGGATACAGCATTACAGAAGAAAGAAATCATAAACTGATGAAAAATTCTTGACAGAAATGCTTAACATACAAAACTGTGCCAAAATCACAACTTAAACTAAAGAAAATATTTAAAAGGCAATTGTGCTCAGTTACCTTAGATAAAAAAACTGCATCATCAGCAAGTCCTCCCGTCAAAAGTACCAAATGAAGCTTCTAATCAACAGTACAGGCCTTACTGTGCTTGTCAAAGAAAAAACAGAAGCACATACAAAATTTCTAATCAGAAGAAAACAGTGAAAGTAGCAGAATACTCTATTCAAGTACTGACCGAAAAAGAAGAGAAAGGAAACGAAAACCCCAAAAGGTTTCTTACCCAAGCTTAGCAGCTGAAGAATCCCTAGTAAGAAGCAGTTTTCTCAGAGATCCTTCTATTACTATGACACTAGAAAACTAACTGGCCCTGTCTGAGTCGGAAAGGCAGTCTCTGTACTCATGTATTTTGGTTCATCACACCTACAGAGAGGTAGTGGGAGGAGCTCTGAGCTTTGATAGACTGTCACAGCTAAGGTAGTAAGGTACTGCTACCCATATGCCAGTAAGGCAGTGTATTTGTTGAACACCTGCTTTACTTACAATTACTTCTTCATTCTCTTTACCACCTTTCTATACATCAATAACAAAATGGGATACATAATTTACCGTTCACCCACACATTTAACAAAATCAGAAAAATTCCAGTCTTTTGCAACCATTTTTTCCTTACATAGCCATATTTCACATGCCTATTCATATATCCTGTGGGATTGACGTTTTACATGTTCTCATTTATTTACTAATTTCAAAGTTGCTGATTATCTTCCCAATCCTCTCCATCTTCCAACACTAACCTCTGGTTCATGACCAATGTACTGCTCATTCTTCTAGGTTGCTCCTGTGCCTTTTCTTCTGTCTCTCAAGCATTTTCTTTTGGAAAAATGAAAATGTTTCACTGGCAAAATGTCTCTATGGACTTTGCTGTCATAAGAATGAGAAGCAGGAAACGTTCTTGCTAGCTGGTCCACTTTTTGTTGGATGAACTCGATTTCCTTCTTAGCTTGTTCTTTATCAAAAAATGTCTTTTTGATACTCCAGGGACAAAATTCTGAAGATAGATTGATAAAGAGGCTTTAATCTCACACATGTCTGTTGACATTCCTATTGCTGGAACAAACCTGCTTTTCAGCTGCCTGGTGTACAGTGAATAACTGCTTTCCACAAATGCCCTGTTGTCTCTAATTTTTAATACTTTTCCTTTCTGTTACAGTTTTCTCAGGGCCAACACTTTCTGCTGGTATGACTGCATCTTCACTAATATAGGTCTTGACTACTTTCTCATGGCCAGGTTTGGAGCATGCACACAATATACCCTTTCACTGGTGAAATAATGAAAAACAGAAAAACTGTCGAAATACACAAAACAAAACACTATAGACTCTCAGCAGCTAAATATGTACATCCAACAGAGTGCACCAAATTGCAAAAAACTCATACGAGCCGAAAATGGTTAGCACTTTCGTTTAATCCAATATTAAACTTCTTCAGACATCAAATATAGTACATCACTTCCTTAAATAACACACAAAATCCTCTCATTGCTTAACACAATTCCTTAAAGCAATACTTCCATTTATATAAAACATTTAAAATAGACCATTCACCACTACTATAGGGGGCCATCTCTACCATCATTCTAGGTAAATAACATATAGATTTTAAACATTTTATACAAAATAATAAAATAAAATATAAATACTAATACAAATACAACTCCATATATCTTAAAAGAAATCCATATTATTTCTTCCATATTATTTCTTCCATATGTTATATTAATTCATGTTATTACCCAAAACCTTGCTACTTGATCTTATAATTTATTTCTCTGTAGAGCTTTTAACATTAACACCGCTGACACTGAAGTACGTTCGTTTATACCTGGCTATGAATCTGCTTGCAACTTAAGCTGCCATTTTAATTCTTTTAATTCTAACTGCAGTCCCCATGGCTTTTTACCATCTATGGTTACGTCGTCAATAATTATAAAATAAAACTTATGACTCAGGTGGTCTATGATGTGTTTAGATAACGCATTGTTTATATTTTTTATGGCATACTCATGCTCATAAATTCTTTGACTCATTTTTCTCTCTGTTTTTCCTATGTAAAATACAGTGCATGAATTACAGTGTGCTAAATAGACCACTGCTTTGGAATTACAATTATATTTCCCTTTTAATTAATAATTATAATTTCTTATAGTAAAATTATCGATCTCTTATTACACCATGTACATGCACCACATTTAAACATTCCACATTTGTTATTATAGGTAATAACTTGACCGTTCTTCAATAAGTCTTTAAAACTCAAGCCTTTTTTATATACAATTACTGGTTTATCACCCACATGGTGTAATAAAATAATAGAGACCGATAATTTTACTATAAGAAATTATAATTATGAATTAAAAGGGAAATATAATTGTAATTCCAAAGCGGTGGTCTATTTAGCACATTAATTCATGCACTGCATTTTACACTGGAAAAACAGAGAGAAAGAATTTATGAGCATGAGTATGCCATAAAACAAATATAATATAAACAATGCCTTATCTAAACACATCATAGACCACCCGGGACATAAGTTTTATTTTACAATTATTGACCACATAACCATAGATGATAAAAGGCCATGGGGACTGCAGTTAGAATTAAAATGGCAGCTTCAGCTGCAAGCAGACTCATGGCCAGGTATAAACGAATGTACTTCAATCTCAGCGGTATTAAAGTTAAAAGCTCTAAGCTCTACAGAGAAAGAAATTATAAGACCGAGTAGCAAGGTTTTGGATCATAACATGAATTAATATAATATATGGAAGAAATAATATGGATGCCTTCTTTTAAGATATATGGAGTTGTATTGGTATTAGTATTTGCATTTTTATTACCTTTTATAAAGATACGTATAAAATATATATGTTATTAACCTAGAATGATGGTAGAGCTGGCATCCTATAGTTTTATAAGGTAGTGGTGAATGGTCTATTTTAAATGCTTTATATACATGGAAGTATTGCTTTAAGGAATTGTGTTAACCAATGAGAGGATTTTATGTGTTACTTAAGGAAGTGATGTACTATTCTTGATGTCTGAAGAAGTTTAATATTGGATTAAACAAAAGCCCTAACCATTTTCGGCTCGTATGAGTTTTTTGCAATTTGGTGCACTCTGTTGGATGTACATATTTAGCTGCTGAGAGTCCGGTTGACAGTGTTTTGAACATACCCTTTAACTTAACTCCTGCTACAGAACACCGGTGTGGTTGCTTATTTGTACTTTTATAAAATCAATGGGCTGGCATAAGGGGTTTGGGGTTTACTTTACAGACACCAGGTACTAGGTGATTGCCACTTTTGGGAGGCAAGGTTAGGCTAAAAAATACCTCTTAAGGTTGTTTGCCTGGTAATTACCTACATTATTCTCTGTTTCTTCCAGCTTCTCTGGTACAAAAGAAAATCTGAGGTTTCCTCTCTGTGCTCTAAACTATTTTTTAAACAGCTTTTCTGGTGAAGCCTCATACTCAACCAGTCTCTTCTTCATTTTTACCCTGAATATTGCAGTTTTATCAGTTAATCTTAATCACTAGTTAAAGCTTCTTCTATTTTTCCAACCTTTTATTTGATTTGCTATATTCCTTCAATGCTTCTTTTAATTTAAACACCTGGAGTACACTTGATTTATTTTTTCCTCTGAATTACTGGAAACCATCTCCTGCACCAAAACTGAAAGTTGGAAGTGCTACTTCCAAGATGGCTACACACTGAGTAACAGCTTAACTTTAACTCTCCCAGTGTGAAAAGAAAAACTTAACAGAAAAGGCCAGTAGACTTTTGTGTAAATTTCAGTAACTGGCTATTAAAATTTACTGTCTGTATACCAGGAAAAAAGAAACAGAGCAACTGGAAAAAATCATCTACAAAAAGTGTGGAAGAAACACTGACTGGGGAAAGTTCTGCATCTGTTCAGCAAAAAGCAATGCAACCTCCAGACATGACTTCCAGTAACCGAAAGGAAGATATAAGACAAAGTACAGTTGTGTACACTTACCATAAATGTATATTTTCAAGTGTATTCACTGTTGCAGTCATCACAATTTGGTTATCTGCCTGAAGGTAGTCCTCAGTCAGCCCGAATACCAGAGTATTGGGATTTCTGCGTCGGATGCTTTCGCCTCTTCCATGATGCCAGGACATCAGGGATATAAAACATGCAGCCGATGCCATTACATCAGTTTTTCTTGCCCCAATTGTCAGGAGCCCCCAAAATAGGAAGCAATTACATGGTGTGGAACACCTCCAGTAAAAAGTAAATACCATAGCCATAAGGTATGGCCAAAAAGGGTAAAGGTAGAAAGCATAGAGAAATAAGGGGGCTGGAGGGAGGGTAACCAGGACAGCAACAGTGACTACACTCGAACATCTACATTTATGGTAAGTGTACACAACTGTACTATGTTCTACATGTTTCACTGTTGCAGTCATCACACTTGGGTTGATTCCCAAAGCTGAGGAAGGGTGGAGGCAGTCAAGAAGTATTAGGGCTGGCTAGCAGGCCTTGTAAGAGTGCTGTGGCAAATCCAGCTCTGGATTTAGAAAAGATAGGTAAGTTTTAATGCTTGGTAAAGGTGTGTACATAACTCCAGGTTGCAGCTTCCAGGATTGTCCCTGGTAGGGACTCCCATGACAAACGCTGTAGAGGTTAAGGTAGCCCTAGTGGAAAGAGTTTTGATCCCCTGTGGGATAAGTTTTCCATGGTGTTTGTAGCAGAAGTGGATGCAGTGTGCTATTCACATGGAAATGATTTGCTCTGAAATGGCTTTGCCCTCTGCCCCTGTAGCAAAGCTGACTAGCAGCTGGTTAGTTTTTCTGAAAGGCTTAGCCCTGTCAAGGTAGAACCTGAGCTGTCTGTGCACTTCCACGGAGTGCAGGATCCTTTCCCGTTTATTCTGAGGATTAGGGAAAAAGGTTGGTAAATGGATGGATTGGTTTAAAACCAAACAGGATACCACCTTGGGCATAAATGATGGGTTAGTCCTGAGGGAAACACTGTCCGCATGGAAAATAATGAAGGGTTCCACAGCCATAAGAGCCTGTAACTCAGTCACTCTTCTTGCTGAAGTGATGGCTAGAAGTAAGGCTGTTTTCCAAGAGAGGAATTTTAACTCTTCTGTAGTAGCAGGCTCAAAATGGGGAAGTGTGAGCTTCTCTAGTACAAAGAGAAGGTCCCAGGCAGGAGTGGAAGCTCTCCTCGGGGGTCTTAAATTGTTAGCTCATCTCAGGAACCATTTGATCAGAGGATTTGAGAAGAGGGGTGGCTCAGTATTGTAATGAGCTGAGATGGCAGAGGCATGAATCTTAATTGATGAGAAGGATAGGACTTTGTGGAGCAGCTCTGTTAGGTAATCTAGTATTTTAGGTAAGGTGGGCATGGCTGTGTCCTTTCCTTGAGACTGGCTCCAAGTATCTTTTCCATTTTTCTGAATAGGATTTCCTAGTACTGGGCCTCCTGGCCTAAAGGATGACATCCAGCACCTGTTTGCTGAAGGTTGCTTGTGGTATATTCATGGAATAAGCCAGGCTGCAAGGTTCAGGGTTTTCAGCTGAGGATGCAAAATCTGTCCCTCCTGCTGGGACAGCAGAGAGGGGGGTCTGATGTAGGTGCCACGGTGGCACTGCTGTCAGACTGCGTAGGAGTGGGTACCAGTGCTGGAGTGGCCAGTCTGGTGCAATAAGGATAGTCCTTGGCCTGTCCTGTTTGATCTTGAGTAGTACTTCTGAGAGGAGGGACAGAGGGGGAAAGGCATAGATTGAAAGGTTTTGACATGTAAAGGACAGGGCATCCACTTTCCATATTTGGCTGTGGGGAGTTCTGGTGCAAAATTTGCAAAATTGATGGTTTTGGTTGGAAGCAAAGAGGTCCACCTCTGGTGTCCCCCACCTGTGGATTAGAAGTTTGAACGTGTTGGGTTCCAGTTTCCACTAGTGTTGGTCCAGTAGATTTCTGCTTAAGTTGTATGCCAGTGACTTTTGTTTGCCTGGCAGGAAATGAGCTTGCACGTGCGCTTGATTGCTCAAGGCTGAGTTCCACAGGGCCATCGCTAACCTGCAGAGTGGGTAGGAATGAGTCCCCCCCCCTGCTTATTTATGTACCACATAACTGTGGTGGTGTCTGTCTTTATCAAGACTTGTCCTGGAAGGATAAGTTATTTGAAGGCTGTCACTGCATTATGTACAGCTAACATTTCTTTTTGATTGATATGCAGGCGAATTTGCCCTGGGCTCCATTTGCCTTGAATGCATTTGCCTGCTATGTGAGCCCCTCATGCATAGTCTGAATGAGTCTGTTGTCAGGGTTTGGGCAGCAAGGGGTTGAGTGAAAGGGAGTCCCTTGTTGTGGTTGCATGCCTCAGCCCAGCAAAGGAACTATGTCCTTAGACAAGGAATGATAGGACTCAGTGTTTCCAGGTCCTGAGAATGTTGATACCAGAGACTTAAGTACCACTGAAGTTTCCTCATATGCAGTCTTGTATACAGAATTAGGAGAATGCATGAGGCAATGAACCCTAGGGCTTACAGTATTTTTCTTGCAGATAGCTGGGTTTTGGTGGCCAGTAGTTTGCAAGTAATTTGTCAAATAAACCTGTTTTTCTGAAGTGAGGAATGCCATCTGGGAAGTTGTGTTCAAGCTTGCTCCCAGGAATACAATCTTTTGGCTGAGTACCAGATGTGATTTATTTTTGACGACGGTATACCCCCAGAGCAGTTAGGTGTCTCTTTACAAATGTCAGGTGCTGAAGTAGCAATTCCTGACTGTCTGCCTGAATCAGGCAATCGTCTAAGTATGAGTAAATGTTAATATTTCTCTGCCTGCAGTATGCAATGGCTAGAGCCAAGCACTTTGTGAATACCCTGGGCGCAGTAGATAAGACAAAGGGAAGTGCAGAGAACTGACAGTGCATAGAGCCTGCCCTGAAACGTAGATATTTCCTGCAAGATTCCCTTATGGGGATGTGCAAATAAGCTTCTTTTAAGTCTAGGGTGACCAGCCAGGAGTCCTTGGCTAGCACAGGAAGCAGCTGCTGGAGTGTAAGCATTTTTAATTTTGGTACCACCAGGAAGGTGTTGAGAACTGACAGATCCAGGATAGGGCACCAAGAGTTCTCTTTTCTGGGCACCAGGAACAGTCTGGAGTAGAAACCCTGTCCCCTTTGCTCTACTGGAACAGATTGAATTGGCCTGATACTGAGAAGAGAAAGTACTTGCTTTTGCGCCTCTGCCCACTGGTTTGGAAGAAGGTCTGGCAACCCGCTTGGGGTTGGCAGTGAGCGGAAGTAGAATCTGTATCCTTGGGATACAATGTTTAGGACCCATCAGTCTTGGGTAATGTACTTCCAGTTTTCTGCATGCAGGTCGAGTTTTCTTCCTAGGTGTGCAAGTACTTGGGCATGGCTGGGAAGGATGACAGACAAGTCATTGTGAACTTTTTCCATAAGGGGGTGGCTTACCACTCCCTGTTTTTGAGGTGGGAACACTCCATTGTTTACATCTCTGCATACCCTGAGATTGTAGTCTTTGTGGTCTGTTGCCCCTGGGTTTGGACTGAGAAGGTCTGGAAGGGACTGGAAAGGACGAATTTTTAGAAGGCCAATGCCTACTGAATCTAGGTGGTTGTACCTGTAAGAAATCTTCAGTTTGCATAGATTTAGCTTTTTCCTCCATCCTTTTAAGAACAACTTCTGCTTTTGTGCCAAACAAACATTCTTGGTTTAATGGAGCATCTAGCAATTTTGCTTTGACATGGTCTGGCAAGATTTGTTCCTTCAGCCAAGCATGCCTTCTCAGAACAGACCCAGTGACAGCAGCCCTGCAAGATGCTTCCAAGGCATCAAAACCACACTGCAAAGTATGTTTATCAACTTGGTTTGCAGAATGAATTAACTCTTGTAAATCTTTATTTTCTGTAAAATCAGGAATCAACAAAATTTTTTGTTTAATTAGTTCCATAATATGCTGCTGCTACTTCAGCATGTGAAAAGTACAGTTTTGTACCTACCATAAATGTAGATGTCCGATAGGCATGCATCTGCAGTCCTTACAAATGGGTTGTCCTGTCGTAAGGCAGCCCTTCGGTCGGCCGGATTCCAAAGTCTGGGTCTGGCCTCGGCTGGTGTCGCACTTCACCCGACGTCATAGCGGCAGTTCTTCGGGTATAAAGGCATCAGCCGACGCCATTTTCCTCAGTGTTTCTTGCCCCAGATGCCAGGTGCCCTCTAGGAAGGCTAAATTTGGATAAATGCAAATGGTTCCAAATAGTAGAGAGCAAACAAAAAATAAGCATGTATGTACATATATACAAACAAATACACCATAATAGATTCCCCCAGCTAGCTACAAGATGGGCAAATACCCTAGGAGTACCACAGAGGGGAAGGAGGGTGGGTAATCCTGACTGCAGATGCATGCCTATCAAACATCTACATTTATGGTAGGTACAAAACTGTACTATGTCCTTCAAGGATGCATCTGCAGTCCTTACAAATGGGTAGAATACCATAGCCAAACTGGGGGAGGAGGATAAATTAGATTATGGTGTAGTTAAGATCCCTTGCAAAACAGCAGTGGCAAAACCTGTTCGGGATCTGGAGTATAAAGGTAAATTATAATGCTTGGCAAATGTATGCACGGAGCTCCAAGTAGCAGCCTCTAAAATGTCTTTGGTAGCCACTCCTCGTAAGAAAGCTGTGGTAGTGGCTGTAGCCCTTGTAGAGTGAGGCCTGATGTTTTCTGGAGTTTTCTTCCCATGGTAGGAGTAACAAAATCTAATGCAATTTCCTATCCACTTAGAGATTGTCTGTTTTGAAATTGCTTTTCCTTCCATTCCTGTCGCATATGCTACCAGTAGCTGGTCAGTCTTTCTATTGCTCTTGGTCCTGTCCAGGTAGTAACGTAATTGTCTATGTACATCCAAGGTATGCAACAGTCTTTCTCCCCTGTTCTGTGGGTTGGGGAAGAATGTAGGTAGGTGGATAGCTTGATTTAAAGATACCCTGTAGACCACCTTTGGCATAAAAGTAGGATTAGTTCTCATGGGCACTCTATCTTGATGGAAGATCAGGAAGGGCTGTACTGCCATTAATGCCTGTAGCTCAGATACCCTTCTTGCTGAAGTGATTGCAAGCAGGAAAGCAGTTTTCCATGTAAGTACTGTAATTCTGCTGTTGCTGATGGCTCGAAAGGAGGGAGTGTCAACTTTTCTAGCACAAAGTTCAAGTCCCATGCTGGCAATGGTGGCTTCCTAGGTGGCTTTACATTTTTAATCCCTCTCAGAAACTGCCTGAGCAGAGGATGTGAGAAGACTGGAGGATCCAAGTTGTATTCTGCTGAAATAGCTGATGCATGAATCTTAATGGAAGAATAGGACAGGCCGTTGTGGAAGAGCTCTGCCAAGTATTCCAGGATGTTAGCTATGTTTACCAGTGACACATTCTCTCCTTTTGCAGTACTCCAAATGAGATATCTTTTCCATTTTGCTGAATAATTTTTTCTTGTTGAGGGTCTGTGAGCCTCCAAGATAATGTCTTTAACCCTTTGAGATAAATTTGGGTTATTTGGTCTTATGCAATGTTCCAGGCAGCCAGCTGCAGTGTTTTCAGGTTTGGATGCAGGGTTTTGAAGTTGTTCTGTGTTAACAGCAAGGGAACTAGGGGCAGAGGCCATATTTGTTCCATAGACATGCTCCTCAGTAATGGGTACCAATGTTGCCCTGACCAAACTGGAGCTATCAGGATGATCCTTGGACGGTCTTCTTTGATATTCAATAGCACCTTGTGCATCAAAGGAAGAGGTGGGAATGCATATGCTGTCAGGTTTTTCCAACTGAAAGATAGGGAGTCCACTTTCAAAGCAAGTGGGTGGTACGTCCTTGTGCAGAATTTTTTCAGTTGGTGATTGTGTGGGGATGCGAATAAGTCTATTTCTGGTAGTCCCCATTTCCCTGTAATGGTTTTGAAGATGTCCGGATGCAGCATCCATTCGTGGGCATCCGTGGTAGTTCTGCTTAGGATGTCTGCTAGTATATTTTCTTTTCCTGGCACAAAAATTGCTTGAAGCTGAATGTTGAAGCTCAGTGCCACATTCCAGAGGTCCATTGCCATCCGGCATAGAGGGTACGAATGTGTGCCTCCCTGTTTGTTGATGTACCACATAACTGTGGTGTTGTCCGTCCTTATGAGCAGTTGACCCTGTCGAAGAAATGGCCTGAATGCCTGAATTGCCAGTTTTACTGCCAGCATTTCCTTTTGATTTATGTGTAGGTGCAGCTGGTCTTGAGTCCATAAGCCTTGTATGCACTTGTCCAGCATGTGCGCCCCCCAACCGAGGTCTGAGGCGTCTGTTGTGATGGTCTGGCTTGGTTGAGTGCTGTGGAAGGGCAGTCCCTTGTTTGATTGACAGGCCTGAGCCCACCATTGGAATTCTTGTTTCAGGCATGGAATTATTGGAATCTGGGTTTCTAGGCTGTGCTTGTGCTGAGACCATAAATTCCTTAGGTACCACTGTAACTTCCTCATATGTAGTCTGGTATGTGGAATCAATATTATGCAGGATGCCATGTAACCGAGAGCTTGCAGGACCTTTCTTGCTGTTAGCTGGTTCTGCTTTGTTAATGCCATGAAGTAGAGAGGGAGTTGCTCCTGTTTTTCTACTGTCAGGAATGCCATTTGTTTTGATGTGTCCAAATCTGCACCCAAGAAGGTTATCCTTTGGGATGGTATCAGCCTTGACTTTTTTATATTGACTGTGTATCCCAGGGCTTGTAGTAGATGAATGACCCTTTCCAAATCTTTTGTTAATTTGTTTTTGTTGTCCGCTTGTAACAGGCAGTCATCCAGGTAAGGATAAATTTGAATTCCCTGAAGCCTGCAATGAGCAATTACTGATGCCAGGCATTTCGTGAATACTCTGGGCGCAGTAGATAAGCCAAAGGGCAATGCTGAGAATTGATAATGCTCTGATCCTGCAAGAAATCTGAGGTATCTTCTGCAATTTGGTCGTATGGGGACATGCAGGTATGCCTCCTTGAGATCTAGAGTTACCAGCCAAGACTCCTTGCCCAGCATGAGAAGAAGCTGCTGTAGGGTCAGCATTTTGAATTTTGGAACAATGAGGTATGTGTTTAAAGCGGACAGGTCGAGAATAGGTCTCCATTGATTTTCTTTTCTTGGTACCAGGAAGAGTCTGGAGTAAAATCCTTGTCCTTGTTCCATAGATGGTACCCTTACTATAGCTCTCATCCTTAGTAAGTGAGTTATTTGTTCTAGAGCTTCTGTCTTCTGATTTGGAGGTAGGTTTGGCATTCCTTTCTTCCTTGGTAGAGTATGGAAGTGAAACCTGTAACCTTGGTCTATTGTCTGTAAAATCCATTTGTCTCCTGTGATGTAATGCCCGTTTACTGAAAATAAGGCTAGCTTCCCGCCTAAGGGTGCTTCTAGTTGTTCCCTGGTAGGCGGTGCCAGAGCCAAGTCACTGTGATTGTCCTGTGGAAGTGGTGGTGGCTGGATCTGTGGCTGTACCTCGCTGGTTGTTAGCCTGCCACTGACAGCCCCTGTAGGCACCTCTGGATTGACCCCTGCCTCTTGAGCGCCTATTCCTGCCTCTCGGAGCTCTGGAGGTGTCTGGAAAGGACCAATTCTTGGAAGGCCAGTTCCTGCTAAACCTTGGAGGCTGGACCTGCAAGAAATCCTTGACTGTCTGGACAGATTTTGCTTTCTCTTCCACCTTCTTCAGCACCTGCTGTGCAGGGGAGCCAAACAAATTGAGCTTATCCATGGGAGCATCTAGGAGCTTTGATTTAACATGGTCTGGTAAGGACTGCTCTTTAAACCATGCATGTCTTCTGATCACTGTGCCAGTCATGGCTGATCTAAAGGAAGCCTCCAGTGCATCATAGCCGCATTTTAAGGAATGATTACTGACCTGCTGAATGTTATGTACCATTTCCTGTACATATTTTTTGTCTAATGGTTCATCCGAGGACAGTTTTTTAGTCAATTGGTCTAACATAAATTCCTGATACTGAATCATGTGGAATTGACAGTTCAAGGCCCTAGCTGAAAGAGTAGCAGAAGTGCAAACTTTTTTACCCCATCTCTCTAAGGCCCTAGATTCCCTTTCAGAGGGGAGGGTTTTTTTGGTAGAAGAAGCTGCTACCGCCTTGGGTCCCTGGGAGATAGTTTCGGGATCTGCAAAAGGGGCCTTATACAAATGATAATGTGTGTCCGAACCCTGTAGTACCTATCGGGCTTAGCAGGGGCCGGAGGAAGAGAATCAGGAGCAGTACAAGCATCATTAAAAGCATCATCCACAACAGTAAGTACTGGAGGAATGGCTAAAGGCCTATGCTGTGGCAAATGCAAAAAGGTTCTAAGCCTTTTCCTAGAGTCTGAAAAATCCTGGCCCTGCCATTGAAATTGTTCCCTCATAACATGCAAGGTTTCCCCAAAAGAAAATTCCTCAGGCGGAGAGGCAGAAGGAATGGACTCTTCTGCATCAGAGTCCTCATAAGGAGAAAAAGGGGCCTCTGGAGGGTCTGAATTATCTGAATCATCAGAGGAGCCATCTGAAGAAACTGGCTCAGGGGGCTCTACTCTAGTCCTCTTCTGTGGAGGTGGGTGAGAGGCCCTGTCTGGATGTGGTTGGGATCCCCGGATTAAAGAAATGAGATCCTCTGCTAGACTAAGCATTTGTGAACTAGAACTGGGCCTGTGAGAGTGGGTCTTAGCAGGCACAGTTTTGGAAGTTTTTGCTGCTTTAGCCCTGGCAAAGGCCTTAATCGACATGGATGCAGGAGGCCTAGCAGCTCCACGTGCAGGGGTAGAAATATCCAAAGGGATAGTATCTGATAAATCCTGTGAACCTGCAGGAGCAGGTGGGATTTCAGTAGCAGATTCAGCCAAGCTGGATGAGGCCTCGATAAGTGGCAAGCTTTCGGCCGAAGGAAGAACCGTGGACTCGGTTTCTGCCGAAACCGAGACACTCGCGGTTGGCTTAACCGCGGTTTCGGCCGAAACCGCAGACCGCGAGTGTCGGTCCTTTTCCTTGCGTTTTTTAGAAATTTGCGTAGTCGGAGTATCCGACGGCATTATGTAAGCAAAAGCGGGCGAAAAACTCTTCAGCAAATTCAGACCGGCGTCTGCGTTCGTCGGTTGAAAGAAGCACAGGCTAGACAAGCTGCTACGTCGTGGTCTGGGCCTAAGCAAGGTAAGCAGTAAGAGTGGAAATCTTTATGAGGTATTTGTTTCCCACAATTTAAACAGTTATTCACTTTTTCTGACATCGGCTGAGGCAAGAAAGAGTCTAACGGGTACTTAGCTTTTTAGAAGTCTTCGGTACTTGTAGTAGTAATCTCTGGTTCTGACCGACCGGCACTTGCGAACAGCTTCTGCTTCGGGAGCCACGCGGCAAGAAAGACTGAGGAAAATGGCGTCGGCTGATGCCTTTATACCCGAAGAACTGCCGCTATGACGTCGGGTGAAGTGCGACACCAGCCGAGGCCAGACCCAGACTTTGGAATCCGGCCGACCGAAGGGCTGCCTGACGACAGGACAACCCATTTGTAAGGACTGCAGATGCATCCTTGAAGGACATCTGGCAATTTAAAGCCCTGATGGCAAGAGTTGCAAAGGTATATACCTTCTTACCCCATCTGTCTAAAGCCCCAGAATCCCTGTCCGAAGGGGTAAGGTTTTTGGCTGTAGTAGCCTTCATACCATTAGGTCACTGGGAAATGGTTTCTGAATCCACAGTGTAATTTTGAAATAGAAATTTGTGAGAGTCAAGTACTCTGTAGTACCAGTCAGGCTTTCTAGGAGCTGGTGGTAAAGTATCAGGGGTAAGACTGGATTCCATGAAGACATCATCTACAATATCCTGGACAGGGGGTATAGCTAGAGGCCTGTGCTGAGGCAAATCTAAAAATTCTCCGAGTGTCTTTTTGGACTGTGGGTAGTCCTGGCATTCCCAGTGGAAATGCTCTCTTAAAATATGCAAGGTTTCACCAAAAGAAAAGTCCTCTGGAGGGGAGGCAGAGGGAATGGAATCCTCTCCATCTGAATCCTCATAGGTGGGTAAGGGTATGTCCTGGTAATCAGAGGGGTCAGAGTCATCGGACTCATTGTCTGTAGAATCAGAAGGAAAGTCAATTCTTTGTCTTTTAGAGGGGGAAGGCTGGCTTCCCTTTAAGTAATAAGGTCTTCAGCCATTCTAAGCATTTGTTTCTGTGGCATGGGAGCCTGAGAATGCTCTTTGGTCATTGGTTTTCTAGGCATAGTGCGAACTCTAGGCCTGAGAAACTCGGTAGTTTTAGTCAGAAATGAAGTATTCGGTTTAATACGAACATTGGAAAGTCTGAATACACCCTCAGAAGCCGGTGCCTGCACAGCGGCTCCAGATCCATCCAAGGTAGAGACATCCACAGGTTCCATAGTCGAAGAAGCATCTTGCGGCATACCGGACTCTGAATGGGTCTCAGCAGAGGCCTGCGAATCTGTAGAAGGGGGTATCAGGGGCTGCAAAGGCACCTCATTGAGTACCAGTGGACTGGCAACTAGCTTAACGGAAGCATCGGCAGTTTTGGACTATGCGGTCTGTCTCTGTTTTTATCCTTACGTTTTATCGGAAGACCGGTAGTCGGATGGCTTATCGAAGCCTTTTTGGAATACGGAAAAAGGGAGCAAAAGAATTTAGCGACAAAGATAGCCCAATGACGAATAGTTCGGGCAGTAAACAAGGCACAAAACTGACAGTGAGGAAGCCGTGGTCTAGGCCTTAACAGGTGAAGCAGTAAGAATGAAAATCTCTCTGTGAGGTACTTGCTTTCCACAGGCAAGACAATTGTTAACTTTTTCTGCCAAGGGTTAGAACAAGAAAAAAGGATCCCCAACGGGGTACTTAGCTTTAGAAGACTTCAGGTTTGAAACTCAAAAAAAGAAAATTTCAGGTAGCGGCCGACCGCCACGTGTGAACTGCTTCTGTTTCGGGCTCCCGCACAGCAAGAAAAACTGATGTAATGGCCTCGGCTGCATGTTTTATACCCCTGAAATCCTGATGTCATGGAAGAGGCGACAGAATCCGATGCAGAAATCCCAAGACTCTGGTATTTGGGCCGACTGAGGTCTACCTGCAGGCAGATAACTCAACTGTGATGACTGCAACAGTGAAACATGAAAAACATCTGTACACAGACCTGGTTAACATAAATGAATAACTGATGGAGTATCAACAAAAACAACAAAAGTCTGGAAAAAATGGTAGAAGAGTACAGTTGTGTACACTTACCATAAATGTAGACGTTGAAGTGTATTCACTGTTGCATTCATTACATTTGGGTTATCTGCTTGCAGTAGACCTCAGTCGGCCTGATTAACAAAGTCTTGGGTCCTACGTCAGTTGCTGTATCTTCTTCCGTGACGTCAGGTCATCAGGGGTATAAAACATATAGCCGACGTCATTACATCAGTTTTTTCTTGCCCCAGATGTCAGGTGCCCCCCTAATGGGAAGCAATTAAATCTATAAATATACAAGGTTATACCTCAAGCAAAAAAGCAAATACACCAAAAAACTTTTAAGCACTGAAAAGGAGAAAAGAGGTATAGCCAAAAGAAGTCAGGGGGCTGGAGGGAGGGTAACCAGGACTGCAACAGTGAATACACTCGAACATCTACATTTATGGTAAGTGTACACAACTACTATGTTCTTCGTGTTTCACTGTTACAGTCATTACATTTGGGTAGATTCCCAAAGCTAACGATGGGAGGAGAAATTTAGATATCATTAGGACCAGCTATAAGGCCCTGCAAAACTGCAGTGGCAAAGCCAGCTCTGGATTTAGAGAAAATTGGCAAATGGTAATGCTTGGAGAAAGTATGTACAGAACTCCAGGTAGCAGCTTCTAGGATGTCCCTGGTAGGTATGCCTCTGAGAAAGGCTGTAGAGGTAGATGCAGCCCGGGGTGAGTGGGGTCTGATCCCCTGTGGGATAGGTTTTCCATGGTGCTTATAGCAGAAATTAATGCAATGACCTATCCATTTGGAGATGGTTCGCTTTGAAATAGCCTTCCCCAGCGTCCCTGCAGCAAATGCCACCAGCAGTTGTTCAGATTTCCTTTGAGGTTTAGACCTGTCCAAGTAGAATCCAAGTTGTCTGTCCACATCTAAGGAGTGCAGTACCCATTCCCCTTTGTTCTGTGGATTAGGAAAGAAGGCTGGCAAATGAATGGACTGATTAAAGGCCATGCTGGATACCATCTTTGGTATGAAAGAAGGATTGGTCCTGAGGGACACCCCTTCCGCATGAAAGATAATGATGCTCCACTACCATAAGGGCCTGTAATTCAGATACCCTTCTTGCTGAAGTGATGGCTAAAAGGGAAGCTGTTTTCCAAGAAAGGAATTTTAAAGTTGCAGTAGCAGCTGGCTCAAAAGGAAGAAGGGTGAGTTTCTCCAATACAAAGTTAAGGTCCCAGGCTGGAGCTGGAGTTGGAGCTCTCCTGGGTGGTCTTAAATTTTTGGCCCCTCTGAGGAACTGCTTGAGCAGTGGAAGAGAGAAGAGGGGAGGTTCTGTGTTATAAAGAGCTGAAATGACTGTGGTGTGAATTTTTATTGAGGAAAAAGACAGGGCCTTGTGAAGCATCTCAGTTAAGTATTGTAAAATCTGAGTTAAATTGGGCACTGCTGTGCTCATCCCTTTTGATTGGTTCCAGGCACAGAATCTTTTCCATTTTTCAGCACAAGATTTTCTAGTACTAGGCCTTCTTGCCTCTAAAATGACATCCATCATTGGTTTACTGAGGGATGGTAAAGGAGAGCTTAGGTAATTAGCCAGGCTGCTAGGTTCAGTGTTTGAATCTGAGGGTGCAGAATCTGGTTCTCCTGCTGAGACAGCAGGGTAGGAGTCTGAAGCAGGTGCCATGGGCCCAACAGTGACACATTGTGCAGGAGGGGGTACCAGTATTGGTGTGGTCAGGCTGGTGCAATCAAAATCATCCTTGGTTTGTCTTGTTTGATCTTTAGTAGTACTTTGGAGAGCAGAGGCAGAGGAGGAAAGGCATAAACTGATAGGTTTTTCCAGCTGAAGGACAGAGCATCCACTTTCCAAGCTTGTCTGTGGGGAGTCCTTGTGCAAAATGTTTCCAAGTGATAGTTCTGGGGGGAGGCAAACAAGTCTATATCTGGGCTCCCCCATTTGCTTGTCAACATGTTGAAAATCTTTGGTTCCAGTTTCCACTCCTGTGGGTCCATGAGGTTTCTGCTTAGTCTGCCAGTGTATTTAGTTTTCCTGGCAGGAATTGAGCTTGTAGATGTACTTGGTAGCTCGAGGCTGTGTACCACAATGTCATGGCTAGTCTGCAGAGGGGGTAAGAATGTATACCCCCCTGCTTGTTTATGTACCACATAACAGTGGTGTTCAGTCTTTACCTTTAATTGTCCTGGAAGAATGTGGTCCTTGAAGGCTGTTAGAGCATTCTGTATAGCTGACATTACTTTATGAATGATGTGACGGGTCATTTGAATTGGGTTCCATTTGCCCTGAATGCACTTCCCTGCCAGGTGCGCCCCCCATGCATAGTCTGATGCATCTGTTGTTAGGATTTGGGCGGCAGGGGGTAGTGTGAATGGTAGCCCCTTGTTTTGGTGGCAGGCCTCTGCCCACCAAAGGAACACAAGGCATAGACAAGGAATGATAGGAATCATTGCTTCTAGATCCTGAGGATGTTGACACCATAGGCTTTTTAGATACTACTGTAGTTTCCACATATGCAGTCTTGCATATGGAATTAGAAGAATACAGGAGGCCATGAACCCCAAGGCTTGTAGTATTTGCCTTGCAGATAGCAGGACTTTTGTGGCCACTTGTTTGAAGTAGGCTGTCAAGTGAATTTGTTTCTCTGGCGTGAAGAAAACTACCTGTGAAGTTGTATTCCAGCTTGCTCCCAGGAATATAATTTGTTGACAGGGTTACCAGGTGTATATTATTTTCATTTATGTTGTACCCCAGACAAGTTAGCACCCTTTGTACAAAAGCCAGATGATTCAAAATATGTCATGGTTTTCTGCCTGAATTAGACAATCGTCCAGGTATTGGCATATTTGAATATTTCTTTGCCTGCAAAATGCAATGACTGGAGCTAAGCACTTTGTGAATACCCTAGGTGCAGCAGATAAGCCAAAGGGCAGTGCAGAGAACTGATAGTGCATGTAGCCTACTTTGAAACGTAGGTCTCTTCTGCAAAATTCCCTGATTGGGATGTGCAGGTATCCTTCCTTTAAATGTAGTGTTGCCAACCAGGCATCTTTGCTTAGCACAGGAAACAACCGGTGAAGAGTCAGCATCTAGAATTTTGGAATCATCAAAAAGGTGTTTAGAGTAGGCAGGTCCAGGATAGGACGCCATGAATTGTCTTTTCTGGGTACCAGGAAAAATCTCGAGTAGAAACCTTGTCCCTTTTCCTCTTCTGGTACCAAATGAATAGCCCCTATGCTTAAGAGAGAGAGTACTTGGCTTTTGGGCCTCTGCCCACTGATTTGGAGGTAGATCTGGCCAACCGCTTGGAGTTGGTAACGTGTGGAAGTGAAATCTGTATCCTTGGGACACTATATTTAAAACCGATTTGTCCTGCGTAATGAGTCCTCAGTTCTTTGCATGAAGTGCAATCTTTCCCCCCAAAGGGGCAGACAGTTGAGAAGTGCTTGGAAGTTTTAAAAATAAGTCATTGAGGCAGATTACCGTGGGGGGGGGGGGGAGTTTTATTACTCCCAAATTTGGAAGTGGAGACCCCCCACTGCTTAGTCCTGTGCATCCCCTAGGACTGAAGCCTGGGTGCTCTGCTGGATCTGGGTTTGGACTGAGAAGGTCTGGGAGATGTAGGAAAGGACCAATTCTTAGAAGGCCAATGCCTACTAAATCTTGGAGGTTGTACGAGTAAAAAATCTTTAATAGTTTGCATAGATTTAGCTGTTTCCTCCATCTTTTTAAGAATTTCCTCTTCCTTGTTGCCAATCAGACTGTCCTGATTTAAGAGAGTATCCAGTAATTTCCCTTTAACATGATCTGACAAGGATTGCTCCTTAAGCCAAGCATGCCTTCTAAGAACAGATCCAGTTACCGCAGCCCTGCAAGATGCCTCTAGCGAATCAAAACCACATTGCAATGTACGTTTACCAACTTGTTCAGCAGAATGCATAAAATCCTGTAAATCCTTATTTTCAGCACAATCAGGAATCAACATAATTTTCTGTTTAAGCAATCCAATAATATGCAGCTCATACTTTAACATATGAAACTGGCAATTCAAGGCCCTAATGGCCAAAGTTGCAGAAGTGTATACCTTTTTACCTCATCTATCCAGTGCCCTGCAGTCTCTATCAGAGGGGGTAGAATTTTGGCAGTAGTAGCTTTAATGCCCTTGGGTCCCTGCAAAACGGTTTCAGGATCCGCAGTAGGATTTTTGAAAAGGAACTTGTGAGAGCCAGGAACCCTGTAATATCTATCAGGTTTACTGGAAGGAAGAGGTAAAGAGTCAGGGCCCATGCTAGATTCCGAAAAGGCATCATCAACAATGTCCAGTACAGGAGGTATAGCTAAAGGCCTGTGCTGGGGCAGGAGTAAGAAATCCCTAAGCCTCTTTTTAGTATCAGAGAAATCCTGACTTTCCCAACAAAAAAAACTCCCTGAGAGTATGCAAGGTTTCACCAAAAGAGAAATCCTCTGGGGGGAGGGGGAGCAGAGTCTTCAGCATCAGAATGCTGATAGGTAGATAAGGGTAAATCCTGGTCATCAGAGGAAACAGAAATTTCAGAATCCTGGTCAGAAGTATCATAAGCAAACTCAGTCCTAGGTCTCGTAGAGGGGGTGGGTGGGCTTCCCCTGATTAAAGTATTAAGGTCTTCAGTCATTCTTATCATTTGTTTTTTTAGGCATAGAGGCCTGACCATGCAGTCAGGGCATCAGTTTTCTAGGCATGGTTTGAGTTTTAGGCCTTGAAGAAGAAGATGGCGTTGGTTTAATATGCAAGTCAGTAGGCCTGAATACACCCTCAGAAGCCGGTGCCTGCACAGCGGCTCCGGACCCATCCAAGGTAGACACATCCACAGGTTCCACAGGTGAAGTATCTCACGGCATACTGGACTCCGAATGGGTCTCAGTAGAGGCCTGCAAATCTGAAGTAGTGGGTATCAGGGGCTACGAAAGCGCCTCACTGAGTACCGGCGAACTGGGCGGGCTGTCTCTGCCTTTAGCTTTGCATTTTTTCGGAATGTCGGTAGTCGGATGGCTTACCAAAGACATATCGATAACTGAACCGAGCACCAAAAAATTTAGAAGTGCAAATATACAGACGATGGATAGTTTGTGGTTTAAATAAGGCACAAAACCGAAAGCGAGGTACGGCGTGGTCAGGGCATAGGCAAGGAATACAGTACGAATTAAAATCTTTAGGAGGTATTTGCTTTCCACAAGAAATGCAATTATTTACTTTTACTGACATCGGTTTAGAGCAAGAAAAAGTTTCCCCAACGGGGTACTTAGTTGAAGACTTCGGTTCTAAAACTCGAAAACGAAAATTTCAGTAGTTGGCTGACCGGCACTTGCGAACTGCTTCTGCTTCATGCACCGCATGGCAAGAAAGACTGATGTAATGACGTCGGCTGCATGTTTTATACCCCTGATGACCTGATGTCACAGAAGAAAAGACAGCAACCGACGTAGTACCCAAGACTTTGTTAATCAGGCCGACTGAGGGCTCCTGCAAGCAGATAACCCAAATGTAATGACTGCAACAGTGAAACACGAAGAACATCTTTAAATAAATATTCAGATGAGGTGGTAAAGCTGCAAAAATCAGAGGCTGAAATGAAGGAAAGGCTGGCTGAATAAGACACCGGTCAGAAAGTGACATTTAAAAAATAATAGAATTTGATGACAGAGCACATAGGGAAAAACCTGAGATTTTCAGCTATACCAGAGAAGCTGGAAGGAAGAGACTGCATTAATTTTATGAAAACACAACCAAGCAACTGGACTGGTATTCCACAGCATTTGTTAGATGAAAGGGCACATCGTGTGTATGCTCTAACCCTGCCTATGACAAAGCAACCTAGACCTTTAATAGTAAAAATGCAATCCTACCAGCAGAAGGTGTTGATTCTGACAAAACTATGGCAGAAGGACAAAATACTAAAAGTGGGAGACAGCAGAGTGTTTGTGGAGATTGATTACTCATTGTATACCAGGCAGAAGAGGAGTAAATTTGTTCCACTTTTCAGGGAATGTCAAGATGCAGGTGTGAAATTCAAATTGCTGTACCCAGCTGTCTTCAAGATATTCTTCCCTGGAGGGACAAAATAATTTTTTGATAAAATACATGCTAAAGAGGAAATACAAAAATGTGCCCAGAAGGAGATTTTGCTTCTTGTTATTCTGGTAATAAAGACCGCAGAGAGACTGTACTTGTGAAATCTTTTCCACTAATTCAACGGAAAATGTTGGAGAGAAGAAAGGGAGCACAAGAATTGACTAGAAGAATGGAGAGTACACTGGAAATCAAGCAGAGACAGGATTTGGGAGATGGAGATGAACACTAATAAAGCCAGTAACTTAATGTGGGACTACAAAATAATATTTGTGAAACCTGACAGAGCAAGAAAATATGGAAATACTGTACTTTCTCAGAATTTATTGGACTTATGGGGGACTTTGAAGTGTCTGCCCTACTTAATGTCATTAATGTTCAGAAAAAAGCTTTGTGGAGGGAAGACAGGAAAGAACATTAACTGTAAGTAAAGAAAACATGGTTTTCCTAATTGTACTATTTTTGTGGTGTATGGTTTTCTCTGCATGCTATAAAGTAATATTTTCTCAGTTATGTTTAGTGTAATGGGGCTGTAAATAGGTGCAGCCGTTCTCCCCACCTTCTTTCTCCCTTCTCTTTCTTCTTGTTTAGTTTTAAAATGTAGGCACACTGCAATGTAAAAAGAAAAGCCTTGTTATAGAGCATGACAAAAGAAAAATTAATCTGTTTTTTCTCATTTTTGCATGGGGGAATAACTGCTTGTAACATGTTTTGGGAGAAAGCGAGTTAAATGAAAAGGAATATTGAACATTATGAGGCTTTTTTCTAGCAAATAAATGTATGCTTAGAAGTAATTCTGTATCTGGCCCTCATGTCTCCATGGAAAGAATCTGATAAAGAGAAATTGACTGTGGTTCTCATGTCTCCATGGAGACAATCTAACAAAGAGAAATTGGTTGCAGTCTGGTGGAGATTGATTGGCTGGGAAAAAAAGAAAAGAAACTGGCTAGGAGATGATGTTTTCTGAAAGAATCCAGAGGTTTCCACAGCTGGAAGTGCTATAAAGATGAGACAAAATCAGTTAGCACTTAGTAGAAGCACAGGTTGCACCATGCAACATAGCATGGATAACCTTTCTTTTATGTTAACTCAAGTCTATGAGTGTAGCTGTCAGTTTCCGACATGTGTTCCTATTAAGAGGGTAAAAACTTTGAAGATGTACATAGATTTGTGTATTGGTATTAAATTAACAGGTTTTAGAAGGGTATTGGGTGTTTGTTTTGTTTGAGGGCTTTCAATAAAATAGGATTTGTAATATGTGACATAGGCTCAAATATATACAAGAAACTATATAAAAGATCAACCTGCCAAACAATGCACGCATGTAACAAAGGCTGGAACTAGACATTTAACCAAAAAGGTTTTACACACAAAAGGTGGGAATAACTTTTTAATACAATAACCCTTTCTATACGGTCTTTAAATGTCAATTGTCTCACACATGAATACAAAAAAGAAAGAACAGAGAAAGTACAGTTTTGTACCTACCATAAATGTAGATGTCCGAACTGGATAGCATCTGCAGTCATAACAACTGGGTTGTCCTGTCGTCAGGCAGCCCTTCAGTCGGCCGGATTCCAAAGTCCGGGTCCGGCTTCGGCTGATGTCGCACTTCACCCGACGTCATCTCTGTTGGTCTTCGGGTATAAAGGCATCAGCCGACGCCATTTTCCTCAGTGTTTCTTGCCCCAGATGCCAGTAGCCCTCTTGAAGGCTAAAATTTGGATAGATGCCAATGTTTCCAAAAAGATAGAGGTAAACACAAAAATAAGCATGTATGTACATATATACAAACAAATACACCATAAAAGACTCCCCCCCACCAGCTAGCTATTAGGAGGGTAAACACCCTAGGAGTACCACAGAGGGAAGGAGGGAGGGTAATCCTGACTGCAGATGCTATCCAGTTCGGACATCTACATTTATGGTAGGTACAAAACTGTACTATGTCCTTCATGGATGCATCTGCAGTCATAACAACTGGGTAGAATACCATAGCCAACTACGGGAGGAGGATAAAACTAGATTATGGTGTGTTTAGGATCCCTTGCAGTACAGCAGTGGCAAACCCTGCTCGGGATCTGGAATATAGAGGCAAGTTATAATGCTTGGCAAATGTATGCACGGAGGTCCAAGTAGCCGCCTCAATAATGTCTTTGGTTGCCACTCCTCGTAAGAAGGCTGTGGTAGTGGCTGTTGCCCTTGTAGAATGAGGTCTTATGTTCTGTGGAATTGGTTTTCCATGGAAGGAGTAACAGAATCGTATGCAAGTTCCTATCCATTTGGAGATTGTCTGTTTGGAAATGGCTTTTCCTTCCCGTCCTGTTGCATAGGCTACCAAAAGTTGGTCAGTCTTTCTGCTACTTTTTGTTCTGTCCAAGTAGTAGCGTAGCTGTCTATGTACATCCAAGGTATGCAGTATTCTTTCCCCTCTGTTTTGTGGGTTGGGAAAGAAGGTAGGTAGGTGGATTGCCTGGTTTAAAGACACTCTGGATACTACCTTAGGCATAAATGTAGGGTTAGTCCTCATGGACACACTATCTTGGTGGAAGATTAGGAAGGGTTGCACTGCCATTAAGGCCTGTAGTTCTGAAACCCTCCTTGCTGAAGTAATTGCCAGTAGGAAAGCAGTTTTCCATGACAAGTGTTGAAGGTCTGCTGTTGCTGCTGGTTCAAAGGGTGATAGTGTCAACTTTTCTAGCACAAAGTTTAAGTCCCAAGCTGGTAATGGTGGTTTCCCTTGGAGGTTTTACATTCTTGATTCCTCTGAGGAACTGCCTGAGCAAAGGGTGCTTGAAAAAACAGGTGGATCAAAGCTGTATTCTGCTGAAATAGCTGATGCATGTATCTTGATGGAGGAGTAGGACAGGCCTGAATGAAGAAGTTCGGCCAGATACTCCAGAATGTTAGGCATATCTATGTTTGACACATCTTTTCCTCTTTCAGTACTCCAAATGACAAACCTTTTCCATTTTCCAGCATAGTTCCTTCTTGTTGAAGGTCTGCGTGCTTCAAGAATAATGTCTTTAACTCTTTGGGAAAGTTCTGGATTAGCTGCTGCTATGTGATGTTCCATGCAGTCAGTTGCAACGCTTGTAGGTTTGAATGTATGATGCTGTAGTTGTTCTGTGTTTACATCATAGGCATCACGGGTATTGGCCACATATTGTTCCGAGACATGCTCCTCAGCAGTGGGTACCAGTGTTGTCTTGGCCAGTTTGGAGCTATCAGGATTATCCTTGGGCGTTCTTCCTTGATTTTTAGTAATACCTTGTGTATCAAGGGAAGAGGTGGGAATGCATATACTGTTAGGCCTTTCCAGCTGAAGGAGAGCGAATCCACTTTCCATGCTAGTGGGTGGAATGTCCTTGTGCAGAATTTTTGAGCTGGTGATTGAGAGGTGATGCGAATAGATCTATCTGAGGCATTCCCCATTTCTTTGAGATGGTCTTGAAGATGTCCGGGTGCAGCTTCCATTCGTGGGCATCCGATGTGGTTCTGCTTAATATGTCTGCTAGAGTATTTTCTTTTCCGGTACAAATATTGCCTGTAACTGGATGTTGTAGCTGAGTGCCAGGTTCCACAGTTCCAAAGTCATTCTGCATAGGGGTATGAATGAGTGCCTCCTTGTTTGTTGATGTACCACATGACTGTGGTGTTGTCTGTCCTTATCATCAACTGGCCCTCTTTGAGAAATGGTCTGAACTTTTGGATTGCCAGTTTTACTGCCAGCATTTCTTTTAGGTTGATGTGCAGGTGAAGTTGATCCTGTGTCCACAATCCTTGCACGCATTTGTCCAGCATGTGGGCCCGCATCCTAGGTCTGAAGCGTCTGTTGTGATGGTCTGGCTTGCTTGACATCTGCGAAAGGGTAGCCCTGGGTTTGACTGGCATGCCTGAGCCCACCATAGAAACTCCTGTTTTAAGCATGGAATTAGTGGGATTTCTGTTTCTAGGCTGTGTCTGTGTTGGGACCATAAATTCTTTAGGTACCACTGTAGTTTTCTCATATGTAGTCTGGCAAGTGGGACCAAGATTATGCATGATGCCATGAAGCCCAAGGCCTGCAGTACTTTTCTTGCTGTTAACTTGTTCAGTTTTGTTAGTGCCAAGAAGTAAAGAGGGAGTTCTTTTGTTTTTCTGTAGTTAGGAATGCCATTTGTTTTACTGTGTCCAATTCAGCCCAAGAATGTCCTTGTTTGGGATGGTATCAGCCTTGACTTTTGTAAATTGACTGTGTATCCCAGTGCTTGTAGCAAGTAAATGACCCTTTGTAAATCTGTTGTCAGCTTGCTTTTGTTGTCCCCTTGTAGCAGGCAGTCGTCCAGGTATGGGTAAATTTGAATTCCTGTAGTCTGCAATGGGCGATTACTGATGCCAGGCATTTTGTGAATACTCTGGGCGCAGTAGATAAGCCAAAGGGCAATGCTGAGAATTGATAGTGCTCTGATCCTGCAAGAAATCTGAGGTATCTTCTGCAGATTGGTCGAATGGGGACGTGCAGGTATGCCTCCTTGAGATCTAGAGTTACCAGCCAACACTCCTTGCCCAGCATGGGAAGAAGTTGCTGTAGGGTCAGCATTTTGAATTTTGGGACAATGATGTATGTATTTAAGGTGGACAGGTCGAGAATAGGTCTCCAACTTTTTTCCTTTCTTGGAACTAGGAATAGTCTGGAGTAGAACCCCTTTCCTTGCTCTGCTGTTGGCACTCTTTCCACAGCTCTCATGTTTGCTAACTGCATTATCTGTTGTAGAGCCTCTGTTTTTTGATTTGGAGGTAGATTTGGCATTCCTCTTTTGACTGGTAAAGTGTGGAAGTGGAACCGGTAACCTTGATTTATGGTTTGTAAAATCCACTTGTCTTTTGTTATATATTGCCAGTTCTTTGAAAATAAAGTTAACTTGCCGCCTAGAGGAGCTGCTATTTGTTCCCTGGTAGGCGGATTTAGGGTTAAGTCACTGTGGTTGTGTTGTTGTAGTGGCAGTGGTTGTGTCTGTGCCTCTGTTGTTACCTTGCCACTGTCGTCCTCTGTAGGCACCTCCTCTGGATTGGTTTCTGCCTCTGGAACGTCTATTCCTGCCCCTTTGGGATCTTGTGGAGTCAGGAAAGGACCAATTTTTGGCAGGCCAGTTTCTGCTAAACCTTGGTGGTTGAACCTGCAAGAAATCTTTAACCGTTTGAACAGATTTTGCCTTTTCTTCCATTTTCTTCATAACCTGCTGGGCAGGTGTACCAAACAAACTTGTCTTATCCATAGGAGCATCTAGTAACTTAGCTTTAACATGATCCGGTAAAGCTTGCTCCTTTAGCCATGCATGCCTTCTTATCACTGTGCCAGTCATGGCTGATCTAAATGAAGCCTCCAGTGCATCATAGCCACATTTTAAGGAATGGTTACTAACCTGTTGTATGTTATTTACCATTTCTAATACATATTTCTTATCAAGAGATTCATCAGTGGTTAGCTTTTTTGTTAACTGATCAAGCATAAACTCTTGGTATTGTATCATGTGAAACTGACAGTTTAAAGCTCTAGCTGAGAGAGTAGCTGAAGTGTAGACCTTTTTGCCCCATCTGTCTAATGACCTTGCTTCCCTTTCAGAAGGAATAGGGTTTTTAGCTATGGTCGGGGCTACTGCCTTGGGACCCTGGGATATAGTTTGGGATCTGCAAGTGGGGCCTTGTAAAGGTGGTGATGAGTGTCTGGTACCCTGTAAAACCTGTCTGGTTTGGCAGGGGCTGGAGGTAAAGAATCTGGTGCGGAGCAGACATCATTGAAAGCATCATCCACCACAGAGAGAACAGGAGGTATAGCTAAGGGCCTGTGCTGTGGAAGGTGCAGAAAGGTCCTAAGTCTTTTCTGGAGTCTGAAAAATCCTGTTGCTGCCATTGGAACTGCTCGCATGGCATGTAAAGTTTCCCCAAAGGAGAATTCTTCTGGTGGGGAAGCAGCTGGAATGGATTCTTCAGCATCTGAGTCTTCAAAATTGGAGAAAGGAGCCCTGGCTGGTCAGTTACGTCTGATTCATCGGCAGAATCATCAGAGGACACTGGCTCAGGGGGCTCTGCCCTAGGTCTCTTCTCTGGGGGCTGAGAGGCCCTGTCTGGGTGAGATTGAGATCCTCTAATTAATGAAATTAAATCTTCTGCCAGAGTAAGCATTTGAGAACTAGAGGAGGGCCTGGTTGTAGGGGGTTTAACAGGCACTGTTTTAGTAGTCTTGGCTGCTTTAGCCCTGGCAAAGGCCTTAATGGACATGGCTGCTGGAGGCCTAGCAGCACCACGTGCTGGGGTAGAGACATCCAAGGGAATGGTGTCTGATAAGTCAGTGGCAACCACCGTAGTGGATAAAATTTCTGAGGCCGATTCAAGAGTGGTAGCAGGGCCTCAGTTGTAGAGATAGATTCAGCTGTACTTTGATCAGTTTTCTCGGTTTCGCCGAAACCGAGACACTCATGTTTGCTTAACCATGGTTCCGGCGATAACCCTGGACCGCGAGTGTCGGTCTTTATCTTTGCGTTTTTTGGCAGATTGGGTAGTCGGAGGATCCGGCGGCATAATGTACGCAAAATCAGAACCGAAAAACTGTTCAGCAAACTCCGACCGGCGCCTAAGCGTTCGTCGGTTGAAAGAAGCACAGGCGAACAGGCTGCTACGTGGCTGGGCCTAAACAAGGCAGACAGCAACAGTGCAAATCCTTAGGAGGTATTTGTTTCCCACAGGTTAAACAATTATTAACTTTTTCTGACATCGGATGAGGCAAGAAAGAGTCCCAACGGGTACTTAGCTTTAGAAGTCTTCAAGTAGTATTCGGTAGAAGTAATCTCTGGATCCGACCGACCGGCACTTGCGAACAGCTTCTGCTTGCGCCACGGCAAGAAAGACTGAGGAAAATGGCGTCGGCTGATGCCTTTATACCCGAAGACCAACAGAGATGACGTCGGGTGAAGTGCGACATCAGCCGAAGCCGGACCCGGACTTTGGAATCCGGCCGACTGAAGGGCTGCCTGACGACAGGACAACCCAGTTGTTATGACTGCAGATGCATCCATGAAGGACATCTATATTAAATTGTAGACTGCAAAAAGCTATGTTACAGCAGACACACACAAAGAACTGAACATGTGAATTTGATAAAGAAAAGTTTTCAGGGTGGTTATACAGAAGAATATCTGGGACAAAGAAAAAGAGTACTTGTATCAAATGCAAGAGGAGCTCCAATAGTGACAGGATACGATAAAAAAGATAATGGCAGATTTGTAGTGCTAAGGGGCTACTGGCAAGGGAGGAGGATTACAATGACATGTATTTATATTCCACCTAAAACTGCTACAATGGAGCTTAAGATAATTCTGGGAGAAATAATCAGTTTTCAGCAAGGACTATTACTTATAGGTGGGGACTGGAATTTGATTTGTGGCAGTGAAGATGTGTCTGGGGAGCCCAGAACGGAAAATATAACAAAGGAGGGTAGGTTTTTGAAGAAATTTATGAAAATATTTGGCATGGAAGATGTGAATTCAGTAACAGGAGTTCAGAGTGAATTTACATATTATTCCCAGAGATATAAAAACTGGGCTAGGCTTGACAGAATTTACATTTCACAGGAATGTGTACATTTAATTGAAGGTACACACCCAATAACTATTCCAGATTCCATGGGCCAAGAAGAACTAAAAAACGGTAATAAAATAAAAATGAGAAAATGGCACTTTCCCACCCATCTGTTGAAAAGGGAGGAATTTAAGGAATGGGTAGTGGAGATTCTTTAGGAGCTATTCTACAGGATATAAATTACTTCTGAAAATATAACTAAGGAGTGGGATAAAATGAAGGTGGAGTTTAAAAATAGGGTGAAAATAAAAGAAAGAGAGCTATGGTTAAGAAGCAAAGAGAATTATTTAGACTGACAAATGTTAAAGCACTGCAAAATAGGGGGAATCTCACAGAACACGAAGAGGATAAACTGCAGAATACCAAGCAGATAAATAAGGGACTACATGAGTTTAGAAAGACTGCTGTTAAGCAACTGTTTTTTTTGACAATAACACAAGAGCACAAACTTTTAGCACAACTCAGGCAACAAAAAGTAGAATGGGCTGTCACCAAGCATAGGGAGCCTGTAACAAGGAAGGTAACAAGAAATCCTGCAGAGATATTAGAAATATTTTGGAAATTCTATAAAGCAGAGAAATACAGAAATCAAGAAACGTTACAAATGGAATGTTTATGGAATCATTAAATATGCCACGGTTAGAGGTAGATGAGGCTCAATTACTAATGGTTAGGATAGGAAGAGAGGAGATAACAATTGTGATATATAACCAATTTACAGAAAGTCCCAAGGAATAGATGGTTTTGCTGTGGAAGTTTGGAAGCTAGGAGGGAAAAACTGATAACGTTCTGGAATGTTTTGTTTAACAGTATTTTAAGAGGAGGAGAAGTACCAATATCCTGGAAGAAAGCAGTGGTAGCTGTAATACCTAGAGAGAGTGAAGATGTATCAAATCCAGCTTCAAACAGGCCCTAATACTAAATACTAAACCATGGTTATAAAGTGTTCATGTCTATAATGGCTAAAAGAATGGCAAAAATAATGCCAAAAATTAACAGATATGGATCAGTGCGTTTTTGCAGAGAGGAGGCAAACATTTGACATTAACAGAACACTGATGATCCAGAGGAAAGCAGAATATAAGTGTATATATATATATATATATATATATATATATATAGATATAGATATATATATATATATATATAGATATAGATATATATATATATATATATATATATATATATGGATTCACTTTATAATTTCGAAATACTGAATTTCAGCATTTTGAAATCATAAAGTCGAACATTCATAATCCCTACAGCACACAATCGCGAAACACACAATCATGAACACATACACACCATACACTACACAACACATACATTGTCCAACCCACACTACAACAAACAAAACACACAAACACAAAAACACAAACAAACAAACCTACACTATATTTAAGCGGGGGGGGGCAAGCATGTTGGCACCCCCCACACCCCCTACTTATATATACTAACTCCGGGATCACACAGAGACAAAAAAGGAAATACACCCACACATTTCACAGTCTCTCGCACACACACAAACATCACACATATACATACATCAACACATCCAACAGTTACACACATTCAGATACACTCAAACTCCCACAGAAAACCCTTACAAAACACTCACTTACCTTCAATTGCACCTACATCCATACACGATACACTCCCAACACTGCACGCCACATACTGTAAGCCATAACTGCAAATTTGAGATAGTAGAATTCGTGATTATGCACTTTCGTGATTTTGGGTTTTCAACTTTAAGATTTCGAAAAACTGAAATTCAGTATTTTGAAATTATAAAGTGAACCCATATATATATATATATATATATATATATATATATATATATATATATATATATATATATATATGTATAAACTTTCTCACACATCTATATACAAGCAAGAAAAATAGTGGCCCCAATGTGGTACATAACTCTTGATTCTCTTAAGTCACAGGCCTGTGCCAATATCAGATTGCAACATGCTCTCTCGAAGTGAAATTTAAACTGTAAAAAAGAGCTGTAGATGGTGTAGTTAAGTAGACACATCTGAAGTAAGGGATAAGTCCAACCATGGAGGGAGGGAAGAAGGCCTCTCAGTTTTAAAAATCAGGCTACACATCAGACTCCACCTGCACAAGAGATCCCTTTAAGTTATGACTACAACAGCAGATACCCATGAAGAACATTGTAAGGGCCACCACTAGGGTGGGCTCAGAAAGGAACACAAAAAAGACATCATACTTTTTACCCAGAAGTATCCCATAAAGGCAGAGTCTGCATAGGTACTGACATGATACCCCTCTAAAACAAAGACTAGGTCATATTAGGGATTTGGACACCTTCACTGACAATGGACTATCTTTTGACCACCACGTGACCATGTTACTAGGAAAATCCTTTTATCCTGCCAGACTAATCACCAAATTATCTTCCTGATCCAAGGAAGGCATTGCCCTGTCTAGTAATTCTTAATCAAACCAATAATAGCATATAATGCCCCTTTGGTATACACTTGGCTAGGCATATGACTCGAGAGACCACAGCATTTCCCTACCAAAAAAGGATCAAAGGCATGTCCTCTCCTAAGAACCCTAACCACCTTAAAGTGCTCTCAGTCTTTTCCATTTCCTAAAGACGACTAAAACGAGATATCTGCATTGACTACAAGCCTCATAAAATCTGTTCCTGTGTAATCTCCTACACATCCAGAAATTGAGTATCACCCAGAACACCCACTCAAGAGACTCAAACTTCCACTGAAACATGATTAGGACCTGTTGAAGGGATAGATATCTTTCAAAGAAAATACTTGTTATGGAACAGTCGCCCTGTATAGATTACGCAGATTACAATGTTGGCCTCAATGCCAAAAAATTTTACCCTCCCTCATTTGGCAGACCCCTTCCCCTCACTGATGTCTGGACATCTGTGGAAGCAATGAGTCATCAGCTGGCTCTCAAAGGTCCTATTACCTTGTAGGTTAGAATAATGCACTCTATTAAAGGGGGATGGTTGGATGCAAGAGAATGAGAGTGTAGAATGGGACAAATATGACGGACAGGGAGCCCACCCGAAACCCCTAGGATCACCACATGAGAGATAAGAGGGGTAGGAAGGAGGTAAAGGGCACTGTTACAGTGACCTACTCAAGCATATACAATTATGTTACGTTACTAACAACTGTACTATGTTCTTTTGGTCACTGCTGCAGTACTGAGTTTTGGAAATACTCTCAAAGATGAATCAGAAGAGGTGGTTGATAGACATTTGGAGCAGAAGAAACAAGGCTATGCAAGAAGGCAGAGATAAATCCAGCTTTGGCAGTTGCTACAGTATTGTAATGCTTGATAAAGGTATGCACAGAAGACCAAGAAGTTGCTTCACGAATAGACTGCATAGTGAGACCCTTAAAGATGGTTGTGGCGGCTGCTTTTGCACTGGTGGAATGGGCGCTAATGTGTACTGGAACTTGCTTGTAATGAGGACAGTAGCAGAAAGCAATGTGACATGTAAACAGCTGCACTGAGGCTGCCACACCTACCAGAAGGAAACTCAAATCTAAAATCAAAAACAAACCCCGCTGGTGGAATCCTCACCTTAGCAGGGTATACAGCAAAAGAAAAAAGTCATGACCAAAATCAGAAAGAGCAACTCTCATTGCAAGAGCTCTTTGATAAAAATAAACAAGGAACTACAATGTTTAACAAATCCAGCAAGGCCAATTACGAGATAAGGACTGCCTTCCAGGTGAAGGATAATCACAAGGCCTTCAACTGTCTCAGAACCTTAATGGTTAACACTCAGCAGTGTGCAGAACTGGCCATAAATGGCACAACCTTCACTGACCACACTGACCCAGTTAATCTACTGGCTGACAAATTTAGCTCTAACTATACCCTCTTCTCCCTTCTCCCCCACTACCCCAGTGAAATCCCTTCTATCATATACCCTCAACTACCAACAGGGTGCAGGTCCTGCTGGCGCTCTTCAAGGCCAAAAGCACTGCTTCAACGATAGTACCTCTGGAGCCTCCTGAACAGTGCAAAACATGACCTAACAGGACCACTTGAGGTGCTCTTCAGCTACAGCCTCAAAACAGGACACAAGCCAGGTGAATGGAGGGTCACAATGGTCATTCCTTTCATAAGGATGGACCATCAACTGATCCCAGGAACTACAAACCCAGTCTGACAGGCCTAATATGCAAATCCATAGAACAAATAATCATGTAAAGGATCAACAACGACATTGACAACCTACAGACATTGGACCCATTCCAGTTTGACTTTCTTAAGGGAAGGTCTTGCCTACTCAACTATGTGGACTCCTTAGAGAGGGTCACCAAACCTACGGATGTGTGTGTGTGTGGGGGGGTGCATACCGCAAACCATGACCTAGCCAAGGTGTTCGATACAGTACTCCACTTGGGTATTATTGACAAACTCGCAGAATTAGGCAAAAATCCCTATATCACTCGCTGGATTGCTGGCTGCCTCACAGGTAGGATCCAAGCGGTCAGGATTGGTAAGACCACCTCAACTAGGAGAGTGGTCACCAGCAGAGTACTCCAAGGCTCTGTGTTGGGTTCACTTATGTTTGGCATCTACTTCTCAGAAATCAAAGCAAATATCAAAGGCCTCCGGTACACCGAGTTTGTAAATGACTGTAAAGTGGAAATTATCATAGATTCTCCCCTTACAAGAGGGTCTTAACACAAACAAATAACAGATGCCAAAGCCACAGATTAAATCTCAATGTGAAGAAATACATTAGAGTGCCCTTTGGGAAGCAGTCCACTCAAATCAATTATTCCATTGCTAAAACTCCCTTTAGAGTTGACAAGGTGGTTAGAGACTGAGGAACATATGTAGACCGTAATCTGGCTTTTGACCAATACATAGTTAAGACAGTAATAAAAACATTCTATGTTACTCGACTAATAAGCAAGGGTATGGCATCTAGCTCCAAGGAAATTATAGTACTACTCTATTCACCGCCTATCAGACCCATCACTGCATACACTGCCCTCTTTGGCATGTACTTAAGCAGGCACTTGCAACAGCTGGAATGCCCACAGAGGTTCCTCACTAGGAGGATCCAGAGTATGAATACCCTGTTTTACACAGACAGCTTTAAGGCCCTCTCTCTGTACTCGGTCTCCTACAGGTTACTGAGAGGCTGAACTGTGTCAGACATAAATAGAACAAGTTGGAGAGATCAAAATGTGTCTCATAGGATCCTTGCACTATAGAATAAGTGGAGTTCGTCTATGACCCTATTCAAACAAAACCTTGATCACTGGATGGGAAACTGCAAATTCACTCCTGATCTGGCCACCACTGTCTCTGATGGACAGAGCTTGGCAGTAAATTAATCCACTACACCACCCCCACACACACAACCCTTAGCTAACACAGCCACCATACAGCTGTCCTAGGTACTCTGGCACAAAACTGGGTTAGGTTGCATGGCTAGGCTTAAAAAGATCCAAATAGTCATTAGCCTAGTATAAACCTATGAGACAACTATTTTAAAAAAAGAGTAGGAGTTGTCAAGAATAAAAATGCAGAAATGGCAGTAGAATGAACTTTGATGAAGGAGTAAGACAAACCTTCCTTGTATACAGAAGACTGGTATTTCAGAATTTGCGCTTAGCCCAGAGTTTGGACAGATGCCATTCGACTGGCACAAAACAGAAAACCTTTTCCATTCAGCAAGATATGACTACCTGATACTAGTTTACTTTTTGGCTTCTCAAACAGAGGGAGATCCCATTCTCTGAAAACATATGGCTTGTTGGAATTAAGGACAAGCCATCCAGCCTGTGAAGTTCAGTGGTTGGAGATATGGGTGGATGATGAATCCTTTGCTCTGTGGCAGAATATCTACAAACACAGGTATGTATGAGAGCTAGCAAGTGGGAAAATCAGTTCAGTCTGGGCCAGTGAGGTGAAATCATGATTATCTTTGGATTATCTTTCCTGACTTTAAGTACCCAGGGAATAAGGAGTAAACGAGGGAGGGCATAATGAGAGAGTGTCCTTTCCAGGAGAAGAAGGCATCCATGTTCAATGCCCCTCTCCAGGAGTTGTGGTGCAGAACTTTCCCAGCTGTTTTGGGTAAATGCAAACTACAGTGTAGCACACGCCACAGGTGAAATAGGTCAAGAAAGGTGGTCCTTTTCAGCATCCATTCACTTGAGAATAGGAGGGACAGGAGGTTCTGTTGGCCTGGAATATAAGAGTCAATAAGAATTAACTGCAGCTTCTGCGCCAGGGTTTAAAGTTCCATAGTCAACCTACACAGGTAGCAGAAGTGGGTCCCTCCCTGCTTGTTTAAATACCAAGACTATAGTAATGTCTGTCAGGATTTTTAAGGGGTCTGGAGCTAGCTGTATTTGAAAGCTGTTACGGAATGACTGACTGACTTCATTTCTTTTACATTTAATGTGTTGTTTTACCATGCCCTTGTTCCAAGTTCCTTGCACTCTGATTTCCTAGATGACAGCCCTATGCTAGGCCTGAATTCCCCATGTTCAAGAGGGATGTCAAGGGGAATAAAGGAAAATGGCTATTACTGGCCGGTTGGCCACTTTGACAGAAGATCAAAAGAGATTGTGATTCCTGCAATACTCAAGATAAAGATTATAAACTTGAAAAAAATGTAGGGAATGAAGTAGTATCATACTGAACTGCACAGAAAACTGAAGAAAACTCTAGTGAAGCTCCCCAAACATCAACAAACCAAACACCATGAAACACCAAGAAAATGAGAACCAGAAAGGTCAAACTAAAACAAGGAAACACTGAGGTCCAGAATGGGACCAAACTCACTTCCCTTCTCAGCCCACAGAGGGAGAAAGAAAATACAAACTTACCATAACAGTATTCAAATGATCATTGGTGTAGTGCCTTCAGCTATACGAGTGATATCCTGCAAATGATATAACAGACAGCTTCTAAAGCTTCAGGGAACCTTCCATGTGCCCAAACTATCAGGCAGCTCAAGCTAAGTTGACTAAATGAAAAGTTTGGGCACAAAGTACTTCAGAGCTATCCTGCCAAAGTACAGTTGTGTACACTTAAAATAAATGTAGATGTCAGAGTGTATTCACTGTTGCAGTTATTACATTTGGGTTATCTGCTTGCAGGTAGCCCTCAGTCAGCCTGATTAACAAAGTCTTGGGTCCTGCGTTGGCTGCTGTCCCTTTGTCCATGACGTCAGGTCATCAGGGGTATAAAACATGCAACCAACGTCATTACATAAGTTTTTCTTGCCCCAGATGTCAGGTCCCCCCCAATGGGAAGCAATTAAATATAAAAGTAAAAAGATATACCTCCAACAAAAAAGCAAATACACCAAAAAGGCTTTTAAGCATAGTAAAGGAAAGTAGAGGTATAGCCAAGAGAGGTTAGGGGGCTGGAGGGAGGGTAACGAGGACTGCAACAGTGAATACACTGGAACAGCTACATTTATTGTAAGTGTACACAACTGTGCTATGTTCTTCGTGTTTCACTGTTGCAGTCATTACATTTAGGTAGATTCCCAAAGCTATGGTCGGGAGGAGGAATTCAGATAGCATTATGGCCAGCTATAAGGCCCTGCAAGACTGCAGTGGCAAAGCCAGCTCTGGATGTAGAGAAAACTGGCAAATGATAATGCTTGGTGAAAGTATGTACAGAACTCCAGGTTGCAGCTTCTAGGATGTCCCTGGTAGGAACACCTCTGAGAAAGGCTGTAGAGGTAGATGCAGCCCTGGTGGAGTGAGGTCTGTTCCCCAGGGGGATAGGTTTTCCATGGTGCTTACAGCAGAAATGAATGCAATGGCGTATCCATTTAGAAATAGTTTGCTTTGAAATAGCCTTCCCCTCTGCCCCTGCAGCAAATGTCACCAGCAGTTGTTCAGATTTCCTTTGAGGTTTAGTCCTGTCCAAGTAGAATCTAAGTTGTCTGTGCACATCTAAGGAATGCAGTATCCGTTCCCCTTTATTCTGTGGATTGGGAAAGAAGGTTGGCAAATGAATGAACTGATTAAGAGCCACACTGGATACCACCTTGGGTATGAAGGATGGATTGGTACTGAGGGACACCCTGTCTGCATGAAAGATGATGAAAGGCTCCATTGCCATAAGGGCATGTAATTCAGATACCCTTCTAGCTGAAGTGATCGCTAAAAGGAAAGCTGTTTTCCAAGAAGGAAATTGTAAGTCTGCAGTAGCAGCTGGCTCGAAAGGAGGTAGAGTGAATTTCTCCAAGACAAAGTTAAGGTCCCAGGCTGGGGTTGGAGCTCTCCTGGGTGGTCTTAAATTTTTGTCCCCTCTGAGGAACTGCTTGAGCATTGGATGAGAGAAGAGGGAAGGTTCTGTGTTACAATGAGCTGAAATGGCTGAGGCGTGGATTTCAATGGAGGAAAAAGACAGGCCCTTGTGAAGCATCTCAGTTAAGTATTGTAAAATCTGAGGTAAATTGGGCGCTGCTGTGCTCATCCCTTGAGATTGGTTCCAGGCACAGATTTTTTAGTACTAGGCCTCCTTGCCTCTAAAATGATATCCATCACAGGTTTGCTGAGGGATGGTAAAGGAGAGATTAAGTAATTAGCCAGGCTGCAAGGTTCAGTGTTAGAAGCTGAGGGTGCAGAATCTGGTTCTCTTGCTGAAACAGCAGGGAAGGAGTCTGAGGCAGGTGCCATGGAGATAATCGTGACACACTGTGCAGGAGGGGGTACCAGTGTTGGCGCGGCCAGTCTGGAGCAATCAAAATCATACTTAGTTTGTCCTGTTTGATTTATAGTAGTACTTTGGAGAGCAGAGGCAACGGGGGGAGGCATAGACTGAGGCTTTTCCAGCTGAAGGACAGAGCATCCTCTTTCCAGGCTTGTTTGTGGGGAGTCGTTGTGCAAAATTTGTCCAATTGGTAGTTTTTGGGGGAGGCAAACAGGTCTATATCTGGACTCCCCCATCCTTGGTTCCAGTTTCCACTCGTGTGGGTCCATGAGGTTTCTGCTTAGTCCGTCTGCCAGTGTATTTAATTTTCCTGGCAGGAATTGAGCATGTAGGTGCACTTGGTAGCTCAAGGCTGTGTTCCACAGTGCCATGGCTAGTCTGCAGAGGGGGGTAAGAATGTGTACCCCCTGCTTGCTTATGTACCACATAACAGTGGTGTTGTCCGTCTTTACCATTAGTTGTCCTGGAAGAATGTGGTCCTTGAAGGCTGTCAGAGCATTCTGTTCAGATAACCTTTCTTTTTGATTGATATGCAGGTGCATTTGATTTGGGTTCCATTTGCCCTTAATACACTTCCCTGCCAGGTGAGCCCCCCCATGCATAGACTGATGCATCTGTTGTAAGGGTTTGGGTGGCAGGGGGTGGTGTGAAAGGTAGTCCCTTGTTTTGGGGGCAGGCCTCTGCCCACCAAAGGAACTGTAGGCGTAAGCAAGGTACGACAAGAATCATTGTTTATAGGTCTTGAGAATGTTGACACCATAGGCTTTTTAGATACCACTGTAGTTTCCTCATATGCAGTCTTGCATATGGAATTAGAAGAATCCAGGAGGCCATGAACCCCAAGGCTTGCAGTATCTGTCTTGCAGATAGCAGGGTTTTTGTGGCAACTTGTTTGAAGTAGGTTGTCAAATGAATTTGTTTCTCTGGCATGAGGTAAACCATCTGTGAAGTTGTACTCAAGCTTGCTCCCAGGAATATAATTTGTTGACAGGGTAGCAGGTGTGATTTCTTTTCATTTATGGTGTACCCGAGACAAGTTAGAACCCTTTTTACAAAGGCCAGGTGATTCAAAAGTATGTCCTGGCTTTCTGCCTGAATTAGACAATAGTCCAGGTATGGGTATATTTGAATATTTCTTTGCCTGCAAAATCAATAACTGGAGCTAGGCACTTTGTGAATACCCTGGGCGCAGTAGATAAACCAAAGGGCAGTGCAGAGAACTGATAGTGCGTGTAGCCTGCTTTGAAGCATAGGTATCTTCTGCAAGATTCCTTGACTGGGATGTGCAGGCATGCTTCTTTTAAATCTAGTGTTGCCAACCAGGCATCTTTGCCTACCATAGGAAGTAATTGGTGAAGAGTCAGCATCTTGAATTTTGGAATCTCCAAAAAGGTGTTTAGGTCCAGGATAGGACGCCATGAATTGTCTTTTCTGGGTACCAGGAAAAGTCTTGAGTAGAAACCTTGTCCCTTTTGCTCTACTGGTACCAGCTGAATAGCCCAAATGCTTAAGAGAGAAAGTACTTGTTTTTGGGCCCCTGCCCACTGATTTGTGGGTAGGTCCGGCCATCCACTTGGTGTTGGCAACGTGTGGACGTGAAATCTGTATCCCTGGGACACTATATTTAAAACCCATTTGTCCTGGGTAATAAGTTCCCAATTCTTTGTATGAAGAGCAATCTTTCCCCCCCAAAGGGGCAGTCAGTTGATAAGTGCTTGGAAATTTTAAAAGGAAATCACTGAGACAGTTTACTATAGGGGGAGTCTTATTATTCCCAAATTTGGAAGTGGAGGCCTTCCACTGCTTAGTTTTGTGAGTCGCCTAGGACTGAAACCTGGGGTTTTTGCTGTGTCTGGGTTTGGCTTGAGAAGACCTGGAAGGGGCTGAAAAGGACCAATTCTTAGTGGGCCATTGCCTACTAAATCTAGGAGGCTGAACTTGTAAAAAAATCTTTAACAGTTGGCATAGATTTTAGCTTTATCTTCCATCTTTTTAAGAACTTCCTCAGCCTTGTTGCCAAACAGGCGGTCCTGATTTAAAGGAGCATCCAACAATTCAGCTTTAACATGATCAGGCAAAGACTGTTCCTTAAGCCAAACATGCCTTCTGAGCACAGACCCAGTAACAGCAGCCCTGCAAGAGGCCTCTAAATCAAAACCACATTGCAAAGTATGTTTTCCAACTTGATCAGCAGAATGCATTAAATCCTGTAATTCTTTATTTTCCACACAGTCTGGAATCGACATCATTTTCTGTTTAAGCAGTCCAATAACATGTTGCTGAAACGTTAACATATGAAACTGGCAGTTTAACACCATAATGGCCACGATTGCAGATGAGTAAACCTTCTTACCCCATCTATCCAGCGCCCTGGAGTCCCTATCAGAAGGGGTAGGATTATTAGCAGTAGAAGCCTTAATGCCTTTGGGTCCCTGTGAAACCGTCTCTGGATCCGCAACAGGATTTTTGAAAAGGAACTTGTGGGACTCAGGGACCCTGCAGTATCTTATTTATTTATTTATTTATCATTTGTTGACCGGGAAAGTCCGACTAGGTTCCACAGAGCCTGTTTTCAGCAGAGGCCCGGGGAGAAATGCTCCAGATGCATGTATTTGGAATGTGGGAGGAAACCGGAGTACCCTGAGGAAACCCACGCGAACACAGGGAGAACATGCAAACTCCACACAGAAGGCACCCCAGCCAAGAATCGAACCAGTGAACCAGTATCTGTCAGGTTTTCTGGAAGCAGGAGGCAGGGAATCAGGGGCCAAACTAGATTCCGAAAAAGCATAATCAACAATGTCTAGCACAGGAGGAATAGCTAAAGGCCTACGCTGAGGTAGGAGAAGGAAATCCCTAAAGCCCCTTTTCTGAATCAGAAAAATCCTGGCTTTCCCAGTGGAAATGCTCCCTTAGAGTATGTAAGGTTTCCCCAAAAAAAAAATCCTCAGGAGGTGGAGCAGAGCAATAGAGTCGTCTGCATCAGAATCTTCATAAGTAGATAAGGGTAAATCCAGATCATCAGAAGAATCAGAAAAAACAGCATCCTGATCAGAAGATTCATAATCAACTTCAGTCCTAGGCCTCTTAGAAAGGGGGGGGGGGGGGTTGGCTACCCCTGATTAGAGTTATTAGATCTTCAGCCATTCTTATAATTTGCTTTTTAGGCATAGAGGCCTGAGCATGTGGCCTGGGCATAGTTTTTTAGACATGGATCGAGATTTAGACCTAAGTAAAGAAGGAGGCGTCGGTTTAATATGCAAGTCCATAGGCCGGAATACACCATCAGAAGCCGGTGCCTGCACAGTGGCTCCGGACCTATCCAAGGTAGAGACATCCGCTGGTTCCATAGTTGAAGCATCGCGTGGCATACCGGACTCCGAATGGGTCTCAGTAGAGGCCTGCAAATCAGAAGTAGCGGGTATCAGGGGCTGCGAAAGCTCCTCACTGAGTACCGGCGAACTGGCGACAGGCTTAGGAGAAGCGTCGTCTGCAGTTTTGGACCTCAGCGGCCTGTCTCTGCTTTATCTTTGTGTTTTTTTCGGAATCCCGGTAGTCGGATGGCTAACAGACAACATTTCTGGATAATTAAACCGAGAACCAAAATATTTAGAGGCGAAAACATACCGACGACGGATAGTGCGCTGATTAAATAAAGCACAAAACTGACAGCAAGATACATCGTGGTCAGAGCCCAGGCAAGGAATACAGTACGAATTAAAATCTTTATGAGGTATTTGCTTTCCACAAGTAATGCAATTTTTAACTTTTACTGACATCGGTAAGGAGCAAGAAAAAGTTTCCCCAATGGGATACTTAGCTTTAGTTGAAGACTTCGGTTCTGAAACTCAAAAACGAAAATTTCAGGAGTCAGCCGACCGGCACTTGCGAACTGCTTCTGCTTCGGGCACCGCACGGCAAGGAAGACTGATGTAATGTTGTCGGGTGCATGTTTTATACCCCTGACGACCTGACGTCATGGAAGAAGGGACAGCAACCAACGCAGGACCTAAGATTTTGTTAATCAGGCCGACTGAGGGTTACCTGCAAGCAGATAACCCAAATGTAATGACTGCAACAGTGAAACATGAAAACCATCAAAGAGAGGGAGGCTGAACCCTCTAAAGACAAAGCTAGGAGCAACAAAATAAAATGCCCATACCTTGGCATAAAAAGCACATCAAGTAACAAGAGGGATGGAAGGAGGGAACAGCTACTTTGGCAGTGATAAATCAAACACCTACTGTTATGATAAGTGTACTTACACAACTGTACTACGTTAATCATACTGATCACTGCTGCATTAGCCCCAAATATATGGGTAGATTATCCTAGCTTACTACATTTGAGAAGTGGAATGAGAACTGCCCAGGACGTACAGAAGGAATCAAGTTTTCAGTCCTTTATAAAAGTATGTACAGAGGACCAAGCAGCAGCTTCTAGACTACATCTAAAAGCCATAGATGAACTAAAGGCCCTGGTAGAGTAGGCCTTGACCCTACCAGGGCTGGTTTTGTTACGGTAAGTATAGCAAAAGGTAATAGCCTTAGAAAACCATTTGGAAATATTTTGACACAGGTTTTCTCTTTTTCTTACCGTCACAAAAAATAAACAATTCGAATATCTGAAAAATTTAGTTCTGTCAGGTAAGTACCAGAGTTGCCTGTGGAAATCCACGGTATGGAGTATGCTTTCTCCTTCATTTCTGGGTTCAGGAAAGAAAACAGGGAGATGGATAGTTTGGCTTAAAATAAACCTGGATACCACTTTAGGCATAAAGGAAATATTACTTCTCAAAAAAACCCTGTTCCTATGAAAAATGAGATAGAGATGACTCGCCATAAGAGCTTGCAACACAGATACCCTTCTTGCAGTGGTCAGAGTAATCAGTAAAAATGTTTTCCAGGTTAAGAAACTTAAAGTCAGCCAGTTAAGTTGATTCAAATGGAGGAAGTGTTAGCTTCTCTAACACAAAATTAAGATCCCAAGGATGGGTAACCAGTTGTTTTGGAGGCCTCTTATGCAAAACCCCTTTCACAAACATTTTGAAATTAAGATTGGATTGAAAGAGGAGAATACATGGGCAAACATGCTGAAACAGCCAACAAATACAAAAGCACGACCAAGTCAAAAGGCCAGATATCCACGGCAAAAAGTCTTTTAATTGATTCACTTCACTTCACTCATCTGAAAGGTACAACAGACTTCATCAAAGTGAAGAAACATTCAAAAAAACACACCCATAAATACCCTTTTCCCAGTTAATTATTTAACTAGGTAACCAATTAATACATTAATCTTAAAGAAGTACAACAGTAAAATCATGAACAAAAAATAAAAAAACTCTTGAATCATAATATTAGTAAAGCTCTTCATATTCTATAAAATATATAAAAAAAACCTACATTTGGTAAGATTTTAACTCTAAAACACAACTAATAGACATGTGATCATTCAGCCCTGGAAACTGGTTAGCATTTAACCTGTGTTGCCACAGGAGTTACCTATATTCCAGGAGGTCCTCCCATGCCCTCCCCTCCCAGTTTTAGGGACAACATCTAAACAAAAAAAAAAAGGGAAATGATGACCACTACTGCTACTAATGTGTTTAGCTAAAGAGATGCTGGGCTTTTTACGAATGCCCAAGGAGTGTTCATAAATGCACACCATAAATTGACGTTGGGTCTTAGCCACATAAAACCCTGAACAAAGCTGGCACAAAGCCAAATATACAATCCCAATGGTGTTACAGTTACAATAAAAGGTTGCCTTAATCTTGTGGCCATTAACCTTCACACAGTCCGAAACCAGTATATACTTACACTGGGGACAAAACCCACATTTAACAGTCCCCAGTTTCTTCTGTGTTGAAAAACAAACATCATCACCCTGTACTAGGAAATTTTTTATGGTTTTCCCCTTTTTGTAAACAATAGCAAGTTTGTCACCAAACTTACCAATGGTGCTATTAAACAGGGAGAATATACCCAATTCTTGTAAAGAATTTGTCGAATGTTGACATTCTCATTGTATTATTCCACAATAAAAAATGTAGTATAATCTCTCCCTGAACCACGTGTAACATTAGGAAACCCCCCGGTTTCATGTGATGGGGTATTAATAAGGGGAATGATTTCACCTGCATTCCTTTTGTTTGTAATTTCAAACCTCACAGAACCAATAAGGGGAGAGGGGTATCCTCTTGCAAGGAACATTTCCCTCAATACCAATCCTTCTGCCTCAAAGGTATCACTGTTGGAAATCATCCTAGCCAACCTGATAAACTGGCCTTTAATGATTCCCCTTTTATGGGAATCAGGATGGTTACTGTGGTAGTGCAAATAACCATTACAATGCGTGGGTTTCCTAGAAATAGTCATGACAAAGGAGTTTTGACCTTAAATAATTTTAACATCCAAGTAATTCATAGAGGAGTCATTAAATGTGTAACTGAGTCTTAAAAATGAGGTTGTCAAATTTAAATATTGAACAAAGGTGATAATTTCATCGGTGGCTCCTAGTTTTGATATAAATAACACAAACATTATAAAACCAGAGAACAACTAGACCTGAATGGGTGCCAGTTACATTGTTGGCACCAACTAGAAAACTTTTTCCATTTGGTAATTCATGACTTTCTCCTAGAAGGCTTTCTTGTTTCAATTAGTATCTGATGCAAGTTCTTAGTAAAAAGGTGCCTAAAGGGAATCAAGACCCTATCATTTTAGCAGTCAACTGAAGTTGATTTATGCTGGGGTGTATCAAACACCACTGTTCAAGTGAGTAGATGCAGTTTTTGAGGAAGCTTGTGGTAATTGCCCCTGGTCACTTCCAAAAGAAGGGAGACCCACTAATGCTTGGACCAGAAGGGAGTCACCACAATGACCTTAGGGGAATACCTTCTAAATATTCAGAAGTACCCTGGATATTAGTGGAAAGGGTGGAAAAGAATACAGGAATATTCCTGTCCAATGAAAAGAAAAAGGATTTGTCTTTGAGGCTTTCTTGCATGGAGTCCTGGAACAGAATCTTGCTAGCTGATCATTCAGACAGCAGGCAAACAAACAGGTCTACTTGAGGAACTCTCCACAGATGGATCAAATCTTGCAAAACTACCTGATCTAGTTTCCATTTGTAAGGGTGTAACCTGTTCCTGCTCAGCTTGTCTGCCCGATAATTTGCTAATGTACCACATGACCAATATGTTATCTGTAAATATTTGATGTCCTGGGGACCAAAGAAGGTTCAGAGTTGAGTGCCTTGATCAGGGCAAGCAACTCTTTTATATTTGCATGCATGCACCTGTCTTTGGTGTCCTACACCCCCTGCACTTTTAGCCCTCCTGAAACCACTCCCCAAGCAAAATCCAAGACTTCATTGGTGACTAACTGCTTTGGAGTAGGGAGGGAAAAGGGGGAGACCTGGATTAAAGGATAACTGTCGTCTCCACCAAATAACAAACTCAAGCACTGGGATTTATACCAATAAAGGGTGTTGGTGGTGGGACCAAATAGACTTCAGATATCACTGTATCCTTCTCATGAAGAGTCTTGCCAGAAATATCATGAGAATCACTACTGTCCCAAGACCCCAAATCCCAAGATATTCCCTGGCAGTGCCTGAAATCTGAGCAGAAAACTTTAAAAGCAGATCTGGATACAGATACAGGTTTCCCTGTGAAAGAAAAGTTCTTTGAACTGAGATGTCTAGTTAACATCCCAGGAACACAATCCTGTGTGAAGGAGTCAAGAAAGACTTTTGGTCTCTTGACACCCAGCTTGTGCAGGAAATGTCTCTCTCTCTCTCGACAGAGAGAGAGAGAGAGAGATTGAGATTCCTGACACTTTGGAAAGAGATTCTGCAAAGACAAACAAGTCATTTGAATATGGAAAAATGTGGATACTCCACAGTCTGCAATGAGCTATAAAAAGAAGTTATGTACTCACCATAACGTTCCATCTGAGTAGGTACTTCATTTGTCTGCAACCTGTGGGTATCGGATCCGACATCGGATCTGAGCCGGCAGCTTTACTAGCTAAAAGATCCGAGCTCCTGGCCCCTCCCATTTACCCATAATCCCCTGCTACATGCTCCCTTTTGTCAGATCGAGTTTGCTTAATCTAACAACTAAGACCCTCGACAGAGGACCAAGTAATGCCTAAACACATGAAACAATCTCAATCATGATCAGGAACCACAATAATGGTTAGGGGGCATTGAGGGGGGGTCGGTTGCAGACAAATGAAGTACCTACTCAGATGGAACATTATGGTGAGTACATAACTTCTTTATCTAAAGTAGTTACTTCATTTGCTCTGCAACCTGTGGGACAGAGTCCCCAGCTACCTAAAACCTTGGGAGGCCCTCAAGGAAGGATATTCCGAAGCACCACAGAGCCAAAGGAATCCCTACTCCTGGATATCATATCCAATTTATAATGAGAAATGAATGTATGGGAAGAGGACCAAGTAGCTGCTGAACATATGTCGTCCAGGGGAACCCTGGACCAGAAGGCTGCTGATGTGGCTATGGATCGGGTTGAGTGGGCATGGACAGCGATAGGAGCAGGTTTACCTGAGGCTACATACGCAAGAATGATGCACTGTGAAATCCAATTTGGTAAGGTAACTTTGGTAATAGCTCTACTCAGAGCAGATATGGCAAAGGACACAAACAATTGATCAGCCTTGCGAGTATCCTTCGTCCTGTGCAAGTAAAAACATAGTTGTCTATGTACATCCAATTGTGTAATTTGTATTCTCCTTTGTTCTGAAAGTTGGGAAAGAACACTGGTAAATTAATCGACTGATTAATATTTGACTCCGAAGCCACTTTTGGTAAGAAGGAAGGGTTTGTCCTGAGAGACACTCTATCCCTATGAAAGATTAGATAACGGGGTTTTATGCAAAGGGCTTGAAGTTCCGAAACCCTCCTGGCTGAAGTAATAGCAACTAGAAAGGCTGTTTTCCATGATAAGAACTTTAATGGAACTGAGGCAGCAGGCTCAAAAGGTGGGCTTGTCAATGCTTGTAAAACCAAAGTTAGGTCCCATGGTGGGACCGCAGTCTTAACTGGTGGTTTCAATAGAAAAATACCTTTCAAGAAGGTTTTGCATATCGTCGCAGAAGCTAAAGATCCCAGCCCATCCCCTACATGAAAATGGGAAATGGCTGCCAATTGTACTTTAACTGTAGATGCACTGGCTCCTTGATGAAAAATGTGTGACAGAAAATCAAGAACCGCCGGAATAGGGACGGTAAAGGGATCTAGGCCCTTGTCCTTAGCCCAGACAGAAAAATGCTTCCATTTACTACTGTAAATTTTCCTGGTAGCAGGCTTGTGAGCCGCTGCCAGAATGGCCTTTACTGGTGATGAGATGCCGGGAGTCCTTGCCATCAGTGGAACTGGATCAAACAAACGGCGAGCTTGAGGTTTACCAGCTTCAGGGGTTGCAATCCCGCAGGATGCAAAATCAGATCCGGAATGGGATCCAAGATCCATGGAGGAACTACACTGTGAGACCGCAGAAAAGGGAACCAGATCTGGCGAGGCCAGAATGGGGCTATGAGGATAATTCTACTCCCCAACCGACGTGCTTTCTGAATGAACTTAGTCATAAGAGGAAGGGGGGGATAAGTATAGAGGAGACTGGGTGGCCAGGCATGAACCAGAGGGTCTCTGGGCTCTCCCCTGGTGGGGGAAGTATCGCGAAAAACTCGCTGCACTTTGTGTTGGACGGATAAGCGAAAAGATGGCAGCAAGGTAGACCCCATTTGAGGAAGATCTGTTTTGCAACTGATGGTTTCAGAGACCACTCGTATGGTGTGAGGATCACGTGACTCAGCCCGCCAGAATGTTGGACCGACCCGGAATGTGCGTTGCTATCAGGAAGCGGTTGGTGGATATCGCCCACTCCCAAACTCTCATAGCCTCCCGACAAAGGGGATAAGATCTGGTCCCTCCTTGTTTGTTTATGTACCAGACTACCGCCATGTTGTCTGTTTGAACCACAATAGTCCCTAGAGGAAGAAGGTCGTGGAGAGCTTGCAACGCCAGAAGCACCGCCCTCATCTCTAGGACATTGATATGCAAAGCGGTCTCTAAGAGGGTCCACATGCCTTGGACGGTTCTGCCCAAAGAATGCCCCCCCACCCGAGATGAGAAGCATCCGTGGTCAACGTGGCTTGGGGCGGAGGCATCACGAAGGGTCTCCCGTCCCGCATTTCCCGTGAGTGAAGCCACCAGAGGAGGGAGTCCCTGCAAGCCCTGCTCAGGGGAATAGGGGTGTTCAACGGATGTAGCAACAGAGACCATTGGACTTGAAGGGTCCATTGCAGAATCCTCATTCGTAGACGCACGTGTAGGCAAAGACTGATTGCAGCCGCCATAGAGCCTAGTGCTCTCAGAACTAATTCTGCCGATGGAGCCGGGTTCTGAAGGAGGGCTATAACCTGACATGACAAACTGTTCATCCTGTCTGAAGTTAGTAGGGCCCGAGAGAGGCGGGTGTCCAATTTGGCCCCTATAAATTCCAGAACCTGCACAGGATGAAGAAAGGACTTTTGAAGGTTTACTGAAATGCCCAAACACTGGACAAGAGTTAGAGCATAATCCCTGGCAACACACAGTTGATGCCTGTTGGTGGCGGTGAGGAGCCAGTCATCCAGGTATGGAAAGACCTGAATGCCGTGGAGTCTCAGGTGGGCTGCAACCACTGCCATGACCTTGGTGAACACCCTGGGGGATGAGGTGAGGCCGAACGGAAGAACCCTGAATTGATAATGACTGGCTCCCAGCCGGAAGCGGAGAAACCTCCTGGATCGTCTGTCCATCACAATGTGGTAGTACGCATCCTTGAGGTCTATGGATCACATCCAGTCGTTCTCCCGAAGGAGGGGTAGAATTGATTGAAGAGTGACCATCCGGAATTTCTCTTTGGGAATGAACAGGTTCAGGGAAGAAAGATCTAGAATCGGTCTTAAGTACCCGTCTTTTTTGGCACTAAAAATAACCTGGAGTAATAGCCCAATCCAAACTGGTCTGGGGGGATGCGCTGGATGGCTCTTTTCTAGCAGCTTCGAAATCTCTGAAGCTGCCACCTCCCTTTGATCAGGTGGGACATCAGGGAGGCGCTTCATGGGGGGGGACTTAGGAAGGGAATGGAATAACCTCTGGATATGATTCGGAGCACCCATCGATCCGTCGTGATGGACTCCCAATTTAGTAGGTGCTCCAACAAACGCCCCCCGACTGCCTCCAGAGAGGGACAGCCGGGTAAGCCCTCAGGGCTGTTGTGCGGGCCTGTCCGAGAACGATTCTCTAGACCCGAAGTTACGCGGCCCCCCTCTGCCTCTGGGCCGGTGTCCACCTTGTCCTCCTCTGCCTCTGAAGGACGAGGGGTCCGAAGCTGGGCGGGACTGCTGAGACTTCCGGAACCACATCTTCTTTTGTCCCCTTTGATTCCTGGAAAAGGATCGCTGGGGATTAGAGAAGCGGACCCCGAAGGCAGACAGCGTCTTCCCGTCTTTTTTGCTTTGGACCAGCGTCTCGCGGACTGTCTTGCCAAAGAGCGAAGAACCGTCAAAGGGTGCATTCACGAAGGATGCCTTAAAGGGTTCCGCAAAATCACAAAGGCGGAGCCAGGCGTGATGCCGCAAGACGACCCCTGCTCCGCTAGCTCTAGCGGCTCCCTCCGTAGCATGGGAGAGTAGCCGCATAGACGTGTTAGATATAGACTTTAGAGTGGCCATACGAGTCGAGAAAGTCCTCTTATCCTCGACCGTCATGGACGCCGGTGGAGTTGCAGCGTATTCCTTTATTAGGTCTCATTGGAGTCTGATGATGTGTGCCATGTAGTTCAGCGCCCTTACAGAGAAGGTGGCTGAAGCGAACATCCGCTTCCCAATGCGGTCCAATGTCCGAGATTCCTTATCCGGAGGATGGACCGAGGAACTCTCCTGTGAGAGTTCCTTCTTTCTGGCAGCCGCCACCAACATGGCATCCACAGGTGAACCCTTAGACCAGGCCTGCCTATCAGGGGGAGGGCTAAGAATTTTATCTGGCCTTCTTGGGATTGGCTCCACGGTGTCCGGCTCCTTCTATGCCCTGGTAGTAATTAAGTCTACCAGGGGGTCAGCCGGGGGGGGGGGGGACACCCAGGAGGTAGACGGGCCTGCATCAAACACCTCCAGAAACACAGACTCGTCCGAGGAAGGTTTTTGGGCAGACCACCCCCCTCTAATTCCCAACATTTCCATGATGTCTCCAAAGGAGACATCTTCAGGGGGTGACCTTGGGGAACCTTCCCCTTCATCCAAATCCGTGTCTTCCGTGAGGGACTCCAGGGAGTCCAGGTGCCTCCTTTTACACTTCCGTTTGAGAGGGACCTCCTCGGTGGGACTATCCGAGGAGGACTCACCTACAGGGTCCTGTTCCTCTGAGGGAACTAACTGGAGGATTGGGGCAGGCTGTCCCAGTGGTCGGATGATGGAGGATCGACCCAAATGCATGGGGGGGGTGGGAGGATCCGCCGCCAGGACCGGGGATCTGGAAGGTCTCGACAGAACCCTCTCCACTACCTCAAATGACGAAGGCGAGCCGCTTTCCCCAGGCTCCGAAAGCAGCCTCCTCGGCTCCGAAGTAGGGATCGGTGTCGCAGCCGACGCGGTCGGATCAGAGAGGGAAGTGTGCTCCAACCTGAACGGCACTGAAGACACACCCACCCCTACGGATCCGACGCTCAGCTTTCGGCACAAGAGCTAGGATCCGACACACTTGAGGGTACAGTCGGCGTCAAAGTTACTGGAACTATTAGCGCCGACAACTCCCCAGTTCCGAAAGGGCCCAGATCCGATGACTCTGAAACTCGAAAACGGGTTGGAGAAGGAGCTATCGGGGCAAAAAGAGGGGCTGCTCCCCCCCCAGGAGGGGGGGGGGAGGCAGGAGCACCCTCATCTGCATCTGAGTCTGCAAAAATCGACGCATCATCTGATCCATGTCCGTGCCGGTCAGGCATCTTGTAGATCTAAAAGAGGTCATCGAGGCGGGCCGGGAGGGCCGCCTCGACGACCTCGAGAAAGACCTGTCCTCCTCCATCGGCTCCGGCGAGAAACAAGGCAAACGGAGCCAAGAGGGAGAGGATCCGGAAGCCCTCCTAGAGGGACTAGCAACTTTAGATGGCGGGGCTGAGGGATGAGTCTCAGCCCGCCTCTTGTGGCTTCTATGTTTTTCCTTTTCTTTGTGCCTCTTCTCTCTGGTAGAGGAAGAAGAGTCCCCTAAACCCTGCACAGAAGAGGGAGGTTGAGTCCCAGGCAGAGTCGGGGGATCTAAAGGCACAAGGGCTGCAGCAGCAGCCTGTGCCTTAGAGGGAGAGGAAGAAGAAGTGTCCTGCGGTAACAAACCCGCCAGGATCAACTTGTTCTTCCTATCCCTGATGGCCCGGGGGTTGAACGCTGCACATATCTGGCAGCTGGTGGACAAGTGGACCACCCCCAGACACAAAACGCACTGAGTGTGGCCATCAGCTGGGGAAAGCTTATGTCCACACTCAGTGCATTTAGAAAAAATGGCTTTGGGCCCTTCAGCCATCACACTAAACACACTCACACACTAAGGGGAGGGAAACACAAAAATAAGCTAAATTTACCACAAAAAAATTAAACTAAGGCTATCACTCAACGACTGGAGACTAAATCACTCACACACTACCTAAAAATCAACTTTTCTCTGACTTTTTTGAAATACAAACTGGAAAGTTCTCACCCACGCCTTAGGAGGTCTTCACTAGAAGCTTCTTTCAGCCACGGCAAATGAGATCCAAGGAAAGGGAGCATGTAGGAGGGGATTATGGGTAAAGGAGAGGAGCCAGGAGTTCGGATCTTTTAGCTAGTAAAGCTGCCGGCTCGGATCCAAGGTCGGATCCGATACCCACAGGTTGCAGAGCAAATGAAGTAACTACTTCAGATCTGGAGTTAGACACTTTGTAAGCAGTAGTGGTGCAGTGGATAGTACAAAGGGTAAGAGAGTACTGATAATGTGATTCAGATACGCAAAACCTTATGACATTTCTGACGTCTGGATGACTAGGGATTTAATTATAAGCATATTTTAAGTCTAATGTTACCAGGATAATTGAAAGAAGAAGATATACCCGGTTGTGAAGTGACATTCTGAATTTGGGCACTATCACAACAAGTTTAGGATAGAGAGATCTAGAACTGGTCTCTAAGCATTTTCTTTCTATCTTTGGCACTAGGAACATCCTTGAATAAAAACCTTTCCTCACCTGGGAAGGAGGAACTGGTTCTATCACTCCTTGGAACAACATGCAATGAAGAACCAGAGGAAACAAAATAGTCTGATCTGGAGTATGAGGAATGACACCCTGGAAAAGATGAATTTCCTCCCACTGCCATTTGTAACTTTGCTGCATGACTTTCAGAACCTATCTGTTCCCACACAGAATAACGGAGATCGTACTTTCTGGAAGAAAAACGGGGCCAGGGTCAGAGGGAGTCAAAAGGTCTCTTGGCACAGTCATTCAGACTTGTTGGACTGTCTTGGTTTTAGCAGATTCGAGACTTCTTTTTGGAACCCCCCTTGCCATTTCTTGTTAAACGTCTGTTTACCTGTATTTTGTTCAGACTGTTTATTCTACTTTTTGCCAAAACTGGATGAGTAGAAAGAAAACCCCTTGTAAAATTTGGAAAAGGAGGGGTGGAAAACCTTAGACAGTCCCTGGATCACCTTCTTCCCTTTTTCCCCCCAAACACCTTTATTGAATTATCACTTGTGACATAGGCAATCAAACTAAACATTATACACCTTCCTCTTTCGTTACACTTTTTGATCACCTCTACAGCACAGGGGCCAAAAACTAAATCTCTATCCAAGGGTGAATTTAAAACTCATTTTTATTATCACCTGAAAGGTTATGAGAATGCAGCTATGCACACCTCTCCTCATAAAAGTACCAATGGCCATAGCCCTGGAAGAAGTAGTATCAACAGACTCATACACACTCTGTAAACAATGAGTAGTTATATGTGCAATAGAAGAAACCAAGTTATTTAAAGCAGATTTTTCTTCGCAAGATGAAATTGCAGACAAAACATTCTTCATACTTTCACTATTAGTCAGAACACACAAATGAGATTGACAATTCAAAATTCTGAAGATCAAAGTTGCAGAAGTATATACTTTTTTCCCCCATACCTATCAATAATTTTTCCATCCTTATCAGAAAGGGCAGGGCTGGAATTTACTAGGTAATTAGCAGCAGTGGACTCAACTAAAGCTATAGCTGCTGGGTCAGGTTTGGGAATAGTATATAAAAATTGTAAAAGACTGAGGAACTTCATACATTCTACCTGCCTTTTTAAGAATAATTGACTGACTTACAAGAAAACTGCAAGCAGTAATACACACATCCTTTAAAGTAGGCAAGAGGAATGAGTACAGCATCTGGAAAATCCTTCAACTCAAAAGTATTTTCTGAGGGACTGAGAAACATCAGTGTTCTTCCACTGAAAACAATGGCACATTCTAGTAAAACCTTCAGAGAAAGAAACCCCCCACAGGGAGCTTTCCTGAGTAAGAACTAGAAATCTGAGGATAAAACCTTGTAGCCATCCCCAGTATCTTCCTATTCAGAATCTTGAATCTCTTCAAGAAAAGAGGCATCCCTCTTTCTTTTACTAGAAACTTATTTACAAGAAAGATTAACAGCCTGAATTAAACCTCAAGCCAGACCCAATAAACTACTCTTATCCAAAGATATTTCAGGAGGAGGAGTAGATACATGCTTGGCTTTTTTCATCTTTATGATGGGAAACATGGGGCCAACTGTGCTACTAATGGCAGCAGATGCTTTCCCAGGAATGGGTACAGCAATCTAACACAAGAGGAAACCCCAACATGAGTAGAGCAAGTGGCTAACCCCCAGTCCATAGTGGCTGCAGGTGCTACACCAGAAAGTGCTGGGGTAAAAGATGAGTGGTCTGAGATATAACGAATGAAAGGAAAGTGATAAAACTGCAACACACAGAAAATGGAAGTTTTCCCCCCAAAGGGAACTTGCCTGTCAGCAAAGGAATAGTACAAGCCGACCGGAGATCCTCAAAAGCCCCAGAAAAGCATATTCTTTGATGACAGTAATGATCTCAAGGACTTCATGCTCAAACTTGTGTCTTACTCAGCTCAGGTTGCTGCCTGACAGTTTGGGCACATGGAAGGTGCCCTGACACTTTAGAAGCTGGAGGGCTGTTCTATCCTTAGTGGGATATAACCTATATAATTAAGGTTACTGCAGCACTCTCAATACGATGAACATCAACTCCCATTTCCTTCTGACAGTAAGACAACTTCTACTGCTTTGTAAGCCATAAAATTTAGACTTGTCCCAAGAGCACCTGTACATCAGAGACTAGCAGCTGTCTTGCAACAAGAGGCTGAAGACTACGTTGTCCAGTCCCACAACTTTGCTTGTGCACAAAGGTGATTCTCCAACTCATGCTGAGCCAGAAGAAAACCTCCCACCACCACCAGAGGACACTCAGGCACGAGTCCAGCATGCACTGAGGCAGTTAACAGAGCTAACATCTATGAATGGCCAACCAGACTGGAGGAGGGAACCACGAAACACATGTGCTGCCATCCTTCTGGAGTGGCAGCGAGGTTTCCTCCACTTTCTGCAAGAGAAATAGAAGTTATGTACTTACCATAACGTTCCATGTGGAGTGTTCATCTCGCCTTTGTTCTTACACATGGGTTCGGAGCCGATCCTCGGCTCCGTGCCGGCCTCTTGCAAGCTCTGCATCGAGAAGAAGCTCGAGACAATCTAATACCCACAATCCCCCTCTGCCTTTACCTCAGATCTAGTTTGCAAGCAAACCAATCTACATAACAGCACATTCATGCCATACATCTATACATACATAAACAGACACATATAAGTATATGTGTATACCAACTATGTACAGAGAATAATGACAGTAGCAAAAATGCTTCTGGCCAGGCATCAAAGAACGTTCTTCCTAAGGGTGGGAGGGTGGGACTGTAAGAACAAAGGCGAGATGAACACTCCACATGGAACGTTATGGTAAGTACATAACTTCTATATGTGATAGAGTTCAATCTCGCCGTTTGTTCTTACACATGGGTAGCGTCCTAGCTCCTAAATCCTGAGGAACTCACGGGAGGGCGTTCTTGAGCACAGTGGAACCAAAGGTTGCCCTGTCCCTAGAAACCTTATCTACTTTATAATGAGAAATAAATGTATGTGGCTTAGACCAGGTAGCAGCCGCTGAAATAGCATCCAGAGGTAGGCGAGCTGCATGAGCCAAAGACGTAGATATTGATCTTGTGGAATGTCCCTTGGGTTTGTTTAGAAGGGTTGATTTGCAGAATCGTATACATAGATTATACAATCCGTTAACCACTTTGAAAGAGTTCTTTTGGTAACTGCAAGTCCTTTCCTGCTATCAGCAAAAGCCACAAAGAGTTGATCTGTTTTCCTGTGATCTTTTGTTCTATCCAAATAAAACCTTAGCTGTCTGTGAACATCCAATTTGTGTAACATATACTCCATTTTGTTGGAGTGGTTTTTGAAGAAAGTGGGTAATTCAATGGACTGATTAATGTTGTTAATAGAACACACTTTAGGGAGGAAGGATGAATTGGTTGAAGAGAAACTCTGTCAGAGTGAAAGATCAGATAAGGGTGCTTGATGGAGAGAGCCTGAAGTTCAGACACTCGTCTAGCAGAAGTAATGGCTACCAGAAAGAGAGTTTTCCAGGACAAAAATTTTAATGGGCAAGAAGAGGCAGGTTCAAAGGGGGCAACATTAATTTAGATAGCAACAAGTTTAGACTCCAAGGTGGCGTAGGAGATCTGACCGGAGGTCTAATATGAAAAACTCCTTTTAAAAAGGCTTTACAAAGTCTGTGAGCCATGATAGGAGCTCCACATTCTTCCACATGGAAATTGAAATGGCAGCCAATTGAACTCTTAGAGTAGCAGGAGAAGCACCCTGATGAAATAAGTCTGTTAAGAACTCTAAAATCTTATTCAAAGGAGCTGTAAAGGGATCAACGTGGTGTGTATTCGCCCAGAATACAAACCGTTTCCATTGCTAGTATATGTTTTAGTAGTGGAAGCCTTATGCGAAGCCACTAATATATTCTGGACTGCTGGTGACAAGAGATCAGACCTGGCTAAGTTGGAATTGGAGCAGCCAAGCTGCTAGATGGAGTGACAGAAGCGGGATGGGGAACCCCTGACGAGTGAGTCAACAGATCCGGCTCTGGGTCCAGAATCCAGGGTCCCCGAATGCAGTGAATTTTCAGGAGGGAAACCAAATTTGTGAGGCCAGAATGGAGCAATGAGAATTATCGTCCTGTGAAGGTTCCTGGCTTTCTGGAGAAATTTCGTATCAGAGGAAATGGAGGAAATGCGTACAGGAGTCCCGGGGGCCAATCGTAAACCAGTGCGTCCCTGGGGACTTCCCCTGGAGGGGGTAATAGGGCAAAGTAGCTCCTGCATTTGGCGTTCATTGGAGACGCAAACAGGTCGCAGGAAGGCTGGCCCCATGTGCGAAAAATCCTTTTCGCCACTGACTGTTTCAGAGACCACTCGTGCGGTAGCAGAATTGCTCTGCTCAGCCTGTCGGCTATGACGTTGGATGACACCGGGATGTGCGTTGCTATTAGAAAGCGACCCGTGGACTCTGCCCACTGCCAAATTCTCATGGCCTCTCTGCATAGTTGATAGGACTTGGTTCCCCCTTGTTTGTTTATATACCAGACTACCGACATATTGTCCGTCTGAACTGCAATAGTCCCTAGAGGAAGAAGGGGAGCAAAGTGTTGCAACGCTAGAAACACTGCCCTCAACTCTAGAACATTGATGTGCAGATTGTATTCCAAATTGGTCCATTCGCCTTGGACTGTCTGTCCCTGAAAGATGCCCCCCCACCCTATCAGGGAAGCGTCCGTGGTCACCGTAACTGTGGGCGTGGGTACAAACGGCCTCCCCTGGGAAAGGTTGCACGTTTGGAGCCACCAGTTTAGATCTGTTTTGCAAGTCTTTGTTATGAGAATCTCGTGTGTTAGAGGTAGTTGCTGGAATGACCATTGAGCAAATAGCAGCCATTGTAGGACTCTCATGTGCAACCTTCCCAGGGAATTGCAATAAGGGAGGCTGACATGAGGCCCAACACCTTCAGTACTAGGTGTGCAGGAGATTTCCTTGACAAGAGTAGAAGGCGAATGTGAGTCTGCAGTGATGATATCCTTTCTGGGGAAGCCTCAGAATCAATTGGCGTGTGTTTAACTCTGCTCCTATGAACAAGATATTTTGTGATGGCTGAAGTAAGGATTTCCCGAAATTTACGGAAATCCCTAGGTGAACACACAGTTGAAGAACATAGTCTCTGGCCTGCAGTAGTTGGCCGGGTGGTGGCTGAAAGGAGCCAGTCGTCCAGAAACGGAAACACGTGGAAACGCTGGCGTCTCAAGTGAGACGCTACCACTGCCATGCATTTGGTGAAGACCCTGGGGGCTGAGGTCAGACCAAAGGGCAGGGCTCGAAATTGAAAGTGACTGGCTTCCAGCCGGGCGCAAATGATCTCTGGATGCCCTGGCCATTTTGATGTGGTAGTATGCATCCTCTAGATCTATTGAGCACATCCACTCGTCCTTCTGTAGAAATGGAAGGATCGATTGAAGCGTGACCATTGAACTTTTCTTTCTTGATGAAAGTATTGAGGTAACTCAGGTCTAGAATGGGCCTCCAGTCCCCTGTTTTCTTTGGAACTAAAAAGAACCTTGAGTAAGTCCCGAATCCTTGCTGGTCCGCTGGGACTGGCTGGATGACTCTTTTTTCTAACAACTTTGAAATTTCTAAAGCTGCTGGCTCTCGCAGATGGGCGGTACATCTGGGAGTCTTTTCTTTGGAATGGGATAGGATAGGAAGGGTATGGTGTAACCTCTGGTAACCGCTTTTACCCAATTGTCTGTAGTTATATCTTGCCAGGCCTGAGGGTATAAAGCTAAGCGACCCCCGACTGCCTCCAGAGCAGGACAGTCGGGCCTCCTCTCAGGAGTGCTGGAAAGGTTTACCAGGGAGTGTTTCCCTGTCACCTTGATGTTGCGGACCCCTCTGCCGCCAGGCGGCGTCTTCCACCTCTGCCCCTCCTCTGCCTCTAGAGGGGGCATCACCCTGTGTGCCCGGGAAAGACCCTTGATTTTGTTTCCGAAACCACATTTTCCCACCGCGTTGCCCTTTGGGGTACGGTCTGGTTGGGGTGGAAAACGGACTCCGACAGCAGACAGAGTCTTTCCCTCTTGTTCACACCGGGTAAGGGTCTCCTTTACCTTGGGGCCAAAAGAGTGGCACCGTCAAATGGGGCGTTTGTAAAGGAAGACTTGAAGGCTTCCGCAAAGGAGCATAGGCGCATCCAGGATTGTCTACGAAGAGCAATCGCTGAAGCTGCTGCCCTACTCGAACCTTCGGCTGCGTAGGAAATCAGCCTCATGGGCGAGTTAACAATCGATGTTAGGGTATTAAGTTGCGCTGTCACTTTCTCTGAGACAGCTGCATCTGTAGTACCCTGGAGGGTATCTCCCAACTCTTTGACTAGATCCCTCTGCAGACGTGTAAAATGGGTCAAATAGTTCAGGGACCGCATGGAAAAAGCCGCTGAACTAAAATGCGCTTCCCATATCTATCCATCGTCCTAGAATCTTTATTAGGCGGATGGACAGGCGAAGAAGACTCCGACATCTCCTTTTTCGTGGCTGCAGCCACCACCATAGCGTCTACTGGAACTCCTTTAGTAAGGTAGGACTTATCCTGAGGTGCTGTGATGTACTTGTCGGCTTTCCTACGCACAGGTTCCACTCTCTCAGGAGCCTCCACGCCCTTGAGCAATAAGTTCCATTAGTTCTCGAAGGCGGAGTGACCCAGGAGGAGGAAGGGCGAGCACCAAATGCCTTCAGCAGAACTGACTCATCCTCAGAAGGGGGAAGGGACTGCCAGTCACCTCTCTGTTTCAGGATCTCCAAAATGTCTGAAAAAGAGACATCTTCTGAAGGTGACTTAGGGGACCCCTCTGACTCATCTAAGTCAGTATCAGATGTTATGGATTCCTGTGGAGAATCCAAGTGTCTCCTCTTACACAGTCTCTTCCTAGGGACTTCCTCGTGGGAAGCATCCGAAGAAGCCTCGAGGAAGAGGGGCACCCTCCAGGGGTGGCTGAGACACTGGTGCCCGACGCTTGGATGTGGCCGTGGGTGCAGATGAAGACAAAGGCCCTTTATGGGGAGGAGAAACTGCTTCCACTGATGTGGTTGTCTGGGTAGACAACACCTTCCTCATCAGGTCGAGCGCTCCCGGGTCCCGCATCGAAGAGTATCCCGGTTCAAGAAATGGGAAGAATCCCGACCACGGGCACGAAGGCATCGACCCGAGGACGGAGCCGAATCGATCCGTGCGAGGCCCGAGGAGAGTCGGAACCGACGCCGGTTCGACTCGGCCCCGGAACCAAGAACAGACCGTCGGCTCGAGACTCCGGTACGGGTCCGGAGTCGAGGTGAGGGAACAGACCGAAAAGGGCGGCTCTGGACCCGAGGGCTCCACAATCAGCAGATCAGCCTCTTCCGGCTCCAAAGACTGAATCGGTCTCGGAGGAGGAATGGATGGAGATACAGGAAGGCCTTCAAGTTTCGACACCAGCTGGGTGGAAACCGAAATAAGTTTAGAGGGCCGAATGCTCCAGCAGCTTCTGCACCACACGATCCACATCGACATCCGAAAGTTTGGAGGAAGAGCGGGTCGAAGGAACCAAGACGGAGCTGACCTCAATATGGCGAAGGAGGGAGCTCCATCACCGGTTCCAAGACTCGAGGCTCAGGAACCGATACCAGTTGAACACTCGGCCCGAAGTCTGTGGAACCGGTGATCTAACCTTTGAAGAAGAGCTCGGAGCCGATGACTTGGGCTCCGATGTCTTCGATTCCTTAGAGGACTTCGATGCCTGGTCAGAAGCATCCAAAGCCTCTTGGAAAGCTGGTTTCAAAAGACCCCTGTCCATTAGTTTCCTGCGCCTATCTGTCATGACCCTCCCACTGAAAGAGTGACAGATGGAGCAATCCTCTTGTAAGTGGAGAGGGCCAAGGCAGTAGACACAGGAACTATGGTTGTCAGTGACCGACATTTTTTGGCCACACTGACAACGCTTGAAACCAGACTTTGCCTTCTCAGACATTGTAGGGTAATAAACAATTCCAGAAACAAATACACAGTCAAATCCGGGAAAAATAGTCACAATCAGGTAAATGTCAAATCCGGTATAAATTTGTCTCAATATAGTAGTATATGGAAAGGGTGTAGGCCCCGATACAAAAATACCGATAAAAAGGTTAACGGTACCAAAGAATTACGGAACCACAACACAATCACACTAGTAATACTGACAATATCAAGTTAAATAGAATTCTCAATAAAATACAACAAAAAGTTATATCTTAGCTTAGAAAACCCTCGAGCTAGCTCCCAACGATGCGAATGCAGCAGCGGCAAACTAGATCTGAGGTAAAGGCAGAGGGGGATTGTGGGTATTAGATTGTCTCGAGCTTCTTCTCGATGCAGAGCTTGCAAGAGGCCGGCACGGAGCCGAGGATCGGCTCCGAACCCATGTGTAAGAACAAACGGCGAGATTGAACACTATCACATTGACAGTTACATAAGGGATGAAAACCGCTCTGCAGTAGAACTGACCTGTTTCCATCTTCAGATAACATCGGCAACCAGAACTTGGGAGGCCTGACTGAACAGCACTCCATTTCTGAAATGAGATGGTTTCCAAGGGAGTACAACCTCACAGGCACACACACCAGAGAAGGCATCCCTCACAACAGCATCTTTTCAATCCACAGTGAAGGGGTTTACACACCAGAGGAGTCAGGAAATCACCCTCCCGAACCGCAGATTATGGAATGGTCCTAAGCTTATCTACTGCCAGTTTCACTAGGGAGGACTGGAATTTGGATAAATTAAATAACCGCATTAAGGCCCTAAGCCTCAGTGAAAATTTAGCAGTCTCTTGCTAGACCTGCCCAAAGCATTCAATTCTTTGCCAGGAGACAGGGAGAAAAAGGTAGTAACCTATAAGGTCAATGCAAACACACTGTGACTTCACAATGAAGTTATCACTATGAAGCTTAGATCTCAGCTCCCACCAAACATCTAGGGACTTGTACAGAGCATTAGGTATCATAAAGGAATGGCTACACAGTGTGGGTAACTCTTGATTTTCAGGGACAGCATCCACTAAGTCTGGTTCCACAGAAGGGAAACCCAAACCTTTCCCCAGATGGGCAGGGAGGAGGATATATAAGCAGAAATTAGGAGCAGTGTGGAATAAAGACACATGCACAGTTGCAGCAGTAGTAGAAGCAAAAGGGCTAAAATGAAGAATTTAAATATGCTACCATTACAGATAACTCCATATGAACTACAGAAGGCAGCAATACAAGATACAATGAATCAGAACTCGTGACAAAGAATAAAGCAATATTGATTTCATGAACTTTAACTGATACACTGATTAGGGAAAAGGGTCCATCCCTGTTTTATTAGAAACACTATACATTACATTCTCATCACAATCAACCACTGTCCCCCATTTTTTCATGAGGTTGTTGTGTCATATCAATATTAGTCAATGGGGCCATTACAAGACAGAGAGGCCTTTCATGCAGTGGGATAGAGAGGTGCCAGAATAAATTTTATCTCACAGACAAAGGTTTACAATACCCAGAAGTGTCCACTCTCAAAAAACATAAGGTGTCATGCATGACTTTATTTGCTTAACACCAGATACATTCAAGTCTAACATTGTGAAGAGGGCAGTTTAAGTCCATCCCAGCAGCTGAGGCCCCTCCAAGTGATACTGCACAGCTGTAATTCACATTCCCACATGACGTGAAAAAAAAAAAAAAAAAAACCGCTGCAGCTACGATCAACTTAAAGTAATGGGTGTGGAGTAAGTACCCAAAAGAGTCAGCCTGTGCCCAGAGTTGCACCAATCAACTATTAAAGGATATAAATGGCCATTCTTCAAGAACAGGCTGGAAATCCAAAGTCAAGTGACTGGAGGGGAAAGTGACACTAGCACTACATGATGCACCCCAAGGGTAAGACACTGGTGAACAAAAGTGTCTTTCCTTACACTCCAATGCAGCAGCAGAAGTTGAACAACAGCTTAAGTTCTCAACAGAATGATGACCTCCAGGTCTGTGAGGACCAGAAGTCCACTCCCACTGCAGACCTATCTTCAAAAAGGCTACACCTCTACAAGACCTTCAGTTGACATTCCCTGTGGCAAAGCTCTGACCTAAACCAAGGGCAACATAAGGAACTCCCTCTCATAGCCACAAATGATGGTAAACTACAGAAGACACAAAGCTTTTAGAAATCTGCTAGAAGTTTCAAGATCATAAAGAAACTAAACTATATACAAGTGTAGAAACTTTACCAAGAATAGCAAGTATAGAGATCTGAAGTATACAAGAGGCAAAAAAGAAATTACAGTTGTGTACACTTACCATAAATGTAGATGTTCGAGTGTATTCACTGTTGCAGTCATTACATCTGGGGTAATCTGCTTGCAGGTTTCCCTCAGTCGACCTGACAAAAAGTCTTGGGTCCTGCATCGGTTGCTGTCACTTCTTCCATGACGTCAGGTCGTCAGGGGTACAAAACATGCAGCAGACACCATTACATCAGTTTTTCTTGCCTCAGATGTCAGGTGCCCCCCTAATGGGGAGCAATTAAACATAAAAACACAAAGGTATACCTCCAACAAAAAAGCAAATACACCAAAAAGTATTTAAGCATAGTAAAGGAAAGTTGAGGTATAGCCAAAAGAAGTTAGGGGGTAGGAGGGGAGGGTAACCAGGACTGAAACAGTGAATACACTCAAACATCTACATTTTATGGTAAGTGTACACAACTGTACTATGTTCTTCGTGTTTCACTGTTGCAGTCACTACATCTGGGTACATTCCCAAAGCTATGGTTGGGGGGAGGAGTTTAGATAGCATTAGGGCCAGCTATAAGGCCCTGTAAGACTGCAGTGGCAAAGCCAGCTCTGGATTTAGAGAAAACTGGCAAATGATAATGCTTGGTGAAAGTATGTACAGAACTCCAGGTTGCAGCTTCTAGGATGTCCCTGGTAGGAACACCTCTGAGAAAGGCTGTAGAAGTAGATGCAGTCCTGGTGGAGTGAGGTCTGATCCCCTGGGGGATAGGTTTTCCATGGTGCTTATAGCAGAAATGAATGCAATGGCTTATCCATTTAGAAATGGTTTGTTTTGAAATAGCCTTCCCCTCTGCCCCTGCAGCAAATGCTACCAGCAGTTATTCAGATTTTCTTTGAGGTTTAGTCCTGTCCAAGTAGAATCTAAGTTGTTTGTGAACATCCAAGGAATGCAGAATCTGTTCCCCTTTGTTCTGCGGATTGGGAAAGAAGGTTGGCAAATGAAAGGACTGATTAAGAGCCACACTGGATACCACCTTGGGCATGAAGGATGGACTGGTTCTGAATAACACCCTGTCCGCATGAAAGATGATGAAAGGCTCCACTGCCATAAGGGCCTGTAATTCAGATACCCTTCTAGCTGAAGTGATTGCTAAAAAGAAAGCTGCTTTCCAAGAAATAAATTTTAAGTCTGCAGTAGCAGCTGGCACGAAAGGAGGTAGAGTGAGCTTCTTCAATACAAACTTAAGGTCCCAGGCTGGGGTTGGAGCTCTCATGGGTGGTCTCACATTTTTGGCTTCTCTGAGGTATTGCTTGGGCAGCTGATGAGAGAAGAGGGGAGGTTCTGTGTTATAATGAGCTGAAATGACTGAGGCATGGATTTTAATGGAGGAAAAAGACAGGCCCTTGTGAAGCATCAAAGTTAAATATTGTAAAATCTGAGGTAAATTGGGCGCTACTGTGCTCATCCCTTGAGACTGGTTCCAGGCACAGAATCTTTTCCATTTTTCAGCATAAGATTTTCTAGTACTAGACCTCCTTGCCTCTAAGATGGCATCCATCACAGGTTTGCTGAGGGATGGTAAGGGAGAGTTTAAGTAATTAGCCAGGCTGCAAGGTTCAGTGTTGGAAGCTGAGGGTGCAGAATCTGGTTCTCTTGCTGTGACAACAGGGAAGGGGTCGGAGGCAGGTTATGGAGATAACCATGACATACTGCGCAGGAGGGGGTACCAGTGTTGGCACGGCCAGTCTGGAGCAATCAAAATCATCCTTGGTTTGTCCCGTTTGACTTTTAGTAGTACTTTGGAGAGCAGAGGCAGTCGAGGGAAGGCATATACCGATAGGTTTCTCCAGCTGAAGGAGAAAGCATCCACTTTCCAGGCTTGTTTGTGGGGAGTCCTTGTGCAAAATTTGTCCAATTGGTAGTTTTTGGGGGAGGCAAACAGGTCTATATCTGGACTCCCCCATTCGCTTGTCAACATGTTGAAAATCCTTGGTTCCAGTTTCCACTTGTGTGGGTCCATGAAGTTTCTGCTTAGTCCGTCTGCAGGTCTATTTAATTTTCCTGGCAGGAATTGAGCTTGTAGGTTCGCTTGGTTGCTCAAGGCTGTGTTCCACAATGCCATGGCTAGTCTGCAGAGGGGGTAAGAATGTGTACCCCGCTGCTTGTTTATGTACCACATAACCGTGGTGTTGTCCATCTTTACCATTAGTTGTCCTGGAGGAATGTAGTCCTTGAAGGCTGTCAGAGCATTCTGTACAGCTAACATTTCTTTTTGATTGATATGCAGATGCATTTGACTTGGGTTCCATTTGCCCTGAATGCACTTCCCTGCCAGGTGCGCCCCCCAAGCATAGTCTGATGCATCTGTTAGGGTTTAGGCAGCAGGGGGCAGAGTGAATGGTAGCCCCTTGTTTTGGTGGCAGCCCTCTGCCCACCAAAGGAACACAAGGCATAGACAACTCTAGGCGTAGGCAAGGTATGATAGGAATCATTGTTTCTAGGTTGTGAGAATGTTGACTTCATAGGCTTTTTAAATACCACTGTAGTTTCCTCATACGCAGTCATGCATATGGAATTAGAAGAATGCAGGAGGCCATGAACCCCAAGGCTTGCAGTATTTGTCTTGCAGATAGCAGGGTTTTTGTGGCCACTTGTTTGAAGTAGGTTGTCAAATGAATTTGCTTTTCTGGCGTGAGGTAAGCCATCTGGTTAGTTGTATTCAAGCTTGCTCCCAGGAATGTAATTTGTTGACAGGGTACCAGTTGTGATTTATTTTCGTTTATGGTGTACCCCAGACAAGTTAGAACCCTTTTTACAAACGCCAGATGATTCAAAAGTATGTCCTGGCTTTCTGCCTGAATTAGACAATCGTCCAGGTATGGGTATATGTGAATACTTCTTTGCCTGCAAAATGCAATAAATGGAGCTAGGCACTTTGTGAATACCCTGGGCGCAGTAGATAAGCCAAACGGCAGAGCAGAGAAAGTACAGTTTTGTACCTACCATAAATGTAGATGTCCGAGAGGCATGCATCTGCAGTCCTAACATATGGGCTGTCCTGCCTCAGGCAGCCCTTTGGTCGGCCGGATTCCAAAGTCTGGGTCTGGCCTCGGCTGATGTCGCACTCCACCCGACGTCATAGCTGCTGTCAATTGGGTATAAAGGCATCAGCCGACGCCATTTTCCTCAGTGTTTCTTGCCCCAGATGCCAGGTGCCCTCTAGGAAGGCTAAATTTGGATAAATGCAAAAGATTCCAAACAGTAGAGAGCAAACAAAAATAAACATGTATATACATATATACAAACAAATACACCATAATAGATTCCCCCAGCTAGCTACAAAATGGGCAAATACCCTAGGAGTACCACAGAGGGGAAGGAGGGTGGGTAATCCTGACTGCAGATGCATATCTCTCGGACATCTACATTTATGGTAGGTACAAAACTGTACTATGTCCTTCAAGGATGCATCTGCAGTCCTAACAAATGGGTAGAATACCATAGCCAAACTGGGGGAGGAGGCACTAAGAAGATTATGGTGTAGTTAAGATCCCTTGCAAAACAGCAGTGGCAAAACCTGCTCGGGATCTGGAGTATAAAGGCAGATTATAATGCTTGGCAAATGTATGCACGGAGCTCCAAGTAGCAGCCTCTAAAATGTCTTTGGTAGCCACTCCTCGTAAGAAAGCTGTAGTAGTGGCTGTAGCCCTTGTGGAGTGAGGTCTGATGTTTTCTGGAGTTGTCTTTCCATGAAAAGAGTAACAAAATCTAATGCAATTTCCTATCCATTTTGAGATTGTCTGTTTTGAAATTGCTTTTCCTTCCATCCCTGTTGCATATGCTACCAGAAGCTGGTCAGTTTTTCTATTGTTCTTGGTTCTGTCCAGGTAGTAGCGCAATTGCCTGTGCACATCCAAGGTATGCAGTAGTCTTTCCCCCCTGTTCTGTGGGTTGGGGAAGAATGTTGGTAGGTGAATTGCTTGGTTCAATGTTACCCTGGAGACCACCTTTGGCATGAAAGTAGGGGTAGTTCTCAAGGACACTCTATCCTGATGGAAGATAAGGAAGGGCTGTGCCATTAATGCCTGTAATTCAGAAACCCTTCTTGCTGAAGTGATTGCAAGCAGGAAAGCAGTTTTCCAAGATAAGAACTGTAATTCTGCTGTTGCTGCTGGTTCAAAAGGGGGAAGTGTTAACTTTTCTAGCACATAGTTCAGGTCCCATGTAGGCAAAGGTGGCTTCCTTGGAGGCTTTACATTTTTAATTCCTCTCAGAAACTGCCTGAGTAGAGGATGAGAGAAGACTGGAGGATTCATGTTGTATTCTGCTGAAATTGCTGATGCATGAATCTTAACGGAGGAGTAAGACAGGCCATTGTGGAAAAGTTCTGCTAAATATTCCAGGATGTTAGCTATGTTTGCCAATGATACATTTTCTCCTTTTGCTGCACTCCAAATGAGGTATCTTTTCCATTTTGCTGAATAAGTTTTCCTTGTGGAGGGTCTGCGAGCCTCCAGGATAATGTCTTTAACCCTCTGAGATAAATCTGGGTTATTTTGTTTTATGTAAGATTCCAAGCAGCTAGCTGCAGTGTTTTCAAGTTTGGATGCAGGATCTTGAAGTTGTTCTGTGTTAGCAGTAAAGGAACTAGAGGTAGAGGCCATGCGTGTGCCCAAGACATACTCCTCAGAAGCGGGTACCAATGCTGCCTCGGCCAGTCTGGAGCTATCAGGATGATCCTTGGGTGATCTTCTTTGATCTTCAGTAGCACTCTGTGCATCAAAGGAAGAGGTGGGAATGCATATGCTGTTAGGTTTTCCCAACTGAAGGATAGGGAGTCCACCTTCCAAGCAAGTGGGTGGTATGTCCTTGTGCAGAATTTTCTCAATTGGTGGTTGTGTGGGGATGCGAACAGGTCTATTTCTGGTAGCCCCATTTCTTTGTAATGGATTTGAAGATGTCTGGATGCAGCATCCATTCGTGGGCATCCGTGGTAGTTCTGCTTAAGGTGTCTGCTAGTATATTTTCTTTTCCTGGCACAAATATGGCCTGGAGCTGAATGTTGAGGTTCAGGGCCACATTTCACAGGTCCATTGCCATCCGGCATAGAGGATATGAATGTGTGCCTCCCTGCTTGTTGATATACCACATAACTGTGGTGTTGTCCGTCCTTATCAGCAAATGACCTTGTTGAAGAAACGGTCTGAATGTCTGAATTGCATGTTTCACTGCCAGCATCTCTTTTTGATTTATGTGTAGGCTCAGCTGGTCTTGTGTCCATAGGCCTTGTATACACTTGTCTACCATGTGTGCCCCCCAACCGAGGTCTGAGGCGTCCATGGTGATAGTCTGGCTTGGGTGAGGGCTGTGGAAAGGCAGTCCTTTGTTCAACTGACAGGCCTGAGCCCACCACAGGAATTCTTGCTTCAGGCATGGAATTATTGGAATTTGGGTTTCTAGGCTGTGCTTGTGCTGAGACCATAAATTCCTTAGGTACCATTGCAACTTCCTCATATGTAGTCTGGCATGTGGAATCAATATTATGCAGGATGCCATGTAACCCAGGGCTTGCAGGACTTTCCTTGCTGTAAGCTGGTTCTCGTTGTTAATGCCATGAAATAGAGTGGTAGTTGCTTTTGCTTTTCTGCTGTGAGAAATGCCATTTGATTTGATGTGTCCAGTTCTGCACCCAAGAATGTTATCCTTTGGGATGGTACCAGCCTTGACTTTTTTATGTTGACTGTGTATCCCAGGGCTTGCAATAGGTGAATAACCTTTTCCAAATCTTCTGTTAATTTGATCTTGTTGTCCGCTTGTATCAGGCAGTCGTCCAGGTATGGATAAATTTGAATTCCCTGAAGCCTGCAATGAGCAATTACTGATGCCAGGCATTTCGTGAATACTCTGGGCGCAGTAGATAAGCCAAAGGGCAATGCTGAGAATTGATAATGCTCTGATCCTGCAAGAAATCTGAGGTATCTTCTGCAATCTGGTCGTATAGGGACGTGCAGGTATGCCTCCTTGAAATCTAGAGTCACCAGCCAAGACTCCTTGCCCAGCATGGGAAGAAGTTGCTGTAGGGTCAGCATTTTGAATTTTGGAACAATGAGATATGTGTTCAGAGCGGACAGGTCAAGAATAGGTCTCCACTGGTTTTCTTTTCTTGGCACCAGGAAAAGTCTGGAATAAAATCCTTGTCCTTGTTCCATAGACGGTACCTTTTCTATAGCTCTCATCCTTAGTAAGTGGTTGATTTGTCCTAGAGCGTTTGTTTTTTGGTTTGGTGGTAGGTTTGGCATTCCTCTCTTCCTTGGTAGAGTATGGAAGTGAAACCTGTAACCTTTGTCTATTGTCTGTAAAATCCATTTGTCTCCTGTAATGTAATGCCAGTTTACTGAAAATAAGGCTAGCTTTCCGCCTAAGGGTGCTTCCAGTTGTTCCCTGGTAGGCGGTATCAGAGCCAAGTCACTGTGACTGTCCTGTGGAAGTGGTAGTAGCTGGATCTGTGGCAGTACTTCTCTGGTTGTTAGGCTGCCACTGACGTCCCCTGTAGGCACCTCTGGATTGACCTCTGCCTCTTGGGCGCCTATTATTGCCTCTCTGTGCTCTGGTGGTGTCTGGAAAGGACCAATTCTTCGAAGGCCAATTTCTACTAAACCTCGGAGGTTGGACCTGTAAGAAATCCTTGACTGTTTGGACAGATTTTGCTTTTTCTTCCACCTTCTTTAACACTTGCTGTGCAGGGGAGCCAAACAAACTGTGTTTCTCCATGGGAGCATCTAGGAGCTTTGACTTTACATGGTCTGGTAAGGATTGCTCTTTTAACCATGCATGCCTTCTGATCACTGTACCAGTCATAGCTGATCTAAAGGAAGCCTCCAGTGCATCATAGCCGCATTTTAAGGAATGATTACTGACCTGCTGAGTGTTATGTACCAAATCCTGAAGGGACTTACGGTCCATAGGTTCAGGAGAGGATAGTTTTTTATTTAGCTGATCTAACAAAAATTCCTGATACTGAATCATGTGGAATTGACAGTTTAAGGCCCTAGCCGAAAGAGTAGCAGAAGTATAAACTTTTTTACCTCATCTCTCTAATGCTCTAGATTCTCTTTCAGAGGGGAGGGGGTTTTTGGCAGAGGCAGTTGCTACAGCTTTGGGGCCCTGTGAAATAGTTTCAGGATCTGCAATAGGAGCTTTACACAAGTGATAATGTGTGTCCGGGACCCTGTAGTATCTGTCGGGCTTAGCAGGGGCCGGGGGCAGAGAGTCAGGGGCAGTACAAGCATCATTAAATGCATCATCCACAACTGTTAGTACTGGAGGAATGGCTAAAGGCCTATGCTGTGGCAAATGTAAAAAGGTCCTTAGCCTTTTCCTAGAATCTGAAAAATCCTGGCCCTGCCATTGAAATTGCTCTCTCATAGCATGCAAGGTTTCCCCAAAAGAAAATTCCTCAGGAGGAGAGGCAGAAGGAATGGAGTCTTCTGCGTCAGAGTCCTTATATGGAGAATAAGGGCCTTCTGGAGGATTTGAGTTTTCTGAATCATCAGAGGAATAATCTGTAGAAACTGGCTCAGGGGGCTCTGCTCTAGGCCTCTTCTCTGGAGGGGGATGAGAGGCCCTGTCAGGGTGAGGTTGGCATCCCCTGATCAAAGAAATGAGATCCTCTGCCAGGCTGAGCATTTGGGAACTAGAGCTAGGCCTGTGTGAGGGGGTTTTAGCAGGCAAGGCCTTAGAAGATTTAGCTGCTTTAGCCCTAGAAAAAGCCTTGATAGACATGGATGCAGGGGGCCTAGCAGCTCCACGTGCAGGAGCAGATATGTCTAAAGGAATAGTATCTGATAAATCCTGGGTGCCTGCTGCAGCAGGAGAAATTTCAGTAGCAGATTCAGCCATGCTGTGTGAGGCCTCGGCTATCGGAGGTATGCTTTCGGCCGAAGGAAGAACCGAGGACTTGGTTTCAGCCGAAACCGAGACACTCGCGGTTGGCTTAACCGTGGTTTCGGCCGAAACCGCGGACCGCGAGTGTCGGTCCTTTTTACGCTTTTTAGCTAATTGTGAAGTCGGAGTCTCCGACGGCATTTTGTAAGCAAAAGCGGGACCAAAAAACTCCTCCGCAAACTCCGACCGACGTCGAAGTGTCCGTCGGTTGAAGGAAGCACAGGCTAGGCAAGCTGCTACGTCGTGGTCTGGGCCTAAGCAAGGAAGGCAGTAAGAGTGGAAATCCTTATGAGGTATTTGTTTCCCACAAGTTAAACAATTATTTACTTTTTCTGACATCGGCTGAGGCAAGAAAGAGTCCCCAACGGGGTACTTAGCTTTTTTGAAGTCTTCGGTAGTAGAAATCTCTGGATCTGACCGACCGGCACTTGCGAACAGCTTCTGCTTCGGGCACCGCGCGGCAAGAAAGACTGAGGAAAATGGCGTCGGCTGATGCCTTTATACCCAATTGACAGCAGCTATGACGTCGGGTGAAGTGCGACATCAGCCGAGGCCAGACCCAGACTTTGGAATCCGGCCGACCGAAGGGCTGCCTGAGGCAGGACAACCCATATGTTAGGACTGCAGATGCATCCTTGAAGGACATCTGACAGTGCATGTAGCCTGCTTTGAAGCGTAGCTATCTTCTGCAAGATTCCCTATGCTTCTTTTAAATCTAGCGTTGCCAACCAGGAGTCTTTGCCTAGAATAGGAAGTAATTGGTGAAGAGTCAGCATTGTGAATTTTGGAATCTCCAGAAAGGTGTTTAGAGTAGACAGGTCCAGGATTGGATGCCATGATTTGTCTTTTCTGGGTACCAGGAAAAGTCTCGAGTAGAAACCTTGTCCCTTTTCCTCTTCTGGTACCAGTTGAATAGCCCCCATGCTTAAGAGAGAAAATACTTGTTTTTGAGCCTGTGCCCACTGATTTGGGGGTAGGTCTGGCCACCCACTTGGTGTTGGCAATGTGTGGAAATGAAATCTGTATCCCTGGCGCACTATATTTAAAACCCATTTGTCCTGGGTAACGAGTTCCCAGTTCTTTGCACGAAGAGCAATCTTTCCTCCCAAACGGGCAGTCAGAAGATAAGTGCTTGGAAATTTTAAAAGGAAGTCATTGAGACAGTTTACCATAGGGGGGTATCTTGTTATTCCCAGACTTGGAAGTGGAGGTCCCCCACTGCTTAGTTCTGCGAGTCCCCTGGGACTGAAACCTGGGGTTTTTGCTTTGTCTGGGTTTGGCTTGAGAAGACCTGGAAGGGCTGGAAAGGACCAATTCTTAGAAGACCAGTGCCTACTAAATCTAGGAGGCTGAACTTGTAAGAAATCGTTAACAGTTTGCATGCATTTAGCTTTATCTTCCATCTTATTAAGAACTTCTTCAGCCTTGTTGCCAAAGAGGCGGTCATGATGTAAAGGAGCATCCAACAATTTAGCTTTAACATGATCAGGCAAAGATTGCTCCTTAAGCCAAGCATGCCTTCTAAGCACAGACCCAGTCACAACAGCCCTGCAAGAGGCCTCTAAAGAATCAAAATCACATTGCAAAGAATGTTTCCAACTTGTTCAGCAGAATGCATTAAATCCTCTAAGTCTTTATTTTCCACACAGTCAGGAATCAACATCATTTTCTGTTTAAGCAATCCAATAACATGTTGCTGATATTTTAACATATGACATTGGCAGTTTAAAGCTCTAATTTCCAAAGTTGCTGAAGTATAAACCTTTTTACCCCATCAATCCAGCGCCCTGGAGTCTCTATCAGAAGGGGTAGGATTTTTAGCAGTAGAAGCCTTAATGCCCTTGGGCCCCTGTGAAATAGTCTCTGGATCTGCAACAGGATTGTTGAAAAGGAACTTGTGGGACTCAGGTACCCTGTAGTATCTGTCAGGTTTAATGGGAGCAGGAGGCAGGGAATCAGGGGACAAACTGGATTCCGAGAAAGCATCATCAGCAATGTCTAGTACAGGAGGAACAGCCAAAGGCCTATGCTGAGGTAGAAGAAGGAAATCCCTAAGCCTCTTTTTTGAATCTGAAACATTTTGGCTTTCCCAGTGAAAATGCTCCCTTAGCGCATGTAAGGTTTCCCCAAAAGAAAAGTCCTCAGGAGGGGAAGCAGAGGGAATAGAGTCCTATGCATCAGAATCCTCATAAGTAGGTAAGGACAAATCCAGGTCATCAGAAGAGACAGAAAAAACAGAATCCTAATCAGAAGACTCAATCAAGCTCAGCCCTAGGCCTCTTGGAAGGGAGGGATTGGCTACCCCTGATTAGAGTTATTAGACCTTGAGCCAGTTTTATAATTTGTTTTTTAGGCATAGAGGCCTAAGCATGTGGCCTGGGCGTCGTTTTTTTAAACATGGATCGAGATTTAGGCCTTAGTAATGAAGGAGCCGTCAATTTAATATGCAGGTCCGTAGGCCTGAATACACCCTCAGAAGCCGGTGCCTGCACAGCGACTCCAGACCTATCCAAGGTAGAGACATCCGCGGGTTCCATAGTTGAGGAATCTAGCGGCATACAGGAGTCCTAATGGCTCTCAGTAGAAGCCTGCGAATCAGAAGTAGCAGGTATCAGGGGCTGCGAATGCACCTCACTGAGTACCAGCGAACTGGCGACTGGCATAGGAGAAGCGTCGTCGGCAGTTTTGGACCTCGGCGGCCTGTCTCTGACTTTATCTTTGAATTTTTTTCTCTAGTGACAGTATGCATATCTACTTGGCAACTTAGTGTATAGCATTTGTAATTCCAGATACTGTGATGCTTCTGTGTGTGAGACTTTCCAAAATAACAGAATCTGTATCTTGAAAGATAGAAAGATATACTTGGCCACAGAACCCATTAAGTAGGGTCCTAGATGCTACATCACAAAATGCAATTAAGTGATTAACAGTTTTGAGATGAGAATGAAATTCTGAATGAGAACGAAAATGAAACTCAAAACAGACCAGCATAGGTTATAGGGGTGTGATACTTCAGACCTCTCAAGGTAAGACAAGCAAAAGTTACTAAAACTGAAATAAAACAAACAGGACAAACAGTGCTTCACAAACAAAGCCATGGTTAGTGACTACTGCTCAAATAACTCCCAAATTAAGACTTCATATCTAGGCAGCCAGCAGTGCCTTTCCTGTTGTTGTCGTGTCTTTCGGCTTTTCTCGGTTAGGGGTCGCCACAGCGGAGCTCTGGTCCACTAATGATTGGCAGTAGATTTTTACGTGCCGAGTTGCCGGCCCTGACGCACAACCTTCAATGAAGGTACGCCCATTCACGCATGTCTCCACACAGAAGACGCTCTAGCTGAGAATCGAACAGGACAACGTCTTACTGTGAGGCGACAATGCTACCGCAGCACCACCACCGCAGTAAGAATACAAAATAAATAACCAAACCAACAGTGGTGAAAGTTTGTCATGTCTTTTAACATGTTTCTCCATACTGAAACATTTTTCTATATGTTGAATTCATAAAGTGCTCCTTAATTGGCTTAAATGAGAAGGACTGATGTTTGTGTGTGTGTGTGTGTGTGTGTGTGTGTGTGTGTGTGTGTGTGTGTGAGAGATGACAACCAATAACTGGCTTGCTTATTCCTTTTCAGAGGAGGGATATCACATTGCTACAAGGACTCCCGGTGGGGAAAAAAAGTGGAATATAAATGTAGGTTCCATCTTATGGGCAGGAATTACAGTGCCAGGAATGCTTAAACCATAGATGACTGTTCATGTGATAATAGGTAAAGAAAAAATAGAGTGCACAAGTGCACCTCAAACCCCAAATAATTAACAAGGGGTCAGGCACTTTGAAGTAAACAGCAACGTATAGAAAAGTGAGTGAAAAATGCTGATTTCTTACCTGACCAAAAGAACCTTTGCCTATTAATGAATCAATTTCATACCGGTCCATCCATTTTTCTCCATTTTTTACAATGTAATCATAGTTATCATCATCATAGCCATCATTGTAAATTTTCCTTTCCTTTTTGTGACTAGAGTCATCCCCCTGGCCTTGCTGGTGCCGCCTTTTCTTCTTTGCATAGTACACCTTATTAACAAAAGAAAATATGTTTGTTACTCATATTTATCATTATTACACACACACACAGTGCATATGCGTTTATTGCATATTACAGATATCTCTCTCTCATATATATATATATATATATATATATATATATATATATATATATATATATATAGATAGATATACACACACACACACACACACACACACACACACACACACACACACACACACACTTCCAACAGTTAAGGTGCACACCCCAGGAAACACTGCAAACAGATAAACACTCCACGTGTAATCCAGCACTATAAACTCAATGGCATAAAATAACGCGCAATTTAACATAAATCTGCAATGTACCACAAAGATTCACGATAATCCGTCATTTCATTCCAAAATATAATATATCCACAAAAAAAATGTTCAGTGACAAAATACAGCTTTGGAACAACTGCTTCTGAGTGAAACACAGAATGGAGGAATAGAAACAGCTTCAGAGTCAAGGAAGGGGGAGGGGGAGAGGCAGAGGGAGAGGGAAATTCCAGAGATATATATTTCAATTAATGAGATTTTGGAGATTTCACCATTTGTTAACGTACGAAATGGCTTCAAAGTGTTATAATTATTCCAACTATGTATTGAATGAAGCAGATTTTAAGTTATTTGAGAAAGGTTTTTCTTTTGCTCCATGCAGGAATTTTAATTATACTGATGCAATACTTGAATTAAAGTTATTTGTACATAAGCTGAATTTAGCAGTATATTTTAATAGAAATAAAGTTTTGGATTCTAATGACACTGTAGTTGTTGATACACAATTCGGGAATGGAGAAATGAGTGGCGAAATAAAAAAGAAAAGTGTGTTTATCCCACCTTACTGCCCAATGACCAGTGCCTTTAAAGATTTGTGTAGAAGGGAGTTGTTTAGTTTATACAACTCGAATAATTTTAGATTTGCTATTTCAAACTTGTCAGAAAGTGAACAAGAAGCTCTAGAATTTTTTTCAAATAATTATGAGCTCTGTGTTATGAAGCCCGATAAGGGGGTGGGGTGGGGTTGTACTTAGGGACATTTTAGATTATTATAACAGAATGCAGGCTTTTTACTTGACAAAAACAAGTATGAAGTGGTCTCACTGAATGAGATTGAAGTGGGGCATCATACGATTGATATGCTTTTGAGGTCAAGTTTATCTAGTGGGACTATTAAGCAAGAGGATTTTGATTTCCTATTTATTTCACAACCCACTATACCTATTATGTTTGGCCTGCCCAAGGTCCATAAAAAAGTACAGTTGTGTACACTTATTATAAATGTAGATGTTCGAGTGTATTCACTGTTGCAGTCATTACATTTGGGTAATCCTGCTGGCAGGTTGCCCTCAGTTGGCCTGAATTCCACAGTTCTGGGTCCTGCGTCGGCTGCTGTCACCCCTTCCCCGACGTCAGGTCGTCAGGGATATGAAAGATGCAGCAGGCGCCATTTTTTTTAGTTTTTCTTGGCCCAGATATCAGGTGCCCCCTAAGAGGGTAGCCAAAATGTATATACATATAAATACATGCACCAATATAAACTTTACCTTCATCTACAAGCAAATGCACCACATAGATTCCATCAGAAGAGAAGGGGGGATGGCGGGTGGGTAACCTGGACGGCAACAGTGAATACACTCAAACATCTACATTTATGGTAAGTGTACACAACTGTACTATGTTCTTCGTGTTTCACTGTTGCAGCCATTACATTTGGGTAGAGACCCAAAGATATGGATGGGTGGTTGGAGTTGAACAGCATTAGCAGCGGCTATGAGGCCCTGCAGAATTGCAGTGGCAAAGCCTGCCCTGGGTTTAGAGTAGAGTGGCAGACGATACTGCTTTGTAAATGTGTGCACTGAACTCCAAGTAGCAGCCTCTAAAATGTCCTTGGTTGGTAGTCCCCTGAATGTGGCCTAATGACCTTAGGCACTGGCTTGCCATGGTGTAGGTAGCAGAAATGAATGCAGTGGCCTATCCACTTTGAAATAGTCTGCTTTGAGATAGCCTTTCCTTGCGATGCTGCAGCATATGCCACTAGTAATTGCTCTGTCTTTCGGAAAACTTTGGTTCTGTCCAAGAAGAATCTAAGCTGTCTGTGTACGTCCAAAGAATACAGAATTCTCTCCCCCTTGTTCTGTGGATTTGGATAAAATGTTGGCAGATGAATAGTTTGGTTAAGAGACACACTGGACACCACCTTAGGCATAAACGTTGGGTTTGTCCTCATAGAGACCCTGTCTGGATAAAAAATGATAAAAGGTTCCACAGCCATGAGTGCTTGAAGCTCTGAGACTCGTCTTGCTGAAGTTAATGCTAGGAGCAGAGCTGTTTTCCAAGATAAAAACTTTATATCAGCCGTAGCAGCTGGCTCAAAATGTGGCAGGGTGGGTTTTTCCAAGATATAGTTGAAGTCCCATGCGGGCATTGGTGATCTTTTTGGAGGTCTTAAGCTTTTGGCTCCTCTGAGGTACTGTTTTAGTAAGGGATGAGAAAAGATTGGTGGCTCTGTATTGTAATGAGCCGAATAGGCAGAGGCATGAATTTTAATAGATGAAAAAGATAAACCTTTGTCCAGCATCTCAGTTAAGTATTGCAAAATCTGAGGAATATTTGGCACAGCTGTATCAGTTCCTTGTGCCTGGTTCCAAGCACAAAATCTCTTCGATTTTCCAGCATAATATTTTCTAGTACTAGGCCTTCTGGCCTTCAAAATGACATCCATCACAGCTTTACTGAGAGGTGTGTTTTGTATGACTACGTTATCAGCCATGCTGCCAGGTTTAAAGTCCTGAGTTGGCTGTGCAGGATCTGATTGTTTTGCTGGGACAGTAGATGAGGTATCTGAGGTAAGGCCCAAGATGGGCATTGAGACAACCTCCTTAGTATTGGATACCAGCACTGGTGGGGCCAGACTGGGGCAATTAGTATCATCCTTGGCTTCTCCTGTCTGACCTTTAGGAGTACCTTGGTAAGGAGAGGCAGAAGGGGAAATGCATATACTGACAGGCTTTTCCAGCTGAAAGACAGGGCGTCCATTTTGCTTGTTTGTGATAATTCATTGTGCAAAATCTTTTTAGTCGGTAGTTGTGAGGGGAGGCAAATAGATCTATGTCCAGGCATCCCCATTTCCTTGTTATTATACTGAAGACTTGTGGAACCAGGTGCCACTTGTGGGGATCCATGAGGTTTCTGCTTAGTTCGTCTGCCAGAGTATTTTTTCTTCTTGGCAGGAATTGTGCCTGCAGATGTACTTGGTAAGTAAATGCTGTGTCCCACAAAGTCATGGCTAGTCTGCAGGGGGGTAAGAATGTGTGCCCCCTGCTTCTTTATGTACCACCTGACAGTAGTGTTGTCTGCCTTTACCAGTAGTTGTCCGGGATGAAGTAAGTCCTTGAAAGCAGTCAGGGCATTTTGAACTGCTAGCATCTCATTTTGATTGATATGTAGATGCATTTGGTTAGAGGTCCATGTGCCCTGAATGCATCTTCCTGCCATGTGGGCCCCCCAGGCATAATCTGATGCATCCGTTGTTAGTGTTTGCCTGGCTGGGAGTAATGTGAATGGCTGTCCCTTGTTTTGGTGACAAGCCTTTGCCCACCATCGAAACTCCTGTTGCAGGCAGGGAATGAGAGTAATCATAGTTTCCAGGCTGTGGCAATGTTGAGTCCAAACACTTTTTAGGTACCATTGAAGTTTCCTCATATGCAGTCTTGCATATGGAATTAGTAGAATGCAGGATGCCATGAAGCCCAAAGCCTGCAGAAATTTTCTTGCAGATAACTGGGCTTTTGTTGCCAGCATTTTGAAATAGGTAGTCAGTTGCCTTTGTTTGTCTGGTGTGAGATAAGCCATCTGGGCAGTTGTATTTAAGCTTGCACCCAGAAATATTATCTCTTGAGAGGGTACTAGTTTTGATTTCTTTTCGCTGACTGTGTACCCTAGGCATGTTAGAAGTCCTTTCACAAACGCCAGATGCTGTAGAAGAATGTCCTTGTTCTCTGCTTGAATCAGTCGTCCAAGTAAGGATATATTTGTATTCCTCTGTCTGCAGAAAGCAATTACTGGTGCCAGGCACTTTGTAAAGACCCTGGGAGCAGTAGATAAGCCAAAGGGCAGTTCAGAGAATTGGTAATGCATTTAGCCAGCCTTGAATCTGAGGTATCTGCTGCATATATGTCTGACTGGGACATGCAGGTATGCCTCTTTTAGTTATAAAGTCACAAGCCAAGCGTTCTTGCCCAGCATGGGCAGAAGCTGCTGCAAAGTCAACATCTTGAATTTTGGTATATCCAGGAATGTGTTTAAAATTGATAGGTCCAGTATTGGCCTCCAGGCCTCGTCTTTTCTGGGTACCAAGAACAGTCTTGAGTAAAATCCTTGTCCCTGCTCTTGCTCTGGTACTAGTTGAATGGCCCCCATGTCCATGAGGGATGAGACTTGTTGTTGTGCCTCTGCCCATTGATTTTTTGGCAGATTTGGCCAGCCGTTTGCCTTTGGCAGGGTATGGAAATGGAACTTGTAGCCTTGTGACTTGATATTTAAGACCCACTTGCCCTGGGTAATAATGTGCCAATTTTGAGAAAAAAGTGCTAATTTTCCCCCTAAGGGGGCTGCCAGGAGATAAGTGCTTGGTGCAGGCAGGATGAAGTCATTGGGACCGTTTCCTGAATGGTTGTGATATGTCTTCTTCAACTTTGGAGGTAGAAATCCCCCATTGTTTTCAGCAGAATTACCCTTGCGCCTGGGATCTGCCTCTAGGACATCTGAGTCTGCCACTTTGAGGTCTGTATGACACAGGAAAGGACCAATTCTTTGTTGGCCAGTGTCTACTAAACCTAGGTGGCTGTATTTGTAAGAAATTGTTGACCGTTTGCATAGATTTAGCTACGTCCTCCATTTTCTTTAACACCTCTTTTGCCTTAACACCAAAGTATCATGCTGTAAAGGTGCATCTAATAATTTAACTTTAACATAATCAGGCAGATTTTGTTCCTTTAACCAAGCATGCCTCCTAATTACAGAACCTGCAACTGCGGCCCTGCAGGAGGCATTTAAAGAATCAAAACCACATTGCAATGTATGCTTTCCAACTTCTTCAGATGCATGCAGTAAATCCTGCATTTCCTTGTTTTCTGCACATTCAGAGTTTAACAACATTTTCTGTTTAAGTAATGCCATGACATGTTGCTGATATTTGAGTATATGAAACTGACAGTTTAAGTCCCTTACAACCAAGGTAGTAGATGTGTAAACCTTTTTCCCCCATCTATCCAATGCTCTAGAATCTCTGTCAGAGGGGGTAGGGTTTTTTGCAGCAGAAGCCTTAACTCCTTTGGGACCCTGAGAAATAGTTTCTGGGTCTGCAGCAGGGTTTTTAAAAAGTAATTTATGAAAGTCAGGAACCCTGTAATATCTGTCAGGCTTAAAAGGAGCTGGAGGTAAGGAGTCAGGGGTAAGACTAGACTCAGAAAACACATCATCTACAATGTCTAACACAGGAGGGATGGCTAGTGGCTTGTGTTGAGATAGTAACAGGAAATCCCTGAGCCTCTTTTTAGATTCTAAAAAACCTTGGCTCTCCCAGTGGAAATGCGCCCTCATGGTATGTAAGGTTTCCCCAAAGGAATAGTCCTCTGGAGGAGAAGCTGAAGGAATAGATTCTTCAGCATCAGAATCCTCATGGGGGGAAGAGAATATTCCTGATCAGAAGAGGAATCAGAAGAAATGGAAACCTGATCTGAAGATTCATAATCAGTCTCTTGCCTAGGCCTCTTATCAGGAGGAGAATGGGAATGCCTGATCAAGGTAATCAAGTCTTGGGCCATTTGAGCATCTGCTTTTTGGGCATGGAGGCCTGTCCACGTGGCTCTTGAGTTTGTTTCTTTGCCTTTGAAGGTGCTTTAGTCTTTGCCTTTGAAGTCGGTTTAATGTATAGATGTTTAGGTCTGAAAACACCCTCAGAAGCCTGTGCCTGCTCAGCGACTCCGGACCCATCTGAAGGAATAGCATCCAAGGGTCCAATACCTTGAGTTTCCAGCGGCATAGTTGACTCCACGTGGGAGTCGGTAGCGGCCTACGACTCTAAAGTAGCGGGAGTCAGGGGTTGCGAAAGTACCTCACTGAGAACCGGCAAGTCGGCGACTGGCTTAAGAGAAGCTTTGTCATCTGTTTTGGACCTCGGTTGCCTGTCTTTATCTTGTTTTGGACCTCGGTTGCCTGTCTTTATCTTTGCATTTTTTGTGAACTGCGGTAGTCGTATGGCTATCCGACATTTCTGGATAATTAAACCTGCGTCCAAAATAGTTTAATGCAAAATCATACCGACGCTTAATAGTGCGTTGGTTAAACCTAGCACAAAACCGACAAAATGAAACGTTATGTTGAGGGCCTAGGCAAGGAATACAGTAAGATTGAAATTCCTTATGAGTTATTTCCTTCCCACAAGAAATACAATTATTAACTTTTTCTGACATCGGTCTGGAGCAAGAAAAAAGTTTCCCCAATGGGGTACTTAGCTTTATAGAAGACTTCGGATCTGAAATTCGAACATGAAAATCTCAGGAGTCGGCCGACCAGCACTTGCGAACTGCTTCTGCTTCGGGCACTGCGTGGCAAGAAAGACTAAAGAAAATGGCATCGGCCGCATCTTTTATACCCCTGACAACCTGACGTCAGGGAAAGGGCAACAGTAGCCGACGCAGGAACTAGGACTTTGGAATTCAGGCTGACTGAGGGCAACCTGCCAGCAGGATTACCCAAATGTAATGACTGCAACAGTGAAACACGAAGAACATCACAAAAGACTCCCTTATGAGGCCAATTGTTTCAGCTAGGAAATGGAAGACATTTCCTTTAACCAGCTACTTGGAAAAGAAGTAAAATGATATTTTAAGTGATTACAGATATATTTTAAAAGACTGATGGGATTTTTTACGTCATTTTCCTTGTGAACCACAAAATGGTTATGTGTTATTTTGTTGTACTGCTGTTCAACATTTATATGGACGTATACCTTTCGATGTAGGGTTAAGACTGGTTTAGTTAAGGCCTCATATCATTGAACAGGTTTGATATCACTGATATTGACTTCTTGGTTAATACTATGAATTTAGCGTTACAGCGCAATTATTTGTGTTTTGACAATGAATACTACATGCAAAGGTGTGGTGTAGCTATGGGGGAAGTTTGTCCCTCCAATTTTGCAAATTTCATCATGTGGTGGTGGGAAGAAAACAAAAATTGAAGAAAAGAATTGAAGAAAAAAAATTGTCTTGAACAATGGGGTTCAGAATTAAATCAATATACTGAGCAATCTTCTCTGTTTTTGTCTTATTGCTCAAGCCACCCCCCTTTTATATAAGGGACTCTTGGGATTTTTTACATAAATTACACAATTCAAGTTTTAAGGGTGAAAAGTGTCTACTAGTCAAATTAGATACTGTAGCGTTATACACTAGCATCCCTCATGAGGAAGGCCTTAATTATATTAAACATTTCTTAACCCAAGTTTGCCAAATTTCCAAATGACAGAATTGATACTTTGTACATACTTATGGAGTTGGTATTAGATAAATTTTTTCACTTCAATAAACATATTTTCAAACAGGTAAGGGGTGTTGCCATGGGCACCAAAATGGCACCTGCTTTCGCCAACATTGTTTTAAGGGAGTGGGAATTTGACACAATGGTGTATTTACCCTGGTTTGAATTATTTGAACAGTAATGTAGATTTACTGATATTTTTTTTTGTATGGAGAGGCACCGAATGACAATTGCACCAGTTTGCTGATTCCTTGTCCATCAGCATTGGTTTTCTAAAGTTTGTTATTGCTGGCAAGGGCTCATCTGTTTCCTTCTTGGACACCACCTTAACCATTAATTAAATCCATTGCTGAGGTCTCTTCGAATATCTGCAGAAAAAAGGAAAAGAAACAACTATCTGGACATTGGGATCCAGCACCCATTTTTTTACGAGGAGGAATGTGGTCAAAGGGCAGTTTGTTAAGCTTTCTAGATTAATTACAGAGGATTACACCTTTAACTCTGAGTGTGATTTTTTTTAACTGGATTATTTGTACAAAGAAATTACCCTCCACATTTAGTTCTTTCCATTAAAAATGAGGTTAATTCCATGAGACACACTAAATTTAAACCTATTTCAAAATGGGGTATCACTACTTCACCTAAACCATCCACTGACACCAACAGATGTTTAAGATTTTCACTTCCCATTAGTAAGGATATGAAACAAATTAGAAGTATTATTAATAATAATTTGAGAATCATCACTAGTGACAATAACTTAAAACCACTTACTGGGTCATTGCCTAAGTTTACTTGCAAAAATTCTAAAACTTTCAAGTCTTTTTTTGAGAGACAAGATCAATCGTTTATTTTATCTGAATCACTGACAACACCACTGGGATGTTCAAATGTGGTAAATGTGTGTGCTGTGACTATATTTTTACACAGAAGTCATATGTGTTCCCACATTGTAATACTTCCATTTATTAAAAAAACCCACTAACTGCAACAGCTCTTTGGTGGTATATGCAGCTATATGTTCCTAATGTCAAAGCTTTTACATTGGTAAAACTACACGTAAGCTGAATGATATGGTTAAAGAGCACAACACAGCCATTAGATCTAAAGATATGTCAAATGCCTTGGGCAAACACAGTATTGTTTGAACTAATTTTGTCAAATTTAGGTTTTTGGTGATGGAGCAAGTTCTGGATTTTTTCGGGAACTCTGACAATCTCCTGTAAGTTTTGGAGTTGAAATGGCAATTTTATTTAAAAGCAGATTGTCCCCCTGGTTTAAATGAATCTACCAACATGAAGTGTGCCCTAAGATGGATGCAATAACCTTCTCTATATTATCATTGTTAGTTTATGAATATTCATGTTACTTGCACTTAATTTAGTCAGCTTCTTAGCTCTGATTACCTACTTATGCATAACATTAAATGCCAAGAACTGATTACGCAAATTTA